>NC_090438.1:4151854-4785604 GCF_031143425.1 Pleurodeles waltl | reverse complement strand
CTGGACACCTCCCAGGGGAGGTGCATGTCAGGGGAGTGGTCACTCCCCTTTCCTTTGTCCAGTTTCGCGCCAGAGCAGGGGCTAAGGGGTCCCTGAACCGGTGTAGACTGGCTTATGCAGAATTGGGCACATCTGTGCCCAACAAAGCATTTCCAGAGGCTGGGGGAGGCTACTCCTCCCCTGCCTTCACACCATTTTCCAAAGGGAGAGGGTGTCACACCCTCTCTCAGAGGAAGTTCTTTGTTCTGCCATCCTGGGCCAGGCCTGGCTGGACCCCAGGAGGGCAGCTGCCTGTCTGAGGGGTTGGCAGCAGCAGCAGCTGCAGTGAAACCCCAGGAAGGGTAGTCTGGCAGTACCAGGGTCTGTGCTACAGACCACTGGGATCATGGAATTGTACCAACAATGCCAGGATGGCATAGAGGGGGCAATTCCATGATCATAGACATGTTACATGGCCATATTCGGAGTTACCATGGTGAAGCTACATATAGGTAGTGACCTATATGTAGTGCACGCGTGTAATGGTGTCCCCGCACTCACAAAGTTCAGTGAATTGGCTCTGAACAATGTGGGGGCACCTTGGCTAGTGCCAGGGTGCCCTCACACTAAGTAACTTTGCACCTAACCTTTACCAGGTAAAGGTTAGACATATAGGTGACTTATAAGTTACTTAAGTGTAGTGTAAAATGGCTGTGAAATAACGTGGACGTTATTTCACTCAGGCTGCAGTGGCAGGCCTGTGTAAGAATTGTCAGAGCTCCCTATGGGTGGCAAAAGAAATGCTGCAGCCCATAGGGATCTCCTGGAACCCCAATACCCTGGGTACCTCAGTACCATATACTAGGGAATTATAAGGGTGTTCCAGTAAGCCAATGTAAATTGGTAAAAATGGTCACTAGCCTGTCAGTGACAATTTGGAAAGAAATGAGAGAGCATAACCACTGAGGTTTTGATTAGCAGAGCCTCAGTGAGACAGTTAGTCACTACACAGGTAACACATTCAGGCACACTTATGAGCACTGGGGCCCTGGGTTACCAGGGTCCCAGTGACACATACAACTAAAACAACATATATACAGTGAAAAATGGGGGTAACATGCCAGGCAAGATGGTACTTTCCTACACAACCCCCCCCCCCAAACGAAGGACAATAAGACTAGCCATTACCTGATGAGTCTTCATTGTCTAAGTGGAAATATCTGGAGAGTCCATCTGCATTGGAGTGGCTACTCCCAGGTCTATGTTCCACTGTATAGTCCATTCCCTGTAGGGATATGGACCACCTCAACAATTTAGGATTTTCACCTTTCATTTGTTTTAGCCAAAGTAGAGGTTTGTGGTCTGTCTGAACAATGAAGTGAGTGCCAAACAGGTATGGCCTCAACTTCTTCACAGCCCAGACCACAGCAAAGGCCTCCCTCTCAATGGCAGACCAACGCTTTTCTCTAGGGGTCAACCTTCTACTAATAAAAGCAACAGGTTGATCCTGGCCCTCAGAATTAAGTTGTGATAGGACTGCCCCTACTCCTAATTCAGATGCATCAGTTTGGACATATAGGGGGTTATTCTAACTTTGGAGGAGGTGTTAATCCGTCCCAAAAGTGACGGAAAAGTGACGGATTTACCACCAGCCGTATTACGAGTCCATTATATCCTATGGAACTCGTAATACGGCTGGTGGTATATCCGTCACTTTACCGTCACTTTTGGGACGGATTAACACTCCTCCAAAGTTAGAATAACCCCCATAATTTTTTAGAGTAACAAGGGCTTTTCAGGACAGGTGCAGAGCACATGGCCTGCTTCAGCTCCTCAAAAGCTTTCTGACAGCTTGCTGTCCATAATACCTTTTTAGGCATTTTCTTGGATGTGAGGTCATTAAGAGGGGCTGCAATGGAGCCATAGTTCTTAATGAACCTCCTGTAATACCCAGTGAGGCCTAGGAAGGCTCTCACCTGAGTCTGAGTGGTAGGGGGAACCCAATCAATAATAATTTGGATTTTCCCCTGAAGTGGTGCAATCTGTTCCTCACCAACAAGGTGTCCCAGATAAACCACCTTACCCTGCCCTATCTGGCACTTTGAAGCCTTGATAGTGAGGCCTGCCTTTTGCAGGGCCTCCAAAACTTTCCAAAGGTGGACCAGGTGATCATCCCAGCTGGAGCTAAAGACAGCTATATCGTCCAAATATGCTGCACTGAAAGCTTCCAGCCCTTGCAGGACTGTGTTCACCAACCTCTGAAAAGTGGCAGGTGCATTTTTTAAACCAAAAGGCATTACAGTAAACTGGTAATGTCCTCCAATGGTAGAAAATGCAGTCTTAGGTTTAGCATCTTCTGACAATTTGATCTGCCAATACCCTGCAGTCAAATCAAAAGTGCTTAGATACTTGGCAGATGCCAGTGTATCTATGAGCTCATCTGCCCTGGGTATAGGGTGAGCATCAGTTTTGGTTACCAAGTTGAGACCTCTATAGTCTACACAAAACCTCATTTCCTTCTTTCCATCTTTAGAATTGGGTTTTGGTACCAGTACCACAGGAGAAGCCCATGGACTGTCAGAGTGCTCAACCACTCCTAGTTCCAACATTTTCTGAACTTCTTGCTTTATGCAGTCCCTGACATGGTCAGGCTGCCTATAGATCTTACTTTTGACAGGTAAACTGTCTCCAGTATCTATAGTGTGCTCACACTAAGAAGTGGTGCCTGGCACAATAGAGAAGAGTTCTGAAAATTGTCCTAGGAGATTTATGCAATTATCTTTCTGCTCAGCAGTAAGACAATCAGCCAAAACTACACCTTCCACAAGAGCATCTTGTTCTGTGGAAGAGAAGAGATCAGGTAGAGGATCACTGTCTTCTTCCTGTCCCTCATCTGTTGCCATGAGCAGGGTGAGATCAGCCCTGTCATAGTAGGGTTTGAGGCGGTTGACATGGAGCACCCTAAGGGGACTCCTGGCAGTGCCTAAGTCAACCAAGTAGGTGACTTCACCCTTCTTTTCAACAATTGTGTGGGGTCCACTCCATTTATCTTGGAGTGCTCTTGGGGCCACAGGCTCCAAGACCCACACTTTCTGCCCTGGTTGGTACTGAACCAAAACAGCCTTCTGATCATGCCATTGCTTCTGGAGCTCTTGGCTGGCCTGAAGGTTTTTACTGGCCTTTTTCATGTACTCAGCCATCCTTGATCTGAGGCCAAGTACATAATCCACAATATCCTGCTTAGGAGCTTTTAAAGGTTGTTCCCAACCCTCCTTTACAAGTGTGAGTGGACCCCTAACAGGGTGTCCAAAAAGAAGTTCAAAGGGGCTGAAGCCCACTCCTTTCTGGGGTACCTCCCTGTAGGCAAAAAGGAGGCATGGTAGAAGGATATCCCATCTCCTGCGGAGTTTTTCAGGGAGACCCATAATCATGCCTTTGAGAGTTTTATTAAATCTCTCCACCAGTCCATTTGTTTGTGGATGATAGGGTGTTGTGAACTTGTACGTTACACCACACTCCTTCCACATGGCCTTTAAGTATGCAGACATGAAATTGCTTCCCCTGTCTGATACCACTTCCTTTGGGAAGCCCACTCTGGAAAATATTCCCAGGAGGGCCTTTGCCACTGCAGGAGCTGTAGTGGTCCTTAAAGGAATAGCTTCAGGATATCTTGTGGCATGGTCCACTACCACTAAGATAAACCTATTGCCTGAAGCAGTAGGAGGGTCAAGGGGGCCAACTATGTCAACCCCTACCCTTTCAAAGGGAACCCCAACCACAGGCAGTGGGATAAGGGGTGCCTTTGGAGTGCCACCTGTCTTGCCACTGGCTTGACAGGTTTCACAGGACTTACAAAATTCCTTTGTGTCCTCAGACATCCTAGGCCAATGAAACAATGGTACCAATTTGTCCCAAGTTTTCATTTGACCCAGGTGCCCAGTTAAGGGAATGTCATGTGCCAGTGTTAGGAGGAACTTTCTGTACTCCTGAGGAATCACTAATCTCCTGGCAGCTCCAGGTTTAGGATCCCTATGCTCAGTGTACAAGAGGTTGTCCTCCCAGTAAACTCTGTGAGAGTCACTGACATCCCCATTAGCCTGTTTGACAGCTTGCTGTCTGAGACCCTCTAATGTGGGACAGGTTTGCTGTGCCACACTCAGCTCCTCTCTGGCAGGCCCCCCTTCACCCAAAAGCTCAGCAGTGTCTGCTTCCAGCTCCTCTGGTGTAGGTTCTGCACAGGGAGGGAATTCTTCTTCCTCAGAAGTTGAATCCACTGTAGAGGGAGGGATAGTAGGAAGTGGTTTGCTTCTACTAGCCCTAGCTTTAGGGAGCACTTGGTCCATTGTTCCAGGATCCAAGCTTCCCTGTCCTTTTTGCTTTTTGGCCTGAGCCCTTGTCAAAGCAAAAATATGCCCTGGGATGCCCAGCATTGCTGCATGGGCCTCCAACTCCACATCTGACCAAGCTGATGTCTCCAAATCATTCCCTAATAGACAGTCTACAGGTAAATCTGAAGCTACCACAACTTTCTTTGGACCAGTTACCCCCCCCCAGTTGAGATTTACAACAGCCATGGGGTGGCTTTGTGTTATGTTGTGAGCATCGGTTACTTGGTACTGGTGTCCAAGTATGTGTTGTTCAGGGTGCACCAGTTTCTCAATCACCATTGTGACACTGGCACCTGTGTCCCTGTAGGCCTGGACCTCAACACCATTTATTAGGGTTAGTTGCTTGTACTTCTCCAAGTTATGGGGGCAAGCAACCAAAGTGGCTAAATCAATAGCCCCTTCAGAGACTAAAGTAGCCTCTGTGGTCTCCCTAATCAGACCAACCCCAACTAAATTACCAAAAGTGAGCCCAGCTACTCCCTTGGATTGGCTATTAGTAGGTTTGCTCCCACCACCACTGCTATTAGTAGGGACACTAGGTGTAGCAGTAGGGGTTGTAGTGGTAGGAGCTGTGGTGCCTTTCTTTGGATAACTGGGATCTGTTGTCCAATTGCCTTTTATTTTACATAAATAGCACCATGGTTTCTTTTCCTTGTTCTGATTAAAGGAGGATTTGGGCCCACCACCCCCACCAGAGTGTTTTTGTGGGCCTGATGAAGACTCATTTTTAGATTTGTCCCCACCCTTGTCAGAAGACTTACCATCCTTCTTTTTGTTGCCATCTTTGTCACCCCCTGTATGAACTTTTCTGTTCACTCTTGTTCTGACCCATTTGTCTGCCTTCTTTCCCAATTCTTGGGGAGAGGTCAGATCAGAGTCCACCAAGTACTGGTGCAACAAATCAGACACACAATTATTAAGAATATGCTCTCTCAGGATTAAGTTATACAGGCTGTCATAATCAGTAACTTTACTGCCATGTAACCACCCCTCCAAGGCCTTCACTGAATGGTCAATGAAATCAACCCAGTCTTGTGAAGACTCCTTTTTGGTCTCTCTGAACTTTATCCTGTACTGTTCAGTGGTTAAGCCATAACCATCCAGGAGTGCATTCTTAAGAACTTGGAAATTATTGGCATCATTTTCTTTCACTGTAAGGAGCCTATCCCTACCTTTTCCACTAAATGATAGCCATAGGATAGCAGCCCACTGCTTTTGAGGGACATCCTGTACAGCACAGGCCCTCTCAAGTGCAGCAAACCACTTGTTAATGTCATCCCCCTCCTTATAAGGGGGAACTATCTTGTGCAGATTCCTGGAATCATGCTCTTTTGCAGGATGACTATGGGGAATACTGCTGCTGCCACCATGGGTATCTAAACCCAACTTCTGTCTTTCCTTCTCTAATTCTAAAGACTGTCTATCCAAATCCAGCTGTTGCTTCTTGAGCTTCAGTCTGGTTTGTTCCACTCTCAATCTATTGAGCTCCCTTTCTAACAGTCTGTCATCAGAGTGGGTGGGAGGGACATTTCTAGATACAGAGGTATGATGGGAATGAACAGAAGGAGACCTGTCCCTTACAGAGGGCACCCTAACAGCTTGGCTACCAGCATAATGTGAGAGCACACCATCAGTATGGTGTGATTCAACCTCTGTACCAACTATGCTAGACTGTCTAGTAATGGGCAGGCTGAGAAGTTTCTTTCCTGAACCTTTTCCTGGGGGAGTCCCTGGATCAGATTGAGAACCATTAGCTACTTTTTCTACAGATTGGGCACTTATGGCCTTATCCTGTACTCTAAGCATATTAATTAACAGTTCTAAGGAAGGATTCTTCCCTACACTCAAACCTCTCTCTATGCAGAGACTCCTTGCTCCTTTCCAGCTAAGGTGATCATATGCAATTTTGGACAGTTCAACATTTTGGCCTGTACCAGACATTTTTTAGAGAGAGTTAAAGTGATAGGAAAAGAGAAAAAAGTTTTCAGAACTTTTTGGAAAGACAGAAAAAAACTTTTTAAACTTTTAAGAACTTTTTGAAAGTTTAGGAGTACTTTTCAGCACTTAGAAAAGAGTGAAAAGAGGAAATGCAAAACTTTTTGGCTATGTGTATATACACTGACCTTGTTTTGTATATTTTTCTCTTATGAAAAGTACAATGACAAGAGTGGTAAGTAGTCTCAAGCACTTATCCCACCACTGCACAACCAATGTAGGAGGCTGGACTGGCTTGTAGTGAGTACCAAGGGGTACTTGCACCTTGCACCAGGCCCAGTTATCCCTTATTAGTGTATAGGGTGTCTAGCAGCTTAGGCTGATAGATAATGGTAGCTTAGCAGAGCAGCTTAGGCTGAACTAGGAGACGTGTGAAGCTACCACAGTACCACTTAGTTTCATATGCACAATATCATAAGAAAACACAATACACAGTTATACTAAAAATAAAGGTATTTTATTTTTATGACAATATGCCAAAGTATCTTAGAGTGTACCCTCAGTGAGAGGATAGGAAATATACACAAGATATATATACACCATAGCAAAAATATGCAGTATAGTCTTAGAAAACAGTGCAAACAATGTATAGTTACAATAGGATGCAATGGGGAAACATAGGGATAGGGGCAACACAAACCATATACTCCAAAAGTGGAATGCGAACCACGAATGGACCCCAAACCTATGTGACCTTGTAGAGGGTAGCTGGGACTATTAGAAAATAGTGAGAGTTAGCAAAATAACCCTCCCCAAGACCCTGAAAAGTGAGTGCAAAGTGCACCAAAGTTCCCCTAAGGACTAAAGAGTCGTGTTAGAGGAATAATGCTGGAAAGACACAAACCAGCAATGCAACAACTGTGGATTTCCAATCTAGGGTACCTGTGGAACAAGGGGACCAAGTCCAAAAGTCACAAGCAAGTCGGAGATGGGCAGATGCCCAGGAAATGCCAGCTGCGGGTGCAAAGAAGCTTCGACTGGACAGAAGAAGCTGAGGTTTCTGCAGGAACGAAAAGGGCTAGAGACTTCCCCTTTGGTGGACGGATCCCTCTTGCCTTGGAGAGTCGTGCAGAAGTGTTTACCTGCCGGAAGGACGCCAACAAGCCTTGCTACACGCAAATCGGGAGTTTGGCGTTTTTGGACGCTGCTGGGGCCCAGGAGGGACCAGGAGGTCGCAAATTAGACCTGCAGAGAGAGGGGACGTCGAGCAAGACAAAGAGCCCTCACTGAAGCAGGTAGCTGCCGGAGAAGTGCCAGAAACAGGCACTACGAGGATGCATGAAACGGTGCTCACCGAAGTTGCACAAAGGAGTCCCACGTCGCCGGAGACCAACTTAGAAAGTCGTGCAATGCAGGTTAGAGTGCCGTGGACCCAGGCTTGGCTGTGCACAAAGGATTTCTGCCGGAAGTGCACAGGGGCCGGAGTAGCTGCAAAGTCGCGGTTCCCAGCAATGCAGCCCAGCGAGGTGAGGCAAGGACTTACCTCCACCAAACTTGGGCTGAAGAGTCACTGGACTATGGGGGTCACTTGGACAGTGTCGCTGGACTCGAGGGACCTCGCTCGTTGTTCTGAGAGGATACCCAAGGGACCGGTAATGCAGCTTTTTGGTGCCTGCGGTTGCAGGGGGAAGATTCCGTCGACCCACGGGAGATTTCTTCGGAGCTTCTGGTGCAGAGAGGAGGCAGACTACCCCCACAGCATGCACAAGCAGGAAAACAGTCGAGAAGGTGGCAGGATCAGCGTTACAGAGTTGCAGTAGTCGTCTTTGCTACTATGTTTCAGGTTTGCAGGCTTCCAGCGCGGTCAGCGGTCGATTCCTTATCAGAAGGTGAAGAGGGAGATGCAGAGGAACTCGGCTGAGCTCATGCATTCGTTATCTAAAGTTTCCCCAGAGACAGAGACCCTAAATAGCCAGAAAAGAGGGTTTGGCTACCTAGGAGAGAGGAAAGGCTACTAACACCTGAAGGAGCCTATCAGCAGGAGTCTCTGACGTCACCTGGTGGCACTGGCCACTCAGAGCAGTCCAGTGTGCCAGCAGCACCTCTGTTTCCAAGATGGCAGAGGTCTAGAGCACACTGGAGGAGCTCTGGACACCTCCCAGGGGAGGTGCAGGTCAGGGGAGTGGTCACTCCCCTTTCCTTTGTCCAGTTTCGCGCCAGAGCAGGGGCTAAGGGGTCCCTGAACCGGTGTAGACTGGCTTATGCAGAATTGGGCACATCTGTGCCCAACAAAGCATTTCCAGAGGCTGGGGGAGGCTACTCCTCCCCTGCCTTCACACCATTTTCCAAAGGGAGAGGGTGTCACACCCTCTCTCAGAGGAAGTTCTTTGTTCTGCCATCCTGGGCCAGGCCTGGCTGGACCCGAGGAGGTCAGCTGCCTGTCTGAGGGGTTGGCAGCAGCAGCAGCTGCAGTGAAACCCCAGGAAGGGCAGTCTGGCAGTACCAGGGTCTGTGCTACAGACCACTGGGATCATGGAATTGTACCAACAATGCCAGGATGGCATAGAGGGGGCAATTCCATGATCATAGACATGTTACATGGCCATATTCGGAGTTACCATGGTGAAGCTACATATAGGTAGTGACCTATATGTAGTGCACGCGTGTAATGGTGTCCCCGCACTCACAAAGTTCAGTGAATTGGCTCTGAACAATGTGGGGGCACCTTGGCTAGTGCCAGGGTGCCCTCACACTAAGTAACTTTGCACCTAACCTTTACCAGGTAAAGGTTAGACATATAGGTGACTTATAAGTTACTTAAGTGCAGTGTAAAATGGCTGTGAAATAACGTGGACGTTATTTCACTCAGGCTGCAGTGGCAGGCCTGTGTAAGAATTGTCAGAGCTCCCTATGGGTGGCAAAAGAAATGCTGCAGCCCATAGGGATCTCCTGGAACCCCAATACCCTGGGTACCTCAGTACCATATACTAGGGAATTATAAGGGTGTTCCAGTAAGCCAATGTAAATTGGTAAAAATGGTCACTAGCCTGTCAGTGACAATTTGGAAAGAAATGAGAGAGCATAACCACTGAGGTTCTGATTAGCAGAGCCTCAGTGAGACAGTTAGTCACTACACAGGTAACACATTCAGGCACACTTATGAGCACTGGGGCCCTGGGTTACCAGGGTCCCAGTGACACATACAACTAAAACAACATATATACAGTGAAAAATGGGGGTAACATGCCAGGCAAGATGGTACTTTCCTACACTACCTATCTTACTTCCTTCGCCAAGCATGGGGAAGCGTAAGGCGCGCACCAGTCCTGATACTGCAGGTGCTAAATCCAAAAACCTAAAACTTAATCGAGTAGCGCAAGTCCACTCAAACTGCGTCTCAAGAGAAATTGATAACTTAATTGAGGAGGTGGAATCTATTCTTAAGGAAAAGGAGAGCAAGGCCTGCAAGAGACTGAAATCTGGGACTTTACTCCCGTTCCTAACAGCAGGCCCAAACCTTTCTACTGATCTCCAGCCCTTGAATTCCCCTGTGCAAGTCTCTGTATCGCCTAGTCAGTTGGGTTTGCCTAAACCTTTGACTCCCCTAGGTCTATTGGACAACTTAGATGCCACCTCTTACGATCTCATTCTCAGTGGCATCCCTTGCGCTAATCGCTTTTCTACTTTAGACCAGGCTGACTCGGTGGGTGCCAATCATCCTCCGATATCTTCACACGTTATTACCCCCTATGATTCTCTAGGAGAAGACGTACTAACAATAGTCTCTACCTTAAAACGTGAAGTCGGGGAGCTAAAGGGCATATTGTTTGAGGTTCTCAATCTCTTAAAAAAAATTGATTCACCTCCTCAACGTACTTCGATTCCTGTGCCGGTACAATCTTCTTGCCCTTTGGGCCCGGTTGTACTGCCTGTTATTTCTTCAACAAGTGAGGACCACATCAAGGGCCCCACTAATAAGCCAGGCCATAGGATCCACCCGGCCACCTTGGCAGTACGTTCAGCTCCCTCCTCTTTTGACTTTGGTCAAGTCGTGGCCCCTCCTATTCACGTGGCTAACTCTAATTGTATTTATTTGTGCAATGTTCCTCCTCTTACATCCCATATCAGAGAAGATACCGCCTCCCTTGTCAACAAGGTAGTATATTGGATTCGTCATACCAGGGGCTGTGCTTCTATCATTCATTCTGATATTGTTTTTGCTTCTCGAGTACGTGGTTGTCCCGGTGGCCGCGATACCATCAAAATTAACCTTGCTAACCCCGAATTAGTTAGGGGACTTTTGCAGATGGAAGCCCGCAATACGCTAAGAACTGATTTTGATATACATTTCTGCGAACGCCTGCCTGCTATTGGCCACAAGATCTTGCCTGCACATCCTCTCAGGCCCAAGGGAAGCCCCTGCAGTGTTCCAGTTCCTGCTACTAAGTCTGGCTTGTTTCCTTTCCCGGTTGATGGGGCTGCTCTGGCTCATAATCCTAAACATAGTGGTACTCAAGACCCCGCCAATATAGGGGATATATCCGATATTGATTGACTACTCTTCCCTAATCACTGCATAACTTGTGTTCCACTTGTACTGTCTCAAAGTCCTTTAATCAGCCCAGGTGGTCCTAACCCAAGTGCTTCTTTCTGTACTCCTATAGTTAATTCTAAACTAATTATGGATTCTGATTTTGGTGCGCTCACTTGTAATACTCCAACTTCTGAAGGGTATTTGCTGTCCTGGAATGTGGCGGGTATTAAGAGCAAACTGCCTGATCCGGAGTGGGGGGCTTTTGTGGAATCTTACTCTATCTGTATGTTCCAGGAAACTTGGGCAATGGGTGGTATGTATAGGCAAGGTTATCGTTCTTTTATAAAAAAGGCAATTCAATCCCCCAGGGGAAGGGCGGTTGGGGGTCTATGTATCTGGGTCAAGATGTCTGAGATGGTCAGGGTCAAGGAAATTCCTGTTGATTCTTGTGATATTTTAGCCATAGTAATACAGCCTAGGTCTAGTACCCCTGTGCTGTGTATTAATATCTATAACCGTCCAGGCGCTCTCAACCAACAGTCTGATACCATTTATCGCTTGCATAATGTTTTGTCAGAATTCCATTCTAAATACCGAGTCATCATTGCTGGTGATCTTAACGCCCAAATTGAGTTTGGCTCAGCTTTTGCTGAGTCCACTCAGGATGAGGACGTAGTGTGGAACATTCCCTCACTCCAACTTCACCCTACGCCACTTTCTCCTTCCCCTAGGGTGTCTCAGATAATAGACCTTGCACTTACTTACGGCCTCCGTTTTGGAAATGGCCGATTTCCAAATGATAACCCTGCTAGGCCCACTTTTTTTAGAGGTAATTATAGTAGCTGCTTGGATTATGTCATCTTGGACTTACGAGTTTGGCACTTTATAACCAATGTAGAGGTGGGTCTTCCTCGTACAAGTGACCACGCCCCCCTGCAAATTGCATATAACGTAGCCTTGTTTGACCTACCCACTGGTTTGCCTGGCCGAAGTGTTCTGTCAAAACTTTCCACTAATAAGCTTGCGGTAAAGTGGCCCTCATTTTTGAAATCCGACTCACTAAACCATAAGCTTGACATTATGATGTCCCGTCACCAACTTTTTGAGGTCTCCACTGTATTATCTCCTTCAGAAATTTTGTCCGCCCATGTGGGGTTTTTTGCGGAACTTAAGGAGCTTTTCACTAAACCTGCCAAATCCCAAATAAAATCCTCTGCTCCTAGGTGCAAATGGTTTGACAAAGAGTGCCGGGTGGCAAAGCATCTTTTATCTGAAGCCTTAAAGGCAAAGAATCGGGACGACATTACACATGCGAGAAAGAACTATGGGTCTACTCTCACTCTATCAAAACTCAAATATGAGGAGCATTTATGGGAGTCTTTGGCGGAGGCTGCTAGCTCTCGCGACGCCAAGCTCTTTTGGACTTTGGTTGCGCGTAGCAATCCAGGCCTGTCACCTACTACTGAATGTCATATCGACCCAGGAACCTGGCTCTCTTATTTTCGTGAACTGTATGGCTCTCGGACAGAGCCCTATGATACTCCCATAGATTATGCACTCTGCCAGCCCGAAATGCCGCCCTTCACCCTAAAAGAAACAGAGATGGCAATTTGCGCTCAAAGATCTGGTAGGGCTCCTGGCCAAGATGGTATTCCCTCTGATCTGTACAAATCAGACCTATCTGTGTGGACCCCTTATATAAACAGGGTATCAAACACCGCCATGGCATCTCGATCCTATCCACTCTCGTGGAAGATGGCGATTATTGTCCCTGTTCATAAAAAAGGAGACAAGAGCTCCCCTGGGAATTATAGGCCTATCAGTCTATTAGACAACTTGCAGAAAATCTTCTCGTATCAGTTGCTAACTAGATTAAAACAATGGATAATGAAAAACCAGGTCTTAAGCCATCTCCAGGCAGGATTTAGGGACAAGATCAGCACTATCGATCAGATCTTCCGATTTACCACCATCAAGTGGAAGACGGTAGATGCAGACAAAGGCCACTTATTTGTGGCCTTTGTTGATTTGAAGTCTGCGTTTGACCTGGTCCCGCGTGCCAAGCTCTGGGAGGTCCTTAGTACCACGGTGTTCCGGGTTCCATGATTAATATTATTAAGGATCTTTATTCTGATAATTGTGCTAAAGTCCGCTGGGGTACCATTGGTGATTTAACCCCTGCTTTCCCAACTACACGGGGCGTGAGGCAAGGCTGTGTTTTGGCGCCCACCTTATTTCTCTTGTTTATTAATGCCTGTTTGCCATATCTCTTAGACTGTCAAAGTGACGCCCCTAGCCTGGGCGGGCAGAAGATCCCCTGTCTTCTGTTTGCAGATGATACCCTATTGCTATCACGTACTGCTATGGGCCTTTCTAGGCTGCTCTCCAGATTTCTGGAGTTTTGCACTGACCATGGGTTATCAATTAATTCAGCAAAAACAAAATACATGGTTTTTGGAGATAGTAGAAAAAAAATGAAGAGGCCTGTATATTTAGATGATGTCCCTTTGGAAAGGGTGGGCACCTTTGATTATCTTGGTATCAAAGTGGAAGATTCACATCTTTGGCATGCCCAGCGCCATAAATGTTTATTATGTCTGAAGCAGAGGGCAGGTGGAATTGTCAGATTTGCCTCTAGTTCCCCGAAATTTGCAATATCTCCTGCATTGGAAATATACAAAGCTCAAGCTAGGGGGGCCGCCCTATATGGAGCTGAACTTTGGGGCCATTGTAATTTGGCGAATCTGGCTAGCGCGGAAAACCAGTTTTTAAAAATGATGCTAAAAGTTCCATCAAGTACCCCATCCTTGCCCATTCACTTGGACCTAAATCTTTTCTCAATCTCACAGATTGCTGCCCTAAGGCCCCTGCTGTTTTGGATTCGGCTGTGGACAACTGATGCCCTAACCCCTTTTCGGTGTGGCCTCCTAAATGTGGTGGGCCGTGATTTTAGTATCAAATCTAAATGGTGTGTATTCGTTGAACAATCTTTTTCCCGTCTGGGGTTAGGTTCCTATTGGCACGATCCTATTTCTATTCCTAAAAATGCTGCACAGCTGTTAAAGGATGCTTATTGGCATAATGTTCAGGTAGGACAATTTGCTGGTTCGATTCCATTGTCCATGTCCGACAATTTTTTACTTGTCAAATGCCATTACGAATTTGAGCCCTTTTTGGATGCAAAGTTATCTCCATTTGCTCGTGCCCTCTTTATTAGGTTTAGGATTGGGTCCCTCCCCCTGTGCTGCCTTACATACAAATGGTCCAGTTCAACTAATAGATCTAAAGGTTGCCCGATGGGTTGTAAAGATGCAGAAACTGTTTCACACGTTTTTTTCCACTGTCAAGCATATCACAAACAAAGAGCACTTTGGCTTATCCCGCTTTTTAAACAATTAGGAGTTAGATCCTATCTCCATGCTGAGAGAATTTTAAAAAGTGACCCGTCCGTCAAGATAGCTCTACCAGTGGCAAGTTTCCTCGAGTCTATCTGGAGGTTGAGATTAGCAAGTTTAAGGGATAAAATGGTGTAGTTACTGTTTAGTCCTATTTATGTATATTTTCACAATTTGGATGTATGATTGTAGCTTTTCTCTGTACAGGACATGGATTTTGGCTTGATTCCCTATGGATTATTTATAGACTTATGGAACTCTTCCCTTATTTTATGAGAATTTTTAAATGAAAATCAGGGAAAGGGGAAAATTCTTATATTATTATGATATCCGAGTTCAGCAATTTTAAGGAGCAAGAGTGGGGAACTAATTTTTAAATTTTTAGACTTATCTATTTATATTTATCAAATTGGATGTGTGATTGCTCCACAGTATACAGATATTGGTGTATTATATTTTTAACTAGTGCTGATCCATTGAATTATTTCCATTTTTGAGTATTGCCTTTTACTATATTAAGTGATGTTTATCTGACTGTTTATTTCTTGATTGTCTTTTAAAACCTGTCTTGCTGTACTTTTACCTATATTTTTATTACCTCCGTGTTTTTAGAAGTCCCTTCTTTCTTTGTTGTGTATTGTACTTTAATGGTTTGTTTTTACTCACCGAAATAAAGTTAAATGATGATGATGAGTGTGTGTGGATGTGCAGTGTGTGGTTGGGCAGTGTATGGATGGGCAGTGTGGTTGTGCAGTGTCTAGTTGGGCAGTGTGGGGTTGGGCAGTATGTGTATTAGTAGTGTGTGGAAGGAAAATGTGTGGTTGGTCATTTCATAGCTGGCAGTGTGTGGTTGGACAGGGTGTGGATGGACAATGTGTGGTTGGGCAGTGTGTTGATGGGTTTGTGTAGATGGGCAGTGTGTGATTGGGCTGTGTGTGGATGGTAGTGCATGGTTGTGCAGTGTTTCGAGGCAGTGTGTGATTGAGCAGTGTTTAGTAGGTCAGTGTTTGGTTTGGCAGGGTGTGTGGTTGGCATTGTGTGGTGGAGCAGACTGTGGCTGTGCTGTGAGTAGTTGGACAGTGTGTGGATGAGCAGTGTATTGTTGGCAGTGTTTGGTTGGGAAGTGTGTGCTTGGGCAATGTGTGGTTGGGCAGTGTTTGGTGGGGCAGTGTGTGGTTGGTTGGTAGGGTGTGGTTGGGTAGTTTTTGTTTGGCCTTTGTGTTCATGGGCAGTGTGCAGTTGGGCAGTGTGGGATTAGGGGTAGTGTGTGGATGGGAAATGTGTGGTGGGGCAGTGTATGTTTTGTCATTGTTTGGATGAGTGAGTGTGGATGGGCAGTGTGAGCTTGGGCAGTGTGTGGAAGGGCAGTGTTTGGTTATCCAGTGTATTTTTGGGCAGTGTGTGGGGGCCCGGGGCAGCATGTGGTTGGGCAGTGTGTGAATGGGCAGTGCATGCCTGCGCAGTGTGTGGCTGGCAGTCTATATAGATGGGCTGTGTGTGGTTTGGAGCACTGTGTGGTTGGGCAGTGTGTGGTTGGGCAATATGTGGTTGTGCAGTAGGTGAATGAGTGTGTGTGGATGGGCAGTGTGTGGATGGCAGTGGGTGCTGAGGCAGTGTGGGGATGGGCAGTGTATGGTTAGGTGGTGTTTGGGCATGGTGTGAATAGTAAGTGTGTGGATGGGCAGTGTGTGTTTTGGCAGTATATGGCTGGGCATTGAGAGAATGGGCAGTGTGTGGAAGGTCAGTCTGTGGTTTAGCAGTGTGTGGTTGGGCAGTGTGTGGGTCCTGTGGTAGTGTGTGGTTAAGCAGTGTCTGGTTGGGCAGTGCGTGGATGGGCAGTGTGTGGTTGGGTAGTATGTGGTTGGGCAGTATGTGGAGGGGGAGTGTGTGGATGTGTAGTTTGTGTATAGGCACTGTGTGGTTGGGGCAGTTTGTAGTTGGGCAGTGTGTTGATGGGCAAGTTTTGGATGGGTAATGAGAAGTTGGGCAGTGTGTGATTGGACAATATGTTGGTGGGTGTGTATGGATGGGCAGTGTGTGGATGGGTGCGTGTGGATGGGCACTGTGTGGTTGGGCTGTGTGTGGATAGGTAGTGTGTGATTGTGAATTCTCTGGTTGAGAAGTGTATTGTTTTCAGTGTTTGATTGGGCAGTGTGTGGTTGGGCAATGTGTGGTTGGGCAGTGTTTGGTGGGGCACTGTGTGGTTGGTAGTGTGTGATTGGGAAGTTTTTGTTTGGCATTTGTGTTCATGGGAAGTGTGCAGTTGGGCAGTGTGTGGTTAGGGGTAGTGTGTGGATGGGCTGTGTGTTGTGGGGCAGTGTCTGGTTGGTCATTGTTTGGATGAGTGTGTGTGGATGGGCAGTGTGAGCTTGGGCAATTTGTGATTGGGCAGTGTGTGGATGGACAGTGTTTGGTTGTCCGTTGTGTGTTTGGGCAGTGTGTGGGGGCCCAGGGCAGTGTGGGGTTGGGCAGTGTGTGTATGGGCAGTGTATGCTTGGGCAGTGTGTAGCTCGCAGTCTGTAGATGCGTTGTGTGTGAATGGGGAAGTGAGTGGTTTGGCAGTGTGTGGTTGGGCAACGTGTTGTTGTGCAGTAAGTGTATGAGTGTGTGTGGTTGGGCAGTGTCTGGGTGGCAGTGGGTGCTTAGGTAGTGTGTGAATGGGCTGTGTGTGGATAGGTAGTGTGTGGATGGGCAGTGTGTGTTTGAGCAGTATATGGCTGGGCATTGTGAGGATGGGCAGTGTGTGGAAGGTCAGTCTGTGGTTCAGCAGTGATTGGTTGGGCAGTTTGTGGGTCCTGTGGCAGTGTGTGGTTGTGCAGTGTCTGGTTGGGCAGTGCATGGATGGGCAATGTGTGGCTTGGAGTGTGTGGTGGTGCAGTGTTTGAATGGGCAATGTGTGGTTGGCAGTGTGTGGTTGAGCACTGTGTATATGGGCACTGTGTGGTTGGGCAGGGTGTGGTTTGTCAATGTGTAGTTAAGCAATGTGTGGTTGTGCAGTAAGTGAATGACTGTGTGTGGTTGGGCAGTGTGTGGAAGGCAGTGGGTCATTAGGCAGTGTGTGGATGGGCAGTGTGTGGTTAAGTGGTGTGTTTGGGCAGTGTGTGGATAGGTAGTGTGTGGATATGCAGTGAGTGTATAGGCACTGTGTGGTTGGGGAAGTTTGTTGTTGGTGAGTGTGTGGTTGGGCAAGGTGTGGCTGGGTAATGAGAAGCTGGGCACTGTGTGGTTGGACAATATATTGACAAGTGTATGTCATTGGACACTGTGTGGTTGGGCTGTATGTGGATAGGTAGTGTTTGGTTGTGCAGTCTCTGGTTGTGCAGTGTGTGGTTAGACAGTATTTGGTAGGTCTGGGTGTGGTTGGGCAGTGTGTGGTGGGGCAATGTATGTCAGCCTGGGGCAGTGGATAGTTGGCAGTGTGTAGAGGGCAGTGGGTGGTGGGGCTGAGTGCACTTGGGCAGTGTGTGGTTGGGCAGTGTATGCTTGGCAGTGTTTCTTTGGGAAGTGTGTGGTTGGGCAGTGTGTGGTTGGGTAGTGAGTAGATGGGTGGTGTGTGGGTGGGTAGTGTGTGGAGGCCTAGGGAAGTGTTTGGATGGGCTGTGTGTGGTTAGCAATGTGCGTTTGGCCATGTGAGGTTGGGCACTGTGTGGTTAGGGGCAGTATATGGTTAGGCAGTGTGCGATAAGGCATGTGTGGGAGCCTCTGGAAGTGTGTGGGGCCTGTGGCAGTGTGTGGTTGTGCAGTGTATGTTTGGGATGTTTGTGGTGCAGCAGTGTGTACATTGGCAGGGTGCACATGAACAGTGTGCATTTGGGCAGTGTGCACCTAGGCAGTGTGGGGATGGGCAGATTTGGTTGTTAAGTGTGTGGTTAGGTGGTGTGTGGGGTCCTGGGGAGGTGTGTGGTTGGGTAGTTTGTGGTTGAGCAATTTGTGGTTCGGGACTGTGTGGTGGGGCAGTGTGTGGTTGGGAAGTGTGTGTTTGACAGTAAGTGGATGTGCAGTGAGTGGTTGGGGACACTTTGTGGTTGGGCAGTGTGTGGTTGGGTAGTGTGTTGATGTGTGTGTGTGGCTGGGCAGTATGCAGCTGAGCTGTGTGTGGAAGCACAGTGTTTGGATGGGCACTGTGTGGCTGGGCAGGTTGTGTTTGGCACTGTGTGGATAGGCAGTGCATGGATGGGCAGTGTGTGGATGGGTAGTATGTGGTTGGGCAATGTGTGTGATTGGCCAGTGTTTGGATGGGGGTGTGTGGATCAGCAGTGTGTTGTTGGGAAGTGTATGGTTGGGCAGTATGTGGATAGGCAGTATGTGTTTAAGCAGTATGTGGATGGGCAGTTTGTGTTTGGACAGTATTTAGATAGTCATTTTAGTGATGGACACAGGGCTGCTCGACCACACTACCACAAATAGAGTATTAGTATTATCTATTATTGCCACTATCAACCTCCAAGGGGAACCTCTGAACTCTGCGCACACTATGGCCCTCATTATGAAATTGCCGTTAAATCCCGCTTACTGCCACACTGACGGCCACTAACTTACCGTTGCAGTGGCGGATGTCCGCTAACCATATACGACACACACACACCAATCCAACAGAATACAGCCATGTACACAAACCTGCCACACCAAAGATCAGTGATAAACTGGCGGTATCAAAACCCACACCTTTACACCAACATAACAACGCCCATCACATTATGACACACGAATCACCATGGCGGACATTAAGCGCCGGAAATCTATTGGCAGTACACACTGCCGCGCTTACAATGGACACCCACATATAAAACAACACTACATTGGCCAATTCAAACAACACACACCTGACACCCATACACACACCACACCCACGCACCTACACCACTATAAAACACCCACCCACATTACCCACAACCCCTTATGAATACAAATCATTGGCACAAGACTGACACCAAGACCACTGCTACAACTACATACACACACCACATACACTTATCCATCCCTCACGCACCACACTTTACACACCCCAACACATCACCAAACACACCCTCGGCAAAACAGATCACATTAAACCCATGGCACCACAAAGGCACCCCCGTTTCACTGAGAAGGAGTTAAGGGTCATGGTGGAGGAAATAGTCAGGGTTGAGCCACAGCTATTTGGAGCACAGGTGCAGCAGATATCAATAGCTAGGAAGATGAAGCTATGGAGGAGAATCGTGGACAGAGTAAATGCCGTGGGATAGCACCCAAGAATAAGGGACGACATCAGGAAGAGGTGGAACGACCTACGGGTTCCATAGCATCAAGGCAACAGCTCACCATACACAAGAGTGGCGGTGGACCCCACCTCCTCCCCCACAACTCACAGCATGGGAGGAGCAAGTACTGGCATTATTGCATCTTGAGGGCCTGGCCGGAGTCAGAGGAGGACTGGACTCTGGTAATCCAACTTTCAGTGATTATCACCCCCCTACCTGAAAGCCATCACATACCCTCACCCTCACTCCCATCACTCCACTACATCCCACACACTCCACCATCACATCTCTCTAATCTCAATGCCAAGCCCTGCATGATGTACCAATGCATGGACACCCCTCACAGCCCTGCACGGACACTCATCACTAAAGCATGCACAACATAGAGAAGCTAACAATCCCACCATACACCAGCATACACAAGTAAATGCTGGCAGTGCAACAGCAACCATAGAGGGGAAGCCAGGGATGTACAATATGTCATACACATGAAGCATAATGCATCATTTACATCCCCACAGATACCCAGGCCAATGTCACAGGAGAGGAGGTGCCAGCACTATCCAGTTCCCCAACAGAAGAGGCCCACAGTGATGACAGTAACTCCGGTCTTCAGGATCTGGACAATCTACCTGGCCCATCAGGGACCAATGGACAGTTGGTCACCCAAGCCCAGTCACAGACCATCACAGGAGCCTCCCCCATCAGGAAACAATGCATGGACACCCCTCACAGCCCTGCACGGACACTCATCACTAAAGCATGCACAACATAGAGAAGCTAACAATCCCACCATACACCAGCATACACAAGTAAATGCTGGCAGTGCAACAGCAACCATAGAGGGGAAGCCAGGGATGTACAATATGTCATACACATGAAGCATAATGCATCATTTACATCCCCACAGATACCCAGGCCAATGTCACAGGAGAGGAGGTGCCAGCACTATCCAGTTCCCCAACAGAAGAGGCCCACAGTGATGACAGTAACTCCGGTCTTCAGGATCTGGACAATCTACCTGGCCCATCAGGGACCAATGGACAGTTGGTCACCCAAGCCCAGTCACAGACCATCACAGGAGCCTCCCCCATCAGGAAACAACACCACAGCACCCAACCAGCGTACCCACACCTGTGTCCCCAGGACACATCAATCAGCAGTGTGCCTACTTGTACTGGGACGCCAGGACACACCTCGCACACAAGACAATCAGGGACCTGGGGTCAGTGGGCACACCATTCAGGTGACAGAGGCCCAGGGCAACAGGGACACTGGGAGGACTGCTGTGAGCCAGGGGGAGGACAGGACCATAGAACCGACTCTCCAGGAGGCGCTCACTGAGATCCTGGGAGCATATCAACATTCCCAGGACACGATGGGCCAGATCCTAGACAACGTGCAGGAGAACAAGCGGCTGCAGGAGAGTCAGTATCAGGGGATCAGGGAGGACTTGCAGGCCATCAACAACACCATGATCTCCATATCAGGGGTGCTGGTAGACATGGACAACATTATGAGGGAGGCAGTGTCACACCAGCGGGCCCCTACCACTAGCCAGTCATCTGAACAGCCCTCCACTTCAGCTGCCGCTAGTGGCCAGGAGGCCCCGCCACAGGATTCACAGGCCACCAGCACCCATCCTCTGCAGAAGGTGAACCACCCCGCAAACGTTCCCTGCGGCCCAGACAGAAGCCAGAGACACTTGCAAAGACCACCACCAGGAAATTAGACTCTCCTGATTGTGTCCCATTCAGTCACCCTGTCCACCTTGAACTGCCATTGCTCTCCTTCCCATTTCCCCTTGGACAATGCACCTGTGCTACGAACAGACTGGAACAATACCCTGGACTTTTCTCCATCATCACTCCATCCCATTGCACTTCCCCCCTCTATATATTAGCACTTGAATAAACACCCTTTGATACAAATCGATTTCGAGAATGTCATGTATTCCAAATATGTATTGCTTCAAAGAGGTATAACCAGTGCAAACTGTACATAGAATGAGTATAGAATCAATGACCTGTAGCTGGCTGTTGTGATCCCACCAGGAGGATTTGTCAAATCACCAACATCTGCAAAAGGAATAGCCAGAGGTAACAGTAAGTGGGCATAGAAGTGGTTAACCCCAGCATGCCAGTGCCACACAGAACACAACCAAAGTCATTTAAATGTAAAGTTGCACTATCTCACCTGTGTGTAATTGGAAGTACTGACAGATTACAGATGTTCTATTGTCCACATCTTCATCCTCTGCCTCCTCATCCTCACTGTCCACAGGGTCCACTGCTGCCACAGGGGCATCTCCAGTCTCCTCCTCCTACAGAAAAGGCACATGTCGTCTGAGGGCCAAGTTGTGCAACATGCAGCAGGCCACTACTATCTGGCAGACCTTGGTGAGTAGCACAGGAATCCACCTGTCAGATGGAGACACCAGATCCTGGCCTTCAGGAGGCCAAAGGTCCTTTCAATGATCCTTCTGGTTCACCCATGTGCCTCATTATAACGTTCTTCTGCCCTTGTCCTGGCATTCCTCACTGGGGTCAGCAGGCATGATAGGTTTGGGTAACCAGAGTCACCTGCAAATGTTGAGGGACAACATTTAGCCACACACTATCCTATATGGCCATACACTAGACATACACCAACATATACTGGGTGGGAACCAGGGCTCACCTATTAGCCATACCCTGTGCCTCTGTAGTTTGCTCATCACATTTGGGATTCTGCTATTCCTCAGGACAAAGGCATCATGCACCGACCCAGGATACTTAACATTGACGTGGGAGATATACTAGTCCACCAAGCACACCATCTGCACATTCATAGAGTGGAAACTCTTACAATTCCTGAACACCTGTTCATTCTGGCGGGGTTGGGACAAATGCAATATGTTTTCCATCAGTCGCCCCATTTTTGGGGGGGATGTGTCCCATTGCATATAATTCCGCCTTCACAGTGGCCAAATCCTTAACCTGGGGAAATGCTATGTAGCTGCACATGTGTTTAATCAGGGCAGACAACACTTTTGTCAGCACTATTGAGAACATTGGCTGTGACATTCCTGCTGCCAAGCCCACTGTCACTTGGAAAGAACCAGTTGCCAGGAAATGGAGCACTGATAGCATTTGCACAAGAAGGGGAATCCCAGTGGGGTGATGGATAGCAGATATCTGGTCAGGCTCCAATTGGGCACACAGCTCTGAGATTGTGGCCCTGTCCAGTCCATAGGTGAGGATGATGTGCCTGTCCTTCAGTGTAGCCAAGTCCACCAGGGGTCTGTACACAGGGGTATGTCCCTATCTCCTATTCATCTACAGTGGTAGGAATCTAAGGGACAAAAGAGTGAGGAGGCTGTCACAAACTGAACAAAGGAGCCACAACAGTAGTCCGCAATGTGCAAACATGTCATGGGACAGTGTAATTTGTCAAGTATGTGCCTATTTCTCCTGTGACGCTGCATAATTCCATAGGCCTGCCCCCCCCATGAAATGGTGTATGCCTGTCCTGTGTGGAGGGATAGGTGGAAGTGAGATAATTCCGCTGATGTAGTGTGCCATTGTGGGAGGCGGTCGGGAACCGCCGTGCATAATTGGGCCCTATGGGGTGCGGTGGCCAATAGTGATCAACGCAGGCGGTGACAGTATGCACCGCCACAGATGTGACCACCATTTTCTATCTGTTTTGTTTCCTGACCTTCCATAGGAGAGGACCTACACTGCTTGTGCTGTTGTGAACTGTGTCTGGAACCTACCATGGCTCGTGTGACTGGAGAAAGGGCCCCAGCCTTCACTTCAGAGGAATTAGAGAGACTGGTGGATGGGATCCTACCCCAGTATGGACTGCTGTATGGGCCTTCAGACCAACAGGTGAGTACACTGTGGGCACGATGCTTGTAGCATGAATGCATGGAGGTGTGTGAAGGCATCGAGAAAGGAGGGAGAGATGTTGCCTTGGCTGGGCTATGTGTGTGCCAATAGTGATGGAAACGGGGATGGTGGGCCATTCGTATAACTGGCTGGACTGTTTGTCTAATGGTGTTCTCCTGTCTGTGTTGTCTATGCAGGTCAGCGCCCATCAAAAGAAATGTATATGGCATTCCATCGCCAAGGAGGTGTGTACCTTGGGGGTCTATGGCAGGCAGAGTACCCACTGTTGCAAACGGTGGGAGGACCTGGGATGCTGGGCACAGAAGACCGCAGAGGCCCAGCTGGCAATGGCCTCCCAACGAAGAATGGGTGCCCGTCAGACCCTGGCCCCCCTGATGGCCGGCATACTGGTGGCGGCCTATCTAGAGTTGGATGGAATCTTAAGGGCATCACAGCAGCCACATGGTAGTGAGTACAGTGGCTATCATTACAACTTACGGCTGGTGTGGTGGCATCCGGGTGGTGGTTGTGTGTCAGTGGGTGCCCCTAGACCAGGCCAGACATAGCAGCATAGGTCCTCGGGTGGCTAAGGGTCTGAAGTGGAAATACTGCCTACCTAGCTTGTTAGCATCCACTACTGGTCAGTGCTGCGTGGGGCCCAGCTGTACTGCATTTGGGGGTGTGTGCTCCTCCTCATACCTTGGTGGCTAGCAGTGCAATGCATAGTGCGTAGGCCTGTTCCCTGTGTGTGAGGGTGCTGTGTACGCCAACGGTGGTGTTGTTGCAGTCATTGACCCAGTGTATCCTTTGTCTCTCTCCCCCCTTTCTTGTTCTGTCATCCTGTCCTTATGTGCATTAGCATCATCTAGCGGAGGAGCAGAGGCACGGGTGACAGAGGGAGCTGCATCCCCCGTACCAGCACCGCCCTCCAAGCAGCCCCTCAGCGAGTTGCCCGTGCCCGCACACCCAGGTGGGTGGGCATCTCCTTAACCCCAGGCACCTCAGGCCCTGCCCCAGTGAGCCCTGCTGCCCTGAGTGAGGAGGCTATTGACCTCCTGAGATACATCTCTGTAGGGCAGTCAACCATTGTGAATGCCATCAAGGGGCTGGCAGTGCAGATGCAGCAATCTAATGCATTCCTGGAGGGCATTCACAGTGGATTGGCGGCCACAAGAGATCGATCCAGGCTCTCGCCTCCTCCCTGATGGCAGCCATTGTCCCTATTTCAACCGTCCCCCCTTCAACTTCCAATTCCCAGTCCCATTTTCCTCAGCCCCAGCCCATCCCAAGCACACAGCCAGATGAACATGCACACAAGACAACACCCAAGATTGTTACAGGCAAACACAAGCACCACATGTCATCCCACAGGCACTCACACAAACAATATTAATTTGCAGACACAACAACATCCACTGTTTCCACTGTCTCTCCCTCCTCCACCTCCTCCACCTCCCGCCCAGTTACATACACACTCACACCTGCATGCACTACATCATCATCCACTACCAGCATCATCATCACACCAAGCAGAACCCACATCTCACTGGCAGACACCTCCACAACATCCCTGCACACTTCCCCTGTTTCCTCTACCACCATGTCTGTCCCCCCTACTAAAGTACACAAACCCAAGCACTTAGACACCCAACAGCCATCCACCTCACAACAGCATCCAGCCCATGCATCTGCACCCAAATCCAGAAGGCATACACCTCCAAGAACCACTCCCTCATCCTCCACTTCCATTACTTCTCCCTCTTCCTGCCCCAATGTCCCTAAAAAGCTTTCCCTTTCCCTAATTGACCTCTTTCCTACCCCTCCTCCCCGTCCTTCACGTATGGCCAGGGTACCAAGAACCCAGACAAGCACCACAGCCACACAGTCCACAGGCCCAGTTCCTTCCGCACCTACTCGTGGTGGAAAGGATTCCAGGCCACAAATACTGAAGGGGAAGGAGCCTGCACCAGCCAGCAAGAAGGGGAAGGAGCATGCACCAGCCAACAAGAAGGGGAGTAGCCTGCACCAGCCAGCAAGAAGGGGAAGGAGCCTGCACCAGCCAGCAAGAAGGGGAAGGAGCCTGCACCCACAAGCAAGAAGGGGAAGGAGCCTGCACCTGCCACCAAGAAGGGGAAGGAGCCTGCACCTGCCAGCATGAAGTGGAAGAAGCCTGCATCTGCCAGCAAGAAGGAGAAGGGGCCTGCACCAGGCAGGAGGAAGGGAAAGGAGCCTACACCAGCCAGCAAGAAGCAGAAGGAGCCTGCACCTGCCAGCATGAAGGGGAAGGAGCCTGCACCTGCCAGCATGATTGGGAAGGAACCTGCACCTGCCAGCAAGAAGGGAAAGGGGTCTGCACCAGCCAGCAAGAAGGGAAAGGAGCCTGCACCAACAGCTGTCACAGAGACCAACCAGCCAGCTGTGGTTGTGCAGCCCTCAGAGAATGCAGGAGCTGAGCAGGAGCCTCCCAGAACCACCACCACAGTGCAGCCATCAGAGGGTGCACGGGTTGAGCAGGAGCCTCCCACGACCACCACCAAAGTGCAGCCATCGGAGGGTGCAGGGGCTGAGCAGGAGCCTCCCACTACCTCCATCACCACAGTGCTGCCATCAGAGGGTGCAGGGCCTGAGCAGGAGCCTCCCACTACCACCACCACCACAGTGCAGCCGTCCCCGCCGGAGGATTCCATATGATCCAGCCTCCATGAACTGCTGTGTGGCCTGCCCCTTCCAGAACCTGTGGGGGATTCACCCACTTCAAGAGACTGTGGCCTTGCACTTCCCAGGACAAAGAGCAATGGGCATGTTGCCCCCTCCAGAACCAGTGGGGTATTCACCTACTTCGAGAGACTCTGGCCTTGCACTCCCCAGGACAAAGAGCAATGGGCATGTTGCCCCCTCCAGAACCAATGGGGTATTCAACCTCTTTGAGAGACTGTGGCCTTGCACTCCCCAGAGCAAAGAGCAATGGGCATGTTGCTCCCTCCAGAACCAGTGGTCTTGTTTCCGCATCCGGCTGAGGTACCCCCCACCCTCTGAGGTCCATGCTTATTTGCCAACTGATGCCATTGCAGAGTTCTCTTCTTATTGATTCAGGGGTTGAGTGGGGCCTTGGGCTTTGCCCTGGGGCCATGTGGCCCCTGTGAACTGTGGACTGGGCAGTGTCCCTTTTTGTACATTTGTACATATCTGTTGCATTGCCACATCGACTTATCAGTTTTGATGTTGATCTTATTACAATCACTTTCGTAAATTCCTATTGTCCTTGCATTATTCAGCCAATTATCGGGGCAAATTGGTTATCTCTGCTGGTTGTGGGTATGGCGTGTGTGTGTGGGGTGTGTGTTGTGTGTGTGTGTCACTCTTGTTTTCCTTCCCTCTTCCTTGTGTGCTAGTCGTCTTCGCTGGCGTTGGTGTTCGTGGTGGAGCATGACGTAGAAGATCATCGGAAAGACTTGCAGTTCTGTTTCCATGGCAGCGTGGTTCTTCCATAAGTCTCCAATGGTGAGTCCTTTACTTCTGGCTTTTGATGGTACCGCCCTGGAAGAGGTGGCGGTTTGCAGTGTCATGATATGGTGAGCGGAACTTTGTGTTCTGCCTGGCTGTAGGCGGCTACTGTCGTGGTGGCTGTTGTTTCTGCCCTGCGGTTGATGTGGTACATTGGCTGTCTATGGGAGTTCTCGCCGCCATGGTCATTATTTGGCAATAGTTACCAGCAGCCTGTTGGCGGTATTACCGCCACTTTATCACCAACCGCCAGGGTCGTAATGAGGGCCTATATCTAGTATATACAGAGCCAGCTTCCTACATTAGTGGATCAGCGGTGGGGTCTAAGACTTTGCATTTGCTGGACTACTCAGCCAATACCTGATCACACAACTAAAATTCAAAAAATTGTCATTAGAAATTGATTTTTGTTTTTTTACTATTTTTCTAAATTTTAAAAAGTCTTGTTAGGGCCTTGTGTAAGTCCCTGTTAGTATTTCTTTTTAAAGTTTAAATGTTTTGTAAAAGTTAGGATTTACGTACTAGAAGTAGCTTTTAGTTTCTCAAAAAGTAATCCCAACTTTTAGAGACAAAATGACTAGCACAGATGAGATGGTGATGGAACTCAACCTCACCACTTACCTGCATTTAGGGATGTCAGAGCTAAGGTCTCTCTGTAAGATAAAAAAGGTCAAAACTGGGTCCAACCCGCCCAAGGTCAAGCTCCAGGTGCTTCTGGCAGAGTATACAAGGGACCACCCCTCTGAGATAGAGGATCCTCCCTCAGATGGGGAAGAAATTTGTGAACAGGAGGAAGAACTCCCCCCTCCTCTCCTAATTAGGGAGACCAGGGCTCCTAGAACCCTGTCTCCACAAATCATAGTCAGAGAGCCTGGATCTTCCACAGGGGAGTCTAGTCCTTCTGTAAGCATTGAGAACAGCCTCAATGAAGAAGACATCCTTTTAGCTAGGATGGCGAAGAGATTAGCTTTGGAGAAGCAGCTCCTAGCTATAGAAAGGGAAAGAAAAGAAATGGGTTCAACACCAACAAATGGTGGCAGCAATTTAAATAGGGTCAGGTGGTAGCAATTTAAATAGGGTCAGAAAGAATACTGACATCCTAAAAATCCCCAAATGGATTGTAACTAAATATGAAGAAGGTGATAATATCACCAAATAGTTTGCAGCTTTTGAGAGAGCTTGTGCAACTAGAAAAGTAAGCAGACCTCACCGGGGAGCTCTCCTGTGGGAAATGTTCACTGGTAAGTGTAGGGATAGACTCCTCACACTCTCTGACAATGATGCAGAATCCTATGACCTCATGAAGGCTACCCTGATTGAGGGCTTTGGATTCTCAACTGAGAAGTATAGAATTAGGTTCAGGGGGGCTCACAAAACCTCGAGCCAGTCCTGGGTTTATTTTGTAGACTACTCAGTGAAAACACTGGATGATTGGGTAACTGGAAATGAATTGCATGACTATGATGGGCTTTATAATTTTTTTATGAAAGAACACATTTTAAGTAACTGCTTCAATGAAAAGTTGCATCAATATCTGGTCTACCTAGGTCCAATCTCTATCCCCAAGTATACGGAAAGAAGGCAGACCACTGGGTCAAGACTAGGATAATCAAACCTTCCGCTGGGGGTGACCAGAAGAAAGGGGTTACAAAGCCTCCCCAGGAGAAAGTGGGTGGCACTAGAAATAAAGAAAAATAGTTCTCTGTAGGCCCCCAAAAACCAGTCAAGGTGGGTGGGCCCCAAGACATAACCCAAAACAAAAGTGGGTACCAGGGTAAAAACTGGGATGCCACTAAGGCATGGTGCCACAACTGTAGACAGACAGGGCACCACACCAAGGACACTTCTTGTCCCAAAAACAAACCCCCTAGCAAAACCCCAGGGGTGACCAGTGTAGCCATTGGGGATGCTTCCTCAGATGAGGAGGTCCTCATAGCAGTCAACCGGAGAAAGGGCCCAACAGGTGAGTTGGAGATTCCAGAGGGAAGTGGACACTTCCACCACCTACTAGTGAATGGAATCCCAGCCACTGCCCTGAGAGACACTTGTGCCAGTCACACTATTGTGCATGACAGGCTGGTGCTCTCAAGTCAGTATATCCCAGTTGAGAATGCCAGAGTAAGGGTTACCCCAGAAAAGGTCACTAATAGGCCTGTGGATTTAGTGCCCCTGGAAGTGGGTGGGACTTTTAGCTGGAGAATGGTGGTCGTCAGTACAGACCTCCCCCTTGATTGTCTCCTTGGAAATGACTAACCAGAGGTTAGTCAGTGCCTAAGAGAGGGACTGGTCCAGTACCAGTCCTCTCCCTAAGATTCTGGAGGTGCTGCCCCTGCAGTTACTGCAAGTAGGCCCCAGAAGAGAAAAAGGAAATAGCAGTACAGGAAAGGTGGACAACCTTTAGCCAAGGTCCCAGCAAGCCCAGGAGATTCTGCTCTAATAGGGGAGAACTCCAAAAGTGGCACTTGTACAGTCCAACCTGACCCACAAGAAGTCCTGACTAGTCAGGCAACTGTTAAGCATTAGTGGGAGGCTCCTCAGCTAACAGAAGAAAGAGTGGAAGGAGGGTGTTTACTACAAGATGTAGCAACCTCCCACTCTATCACAGCAGACAGGCACCCTGAACCCAAAGAAGCTTGTAACTTTTCCCCTTCCCTTGTTGGTGAAGAGCTAAAGGCGAGGTTCTGGGCACTGACAGCTGTCAGTGGCCTCTGCTGTGTGTTAGCCTTTATGGCTGCTGTCCTAGACCTGGTGGTCTGACCCCATTCCAAATAGCAAGATAGGCCCCCTGACCCTGCTGGTCATGGTGGGGTTACTCCAGCTGTGGGTAACCTCTTTGGGTAAGCTAGGGGTGACCCTGGCTAAGATAAAATTAGCAGAGGAGGATACCTCTAACCCCAAAATAGAAAGAATGTAGCTCAGGCAGGTTACCCAGGGGGGCGATGTCCTCCCTAGTTGGCTCAGGGGACTCCTCCTCTGGGACCCTGTCTTCCACCGCGGGAACGTCTGTGACCGGTTTCCCGCGTCCCTTGCCCTTCCTCTTTGCAGCTGTCTGGGCCTTTATTCTAGGCTCCAGCCACCCTTGACTCCCTTCCCGGGCAGCCATGGACCATGTGGTCATGCAGACCCATTCAGGCAAACCTAACATCTCCAGGTGGGATCTGAGCTCCACCTCCTTCCAGGCAGTGTGCTCAAGGTCATTGTCTAACAGACAATCTACAGGCATGGCAGGACTCACAGCTACGTTTAGAGTAGCAGAGAGTCCCCCCCACCCCTCAAAGGGAACGAGAGCCACCGGTAGGTGACTCTCACGATTGTCAGCGACTATGATCTGGTGCAATGTATTGGGGATGCCCTGCTCTGCTGACACCAGCTATTCCCTGACAGTGGTCATGCTGGCTCCTGTGTCACGCAGAGCCTCCATCCGTTGCCCATTAATGGTGACCCACTGTAGGAAGCTGGCTCTGAGCAACCTTAGAGGTTGATACTGGCAATAATAGATAATACTAATGCTCTATTTGTGGTAGTGTGGTCGAGCAGTAGGCTTATCAGAGGGTAGTGTTAAACATTTGTTGTACACACACAGGCAATAAATGGGAACACACACTCACAGACCTAACTCCAGGACAATAGGTTTTTAATTAGAAAAATATCCTTTTCTTAATTTATTTTAGAAACACGAGATTCAGATTCAAGTAAATACATAAATTATAAGGTACATGGCATAGGTAAAAATAGACCTTTGAATGAAAACAGTAATGTACATAGTTTTGTCAAAAATGGCAATAAGCTATTTTAAAAGTGGACACTGCAAAATTCAACAGTTCCTGGGGGAGGTAAGTACAAGTTAGTTTAGCAGGTAAGTAAAGCACTTACAAGTTCAGTCTCCTGGGCATAGGCAGCCCACTGTTGGGGGTTAAAGGCAACTCCAAACCCACAGCACTAGCAACACAGGGCCGGTCAGGTGCAGAGGTCAAAGGAGGGCCCAAATAACATAGGCGCTTATGGAGAACAGGGGTGCTCCGGTTCCAGTCTGCTAGCAGGTAAGTACCTGCGTCCTCGGGGAGCAAACAAGGGGGATTTTGTAGAGCACTGGGGGCCACACACACAGGCACACAAAATACACTGTCAGTGGCACAGGGGAAGCCGGGTGCAGTGTGCAAAGTAGGTGTCGGTTTTGCATTGAAAGCAATGGAGGGACCCGGGGATCACTCTGGCGATGCAGGCAGGGCACAGGGGGTCTTCGGGCCAGCCACCGACTGGACTAGGATGAGGGCTGCCAGATGGTCACTCCTGCACTGGTAGGTGCTTCCACTCGGTCCTGGGGTCCAAACTGATGCATCTGAATTAGGGGTAGGGGCAGTCTTATCACAACTTAATTCTGAGGGCCAAGATCAACCTGTTGTTTTTATCAGCAGGAGGTTGACCCCTAGAGAAAAGTGTTGTTCTGCCATAGAGAGGGAGGCCTTTGCTGTGGTCTGGGCACTGAAGAAGTTGAGGCCATACCTGTTTGGCACTCACTTCATTGTTCAGACAGACCACAAACCTCTACTTTTGCTAAAACAAATGAAAGGTGAAAATCCTAAATTGTTGAGGTGGTCCATATCCCTACAGGGAATGGACTATACAGTGGAACATAGACCTGGGAGTACCCACTCCAATGCAGATGGACTCTCCAGATATTTCCACTTAGACAATGAAGACCCATCAGGTAATGACTAGTCTTATTGTCCTTCGTTTGCGGGGGGGTTATGTAGGAAAGTACCATCTTGCCTGGCATGTTACCCCCATTTTTCACTGTATATATGTTGTTTTAGTTGTATGTGTCACTGGGACCCTGCCAGTCAGGGCCCCAATGCTCATAAGTGTGCCCTGAATGTGTTACCTGTGTTATGACTAACTGTCTCACTGAGGCTCTGCTATCCAGAACCTCAGTGGTTATGCTCTCTCATTTCTTTCCAAATTATCACTAACAGGCTAGTGACCAATTTCACCAATTCACATTGGCATACTGGAACACCCTTATAATTCCCTAGTATATGGTACTGAGGTACCCAGGGTAGTGGGGTTGAAGGAGATCCCTATGGGCTGCAGCATTTCATTTGCCACCCATAGGGAGCTCTGACAATTCTTACACAGGCCTGCCACTGCAGCATGAGTGAAATAACGTCCACGTTATTTCACAGCCATTTACCACTGCACTTAAGTAACTTATAAGTCACCTATATGTCTAACCTTTACCTAGTAAAGGTTAGATGCAAAGTTACTTAGTGTGTGGGCACCCTGGCACTAGCCAAGGTGCCCCCACATTGTTCAGGGCAAATTCCCCAGACGTTGTGAGTGCGGGGACACCATTACACGCGTGCACTACACATAGGTCACTACCTATGTGTAGCTTCACAATGGTAACTCCGAATATGGCCATGTAACATGTCTATGATCATGGAATTGCCCCCTGGGGATCATGCACAATCCCATGATCCCACGGGTCCCTAGCACAGACCCGGGTACTGCCAAACTGCCTTATCAGGGGTTTCACTGCAGCTGCTGCTGCCAACCCCTCAGACATGTTTCTGCCCTCCTGGGGTCCAGCCAGGCTTGGCCCAGCAAGGCAGAACAAAGGACTTCCTCAGAGAGAGGGTGTTACACCCTCTCCCTTTGGAAAAAGGTGTTAAGGCAGGGGAGGAGTAGCCTCCCCCAGCCTCTGGAAATGCTTTCATGGGCACAGATGGTGCCCATTTCTGCATAAGCCAATCTACACCGGTTCAGGGACCCCTCAGCCCTGCTCTGGCACACTGGACTGCTCTGAGTGGCCAGGGCCAGCAGGTGACGTCAGAGACTCCTTCTGATAGGCTCCTTCAGGTGTTGCTAGCCTATCCTCTCTCCTAAGTAGCCAAACCCTCTTTTCTGGCTATTTAGGGTCTCTGCTTTGGGGAATTCCTTAGATAACGAATGCAAGAGCTCATCAGAGTTCCTCTGCATTTCTCTCTTCACCTTCTGCCAAGGAATCGACTGCTGACCGCGCTGGAAGCCTGCAAAACTGCAACAAAGTAGCAAAGACGACTACTGTGACCTTCTAACGCTGATCCTGCCGCCTTCTCGACTGTTTTCCTGGTGGTGGATGCTGTGGGGGTAGTCTGCCTCCTCTCTGCACTAGAAGATCCGAAGAAATCTCCCGTGGGTCGAAGGAATCTTCCCCCTGCAACCGCAGGCACCAAAGAACTGCAGCACTGTGAGAAAGTAGCCTCTTTCTAGCCTTGTTACCCCCACTTTTGGCCTGTTTGTGAGTGTATTTCAGGGTGTTTTCACTGTCTCACTGGGATCCTGCTAGCCAGAGCCCAGTGCTCATAGTGAAAACCCTATGTTTTCAGTATGTTTGTTATGTGTCACTGGCACCCTGCTAGCCAGGACCCCAGTGCTCATAAGTTTGTGACCTATATGTAGGTGTTCCCTGTGTGATGCCTAACTGTCTCACTGAGGCTCGGCTATCCAGAACCTCAGTGGTTATGCTCTCTCATTTCTTTCCAAATTGTCACTAACAGGCTAGTGACCAATTTCACCAATTTACATTGGCATACTGGAACACCCTTATAATTCCCTAGTATATGGTACTGAGGTACCCAGGGTATTGGGGTTCCAGGAGATCCCTATGGGCTGCAGCATTTCTTTTGCCACCCATAGGGAGCTCTGACAAATCTTACACAGGCCTGCCACTGCAGCCTGAGTGAAATAATGCACACATTATTTCACAGCCATTTTCACTGCACTTAAGTAACTTATAAGTCACCTATATGTCTAACGTTTACCTGGTAAAGGTTAGGTGCAAAGTTACTTAGTATGTGGGCACCCTGGCACTAGCCAAGGTGCTCCCACATAGTTCAGGGCAAATTCCCCGGACTTTGTGAGTGCAGGGACACCATTACACGCGTGCACTACACATAGGTCACTACCTATGTGTAGCTTCACAATGGTAACTCTGAATATGGCCATGTAACATGTCTAAGATCATGGAATTGCCCCCTCTATGCCATCCTGGCATTGTTGGCACAATCCCATGATCCCACGGGTCTGTAGCACAGACCCGGGTACTGCCAAACTGCCTTTTCAGGTGTTTCACTGCAGCTGCTGCCAACCCCTCAGACAGGTTTCTGCCCTCCTGGGGTCCAGCCAGGCTTGGCACAGGAAGGCAGAACAAAGGACTTGCTCAGAGAGAGGGTATTACACCCTCTCCCTTTGGAAAAAGGTGTTAAGGCAGGGGAGGAGTAGCCTCCCCCAGCCTCTGGAAATGCTTTCATGGGCACAGATGGTGCCCATTTCTGCATAAGCCAGTTTACACCAGTTCGGGGACCCCTCAGCCCTGCTCTGGCGTGAAACTGGACAAAGGAAAGGGGAGTGACCACTCCCCTGACCTGCACCTCCCCTGGGAGGTGCCCAGAGCTCCTCCAGTGTGCTCCAGACCTCTGCCATCTTTGAAACAGAGGTGCTGCTGGCACACTGGACTGCTCTGAGTGGGCAGGACCAGCAGGTGACGTCAGAGACTCCTTCTGATAGGATCCTTCAGGTGTTGCTAACCTATCCTCTCTCCTAAGTAGCCAAACCCTGTTTTCTGGTTATTTAGGGTCTCTGCTTTGGGGAATTCCTTAGATAACGAATGCAAGAGCTCATCAGAGTTCCTCTGCATCTCTCTCTTCACCTTCTGCCAAGGAATCGACTGCTGACCGCGCTGGAAGCCTGCAAAACTGCAACAAAGTAGCAAAGACGACTACTGCAACTCTGTAACGCTGATCCTGCCGCCTTCTCGACTGTTTTCCTGGTGGTGCATGCTGTGGGGGTAGTCTGCCTCCTCTCTGCACTAGAAACTCCGAAGAAATCTCCCGTGGGTCGACGGAATCTTCCCCCTGCTACCGCAGGCACCAAAGAACTTCATCACCGGTCCCTTGGGTCTCCTCTCAGCATGATGAGCGAGGTCTCTTGAATCCAGCAACTCTGTCCAAGTGACTCCCACAGTGCAGTGACTCTTCAGTCCAAGTTTGGTGGAGGTAAGTCCTTGCCTCCCCATGCCAGACTGCATTGCTGGGAACCGCGTCTTTTGCAGCTACTCCGGCTTCTGTGCACTTCCGGCGGAAATCCTTTGTGCACAGCCAAGCCTGGGTCCACAGCACTCTAACCTGCATTGCACAATTTTCTAAGTTGTCCTCCGGCGGCGTGGACTCCTTTGTGCAACTTCGGGTGAGCACCATTTCACTCCTCTTTGTAGTGCCTGTTCCGGCACTTCTGCGGGTGCTGCCTGCTTTTGAGAGGGCTCTTTGTCTTGCTGGTTGTACCCTCTGTCCTCTGACATAATTGGTGACATCCTGGTCCCTCCTGGGCTACAGCAGCATCCAAAAACCCTAACTGCATGATTTGCAGCTAGCAAGGCTTGTTGGCGGTCTTTCGGCGGGAAAACACTTCTGCACGACTCTTCACGATGTGGGACATCCATCCTCCAAAGGGGATGTTTCTAGCCCTTGTAGTTGCTGCAGAATCCTCAGCTTCTACTGCCTAGTAGCAGCTTCTTTGCACCCACAGCTGGCATTTCCTGGGCATCTGCCCATCTCCGACTTGCTTGTGACTTTTGGACTTGGTCCCCTTGTTCCACAGGTACCCTCGTTTGGAAATCCATTGTTGTTGCATTGTTGGTTTGTGTCTTTCCTGCAGAATTCCCCTATCATGACTTCTGTGCTCTTTGGGGAACTTTAGTGCACTTTGCACTCACTTTTCAGGGTCTTGGGGTGGGCTATTTTAATAACCCTCGCTGTTTTCTTACAGTCCCAGCGACCCTCTACAGGGTCACATAGGTTTGGGGTCCATTTGTTGTTCGCAGTCCTCTTTTGGAGTATATGGTTTGTGTTGCCCCTATTCCTATGTGTCCCCATTGCATCCTATTGTAACTATACATTGTTTGCACTGTTTTCTAAGACTATACTGCATATTTTTGGTATTGTGTACATATATCTTGTGTATATTTGCTATCCTCATACTGAGGGTACTCACTGAGATACTTTGGCATATTGTCATAAAAATAAAGTACCTTTATTTTTAGTATATCTGTGTATTGTGTTTTCTTATGATTTTGTGCAAGTGACACTAGTGGTACTGTAGGAGCTTCACTCGTCTCCTAGTTCAGCCTAAGCTGCACTGCTACGCTACCATTTTCTATCAGCCTAAGCTGCTAGACACCCTATACACTAATAAGGGATACCTGGGCCTGGTGCAAGGTGTAAGTACCCCTTGGTACTCACTACAAGCCAGTCCAGCCTCCTACAGCTGTACACTCTGTTTATGAAAGAACACCTTTTAAGTAATTGTTTCAATGATAATCTGCATCAGCATCCGGTATACCTAGGTCCAATTTCTCCCCAAGAATTGGGAAAGAAGGCAGACCATTGGGTCAAGACTAGGGTGACCAAGACTTCCACAGGGGGTGACCAAAAGAAAGGGGTCACAAAGACTCCCTAGGGGAAGAGTGTTGAGACATCCAAGGGTAAAAGTAAAGAGTCTTCTACAGGGCCCCAAAAACCTGATCAGGAGGGAGGGTCCAAAGCCTCTTCACAATCCACATTTGGGTACAAGGGTAAAAACTTTGATCCCAAAAAGGCCTGGTGTCATAGCTGTAATCAGCAGGGACACCAAACTGGAGACAAGGCCTGTCCCAAGAAATTTTCCACTTCAACTACTACTCCAGTCTCCAGGTGGGATCAACAGTGTGCCAAGAGCAAATCAGGGTTCACACTGAAGCTACATTAGTTTCTGAGGGTGGGGTGGACTTAGCCACACTGGCTGCCTGGTCCACTAATATGCAGAAATACAGGCAGCAACTCTTAATCAATGGGACTAGTGTAGAAGCCCTGAGGGATACAGGTTCCAGTGTCACAATGGTGACAGACAAACTGGTTTCCCCAGGAAAATACCTGACTGGACAAACGTATCCAGTCACCAACGCTGACAATCAGATTAAAGTACATCCCATGGCTATGGCAACTTTAGAATGGGGAGGGGTCACTGGCCTGAAACGGGTGGTAGCCTCCTCTTTTATCCCAGTAGACTGTTTGCTTGGAATTGACCTGGAGTCCTCAGCATGGGCCGAGGTAGAACTCAAAACCCATGCAGCCATGCTGGGTATCCCTGAACTGGTGTGTGTCAAGACAAGGGCACAGTGCAAGGCTCAGGGTGAAAAAGAGGTGATGGAGACTGGAAGAATGGCCCAACCCTCCAAGAGAAAAGGAAAGAAGACTGGGGAACCAGCTTCAACACAACAAAATAAAGGGATCCTCTCTTCACAGGAAGAAGTTCTGCCCTCTGAGGGAACTGAGCCCATGGAGGTGGAACCTTATCAGGTTGAACTCTTAGGCCCAGGGGGACCCACAAGGGAAGAGCTATGTAAGGGGCAAGAAACCTGTCCATCTCTTGAAGGCCTTAGGCAGCAAGCTGCTGGGGAAACAAAAGGAAAAGCCAGTGGAACACACAGGGTCTATTGGGAAGATGGACTCCTTTACACTGAGATCCCAAACCTGGTGCCACTAGGAGAGTGGTAGTGCCTCAGGAGTTTAGGGAGGTTATTCTGACCTTAGCCCATGACATTCCAGTCGCTGGGCATTTGGGACAAACCAAGACATGGGAGAGGTTAGTCAACCATTTCTATTGGCCCAACATGTCCCAGAAAGTCAAGGAGTTTTGTGCCTCCTGTGCCACCTGTCAAGCCAGTGGTAAGACAGGTGGCCATCCAAAGGCCCCCCTCATTCCACTTCCAGTGGTGGGGGTCCCCTTAGAAAGAGTGGGACTGGACACAGTGGGTCTACTTGAACCTCCCACATCCTCAGGGAATCAGTATATCCTAGTAGTAGTGGATCATGCTACTAGGTACCCTGAATTGAAGAAATTCCCCTTAGGTCCACTGCTGCCCCTGCAGTAGCCAAAGCACTCATTGGTATCTTTACCAGAGTGGGATTTCCTAAGGAAGTGGTTTATGACAGATGTACTAACTTAATGTCAGCATACCTTAAACACATGTGGAATGAGTGTGGGGTGACTTACAAATTCACCACACCATACCATCCACAAACCAATGGTCTTGTTGAAAGATTTAACAAGACATTGAAGGGCATGGTCAAGGGCTCCCTGAAAAACTCAAAAGGAGATGGGATGTCCTCTTGCCATGTCTGATTTTCGCCTACAGAGAGGTGCCTCAGAAGGGAGTAGGGTTTTCCACCTTTGAACTTCTGTTTGGCCATCCTGTAAGGGGACCACTAGCTCTTGTGAAAGAAGGCTGGGAGAGACCTCTTTATGAGCCTAAGCAAGATATAGTGGACTATGTACTAGGCCTATGTTCCAGGATGGCAGAGTACATAGAAAAGGCAAGTAAAAACCTTGAGGCGCAGCCAGAAGATGTGGTATAACCAAAAGGCTGCTTTGGTTGAGTTTCATCCAGGGCAGAAAGTCTGGATTCTGGAGCCTGTGGCTCCCATGGCACTTCAGGACAGATGGAGTGGCCCTTACCCAGTGCTAGAGAGAAAGAGTCAGGTCACCTACCTGGTAGACCTAGGCACTAGCAGGACCCCCAAAAGGGTGATCCATGTGAACTGCCTCAAACTCTTTCATGACAGGGCAGATGTAAACATGTTAATGGTTACAGATTAGGACAGGAAGCTGAGAGTGAACCTCTCCCTGATCTCTTTCCACTGACCCTAAAGATGTCTCAGTAGATGGAGTGATTTATTCAGGCACTCTCTCTGGCCAACAGCAAGCTGACTGTAGGAAAGTCCTACAACAGTTTGCTGAGCTCTTTTCCCTAACCTCTGGTCAGACACACCTGTGTACCCATGATGAGGACACAGGAGACAGCATGCCTGTCAAAAACCACATTTGTAGACAGTCTGACCAAGTTAAGGAAAGCATCAAAGTGGAAGTCAACAATATGTTGGAATTGGGAGTCATTACGCACTCTGACAGTCCCTGGGCTAGCCCAGTGGTCTTAGTCCCCAAACCTCACACAAAAGATGACAAGAGAGAAATTAGGTTTTGTGTGGACTACAGAGGACTTAATTCTATCAACAAGACAGATGCCCATCCCATTCGAAGCGCATATGAGTTAATTGATAAACTGGGTGCTGTCAAATACTTGAGTACCTTCGACTTGACAGTAGGCTACTGGCAAATAAAAATGGCACCAGGAGCAAAAGAAAAGACAACATTCTCTACACCTGATGGGCACTATCAGTTTACTATGATGCCCTTTGGTTTCAAGAATGCCCCTGCCACCTTCCAAAAGTTGGTGAATCAAGTCCTTGCTGGCTTGGAGTCCTTTAGTGCAGCTTATCTTGATGATATTGTTGTCTTTAGCTCCAGCTGGCAGGATCACCTGGTCCACCTGAAGAAGGTTTTGCAGGCCCTAAAAGCAGCAGGCCTCTCTATCAAGGCATCCAAATGTCAGATAGGGCAGGGTACTGTGGTTTACTCGAGACACCTTGTAGGTGGAGGCCAAGTTCAACCACTCCAACCCAAGATCCAGACTATTCTGGACTGGGTAGCTCCAAAAACCCAGACTCAAGTCAGGGCATTCCTTGGCTTGACTGGTTACTACAGGAGGTTTGTGAAGGGATATGGATCCATAGTGACACCCCTCACAGAACTTACCTCTAAGAAAATGCCAAAGAAGGTAAACTGGACTGTAGAATGCCAACAGGCCCTTGACACCCTGAAACAAGCTATGTGCACAGCACCAGTTCTCAAAGCTCCAGATTACTCCAAGCAGTTCATTGTGCAGACTGATGCCTCTGAACATGGGATAGGGGGGGTTCTGTCCCAAACAAATGATGATGGCCTTGACCAGCCTGTTGCTTTCATTAGCACGAGGTTACTCCCTAGGTGTAGGAAAGTACCATCTTGCCTGGCATGTTACCCCCATATTTCACTGTATATATGTTGTTTTAGTGTATGTGTCACTGGGACTCTGCCAGCCAGGGCCCCAGTGCTCATAAGTGTGCCCTGTATGTGTTCCCTGTGTGATGACTAACTATCTCACTGAGGCTCTGCTAACCAGAACCTCAGTGGTTATGGTCTCTCTGCTTTCTAAATTGTCACTAACAGGCTAGTGACCAATTTCACCAATTCACATTGGCATACTGGAACACCCTTATAATTCCCTAGTATATGGTACTGAGGTACCCAGGGTATTGGGGTTCCAGGAGATCCCTATGGGCTGCAGCATTTCTTTTGACACCCATAGGGAGATCTGACAATTCTTACACAGGCCTGCCAGTGCAGCCTGAGTGAAATAACGTCCACGTTATTTCACAGCCATTTACCACTACACTTAAGTAACTTATAAGTCACCTATATGTCTAACCTTCACCTGGTGAAGGTTGGGTGCAAAGTTACTTAGTGTGAGGGCACCCTGGCACTAGCCAAGGTGCCCCCACATTGTTCAGGGCAAATTCCCCGGACTTTGTGAGTGCGGGGACACCATTAGACGCGTGCACTGTACATAGGTCACTACCTATTGTATGGCGTCACAATGGTAACTCCGAACATGAACATGTAACATGTCTAAGATCAGGGAATTGTCACCCCAATGCCATTCTGGCATTGGGGAGACAATTCCATGATCCCCCGAGTCTCTAGCTCAGACCCGGGTACTGCCAAACTACCTTTCCCGGGGTTTCACTGCAGCTGCTGCCAACCCCTCAGACAGGTTTATGCCCTCCTGGGGTCCAGCCAGGCTTGGCCCAGGAAGGCAGAACAAAGGACTTCCTCAGAGAGAGGGTGTTACACCCTCTTCCTTTGGAAAAAAGTGTCAGGGCTGGGGAGGAGTAGCCTCCCCCAGCCTCTGGAAATGCTTTGATGGGCACAGATGGTGCCCAGCTCTGCATAAGCCAGTCTACACTGGTTCAGGGATCCCACAGCCCTGCTCTGGCGCGAAACTGGACAAAGGAAAGAGGAGTGACCACTCCCCTGACCTGCACCTCCCCTGGGAGGTGTCCAGAGCTCCTCCAGTGTGCCCCAGACCTCTGCCATCTTGGAAACTGAGGTGCTGCTGGCACACTGGACTGCTCTGAGTACCCAGTGCCAGCAGGTGACGTCAGAGACTCCTTCTGATAGGCTCTTCCAGGTGTTGCTAGCCTATCCTGTAGGAGGCTGGACTGGCTTGTAGTGAGTACCAAGGGGTACTTGCACCTTGCACCAGGCCCAGTTATCCCTTATTAGTGTATAGGGTGTCTAGCAGCTTAGGCTGATAGATAATGGTAGCTTAGCAGAGCAGCTTAGGCTGAACTAGGAGACGTGTGAAGCTACTACAGTACCACTTAGTGTCATATGCACAATATCATAAGAAAACACAATACACAGTTATACTAAAAATAAAGGTACTTTATTTTTATGACAATATGCCAAAGTATCTTAGAGTGTACCCTCAGTGAGAGGATAGGAAATATACACAAGATATATATACACAATAGCAAAAATATGCAGTATAGTCTTAGAAAACAGTGCAAACAATGTATAGTTACAATAGGATGCAATGGGGAAACATAGGGATAGGGGCAACACAAACCATATACTCCAGAAGTGGAATGCAAACCACGAATGGACCCCAAACCTATGTGACCTTGTAGAGGGTCGCTGGGACTATTAGAAAATAGTGAGAGTTAGAAAAATAACCCTCCCCAAGACCCTGAAAGGTGAGTGCAAAGTGCACTAAAGTTCCCCTAAGGACAAAATAGTCGTGTTAGAGGGAAAATGCAAGGAAAACACAAATCAGCAATGCAACAACGATGGATTCCTGACTGAGGGTACCTGTGGAACAAGGGGACCAAGTCCAAAAGTCACAAGCAACTCGGAGATGGGCAGATGCCCAAGAAATGCCAGCGGTTGGTGCAAAGAAGCTCTTACTAGGCTGAAGAACTGTGAATACTGCAGGAACGACAAGGGCTAGAGACTTCCCCTTTGGAGGATGGATCCCTCACGCCTTGGAGAGTCGTGCAGAAGTGTTTTCCCGCCGGATGGACGCCAACAAGCCTTGCTACACGCAAATCGTGCGTTTGGCTTTTTTGGACGCTGCTGGGGCCCAGGAGGGACCAGGAGGTCGCAAATTGGACCTGCAGAGAGAGGGGACGTCGAGCAAGAAAAAGAGCCCTCACTGAAGCAGGTAGCACCCGGAGAAGTGCCAGAAACAGGCACTACGAGGATGCGTGAAACGGTGCTCGCCGAAGTTGCACAAAGGAGTCCCACGTCGCCGGAGACCAACTTAGAAAGTCGTGCAATGCAGGTTAGAGTGCCGTGGACCCAGGCTTGGCTGTGCACGAAGGATTTCCGCCGGAAGTGCACAGGGGCCGGAGTAGCTTGCAAAGTCGTGGTTCCCAGCAATGCAGCCCAGCGAGGTGAGGCAAGGACTTACCTCCACCAAACTTGGGCTGAAGAGTCACTGGACTGTGGGGGTCACTTGGACAGTGTCGCTGGATTCGAGGGACCTCGCTCGTCGTGCTGAGAGGAGACCCAAGGGACCGGTAATGCAGCTTTTTGGTGCCTGCGGTTGCAGGGGGAAGATTCCGTCGACCCACGGGAGATTTCTTCGGAGCTTCTGGTGCAGAGAGGAGGCAGACTACCCCCACAGCATGCACAAGCAGGAAAACAGTCGAGAAGGCGGCAGGATCAGCGTTACAGAGTTGCAGTAGTCGTCTTTGCTACTATGTTGCAGGTTTGCAGGCTTCCAGCGCGGTCAGCGGTCGATTCCTTATCAGAAGGTGAAGAGGGAGATGCAGAGGAACTCGGCTGAGCTCATGCATTCGTTATCTAAAGTTTCCCCAGAGACAGAGACCCTAAATAGCCAGAAAAGAGGGTTTGGCTACCTAGGAGAGAGGAAAGGCTACTAACACCTGAAGGAGCCTATCAGCAGGAGTCTCTGACGTCACCTGGTGGCACTGGCCACTCAGAGCAGTCCAGTGTGCCAGCAGCACCTCAGTTTCCAAGATGGCAGAGGTCTGGAGCACACTGGAGGAGCTCTGGACACCTCCCAGGGGAGGTGCAGGTCAGGGGAGTGGTCACTCCCCTTTCCTTTGTCCAGTTTTGCGCCAGAGCAGGGGCTAAGGGGTCCCTGAACCGGTGTAGACTGGCTTATGCAGAATTGGGCACATCTGTGCCCAACAAAGCATTTCCAGAGGCTGGGGGAGGCTACTCCTCCCCTGCCTTCACACCATTTTCCAAAGGGAGAGGGTGTCACACCCTCTCTCAGAGGAAGTTCTTTGTTCTGCCATCCTGGGCCAGGCCTGGCTGGACCCCAGGAGGGCAGCTGCCTGTCTGAGGGGTTGGCAGCAGCAGCAGCTGCAGTGAAACCCCAGGAAGGGCAGTCTGGCAGTACCAGGGTCTGTGCTACAGACCACTGGGATCATGGAATTGTACCAACAATGCCAGGATGGCATAGAGGGGGCAATTCCATGATCATAGACATGTTACATGGCCATATTCGGAGTTACCATGGTGAAGCTACATATAGGTAGTGACCTATATGTAGTGCACGCGTGTAATGGTGTCCCCGCACTCACAAAGTTCAGTGAATTGGCTCTGAACAATGTGGGGGCACCTTGGCTAGTGCCAGGGTGCCCTCACACTAAGTAACTTTGCACCTAACCTTTACCAGGTAAAGGTTAGACATATAGGTGACTTATAAGTTACTTAAGTGCAGTGTAAAATGGCTGTGAAATAACGTGGACGTTATTTCACTCAGGCTGCAGTGGCAGGCCTGTGTAAGAATTGTCAGAGCTCCCTATGGGTGGCAAAAGAAATGCTGCAGCCCATAGGGATCTCCTGGAACCCCAATACCCTGGGTACCTCAGTACCATATACTAGGGAATTATAAGGGTGTTCCAGTAAGCCAATGTAAATTGGTAAAAATGGTCACTAGCCTGTCAGTGACAATTTGAAAGTAATGAGAGAGCATAACCACTGAGGTTCTGGTTAGCAGAGCCTCAGTGAGACAGTTAGGCACCACACAGGGAACATACACATGCACACCTATGAGCACTGGGGCCCTGTATGACAGGGTCCCAGTGACACATACATATAGGCCACAAACCTATGAGCACTGGGGTCCTGACCAGCAGGATCCCAGTGACACATAACAACCATACTGAAAACATGGTGTTTTCACTATGAGCACTGAGGCCTGGCTATCAGGATCCCAGTGAGACAGTGAAAACAGTGACAAACACCCTGACATACACTCACAAACAGGCCAAAAGTGGGGGTAACAAGGCTAGAAAGAGGCTACCTTCTCACACAACCCCCCCCCAAACGAAGGACAATAAGGCTAACCTTGGCCAGTTGAGACTTTATTGTCTAAGTGGTGATAAGTAGAGAGTAGCTCTGCAATAGACTGGTTACTCCCTTTATCATCCACTATATGGTTACTTCCCTGTGGGGATGTAAACCACCCTGTTTGAAGTTTTTTAGCTAAGCAACAATGTGAAGATGTATTTTCAGAGTTTCTATCAGTAAGTTTTAGGTTAGAGCAGTGGGAATTGTCCACTGAACCTATTTGTAGTGATGGAAATGCCAGACAGGGATGCTGTCTCAGAAAAGCCATAGCTGGGCAAAAACTTTGTCCATCTGGCTGGAAGAGAGAACAGGGATGCTGTTTCTCTTGAGTTGGAGCAGGGCAGGGATGCTGTCCTATGAGCTCCACACTAGGGCAGGGATGCTGTCCTAAGTGTTGTGAGGTAGTGCAGGGTTTCTGCACTAAAGTTTCTCTGGGAGGGTTGGAGGGATGCTCCATGTTAACTAAAATGGTGCTGTTTTTCTCACCAATGTTAGTTATCCCACAGAGAGGTACTTCCACCTCAGGGAGTCCAGCTTTGCCAGCTGATGATTCCCTTGGAACAGGTGCCACCCCAGGAGAGGTTTCTCCCACCACAGGAATAGTATCCTGAATGGTAGGGTGGTTAGGGGATACTGTGATACCCTTTATACCTGTTGATGGAGAGGGATCCTGAGTTTTCAGGCCTTCTCTCCTTTGCTTTTTCATTTCACTTGAAATGAGAGGGAACAATTCCTCAGGGATGCCCAGCATGGCTGCATGGGCATAAAACTCTACATCAGCCCAACCTGAGGCCTCTAGGTCATTACCTAAGAGACAGTCTACAGGTAAGCTAGGTGATACCACCACCTGCTTAGGGCCAGTAACTCCACCCCAACTAAACTGAATTATAGCTAAGGGAAGAAACTTAGTGGAGTTATGGACATCAATAATCTTATACTGTTGTCCAATGATGTGTTGTTCAGGAGGCACTAGGTTTTCAGTCACCAAAGTGAAACTGGCACCTGTGTCCCTGTAGGCCAAGGCCTCAACACCATTTATTGAAACTGTCTGCCTGTACTTATCCATTGTAAGGGGACAAGCAGCCAGTGTGGCAAGGCCAATGCCACTAGGTGTGACAGAAACTGTCTTGGGACTGATTACATCAGTTTCCACTATGGACCCATAAGTGAACCCAACTACACCCTTTGCTTGACTGTTGCCAGCAGTCCCACCACTAGTACCACTACTGCTAGGGGCACTAGAGCTTGATGTATTAGTGGTGGTAGGCTCAGGGGGTTTACCTGGACAGGACTTATCCCCTGGCCTATGGCCTCTGTTTTTACACACAAAGCACCAAGGCTTTTTAATGTGTGCAGGTTGGGAAGAAGAGGAAGAATTTGTTTTATCCCCACCCTCTGAAGAGTGTTTAAGATTTGAAGTGGGATCTTTGGTTTTACCCTTATCCCCATGCTTATCTTGAGATTTTTCACCATCTTTCTTCTTATTGCCATCTTTGTCACCCCCTGTATGAACTTTTCTGTTCACCCTTGTTCTGACCCATTTGTCTGCCTTCTTTCCCAATTCTTGGGGAGAGGTCAGATCAGAGTCTACCAGGTACTGGTGCAACAAATCAGACACACAATTATTAAGTATATGCTCTCTCAGGATTGTGTTATACAGGCTTTCATAATCAGTAACTTTACTGCCATGTAACCACCCCTCCAAGGCCTTCACTGAATGGTCAATGAAATCAACCCAGTCTTGTGAAGACTCCTTTTTGGTATCTCTGAACTTTATCCTGTACTGTTCAGTGGTTAAGCCATAACCATCCAGGAGTGCATTCTTAATAACTTGGAAATTGTTAGCATCATTTTCTTTTACAGTAAGGAGCCTATCCCTACCTTTTCCAGTAAATGATAGCCATAGGATAGCAGCCCACTGCTTTTGAGGGACATCCTGTACAGCACAGGCCCTCTCAAGTGCAGCAAACCACTTGTTAATGTCATCCCCCTCCTTGTAAGGGGGAACTATCTTATGCAGATTCCTGGAATCATGCTCTTTTGCAGGATGACTATGGGGAATACTGCTGCTGCCACCATGGGTTTCTAAACCCAACTTCTGTCTTTCCCTCTCTACTTCTAAAGACTGTCTATCCAAATCCAGCTGTTGCTTCTTGAGCTTCAGTCTGGTTTGCTCCACTCTCAATCTATTGAGCTCCCTTTCTAACAATCTGTCATCAGGGTGGGTGGGAGGGACATTTCTAGATACAGAGGTATGATGGGAATGAACAGAAGGAGACCTGTCCCTTACCAAGGGCACCCTAACAGCTTGGCTACCAGCATAATGTGAGAGCACATCATCAGTATGATGTGATTCAACCTCTGTACCAACTATGCAAGACTGTCTAGTAATGGGCAGGCTGAGAAGTTTCTTTCCTGAACCTTTTCCTGGGGGAGTCCCTGGATCAGATTGAGAACCATTAGCTACTTTTTCTACAGATTGGGCACTTATGGCCTTATCCTGTACTCTAAGCATATTAATTAACAGTTCTAAGGAAGGATTCTTCCCTACACTCAAACCTCTCTCTATGCAGAGACTCCTTGCTCCTTTCCAGCTAAGGTGATCATATGCAAGTTTGGACAGTTCAACTTTTTGGCCTGTGCCAGACATTTTTTAGAGAGAGTTAAAGTGATAGACAAAGAGAAAAAAGTTTTCAGAACTTTTTGGAAAGACAGAAAAAAAAACTTTTTAAACTTTTAAGAACTTTTTGAAAGTTTAGAAGTACTTTTCAGCACTTAGAAAAGAGTGAAAAGAGGAAATGCAAAACTTTTTGGCTATGTGTATATACACTGACCTTGTTTTGTATATTTTTCTCTTATGAAAAGTACAATGACAAGAGTGGTAAGTAGTCTCAAGCACTTATCCCACCACTGCACAACCAATGTAGGAGGCTGGACTGGCTTGTAGTGAGTACCAAGGGGTACTTGCACCTTGCACCAGGCCCAGTTATCCCTTATTAGTGTATAGGGTGTCTAGCAGCTTAGGCTGATAGATAATGGTAGCTTAGCAGAGCAGCTTAGGCTGAACTAGGAGACGTGTGAAGCTACTACAGTACCACTTAGTGTCATATGCACAATATCATAAGAAAACACAATACACAGTTATACTAAAAATAAAGGTACTTTATTTTTATGACAATATGCCAAAGTATCTTAGAGTGTACCCTCAGTGAGAGGATAGGAAATATACACAAGATATATATACACAATAGCAAAAATATGCAGTATAGTCTTAGAAAACAGTGCAAACAATGTATAGTTACAATAGGATGCAATGGGGAAACATAGGGATAGGGGCAACACAAACCATATACTCCAGAAGTGGAATGCGAACCACGAATGGACCCCAAACCTATGTGACCTTGTAGAGGGTCGCTGGGACTATTAGAAAATAGTGAGAGTTAGAAAAATAACCCTCCCCAAGACCCTGAAAAGTGAGTGCAAAGTGCACTAAAGTTCCCCTAAGGACAAAATAGTCGTGTTAGAGGGAAAATGCAAGGAAAACACAAATCAGCAATGCAACAACGATGGATTCCTGACTGAGGGTACCTGTGGAACAAGGGGACCAAGTCCAAAAGTCACAAGCAACTCGGAGATGGGCAGATGCCCAAGAAATGCCAGCGGTTGGTGCAAAGAAGCTCTTACTAGGCTGAAGAACTGTGAATACTGCAGGAACGACAAGGGCTAGAGACTTCCCCTTTGGAGGATGGATCCCTCACGCCTTGGAGAGTCGTGCAGAAGTGTTTTCCCGCCGGATGGACGCCAACAAGCCTTGCTACACGCAAATCGTGCGTTTGGCGTTTATGGACGCTGCTGGGGCCCAAAAGGGACCAGGAGGTCGCAAATTGGACCTGCAGAGAGAGGGGACGTCGAGCAAGAAAAAGAGCCCTCACTGAAGCAGGTAGCACCCGGAGAAGTGCCAGAAACAGGCACTACGAGGATGCGTGAAACGGTGCTCGCCGAAGTTGCACAAAGGAGTCCCACGTCGCCGGAGACCAACTTAGAAAGTCGTGCAATGCAGGTTAGAGTGCCGTGGACCCAGGCTTGGATGTGCACGAAGGATTTCCGCCGGAAGTGCACAGGGGCCGGAGTAGCTTGCAAAGTCGTGGTTCCCAGCAATGCAGCCCAGCGAGGTGAGGCAAGGACTTACCTCCACCAAACTTGGGCTGAAGAGTCACTGGACTGTGGGGGTCACTTGGACAGTGTCGCTGGATTCGAGGGACCTCGCTCGTCGTGCTGAGAGGAGACCCAAGGGACCGGTAATGCAGCTTTTTGGTGCCTGCGGTTGCAGGGGGAAGATTCCGTCGACCCACGGGAGATTTCTTCGGAGCTTCTGGTGCAGAGAGGAGGCAGACTACCCCCACAGCATGCACAAGCAGGAAAACAGTCGAGAAGGCGGCAGGATCAGCGTTACAGAGTTGCAGTAGTCGTCTTTGCTACTATGTTGCAGGTTTGCAGGCTTCCAGCGCGGTCAGCGGTCGATTCCTTATCAGAAGGTGAAGAGGGAGATGCAGAGGAACTCGGCTGAGCTCATGCATTCGTTATCTAAAGTTTCCCCAGAGACAGAGACCCTAAATAGCCAGAAAAGAGGGTTTGGCTACCTAGGAGAGAGGAAAGGCTACTAACACCTGAAGGAGCCTATCAGCAGGAGTCTCTGACGTCACCTGGTGGCACTGGCCACTCAGAGCAGTCCAGTGTGCCAGCAGCACCTCTGTTTCCAAGATGGCAGAGGTCTGGAGCACACTGGAGGAGCTCTGGACACCTCCCAGGGGAGGTGCAGGTCAGGGGAGTGGTCACTCCCCTTTCCTTTGTCCAGTTTTGCGCCAGAGCAGGGGCTAAGGGGTCCCTGAACCGGTGTAGACTGGCTTATGCAGAATTGGGCACATCTGTGCCCAACAAAGCATTTCCAGAGGCTGGGGGAGGCTACTCCTCCCCTGCCTTCACACCATTTTCCAAAGGGAGAGGGTGTCACACCCTCTCTCAGAGGAAGTTCTTTGTTCTGCCATCCTGGGCCAGGCCTGGCTGGACCCCAGGAGGGCAGCTGCCTGTCTGAGGGGTTGGCAGCAGCAGCAGCTGCAGTGAAACCCCAGGAAGGGCAGTCTGGCAGTACCAGGGTCTGTGCTACAGACCACTGGGATCATGGAATTGTACCAACAATGCCAGGATGGCATAGAGGGGGCAATTCCATGATCATAGACATGTTACATGGCCATATTCGGAGTTACCATGGTGAAGCTACATAGGTAGTGACCTATATGTAGTGCACGCGTGTAATGGTGTCCCCGCACTCACAAAGTTCAGTGAATTGGCTCTGAACAATGTGGGGGCACCTTGGCTAGTGGAGACAGAGGGGGCATCCATCAAGACAAAGAGCCCACTCAGAAGCAAGCAGCACCTGCAGAAGTGCCAGAACAGGCACTACAAAGTGGAGTGAACCAGAGCTCACCCGAAGTCACTCAGGAGGGTCCCACGACGCCGGAGGACAACTCAGGAGGTCGTGCACTGCAGGTTAGAGTGCCGGGGACCCAGGCTTGGCTGTGCACAAAGGAAATCCTGGAAGAGTGCACAGGAGCCGGAGTAGCTGCAAAACACGTGGTTCCCAGCAATGCAGTCTAGCGTGGGGAGGCAAGGACTTACCTCCACCAAACTTGGACTGAAGACTCACTGGACTGTGGGAGTCACTTGGACAGAGTTGTTGAGTTCAAGGGACCTCGCTAGTCGTGCTGAGAGGAGACCCAGAGGACTGGTGATGCAGTTCTTTGGTGCCTGCGGTTGGAGGGGGAAGATTCTGTCGACCCACAGGAGATTTCTTTGGAGCTTCTAGTGCAGAGTGGAGGCAGACTACCCCCACAGCATGCACCACCAGGAAAACAGTCAAGAAGGCGGCAGGATCAGCGTTACAAGGTCGCAGTAGTCGTCTTTGCTACTTTGTTGCAGTTTTGCAGGCTTCCAGCTCGGTCAGCAGTAGATTCCTTGGCAGAAGGTGAAGAGAGAGATGCAGAGGAACTCTGATGAGCTCTTGCATTCGTTATCTAAAGAATTCCCCAAAGCAGAGACCCTAAATATCCAGAAAAGGAGGTTTGGCTACTTAGGAGAGAGAATATGTGAGAAGGTAGCCTCTTTCTAGCCTTGTTACCCCCACTTTTGGCCTGTTTGTGAGTGTATGTCACTGTTTTCACTGTCTCACTGGGATCCTGATAGCCAGGCCTCAGTGCTCATAGTGAAAACACCATGTTTTCAGTATGGTTGTTATGTGTCACTGGGATCCTGCTAGTCAGGACCCCAGTGCTCATAGGTTTGTGGCCTATATGTATGTGTCACTGGGACCCTGTCACACAGGGCCCCAGTGCTCATAGGTGTGCATGTGTATGTTCCCTGTGTGGTGCCTAACTGTCTCACTGAGGCTCTGCTAACCAGAACCTCAGTGGTTATGCTCTCTCATTTCTTTCCAAATTGTCACTGACAGGCTAGTGACCAATTTTACCAATTTACATTGGCTTACTGGAACACCCTTATAATTCCCTAGTATATGGTACTGAGGTACCCAGGGTATTGGGGTTCCAGGAGATCCCTATGGGCTGCAGCATTTCTTTTGCCACCCATAGGGAGCTCTGACAATTCTTACACAGGCCTGCCACTGCAGCCTGAGTGAAATAACGTCCACGTTATTTCACAGCCATTTTACACTGCACTTAAGTAACTTATAAGTCACCTATATGTCTAACCTTTACCTGGTAAAGGTTAGGTGCAAAGTTACTTAGTGTGAGGGCACCCTGGCACTAGCCAAGGTGCCCCCACATTGTTCAGGGCCAATTCCCCGGACTTTGTGAGTGCGGGGACACCATTACACGTGTGCACTACATATAGGTCACTACCTATATGTAGCTTCACAATGGTAACTCCGAATATGGCCATGTAACATGTCTATGATCAGGGAATTGCCCCCTCTATGCCATCCTGGCATAGTTGGCACAATCCCATGATCCCAGTGGTCTGTAGCACAGACCCTGGTACTGCCAAACTGCCTTTCCTGGGGTTTCACTGCAGCTGCTGCTGCTGCCAACCCCTCAGACAGGTTTCTGCCCCCCTGGGGTCAAGCCAGGCTTGTCCCAGGATGGCAGAACAAAGTACTTCCTCTGAGAGAGGGTGTTACACCCTCTCCCTTTGGAAAATGGTGTGAAGGCAGGGGAGGAGTAGCCTCCCCCAGCCTCTGGAAATGCTTTCATGGGCACATTTAGTGCCCATTTCTGCATAAGCCAGTCTACACCGGTTCAGGGACTTAGCCCTGCTCAGGCACGAAACTGGACAAAGGAAAGGGGAGTGACCACTCCCCTGACCTGCACCTCCCCTGGGAGGTGTCTAGAGCTCCTCCAGTGTGCTCCAGACCTCTGCCATCTTGGAAACAGAGGTGCTGCTGGCACACTGGACTGCTCTGAGTGGCCAGTGCCACCAGGTGACGTCAGAGACTCCTTCTGATAGTCTCCTTCAGGTGTTGCTAGCCTATCCTCTCTCCTAGGTAGCCAAACCCTCTTTTCTGGCTATTTAGGGTCTCTGTCTCTGGGGAAACTTTAGATAACGAATGCAAGAGCTCATCAGAGTTCCTCTGCATCTCTCTCTTCACCTTCTGCCAAGGAATCGACTGCTGACCGCGCTGGAAGCCTGCAAAACTGAAACATAGTAGCAAAGACGACTACTGCAACTCTGTAACGCTGATCCTGCCGCCTTCTCGACTGTTTTCCTGGTGGTGCATGCTGTGGGGGTAGTCTGCCTCCTCTCTGCACTAGAAGCTCCGAAGAAATCTTCCCCCTGCAACCGCAGGCACCAAAGAACTGCATTTCCGGTCCCTTGGGTCTCCTCTCAGCACGACGAGCGAGGTCCCTTGAATCCAGCAACTCTGTCCAAGTGACTCCCACAGTCCAGTGACTCTTTAGTCCAAGTTTGGTGGAGGTAAGTCCTTGCCTCCCCACGCCAGACTGCATTGCTGGTAACCGCGACTTTTGCAGCTACTCCGGCCCCTGTGCACTTCCGGTGGAAATACTTTGTGCACAGCCAAGCCTGGGTCCACGGCACTGTAACCTGCATTGCACAACTTTCTAAGTTGGTCTCCGGCGACGTGGGACTCCTTTGTGTAACTTAGGGTGAGCACTGTTTCACGCATCCTCGTAGTGCCTGTTTCTGGCACTTCTCCGGGTGCTACCTGCTGCTGAGAGGACTCCTTGTCTTGCTCGACGTACCCTCTACCTCCTTGGTAATCATCAAGGAAGCAGCAGACAAATCTTCTCAGAGACAACAAGCCAGGGCTCTGGAAGAGGCAGTGCAAAGGTGTTTAACTGGTTACCTACATGCCCCTGCGGAAAACAATAGACAGTGTTTTGAATTAGCTAAAAAGGCACAGGCCAACAATTATCTTAAGAAGGTTGATATAGTATATCAGACTTATAGACAATAGGTTTCTGAAGAGAGTAATTTCACAGGCAAAGTCTTATCATGGCAAGCTTGGGATCGAATTGCTGGTAATATGATACATGCATTGAGATGCCCTGTCACCGGGGTTAGACATACTGACCCCAGAGCTGTCGGTGAAATTATGCTAGAGCATTATATTGACCCTAGGACCATTAAGGGTTTCTTGGGGAAACTGGATATTCCTAGCCTTACAGAAGAAGACAGTGATGCTCTAATACAGCCATTTACAAAGTTAGAACTCCTTGAAGTTGTCAAGAACTCCCCATGGGGAAGGCTTGTGGACCTGATGGCGTTCCGGCTGAATTTTATAAAGGTTTCATTAAAGAAAAAAAAAGAAAAAGAAATAAAGAGTGGGGGGTTTCCACGCCACCGGCCCCAGGGTTACACTGCCTTCATGCCCCCTGCAGATCACCAATGATGATGGACAGCACCAGCCTCACCTGCCCACCTGGACCTGATGTCTAACACTGGAGTCAAGAAAGAGCACTGGATGCTGACACATGTAAGGTCTGCTCAGTCACCTCCTTGAAGACCACCCAAATCCTCAATAAATGTATCACCATATCTGCCCACTCTGTTCCTGTGAAAGTAACACCCAGACATGATGTCTAACCTGGGCATCCAGGAAGGATAATGAATCCTAATATATAAGGTCTGCTCAGTCCCCCCTAAATAAACACATCAGCACATCTGCCCACTCTGTCGCTCTGAAAGTAATACCCGGCCATGATGACTAACCTGGGCATCCACGGGGACAATGGATCCTTATACACAGGTCTGCTCGGTACCTTCCACTAAAATGTAGACACCCGTGTCCTCCACACCAAAAAAGGAGACACAACCTTCAGAAGAACCTCCTTGGGTGAGAACACCTGGTATGGAGTCACACATGGAATGTAGTCGCATTTGGGATGGAGTCGCACCGGCAATGATCTCCTTAGCTAAGATTTACTCATCAGATCCACACTTACTAGACCTGGTCCAGGCCCTATTTGTGTTAGTGCACCTTGGGGTTCAATGGGGAAGAGGGCACTGGATGGAGTCAGCTGTGGAACTACAGCACTGAAAAAGGCAAGAACAGTTGTCTTTCTGCAGACCTAAGAACTCCCGCTTATTGCAGCTAGTTGGTCTAAACAGAAGTTATCATTTGGAGGAAACTGTTATAGTGCTCCGAATTAACAGAATCGGGTCCAGGGTAATTTAGAGTGACATTGTTTAATTCTTCATAGAAGCAACTTTCATCAGTCAAATCAAGGTAAACGGATCCCTGAAGAATATGTGAGAGGCTGCAAACTCACTTCTGTCAGAAAGGAAACCCTCCCCTCTGGTGCCCACATTTCCCCCAGGGTGAGGCTCCCTCTTCCCTGACGCCCCTCTCAAGAAACTTTATATTTCCTCTCTCAGCTTCCCTCAGTTGACACCCGGAGCTGACAGTCACAGGTGCAGTTTGTCTCTTCTAGAGCACAACATGATGTGTGTCTGGGCCCTGCTGCTGGCTGCGGTGTTTGTGTGTAAGTGTGACACGAGGTGTCTTCTGTCCACCTTTAACATATTGATGCATATTAGATCATGTGCGTATTGAATCCATAGAACATCTGCCTCATGCATGTGTTGGTTACATCTCTCAGGTGCAGAAACCAGTGACCGGGTCCTGCAGCCTCTGACGTTGGAGGTGACGGAGGGGGAGACAGTGGAGGTCACCTGACCACACCATCACCAACACCCAGTATCTGGCCTGGTACCAGCACGGTCCTGGGGGGTCCCCCAAGCTCCTGATTTTGGGGTTCAGCTATAACGAGACCACTGGTCGCCTCTCAATGTACATCACCAGGGACCGTCTGTCCACCACTCTGAGGATCGGCAGAGCTGGAGTGAGGTATGCTTCAGTGTATTACTGTGGTGTGAGGGACACAATGAGGGAAGTGAGGGGAAACCTGCACAAAAACAGGTGCCGAGAACCAGGGGCAGCGGTAAGGGCACCCCCAGGAGCATGTGCTGCTGGCGCCAGCTGGTGGATTATTGTGTATTACAGCGATGAATAGTGCACCAGGAGCAGCTGCAATTGTTATCACAACAGTGGTCCAATCCTACAAATTGCTTGTTTCTTTTTGTTACACAGGTTCATAAAGCTTTTCTTGTATTTAGTGAGTTGAGTTAATAAATGACACAATGTGATGAGGAGTTTTTTTCCTCTGCCCTTGAATGTTTTTTTTAGTTTTCCAAGCAGAAAATATCTCCTGAAGATTGTCTGATATAATCGGTGATCACTGGTTTCTTAGCAAACTAGAGAGGGACACAGAGAGGTTTCTAAGTACCTGTAAACTATTAGCTGTACATGGGAGTCAGCCAGGGGATACTCCCTAGGACAGACACAATGTAGGAAAGCTCTTCCTAGGACAAACACAATATTGGAACGCTCTCCATTGGACAGACACAGTGTATGAATGCTTTCCCTAGGACAGACACAATGGAGGAACGCTTTCCCTAGGACAGACATAATGTAGGAATGATCTCCCTAGGACAGACACAATGTAGGAATGATCTCCCTAGGACAGACACAATGTAGGAATGATCTCCCTAGGACAGACACAATGTAGGAATGATCTCCCTGGGACCGACACAATGGAGGGACGCCGTCATTCCTAGGAGCACTAGCTCGCTTGCAGTGAGATGAATAGATACAAGTCATCAGACTACGACATTCAACAGTTTGTGATTTGTGAATATTTACTGTGCCGCTGGCACGTTTAACAAACATATTTCAGGCGTATAGGCTTCCCAATGTGTTGGCTTAAATTAAAGTGAATGAGTATCTGGCTCATAAGGCCAGTTTATTCCCAGAAACAGTTGCCCTGTGGGCAAGGCCAGTTGGCCATTAATGGTGAAAGTTTCATGTAAAACCTTATAGGATTCATTCATTAACAAGTGCATTTTCTTGTATGTTCAGTTATGTCCCGATAAAAATACTTACTCTTGGTGCCGCAGTGATGACGCATATCCCATAATGATGACTTGTTTTGCATATTTCTCACAAACAGGCCTTCATGCACCTGTCGTTGCTGGGGCTCAGATTTGAGCAGAGGATTCAAGTGGTGGAAAGGTAACCTGTTTGCTTTTTCAAGTATGTAAGAGTCGGCCTGCAGTCCTTTGGCCAGGTTGGCCATCTCTCTGACCATTAGCTTACCTGCTGGCATGGTTTCATAAATATTCCTGCTCTATTGAGTTGGATGTGATTTCAGAACCAAACACCTGGCTTACTATGGTAATACAATACACTCTCACATACCTACCAAACAAATACTGTGAACTCACTGAAAAAGGAGGAATGGGTTAAGGGTCATATAATAAGTCTGCAGATGGTGGCCTCGAGGGACAGAGAACCTGGTCGAAGAATCAGAACAGAAGGAAGAGAAGCAGGTTGAGGTGTTAAGACTCATGCTCATATTTTCAAATCTCAAATGAGGTATTCTGAGTAGGCCCGGGAGAAATGATAATTTCACAAGAGTGATTGCAATATTTTCAGTAATTCCGCATTATTCTAGTGATGTGAAATTACCTAATTTATGGAATTGTAACACTATGAGTAGTTAAGAGTAATCTGGAGCCAAAACCCTATTGCGAGAGCACTGGAAGAACAAACTAAGGACCTTACTACGAGTGTGGTGGTCGGAGGACCACCACACTCATTGTGGCTGTCGGTCCGCTGAACTCCAGGTGGTCCAACAACCACATTAAGACCCTGGTGGTTGGACCGCTGTCTCCGCTGGGAACATGGTTCCCGACTGGCTGATGGCAATCTGAGTTGTACTCAGCCAGGGCGGTGCTGAACTCAGCACTGCCTGGCTGATTACAAGTCTGCTTTCTGTCAGCCTCCTCAAGAAGGCCACCTCCATAAGAAGGCTGGCAGAAAGCCAGTGCGGGTAGCCACGGGGGAACCCCTGAACTACACTAGCACATGGCACGGGCAGTCCAAAGGCCCCGCTCCCCAGCACCGTTGGAAAGCTCACTGTATGCATATTCAGAGGGTGCTTTGTGCTATGATATTGACCTTGGCTTCCTGAAGGGAACTAAGACCAATATCGTAGCACTGGCTCCCGCCAGGCAGCCAGGAGGTAGGTGGTACATGCATGTGTAAACTGAAATACTCAAGGATTCATGTCATGTGTAGAAGGAAGGACAGCCTTCGGAGGTATGGAGGTGGTAGGAACATTGCTTCAAAATCCCAATGAACATGGTCTTAACAGGCCCAAGAGAGACAAGTCTCAAGGCCAGTATGAATTCACCACGGCCATCATTTGAGATGTAAGACATGAAGAATGCAACACCCGAATAATCAGGGTGCGAAGTACAATGCAGTATGCAAAAGTAACATATACTCAACCTGGTAACGAGAGAGATTGGCCTCATATTTTTTTCAGTATGGGGATCTCATCAGTTAGTTCACCCTTAGTTGACCCTCAGTTCTTTGAGCCGTCTCCCATGTGTCTCAAGGATTCACTAACCTGCCAACGAGGATCCACAGGAACCAATCCATGACCCTCACTTCCCTAAACCCACTGCTGACCGTGGAAAGAACTTTTATACCATTCAGTGTTTGATCAGGGAACAGGGGAATGGGACAAGAGAGACATCAGGGGGCATATTGATACTCTGTTTGCGCCGAATTTGCATCGTTTTTTTCGACGGAAATTCGACGCAAAACTAACTCCATGTTTATACTTTGGCGTTAGACGCGTCTAGCGCCAAAGTTCATGGAGTTAGCGTCATTTTTTGGCGTGAACACCTCCCTTGCGTTAATGATATGCAAGGGAGGCGTTCCCGTCCTAAAAAATGACTCCGAGGCATGTGCGTGGTATTTATACTCCCGGGCAAAAATGACGCACGGGAGTGGGCGGGGCAAAAACCCCCGCATTTGTGCCTCCTTTTAACGCCTGGGTCAGGGCAGGTGTTAAGGGACCTGTGGGCTCAGAAGGAGCCCAGAGGTGCCCTGCCCTGCCCCCAGGGACACCCCCTGCCACCCTTGCCCATCCCAGGAGGACACCCAAGGATGGAGGGACCCATCCCAGGGAAGAAAAGGTAAGTTGGGGTAAGTATTTTTTTTGTGGCATAGGGGGGCCTGATTTGTGCCCCCCTACATGCCACTATGCCCAATGACCATGCCCAGGGGATATAAGTCCCCTGGGCATGGCCATTGGGCAAGGGGGCATGACTCCTGTCTTTGCTAAGACAGGAGTCATGTTGATGGGCGTCGTAAAAAATGGCGCAAATCGGGTTAAGACGATTTTTTTGCTTCGACCTGACTTGCCCCATTTTTAGACGCCCATACGCCATTTTCCCCTACGCCGGCGCTGCCTGGTGTACGTGTTTTTTTTTCACGCACACCAGGCAGCGCCGGTCGGCTAACGCCGGCTAACGCCATTCAATAAATACGGCGCCCGCATGGCGCTTCAGAATGGCGTTAGCAGGCGCTAAATTTTTTGACGCAAAACTGCGTTAGCGCAGTTTTGCGTCAAAAAGTATAAATATGGCCCCAGATATCTTCACCAGGCCTCTTCTTCCTCCTTGATTCATCCTGTGCTTTAAAGTTGTGAATGCTTGCAAGAAAATATCCTTTTACAATGTGTTCAATGTGATTACAAGTCACCTTTTCTACTATGTCATAAGAAATACCTTGTGGCAATCTCTGCATAACTCACTTCTGTGGTTGCTGACAAGTGCAATGATTTCCTAGAGATGGACATAGATAAATAACTTTGGTAATGCCGGATAAGAACATCTGTGTTAGGATACATGTTCTTACAGATATTCCTTAGAAGTCAAGTCTGTTATTTGAATAACTCTTAACAGATGTAGTTCACCAATTGTAACATAACGAATGCTCATTAATATTAACATTTCACATCTGGCAATATGTCATCCCTTTCCTACCAATAGTAACATCTTGATATCTCATTTGATTAATGTGAGATAAATAGTCTTTACTTTAGAGTTTGCAATTCCAGACAAGATGACTCCAGGTAAAAACATCATAATTCTAAACAAAGTGAAAATTAAAGTCTAAATTCTCAGTTTCTTATGTGTATGTTATGTTATGTTATAAGTATTTGTTCAGTACTTGTTAACCAAGATTTCTTAGCACTTAAATATCTATAATTATATTGGAGACAGAAAGGTGTACAGTTGCGGTCTGGATCCCACAATAGGTGATTCTGCGGGCGTGGAAAGAGCTAGTGTAATCCAGATTTTGGCTGAGGAAACTGAAAAGAACATTCAGAAAAAGAAGGAATGCTAGTTCTGAGGATTTATACAGATTTCTTCTCTGGGATTGAAGTCCTTCACCGGTCTGGTATGAAACTCAATGAAATGCAACGCTTGGAACAAGGTTCTGGCTGCAGCAACTAAAGGCCTGATTTATACTTTTTTAGCGTCACATTTGCGTCATGTTTTGACGCAAAAGTGGCGCAAACGTAAAAAATTCACTTATATTTTGTACGTTTGCGCCATTTCTGCGTCAAAAAATGACACAAATGCGGCGCTAAAAAAGTATAAATCAGGCCCTAAGTATACAGACTGCCAAGCAAGGAACGACCTGAAATGGGAGGAACATATATTCAATAGGTCAAAGTAGGCTACGAACATTGCAGATCTCGAGAGAGTCCTGTGGTGCTCTGGGCAACGTAGTTTCTCTTAATTTCAGAAGTACGCTTTGTGTATTGCAGGCATCACTGCCGCAAAGCCTCACTCCAAGTGGCACCTACATTCTGCATGCATCACTGTCGTCCTCTGTAGTGCGAGCCTCAAACATCTTTAAAGTTCAGAAGAATATGTCGCAGCACTCGTCAGGCAAACACAAATGAGTGAGTTCCATGAATCATGAGAATGGGTAGGTGGTAGAAATGGGTCTCTGGTTGGCACTCAGTTTGCACTGTTTAAGCAGAGTCAGGGTAAGGGAGTTACACTCCTAAGACAACCCCTTCTCACCCCCTGGTAGCTTGGCACAAGCGATCAGGCTTATCTCAAAGGCAATGTGTAAAGTATTTACACCACACACAGTAATACAGTGAAAGCACTACAGAAGGGACACTACACAAATTAAAAAAATAGCCAATATTTATCTAAATCAAACAAGACCAAAACAACAAAAAAGCCCAAAGACACTGCATCTCCACCCATTGCCTTCTGTTTCATGCTAATTGGATATGCTCTCTGCTTAAGTAGATGTTTACTCTTCTCCATCTGGTGGGCTCAAGTCATTGCGCAATTGAAGTGTTTAACCTGTTCAATTATGGAGCCGACAATTACCATTCTCCCCTTGAATGACTCGTGGGTGTTTTTCCCCATAAATATTGTTTTCAATGCGTTCATTTCGAGGCACCTCAACTAACAAAAAGGAGTTCAGTTCTGCCTGGAGGCCCATAGGTGTTCCAGTACTAAGCAGGGTGTCATCTGCGAACATTAGTATCGGGAGTGCAGATCCAGTTAACTTAGGAGCATCATGTGTACACTGGGAAAGCCATTTGACTGCCCCATTAATATAGAGGCTTAATAGTGTTGGGTCAGTATGCAACCTTGCTTCACCTCCCAACAAATGGGAATCAAGCCCGTTAGGTCCTGACCCATGTTCCACCATACTTTTGCACAGGTGTTTGTGTGGAGGACTCTTAGAATCCAAAGCAAATCACATGGGACCCCATAAGCTTTGAGTACCTTCCACAAGCTATCCCTTGGGACAAGGTCAAAAGCTAACCTGAGATCTATGAAGGAAACGTACATATGATCCCTTTTCAGGGTGACATATTCTAACACAGAAACTTAAATCGGAAGACCTGGTCAAGAGCACTGATGTTGCACCTAAATCCTGCCTGAGCATCCTCGAGGATATGGTTATCTGAGACCCAAGATTGTAGCTGAGCCAGAACCTGACTACAGAAGATTTTTTGGGAATTGTCCAGTTACCGTATTGGTCTGAAATTAGAGGGTAAATCTCTTCAGCCTTTTTTAAAGATTGGTACAGTAACAGCTCCTAGCGATGTAGGCAGGATTTTCTTACCTCTCATAATAGCATTGAGATAAGGAGTCCACACGTCAGGATGGGATAGGAAGAGGTCACCAGGATCACCATCCAACCCAGGAGCCTTTTCTTTCTCCATTTGCTTTAAGGCTGGGAGAAGTAGAAAGATTGTGACGCTACATTACCCCCTTCTCTGAAGAGTTAGATGAAACCACTGGACCTTCAGAGCAACCTCACTCAATATACTCCTCCACTGCGTTCCCATCGAGTTCACTATACAAGGCTCTAAAACATTCAAGCCAACCACCATGCTGCACTACCTTTTCAAGGTGATTATCAAATATCTTTGAGCTAGATGCAACCAATTTCCAGAAGGCCTTTGTGTTCTTATTCTTACGTACATTAGTGAGCTCAGCCCATTGTTCTATCTCCAGCTATTTTTGGCCTTGGTTAAGATAGCCCTATAGTGTTTCGCCGATTCGAATGCCACCATGTAACTGCCAAGGAATGGTAGCACACAATGAATATCAAGGGTTAAAGCACAAGAAAACGAATCGCACGTCTTGCTGATTCCAATGCCACCATGTAACTGCCAAGGAATGGTAGCGCACAATGAATATCAAGGGTTAAAGCACAAGAAAATGAATCATGCATCTTGCCGATTCGAATGCCACCATGTAACTGCCAAGGAATGGTAGCGCACAATGAATAACATGAATTAAACATGAGAAAAGAATCGCTCGTCTTGCCGATTTGAATGCTACCTTGCAAATGCCAAGGAATGGTAGCACACAATGAATTTCAAGAGTTAACACAAGCAAAGAATCGCCCGTCTTGCTGATTTGAGTATCAGCATGTAAATGCCATGAAATGACCAAGCGCACATTCACATGCACAAGAGTAAAATTGTTGATCATGCAAGATTAGGCCCAAGAACTCGAAAATCTTCGATAACGGGATCGGGGGCCCAGCCCAAACTCTGTCTTACCGCCCTGATCAAGGATCACCAACTAAATGAAAAGGGCAAGGCCTGGAGGATCAAAGTAGGCCTCCGGAAAAGGAGCTCTGGAAGTTGCTTCCGCTCTGCACCGGGACCTCTGAATAGTGAGCATGTGGAGCTGGGATGGCTCCCTTTTATAGAGTCTTGGCACAGCCCACAAACCACACCCAGGCATGCAGCAGGGAAAGCTTCTAGAAGGCCCTGGAAGGGGACCACACCCTGACACAGTCTGAAAGCCTGCAGCAATACTTTACATGTGAACAGTATTTATATGCATGCTGAATATAAGTCTTCAAGATTAAACTCTGCAATGCAAAAGGTTAAACAACATGATATCAGCACAATGCATAAATTATGTTTTTGCATTCTAGACGCCCGTAGAGCGCGCACTGCTCTGATGTTGACACTGTTGTATTTTTTATTTTGCAACGTGCAATTTGCAACTTGCAAATGAGTCACACATTGGGAGTCGCAAAACTAGAGGGCATACGTCTGGCCCTAAGTTCTTTAAGGACAATGTACCACATATTGTTAGACCTGACAGTCTTAGGGTGGTCACCCCTAACTTTTGGCCTGACTCCCTCCACTTTTTGGACTCTTTTTGCTGGTTTTAGGACTCTGCGCACTTTACCAGTGCTAAAGTGCATTTGCTCTCTCCGTTAAAACTTGGTGACATTGGTTCATACCCAATTGGCTTATTTAATCTACTTGTAAGTCCCCAGTAAAGTGCACTACATGTGCCCAGGGCCTGTAGATTAAATGCTACTAGTGGGCCTGCAGCACTGATTGTGTCACCCACATAAGTAACCCCTTAACCATGCCTCAGGCCTGCCATTGCAAGGCCTGTGTGTCACTGCCACTTCATCTTGGCATTTAAAAGTACTTGCCAAGCATTAAACTCCCCTTTTTTCTCTATATAACTCACCCCTAAGGCATTCCCTAGGTAGCCCATAGGACAGGGTGCTATGTAGACGAAAGGCAGGACATGTACCTGTGTAGTTTATGTGTCCTGGTAGTGTAAAACTCCTAAATGTGTTTTCCACTACTGTGAGGCCTGCTCCTTTCATAGGCTAACATTAGGGCTACCCTCATATACTGTTTGAGTGGCAGATTCTGATCTGAAAGGAGTAACAAGGTCATATTTAGTATGGCCAGAATGGTGATACAAAAGCCTGCTGACTGGTGAAGTTGGATTTAATATTACTATTTTAAAAATGCCACTTTAGAAAGTGAGCATTTCTCTCCACTTAAATCCTTCTGTGCCTTACAATCCACGTCTGGCTAGGTTTAGTTGACAGCTCCCTTGTGCATTCATTCAGACAACCCCATACACAGGATGCTCAGTCACACTTGCACGCAGCTGCATACTGAATGGCTCTTCCTGGGCTGGGAGGGTGGAAGACCTGACACTTAAATGTCAAAGGACAGTAGCCTGCCCCCACACAATGGACTGTTACATCCCCTACTGGGACCCTGGCAGACAGAATGGAACTGAAAGGGGGCCTTGTGCACTTCTAAGCCACTCTTTGAAGTCTTTCCCACTTCAAAGGCACATGTGGGTATTTAAAGAGGGCCTCTGACCTTACCAATTCAGACACTTCTGGACAAGACACCACTGGTGAAGAATCCCTGAACCAGAACGTGTAACCTGCCAAGAAGAACTTCCTGGCTGCCCACAGGACTCACCAGGACTGTTTTTCTGAGAGGGACTGCTGCCTTGCTGTTGCCCTTCTGCCTTGCTGCTCTCTGGCTGTGCTGAGAAGTGCTCTTCAAGGGCTTGGATAGAGCTTGCCTCCTGTTTCTTGAAGTCTCAGGACCAAAAAGATTTCATCTCTGCAAAGAACTCCTTGTGCGCTGACAATTCGCCACGCAGCCCGCAAGAAACAACGCACAGCCTGCATCGCTGTGAAAAATCACAGAACACCAAACCGGATCGACGCAGCTTGACTTCGTGAGAGATTGACGCAGTGTCAGCTTTGCGACCAGAACTTCAACACACGGCCCACTGGACTGATGCAAAGCCGAGCTGGAACGACATAGCCTGACTTCCTAAGAGGAATCGATGCAGTGCCTGGGGGTCACTGGAGTCAGTAGCCATGACAGGTTGGGATAACCAGAGTCAACCGCAAATGGCGAGGGCAACTGTTAGACATGCACTAACCTGTAGGGATATTCCCAGACCCAGACAACCATTCCTACTGACTTGCTTCCAGGTGCTCACCTAATAGCCACACACGGTGCCTCTGGAGTTGACTCATCACATAAGGGATGCTGCTATTCCGCAGGATGTAGGCATCATGCACTGAGCCAGGGAATTTGGCATTCACACGGGAGATGTACTGGTCTGCCGAACACACCATCTGCACATTCATGGAATGATAACTCTTCCGGTTTCTGTACACCTGTTCACTCCTGCAGGGGGGTACCAAAGCCACATGTGTCCCATCAATGGCACCTATGATGTTGGGGATATGTCCCAGGGCAATGAAGTCACCTTTCACTGTAGGCAAATCCTCCACCTGAGGGAAAACGATGTAGCTCCACATGTGTTTCAGCAGGGCAGACAACACTCTGGACAACACGTTGGAAAACATAGGCTGGGACATCCCTGATGCTATGGCCACTGTTGTTTGAAATTACCTACTTGCAAGTGTGAGAAAGTAGCCTCTTTCTAACCTTGTTACCCCCACTTTTGGCCTGTTTGTGAGTGTATGTCAGGGTGTTTTCACTGTATCACTGGGATCCTGCCAGCCAGGGCCCAGTGCTCATAGTGAAAACCCTATGTTTTCAGTATGTTTGTGTTGGACCTGGCTATTTGACAGGGTCATCCCCAAACTTTTTGCCTTCCTCCTTTTCTTTTTCTGACCTCATTTTTGCTGGTTTTTAGACTCTGCGCACTTTACCACTGCTAACCAGTGCTAAAGTGCATATGCTCTCTCCCTTAAAACATGGTAACCTTGAATCATACCTTATTGGACTATTAATTTACTTATAAGTCCCTAGTAAGGTGCATTTATGTGCATAGGGCTGGTAAATTAAATGCTACTAGTGGGCCAGCAGCACTGGTTGTGCCACCCACTTAAGTAGCCCCTTTTCCTTGTCTCAGGCCTGCCATTGCAAGGCCTGTGTGTGCAGTTTCACTGCCACCTCGACTTGGCATTTAAAAGTACTTGCCAAGCCTAGAACTCCCCTTTTTCTACATTTAAGTCACCCTTAATGTATGCCCTAGGTAACCCCTAGAGCAGGGTGCTGTGTAGGTAAAAGGCAGGACATGTACCTGTGTAGTTATATGTCCTGGTAGTGTAAACCTCCTAAATTCGTTTTTACACTACTGTGAGGCCTGCTCCCTTCATAGGCTAACATTGGGGCTGCCCTCATACACTGTTGAAGTGGCAGCTGCTGATCTGAAAGGAGCAGGAAGGTCATATTTAGTATGGCCAGAATGGTAATACAAAATCCTGCTGACTGGTGAAGTCGGATTTAATATTACTATTCTAGAAATGCCACTTTTAGAAAGTGAGCATTTCTTTGCACTTAAATCCTTCTGTGCCTTACAATCCACGTCTGGCTGGGCTTGGTTGACAGCTCCTTGTGCATTCACTCAGACACACCCCAAACACAGGGTACTCAGCCTCACTTGCATACATCTGCATTTTGAATGGGTCTTCCTGGGCTGGGAGGGTGGAGGGCCTGCTCTCACACAAAGGACTGCCACACCCCCTACTGGGACCCTGGCAGACAGGATTGAACTGAAAGGGGACCTGGTGCACTTCTTAGCCACTCTTTGAAGTCTCCCCCACTTCAAAGGCACATTTGGGTATAAAACAGGGCCTCTGCCCTACCTCATCAGACACTTGCTGGAGAAGAAACCTGAACCAGAAACTACATCCTGCCAAGAAGAACTGCCTGGCTGCTCAAAGGACTCACCTGTCTGCTTTCTACAAAGGACTGCGGCTTTGCTGTTGCCCTGCTGCCTTGCTGAACTCTTGTCTGGCTGTGAAAGTGCTCTCCAAGGGCTTGGATAGAGCTTGCCTCCTGTTCCCTGAAGTCTCAGGACCAAAAAGACTTCTCTCTTTTATTTGGACGCTCCGTGCGCTGAAAATTTCAAGGCACAGCTGGTTCCGCGGCGAGAAAAACGCCGCACACCGACGCTGATCGACGCGACGCTCTTGGGACGATCGAAAATCCGACGCACGGCCTCGCAAGGACAACGCTGCCCGACCTCTAGAGGAGAAATCGACGCGACGCCTGCCATGAGATCGTAATTTCAACGCGCAGCCCCACAGATTGACATCCAGAGGAGAAATCGACGCGACGCCTGCCGTGAGATCGTAATTTCGACGCGCAGCCCCGCAGACCGACGCGCAGCCGGAGAACAAGCAGGAAAATCCACGCACAGACCCGGGACATCTGGTAATCCCCGCGATCCACAGTAAGAGACTGTCCGAGCGCCGGAAAACGACGCCGACTTCCCCGCGTGGAAAATAACGACGCAAGTCCGTGTGTGCTGGGGAGAAATCGACGCACACACCCTTTTTCCACGCACCTCTTCTCTGGTGGCCCTCTGAGGAGATTTTTCCACGCTAAACCAGGTACTTGTGCTTGAAAGAGACTTTGTTTATATTCTAAAGACTTAAGACACTTTATATCACTTTTCAGTGATATCTCTACAATTTCCCATTGCAACTTTATTCTTTTTGACCTACAATTATCCTGATAAATATTATATATTTTTCTAAACACTGTGTGGTGTATTTTTGTGGTGCTATATGGTGGTATTGTATGATTTATTGCACAAATACTTTACACATTGCCTTCTAAGTTAAGCCTGACTGCTCGTGCCAAGCTACCAGAGGGTGGGCACAGGCTGATTTTGGATTGTGTGTGACTTACCCTGACTAGAGTGAGGGTTCTTGCTTGGACAGAGGGCAACCCGACTGCCAACCAAAAACCCCATTTCTAACAGTTTGTTATGTGTCACTGGGACCCTGCTAGTCAGGACCCCAGTGCTCATAAGTTTGTGGCCTATGTGTATGTGTTCCCTGTGTGGTGCCTAACTGTCTCACTGAGGCTCTGCTAACCAGAACCTCAGTGGTTATGCTCTCTCATTTCTTTCAAATTGTCACTAACAGGCTAGTGACCAATTTTACCAATTTACATTGGCTTACTGGAACACCCTTATAAATTCCCTAGTATATGGTACTGAGGTACCCAGGGTATTGGGGTTCCAGGAGATCCCTATGGGCTGCAGCATTTCTTTTGCCACCCATAGGGAGCTCTGACAATTCTTACACAGGCCTGCCACTGCAGCCTGAGTGAAATAACGTCCACGTTATTTCACAGCCATTTTACACTGCACTTAAGTAACTTATAAATCACCTATATGTCTAACCTTTACCTGGTAAAGGTTAGGTGCAAAGTTACTTAGTGTGAGGGCACCCTGGCACTAGCCAAGGTGCCCCCACATTGTTCAGGGCCAATTCCCCGGATTTTGTGAGTGCGGGGACACCATTACACGCGTGCACTACATATAGGTCACTACCTATATGTAGCTTCACAATGGTAACTCCGAATATGGCCATGTAACATGTCTATGATCATGGAATTGCCCCCTCTATGCCATCCTGGCATAGTTGGCACAATCCCATGATCCCAGTGGTCTGTAGCACAGACCCTGGTACTGCCAAACTGCCTTTTCTGGGGTTTCACTGCAGCTGCTGCTGCCAACCCCTCAGACAGGTTTCTGCCCCCCTGGGGTCAAGCCAGGCTTGTCCCAGGATGGCAGAACAAAGGACTTCCTCTGAGAGAGGGTGTTACACCCTCTCCCTTTGGAAAATGGTGTGAAGGCAGGGGAGGAGTAGCCTCCCCCAGCCTCTGGAAATGCTTTCTTGGGCACAGATGTGCCCAATTCTGCATGAGCCAGTCTACACCGGTTCAGGGACCCCTTAGCCCTGCTCTGGCGCGAAACTGGACAAAGGAAAGGGGAGTGACCACTCCCCTGACCTGCACCTCCCCTGGGAGGTGTCCAGAGCTCCTCCAGTGTGCTCCAGACCTCTGCCATCTTGGAAACAGAGGTGCTGCTGGCACACTGGACTGCTATGAGTGGCCAGTGCCACCAGGTGACGTCAGAGACTCCTTCTGATAGGCTCCTTCAGGTGTTAGTAGCCTATCCTCTCTCCTAGGTAGCCAAACCCTCTTTTCTGGCTATTTAGGGTCTCTGTCTCTGGGGAAACTTTAGATAACGAATGCAAGAGCTCATCAGAGTTCCTCTGCATCTCTCTCTTCACCTTCTGCCAAGGAATCGACTGCTGACCGCGCTGGAAGCCTGCAAAACTGCAACATAGTAGCAAAGACGACTACTGCAACTCTGTAACGCTGATCCTGCCACCTTCTCGACTGTTTTCCTGGTGGTGCATGCTGTGGGGGTAGTCTGCCTCCTCTCTGCACTAGAAGCTCAGAAGAAATCTCCCGTGGGTCGACGGAATCTTCCCCCTGCAACCGCAGGCACCAAAAAGCTGCATTATCAGTCCCTTGGGTCTCCTCTCAACACGACGAGCGAGGTCCCTTGAATCCAGCAACTCTGTCCAAGTGACTCCCACAGTCCAGTGACTCGTCAGTCCAAGTTTGGTGGAGGTAAGTCCTTGCCTCCCCACGTCAGACTGCATTGTTGGTAACCGTGACTTTTGCAACTTCTCCGACCCCTGTGCACTTCCGGCGGAAATCCTTTGTGCACAGCCAAGCCTGGGTCCACGGCACTCTAACCTGCGTTGCACGACTTTCTAAGTTGGTCTCCGGCGACGTGGGACTCCTTTGTGTAACTTCGGGTGAGCACCGTTTCACGCATCCTCATAGTGCCTGTTTCTGGCACTTCTCTGGGAGATACCTGCTGGTGAGAGAGCTCCTTGTCTTGCTCGACGTCCCCTCTTCCTCCTGGTCCAATTTGTGATCTCCTGGTCCCTCCTGGGCCAAAGCATCGTCCAAAAACGCTAACTGCATGATTTGCAGCTAGCAAGGCTTGTTGGCGTTCTTTCGGCGGCAAAACACATCTGTACGACTCTACACGGCGAGAGGAATCCGTCCACAAAAGGAGAAGTCTCTAGCCCTTTTTGTTCCTGCAGAATCCTCAGCTTCTTCTGTCCAGTAGAAGCTTCTTTGCACCCACAGCTGGCATTTCCTGGGCATTTGCCCATCTCCGACTTGCTTGTGACTTTTGGACTTGGTCCCCTTGTTCCACAGGTACCCTAGATTGGAAATCCACCGTTGTTGCATTGTTGGTTTGTGTCTTTCCTGCATTATTCCTCTATCACAACTTCTTTGTCTTTGGGGGAACTTTAGTGCACTTTGCACTCACTTTTCAGGGTCTTGGGGTGGGCTAATATTCTAACCCTCACTGTTTTCTAATAGTCCCAGCGACCCTCTACAAGGTCACATAGGTTTGGGGTCCTTTCGTGGTTCGCATTCCACTTTTGGAGTATATGGTTTGTGTTGCCGCTATCCCTATGTGTCTCCATTGCATCCTATTGTAACTATACATTGTTTGCACTGTTTTCTAAGACTATACTACATATTTTTGGTATTGTGTACATATAACTTGTGTATATTTGCTATCCTCATACTGAGGGTACACTCTGAGATACTTTGGCATATTGTCATAAAAATAAAGTACCTTTATTTTTAGTATAACTGTGTATTGTGTTTTCTTATGATATTGTGCAAGTGACACTTGTGGTACTGTAGGAGCTTCACTCGTCTCCTAGTTCAGCCTAAGCTGCTCTGCTAAGCTACCATTATCTATCAGCCTATGCTGCTAGACACCCTATACACTAATAAGGGATAACTGGGCCTGGTGCAAGGTGCAAGTACCTCTTGGTACTCACTACAAGCAAGTCCAGCCTCCTACATTGGTTGTGCAGCGGTGGGATAAGTGCTTTGAGACTACTTACCACTCTTGCCATTGTACTTTTCATAAGAGAAAAATATACAAAACAAGTTCAGTGTGTGTACACATAGCTAAAAAGTTTGGCATTTCCTCTTTTCACTGTTTTCTAAAGTGCTGAAAAGTACTTCTAAACTTTCAAAAAGTTCTTAAAAGTTTAAAAAGTTTTTTTTCTGTCTTTCTAAAAAGTTCTGAAAACTTTTTTCTCTTTTTCTATCACTTTAACTCTCTCTAAAAATGTCTGGCACAGGCCAAAATGTTGATCTGTCCACAATTGCATATGATCACCTTAGCTGGAAAGGAGCAAGGAGTCTCTGCATAGAGAGAGGTTTGAGTGTAGGGAAGAATCCTTCCTTGGAATTGTTGCTTAATATGCTTAGAGAACAAGATAAGGCCAAAGGGGCCACATCTGGTGAAAAAGTAGCAAATGGTTCCCAATCTGATCCAGGGACTCCCCCAGGAAAAGATTCAGGAAAGAAAATTCCTAGCCTGCCCATTACTAGACAGTCTAGCATAGTTGGTACTGAGGTGGAGTCACATCATACAGATGATGTGCTCTCACATTACACTGTCAGCCAAGCTGTTAGGGCGGCCTCTGTAAGGGACAGGTCTCCTTCTGTTCATTCCCATCATACCTCTGTATCTAGGAATGTCCCTCCCACCAACCCTGATGACAGAATGTTAGAGAGGGAACTCAATAAGTTGAGGGTGGAACAAACCAGACTGAAGCTTAAAAAGCAACAGCTGGATTTGGATAGACAGTCTTTTGAACTAGAGAAGGAAAGACAGAAGTTGGGTTTAGATACCCATGTGGCAGCAGCAGTATTCCCCATAGTCATCCTGTAAAAGAGCATGATTCCAGGAATCTGCACAAGATAGTTCCCCCTTATAAGGAGGGGGATGACATTAACAAGTGGTTTGCTGCACTTGAGAGGGCCTGTGTTGTACAGGATGTCCCTCAAAGGCAGTGGGCTGCTATCCTATGGCTATCATTTAGTGGAAAAGGTAGGGATAGGCTCCTTACTGTGAAAGAAAGTGATGCCAATACTTTTACAGTACTTAAGAATGCACTCCTGGATGGTTATGGCTTAACCACTGAACAATACAGGATAAAGTTCAGAGAGACCAAAAAGGAGTCTTCACAAGACTGGGTTGATTTCATTGACCATTCAGTGAAGGCCTTGGAGGGGTGGTTACATGGCAGTAAAGTTACTGATTTTGAAAGCCTGTATAACTTGATCCTGAGAGAGCATATTCTTAATAATTGTGTGTCTGATTTGTTGCACCAGTACTCGGTGGACTCTGATCTGACCTCTCCCCAAGAATTGGGAAAGAAGGCAGACAAATGGGTCAGAACAAGGGTGAACAGAAAAGTTCATACAGGGGGTGACAAAGAGAACACTAAGAAGAAAGATGGTGAAAAGTCTCAAGATAAGCATGGGGATAAGGGTAAAACCAAAGATCCCACTTCAAATCTTAAACACTCTTCAGGGGGTGGAGATAAAACAAATTCTTCCTCTTCTTCTCAACCTACACAATTTAAAAAACCTTGGTGCTTTGTGTGTAAAAACAGAGGCCATAGGCCAGGGATAAGTCCTGTCCAGTTAAACCCCCTGAGCCTACCACCACTAATACATCAAGCTCTAGTGCCCCTAGCAGTAGTGGTACTAGTGGTGGGACTGCTGGCAACAGTCAAGTTAAGGGTGTAGTTGGGTTCACTTATGGGTCCATAGTTGAAACTGGGGTAGTCACTCCCAAGACAGTTTCTGTCACACCTAGTGGCATTGGCCTTGCCACACTGGCTGCTTGTCCCCTTACAATGGATAAGTACAGGCAGACAGTTTCAATAAATGGTGTTGAGGCCTTGGCCTACAGGGACACAGGTGCCAGTATCACCTTGGTGACTGAAAACCTAGTGGCTCCTGAACAACACATCATTGGACAACAGTATAAAATTATTGATGTCCATAACTCCACTAAGTTTCTTCCCTTAGCTATAATTCAGTTTAGTTGGGGTGGAGTTACTGGCCCTAAGCAGGTGGTGGTATCACCTAGCTTACCTGTAGACTTTCTCTTAGGTAATGACCTAGAGGCCTCAGGTTGGGCTGATGTAGAGTTTTATGCCCATGCAGCCATGCTGGGCATCCCATAGGAATTGTTCCCTCTCATTTCTACTGAAATGAAAAAGCAAAGGAGAGAAGGCCTGAAAACTCTGGATCCCTCTCCAACAACAGGTAAAAGGGGTATCACAGTATCCCCTAACCACCCTACCATTCACAATACCATTCCTGTGGTGGGAGAAACCTCTCCTGGGGTGGCACCTGTTCCAAGGGAATCATCAGTTGGCAAACCTGTACTCCCTGAGGTGGAAGTACCTCTCTGTGGGATAACTAACATTGGTGAGAAAAAGAGTACCATTTTAGGTACCATGGAGCATCCCTCCAACCCTCCCAGAGAAACTTTAGTGCAGAAACCCCGCACTACCTCACAACACTTAGGACAGCATCTTGCCCTAGTGTGGAGCTCATAGGACAGCATCCCTGCCCTGCTCCAACTAAAGAGAAACAGCATCCCTGTTCTCTCTTCCAGCCATATGGACAAAGTTTTTGCCCAGCTATGGCTTTACTGAGACAGCATCCCTGTCTGGCATTTCCATCATTACAAATAGGTTCAGTGGACAATTCCCACTGCTCTAAACTAAAACTTACTGATAGAAACTCTGAAAATACATCTTCACATTGTTGCTTAGCTAAAAAACTTCAAACAGGGTGGTTTACATCCCCACAGGGAAGTAACCATATAGTGGATGATAAAGGGAGTAACCAGTCTATTGCAGAGCTACTCTCTACTTATCACCACTTAGACACTAAAGTCTCAACTGGCCAAGGTTAGCCTTATTGTCCTTCGTTTGGGGGGGGGTTGTGTGAGAAAGTAGCCTCTTTCTAGCCTTGTTACCCCCACTTTTGGCCTATTTGTGAGTGTATGTCAGGGTGTTTTCACTGTCTCACTGGGATCCTGCCAGTCAGGGCCCAGTGCTCATAGTGAAAACCCTATGTTTTCAGTATGTTTGTTATGTGTCACTGGGACCCTGCTAGTCAGGACCCCAGTGTTCATAAGTTTGTGACCTATATGTATGTGTTCCCTGTGTGATGCCTAACTGTCTCACTGAGGCTCTGCTAACCAGAACCTCAGTGGTTATGCTCTCTCTTTACAAATTGTCACTAACAGGCTAGTGACCAATTTCACCAATTCAGATTGGCATACTGGAACACCCTTATAAGTCCCTAGTATATGGTACTGAGTTACCCAGGGTATTGGGGTTCCAGGAGATCCCTATGGGCTGCAGCATTTCTTTTGCCACCCATAGGGAGCTCTAACAATTCTTACACAGGCCTGCCACTGCAGCCTGAGTGAAATAATGCAAACATTATTTCACAGCCATTTTCACTGCACTTAAGTAACTTATAAGTCACCTATATGTCTAACGTTTACTTAGTAAAGGTTGGGTGCTACGTTACCTAGTGTGTGGGCACCCTGGCACTAGCCAAGGTGCCCCCACATCGTTCAGGGCAAATTCCCCGGACTTTGTGAGTGCGGGGACACCATTACACGCGTGCACTACACATAGGTCACTACCTATGTGTAGCTTCACAATGGTAACTCAGAATATGGCCATGTAACATGTCTAAGATCATGGAATTGCCCCCTCTATGCCATCCTGGCATTGTTGGTACAATCCCATGATCCCACGGGTCTGTAGCTCAGACCCGGGTACTGCCAAACTGCCTTTTCAGGGGTTTCACTGCAGCTGCTGCTGCTGCCAACCCCTCAGACAGGTTTCTGCCCTCCTGGGGTCCAGCCAGGCTTGGCCCAGGAAGGCAGAACAAAGGACATCCTCAGAGAGAGGGTGTTACACCCTCATCCTTTGGAATAAGGTGTGAAGGCAGGGGAGGAGTAGCCTCCCCCAGCCTCTGGAAATGCTTTCATGGGCACAGATGGTGCCCATTTCTGCATAAGCCAGTCTACACCGGTTCAGGGACCCCTTAGCCCTGCTCTGGCGCGAAACTGGACAAAGGAAAGGGGAGTGACCACTCCCCTGACCTGCACCTCCACTGGGAGGTGTCCAGAGCTCCTCCAGTGTGCTCCAGATCTCTGGCATCTTGGAAACAGAGGTGCTGCTGGCACACTGGACTGCTCTGAGTGGCCAGTGCCAGCAGGTGATGTCAGAGAATCCTTCTGATAGGCTCCTTCAGGTGTTAGTAGCCTATCCTCTCTCCTAAGTAGCCAAACCCTCTTTTCTGGCTATTTAGGGTCTCTGCTTTGGGGAATTCCTTAGATAACGAATGCAAGAGCTCATCAGAGTTCCTCTGCATCTCTCTCTTCACCTTCTGCCAAGGAATCGACTGCTGACCGCGCTGGAAGCCTGCAAAACTGCAACAAAGTAGCGAAGACGACTACTGCAACTCTGTAACGCTGATCCTGTCGCCTTCTCAACTGTTTTCCTGGTGGTGCATGCTGTGGGGGTAGTCTGCCTCCTCTCTGCACTAGAAGCTCAGAAGAAATCTCCCGTGGGTCGACGGAATCTTCCCCCTGCAACCGCAGGCACCAAAGAACTGCATTACCGGTACTCTGGGTCTCCTCTCAGCACGATGAGCGAGGTCCCTTGATTCCAGCAACTCTGTCCAAGTGACTCCCACAGTCCAGTGACTCTTCAGTCCTAGTTTGGTGGAGGTAAGTCCTTGCCTCCCCACGCCAGATTGCATTGCTGGGAACCGAGTCTTTTGCAGATACTCCGGCCTCTGTGCACTTCCAGTGGAAGTCCTTTGTGCACAACCAAGCCTGGGTCTACAGCACTCTAACCTGCATTGCACGACTTTCTAAGTTGTCCTCCGGCGGTGTGGGACTCCTTTGTGCAACTTCGGGTGAGCACCGTTTCACTCTTCTTTGAAGTGCCTGTTCCAGCACTTTTGCATGTGCTGCCTGCTTCTGAGAGGGCTCCTTGTCTTGCTCGATGCCCCCTCTGTCCCCAGACGCAGTTGGCGGCATCCTGGTCCCTCCTGGGCCACAGCAGCACGCAAAAATCTTTACCACATGATTTGCAGTTAGCAAGGCTTGTTGGCTGTATTTCCACAGAAAAATACTTCTGCACGACTCTCCACGGCGTGGGAGATCCATCCTCCAAAGGGGACATTTCTAGCTCTTGTCGTTCCTGTAGAATCCTCAGCTTCTACTGTCCAGTAGAAGTTTCTTTGCACCCACCATTGGCATTTCTTGGGCATCTGCCCATCTCCGACTTGCTTGTGACTTTTGGACTTTGTCCCCTTGTTCAACAGGTATCCTCGTTTGGAAATCCATCGTTGTTGCATTGCTGGTTTGTGTCTTTCCTGCAGAATTCCCCTATCACAACTTATTTGTCCTTTGGGGAACTTTAGTGCACCTTGCACTCACTTTTCAGGTTCTTGGGGTGGGCTATTTTTCTAACCCTTACTATTTTCTAATAGTCCCAGCGACCCTCTACAAGGTCACATAGGTTTGGGGTCCATTCGTGGTTCACATTCCACTTTTGGAGTATATGGTTTGTGTTGCCCCTATCCCTATGTGTCCCCATTGCATCCTATTGTAACTATACATTGTTTGCACTGTTTTCTAAGACTATACTGCATATTTTTGGTATTGTGTACATATATCTTGTGTATATTTGCTATCCTCATACTGAGGGTACACTCTGAGATACTTTGGCATATTGTCATAAAAATAAAGTACCTTTATTTTTAGTATATCTGTGTATTGTGTTTTCTTATGATATTGTGCAAGTGACACTAGTGGTACTGTAGGAGCTTCACTCGTCTCCTAGTTCAGCCTAAGCTGCTCTGCTAAGCTACCATTATCTATCAGCCTAAGCTGCTAGACACCCTATACACTAATAAGGGATACCTGGGCCTGGTGCAAGGTGTAAGTACCCCTTGGTACTCACTACAAGCCAGTCCAGCCTCCTACAGTGCATGTGCTACATGGCAAGGGTAGGGATGGGGGCCAATGACTGTGACGGTGCAGTTGGTAATAACTTTTCTTTTTCCCCTGTACAATTCCTGTAGGTCAGCGCCCACCAGAAGAAGGATGTTTGGTGTGCCATCGCCAAGGACGTCCGGACCCTGGGGGTCTATCACAGACGGAGCACCCACTGCTGTAAGAGATGGAAGGACATTCGCCCCTGGAGCAAGAAGATGGCGGAGGCCCAGCTGGGGATGGCCTCCCAACGTGGGAGGGGTGCCCGTCACACCATGACCCCCCTGATGTTCAGGATCCTGGCAGTGGCGTACCCGGAGTTGGATGGGCGCTTGAGGGCATCACAGCAGCCACAAGGGGGAGAGTACACTCTCATTCAGCTGATTCAGCGCACAGTGGAGGTGTCTGGGTGGGGGAGGTGGGCTGTGGGTTTCCCTAAGCCAGGGCGAGTGTGCTAGTTAGGTCCCCTTGTTCTGGCAGACCATGTGGCACCCCACCCCACCTGTGTACAGTGCCAAGTACGCCTAGTCAGGCTCCTGTGACATCCATGTGTGCAGATGTCGGCCATAGCCTTGTAGGCCATGTCCCAGGGAATGAACAGTGGACCCCAAGTGCACGGTGTAGTGCAGGGGGCTTCTGTGTCTGTCGTGTCCGCCAACGGTAGCGGTAATGCATGCACTAAACATTTCTTTCTTCTGTCGTTCCCCCCCTTTTTGTGGTCTCCCTTTTCTTGTGTGCATTAGTTTCATCAGACGGAGGAGCAGTGGCACCAGAGCAGGAGGGAGCTGCATCCCACATGGCCCTGGAGGGCGAGACTATGGACTCGGAATTCACCAGTGGGACGGAGGGCCAGGGGAGCTCCACGGCCGGAACAGGAGCTGACACCTGTGATACGGACTCCTCCTCTGATGGGAGCTCCCTTGCGGTTGCGGCCCCATCTGTGCCCCCGCATCTACAGGTACAGCCGCCACCCCCCTACCAGCACCGACCTCCCAGCAGCCCCTCAGCCTTTGCCCTGTGCCCGCTCACCCAGGAGGGTGGGCATCACCTTCACCCCATGCACCTCAGGCCATTCCCCAGTCACCCCTGCTGCCCTCAGTGAGGAGGCCATTGATCTCCTCAGGTCCCTCACTGTTGGGCAGTCTACCATTTTGAATGCCATCCAGGGTGTAGAAAGGCAGTTGCAACAAACTGGTGGGCATTCATTCTGGTCAGGCGGCCCTCCAGCAAGCTTTTCAGACTATGGCCTCAGCACTGATGGCAGCTATTGTCCCTTGTCTCTATCTTCCCCCCTCCAACTTCCTCCACCGAGACCCAATCCCCTCTACCTCAGCCTATCCCAAGCACACCTTCAGACCAGCATGCACACACGTCAACACACAAGGGAAGCTCAGGCAAACATAAGAACCACACATCCCACAGGCACTCACGCAAGCATCACACACATGCAGACACACCAACATCCACTGCCTCCACTGTGTCCCCCTCCTCCTTGTCTCCCTCCTCCCTCCCAGTCTCGTCTACACTCACACCTGCATCCACTACATCTACAGCCACTACTTCCATCACCAGCACACACACCACCACACTCCGCTCAGGTGCAGTCACCACCCCCACTACCATTCACATGCCCCCTGTGTCCTCTCCCAGTGTGTCTGTGACGCCACCTCCCAAGATACACAAACGCAGCCACACACCCACCCAACAGCCATCCACCTCACGACAGCCTACAGCGCATGCACCTTCACCCAAAGTCACCAAACGAACACCTCCTACAACCACAACCTCTTCCTCCACTCCCAACCCCCCTCCAGCTACCCGTCCCAGTGTTCCCAAGAAACCTTTCCTGTCCACCCTTGACCTCTTTCCCTCACCTCCCCCACCCCGTCAGTTCCTAGGGCCCGACTCTCCAGGTCCCAACCTAGCACCTCAGCCACAACATCTCTGGGGCCAGTGGTGCCTGTAGTCACCGGAATCTGGAGTGCACCGGGCAGCAGGGCAGCCAGTGTGGCACGGAGCCACAGCATGGACAGTCCCCCACCTGTCAAGCATCAAAAGTTGGCCAGTGCCCGGCGGGAGAGGGGGAAGACTCCATCCACCAAAACCGCTCCCAGGGGTACAGGTGGGAGTGTGGAGTCAGCTGTGACACCTTCCAAGGTGGGGAAGGGGCACAAAAAACTCAGCAAGTCTGGGAAGAGCAGCACGGCGCAGAAGACCGCCATCATCCCGCTGCCCAGGAGGCCACCACCATCATCCCCACTGCCCAGGAGGCCACCGCCATCATCCCTGCTGCCCAGGAGGCCACTGCCAGCACCAGCCCAGCTGCCCAGGACAGGACCACCAGCACCAGCCCAGCTGCCCAGGACAGGACCGCCAGCACCAGCCCCGCTGGGCCATAAAGGACCACTAGCACGAGCCCCGTTGGGCCATAAGGGACCGCCAGCACCAGCCCCGCTGGTCCATAAAGGACCGCCATCACCAGCCCCGCTGGGCCAGACAGGACCGCCAGCACCAGCCCCACTGGGCCAGACAGGACCGCCAGCAGCTGACTCACTGCCAAGGACCCCGCCACCACAAGCACCGCTGAACAGGACACTGCCGCCACAAGCACCGCTGCCAAGGACACCGCCGCCACAAGCACCGCTGAACAGGACACTGCTGCCACAAGCACCGCTGAACAGGACACCGCCGCCACAAGCACCGCTGAACAGGACACTGCCGTCACGATCCCCGCTGCCAAGGACACATTCGCAACAAGCACCGCTGGCCCATGAGCGCCAAGGGAACTGACGCTACTGAGTCCGTCACAAGCAGGATGAAGCAATCTGGGCACACGGCCCCCTCCAGAACCAGTGGAGTAAGTCATCCACTACCTCAGTCCTTGGCAGGATGGAGCACGCTGGGCACAAGGCCCCCTCCAGAACCAGTGGAGATTCAGATTCACTACCTCAGTCCTTGGCAGGATGAAGCACTCTGGGCACAAGGCCCCCTCCAGAAACAGTGGAGTAAGGCATCCACTACCTCAGTCCTTGGCAGGATGAAGCACTCTGGGCACAAAGCCCCCTCCAGAACCAGTGGAGACTGTTATCCACTTGAGAGACTGTGGCTTTGCACTCCCCAGGATTTAACAGTGGGCAAACCACCCACTGTAGAGACTTGAGAGACTGTGGCTTTGCACTCCCCAGGATTGAACAGTGGGCAACCCACCCACTGTAGAGACTTGAGAGACTTAAGCTTTGCACTCCCCAGGATTGAACAGTGGGCAACCCACCGACTGTATTTTATTGCTATCTGATGCCCCTGAAGTGTTATCTCCGTCATGTTCGGGGATTGAGTGTGGGCCTCGCCCATGCCGTGTGGGCCCAGTGTTCCACGGACTTCAATGGAGCACTACCTGGACTACTATACTTGGTGTATATATTTGTTTATAGTGTATATATATCTTTGCGTACTGGATTTTAATATATTACAATAGTTACACTCATTTGCTTTTGTTTTTGCATTCTTCCAGGGGGTTTGGGGGGTGTAACTATAATGTATCATGCTGTATTAGTGTGTGTGTTGTAGTGGGTGAGGGTGGGGGTGGAGGTTTTGCGTGTGTGTGTCCCTGTTTTTTTCCTCCCCCCTCCCCTGTGTTGTAGGTGCAGTACTCACCATGGTCTTCGCCACTGGCATTCGTGCTCCTGGTAGAGGAGCAAGAAGATAAGGGCTGGCAGGATCTGGAGCTTGGGTTCCATGGCGTCCGGATTCCTCATGGGGTGTGTAGAGGTGAGCGTTTTCCCTTCGAAGTCCTGTTTCCGCGGTGTTTTTGTTCGAAGTGAATCCACCCCAGAAAAGGTGGCGGATTGGTAGGTTGTGTTACTGTGGGCGGTACATTGTCCTCCACCTGTCTGTTGGTGGTGACCGCCATGCTGTTTGTTTGTACCGCCGTGGCCGTCGGAGTGTTAAAGTAGCTGTCTATGTTGGCGGTTTCCGCCACGGTCGTGATTCCATTTTTATTCCCGCCGGCCTGTTGCCGGTCTTACCGCACCTTTAACACCGACCGCCAGGGTTGTAATGAGGGCCTGTGTGGTGTATTTTTGTAGTGTTATACTGTGTTATTGCATGATCTATTGCACACATACTTTACACATTGTCTTCTAAGTTAAACCTGGCTGCTCGTGCCAAGCTACCAGAGGGTGGGCACAGGATAATTTGGATTGACTTACCCTGACTAGAGTGAGGGTCCTTGCTTGGACAGGGGGTAACCTGACTGCCAACCAAAGAACCCATTTCTAACATATACCTAGTGAAATCAGGGTGTCACAGATATTTTCACCAGCTCTACTCTGCACCAGTTATTAGCAGTGTCTCCATTTTTGCCAATCAATCCAATACCTTGAGAAGACAAAGAACATGTCCATAACTACTGGGATGTGAACCTTAGCCATGACAGAGTGAGGAGGACACAAGAATGCCTTCTGGGATCCTGCACTGTCAAAGCACCATGAATGATGTTAGATTGACATGTTGCTGTTATAGGAGGGTCCAGTGGCAGCTGAAACTCCAATGGGACAGGGGACACCTGTGTGAGTACTCTGATTAATTGGAAAATGAGCATAAATAAAAACTTCACAGATGATCTGTTCAATGGCTACTGCGGAAAGCCATTTCATCTTGCTTAAAAAGGGTCTCAGGACGTTTTGCCCAAAGTCCTGAATGGGACTTTTTTCCCCAAATTAAGCAGTGAAAAGCTTTCCCAGCATCAAACCTCAGTGCTACCATATTATCAAGTATCATTGGTCCCAGTGACAGGGTGTGAAACTGTGTTCTTATGTTATTCCCTGAGGAGTGCCCTGGAACAAAGTTAATATCTCTTGAAAGGCTGATTTTACCCTGTTGTGCAGAAGAACCTTGGCATCAGGGCTGGTTTTAGGGCTGGCGGGGCCCAGTGCGACAGTCATTTTTCGTGCCCCCCAAGGATCCTTCTCCATGGAGCCCCTCATTACCCCCCTATAACAGTGCCCCCTGTCTCTCCATAGCCCCCCTCTCTCACAGGTATTTCATTTCTTATCTTAGCACTAGTTATACCAGTGTAGAGTGTCAAAGTACACATTAAGCAGAGACAATGACTCATAAGTGTGTAAATCAGTGAATAGGGAATGTTACTTAAGACAATGAGAACTACAAGTTGTAGGCAGAGCATGTTAAGAGTGCTTGCTCTCAACACGCATAAACTCAGAATTCACAATGTAACACACTGATTGGGGTTGGCTGTACTAACACAACTGTCTTTGTGACTAAACAGTAATTCACTGAGCTGTCTACATAAAATACAATTCTGTGACCTGCATTGTACATGTTCTTTGCAGCAGGCATATTAACCCCCTGTGCTACTTTATTAAGGGTCAAAATTCCCACTAAACAAAACCCCAATCTCTGTCCAGCAGGTACATTAATCCCTAGAGATATCTTAGCATTATTATTGTTGATTGACAATTGCTGAACACACAAGAAACTCTGCAGCAGGTCCTAATAATCCTGCAAATATTGAAAGCACAGCACCCCTCAGCTTGGCACCCTGCACGTTGGCACCTGTTGCATGGCCATAACGACTGCCCTGTTTTTCAAGAATTGTAAGGATGTCTGGCTGTCTGCAGAATCAATTGCACAATTTGGTGGTATTGATAGTTCTCAGAATCTTTACTTTAATATTAAACAGGATTTTACATCTGAGACGTGTATCACCCATTGAACCAGCACTGATGGGTGTCATTGCTATTCATTCTAAGTAGTAAAACCAGGTAAAGGTGATACTGAAAGCATCTAATGTGGAATGCATGTGGGATTAATTAAAGACAGTGTGCGCTCCTACTCTCACAAACACACCAGACTATACTGATGTCCAATACAGCAGCGTACGCTGCGTGTCCACAGTTAAAATCATTGTTAAAATTATATGCCCTGTCAATGCAGGCTTGCAGCTTAAGAACATACTCATCAAAAGTGGCCACGAAAAAAATATATTGTAATGTAAAAAATATGAGCATTTCAGGGAAACTTAGAAATTCAAAAATTACACCCGCAGAGTAAATCACCCACATCCTTTTCTATCAGCACAGGTGGGTGGGTCAGTCTTTATATAAATGACACTGGTCCTTAAAGGTGATCTTCATCACTCCAAGTCAAAGTCTTCCTCGTTACAGTTCTAACAAGTGAGCACTTGAGTTTCACCCACAGAATTCACCCGTACAAGAAAAAACTAAGGGGGTCATTACAACCCTGGCGGACGTTGTTAAAGGTGCGGTAATACCGCAAACAGGCCAGCGGACAAAAAAAGGGAATCATGACGTGGCGGAAACCGCCATCCTAGACAGCCACTTTAACACTCCGACCGCCACGGCGGTACAGACAAGCAGCACGGCGGTCACCGCCAACAGACAGGCGGAAGACAATGTACCGCCCACAGTATCACAACCCGCCAATCCGCCACCTTTTCCAGGGCGGATTCACCGTGGATAAAAACATGGCGGAAACAGCCATTTCAATGGGAAAACGCTCACTTTTTACACATCCCACGAGAAAGGAGGACACCATGGAGCCGGAATTACAAATCCTACCTGCCCTTGTCTTCCTGCTCATTTACGAACTCCAGCAACGGCGGCGCCGAAGACAACGGTGAGTACTGCACCTACGACATAGGGGAGGGGGGAGGCAAAAGTCAGGGGGACACACACGAAACACCCCCACCACCACCCTCACCCTCGCACATTATAACACACACACCAATGCATGTCAAAACATCACAGTAACAACCCCCCCGGAAGAATGCAAAGACAAAAGGAAATCAGTCCAAAAATTGTAATGTATCAAAATACAGTTACCAAATATAAACAGATAAATATATACACATTCAAAAGTATACATTACACATTACGAGAAGCAGTGCAGGTATGCACATATCAATGTCCGTGCACCACTGGTCCAAAAATGCATGGGCGAGGCCCACAATCGATACCTGTCCACAAACGGAGAGAACACTGCTGAGGCATCAGATAGAAATACAACAGGCACCTCAGGGGAAAGGGAAGTGGGGGGCACCTCAGCCGGATTACAGCACCACGCCAGATCCACGACGGGCCTACATGCCCATTGGTGTATCCTGGGGCGTGCAAAGCCACAGTCTCTCAAGTCTCTACAGTGGTTGGTTTGCCCACTGTTCCATCCTGGGGAGTGCAAAGCCACAGTCTCTCAAGTCTTTACAGTGGTTGGTTTGCCCACTGTTCCATCCTGGGGAGTGCAAAGCCACAGTCTCTCAAGTCTCTACAGTGGGTGGGTTGCCCACTGTTCCATCCTGGGGAGTGCAAAGCCACAGTCTCTCAAGTCTCTACAGTGGTTGGTTTGCCCACTGTTCCATCCTGGGGAGTGCAAAGCCACCGTCTCTCAAGTCTCTACAGTGGTTGGTTTGCCCACTGTTCCATCCTGGGGAGTGCAAAGCCATAGTCTCTCAAGTCTCTACAGTGGGTGGGTTGCCCACTGTTCCATCCTGAGGAGTGCAAAGCCACAGTCTCTCAAGTCTCTACAGTGGGTGGGTTCCCCACTGTTCCATCCTGGGGAGTGTAAAGCCGCAGTCTCTCAAGTGGATAACAGTCTCCACTGGTTCTGGAGGGGGAATGGTGCCCACACCGCATTAGGCTCCCCGTGATGGTTCCTGTTCCGTCACAGTCCCAGCTGTACATGGGATAACAATGCTTGATGTGGCAGTGTTCCCTTGTTCAGCGGTGCTTTGCCATGGTGCTCTGTGATCTGTTCAGCGGTTCTCTGCCCTGTTCAACGGTGCTGTGCCCTGTTCAGCGGTCTTCACCATGGCGGTGTTCCCTTGTTCAGCGGTTGTATGCCCTGTTCAGCGGTGCTGTGCCCTGTTCAGCGGTCTTCACCCTGGCGGTGATTCCCTTGTTCAGCGGTTCTATGCCCTGTTCAGCGGTGCTTTGCCCTGTTCAGCGGTCTTCACCATGGCGGTGATTCCCTTGTTCAGCGGTGCTTTGCCATGGCGGTCTCTGACCTGTGCATTGGTATATGGCATGACGGTCCCTCATTTTCCAGCGGGGCTGTGGCAGCCGGGACCCTCCTAAGCACTGACTCCAGCTGTGGTCTCCTGACCAGTGACGATACTCCTGCCCTCCTGGGCAATGACTCCGGCGGTGGTCTCCTGACCAGTAACGATACCCCTGCCCTCCTGGGCACTGACTCCGGCGGTGATCTCCTGACCAGTGACGATACTCTTGCCCTCCTGGGCAATGACTCTGGCGGTGGTCTCCTGACCAGTGACGATACCCCTGCCCTCCTGGGCAATGACTCCGGCGGTGGTCTCCTGACCAGTGACGACGGTGTTGGTGGTGGCATCCCGGCCGCCGGGGAGGATGGCGCCCTTCTCCGCCGTGCTGCTCTCACCAGACTGTGCAGACTTCCTCTGGCCCTTCACCACCTTTGGAGGAGTCACAGCTGACTCTGCAATCCCCCTGGGACCCTTGTGAGCAGTTTTTCCACCAGGAGTCTTCACCCTGTCCCGTCGGCCACTTTCCAACTTGAGATGCCTTACAGGGGGTGGACTGGCAGTGCTTTGGCTCCGTGTCACACTGCCTGCCCTGGTGGCCGGTGCACTCCACACACCTGTCACACGTACCACTGGTCCTGAAGTCTTTTTCGCTGAGGCGCTACTACGGGACTTATGAATTGTAGGGGTGGGGATGGGGGCAAAGAAGTCAACGTTGCTGAGGGAGAGTTTGTGATGAACACTGGGATGGGTAGATGGAGGGGGTCTGGGAGTGGAGGAAGAGGAGGTGGTTGTAGGAGGTGTCACTTTAGGTGTTTTGGGTGCAGGTGCAGATACTGGAGGCTGTCGTGAGGTGGATGGATGTTGGGTGTGTGGGTGCCCGCGTTTGTGTACTTTGGGAGGAGGCGTCACAGACACACTGGGAGAGGACACAGGGTACGTGTAAATGGGAGTGGGGGTGGTGAGTGCAGGTGAGCGGGTGTGGTGCTGGGTGTTCTGGTGCAAGTCCTAGTGCCTGTAGATGTAGTGCATGTAGGTGAGAGTGTAGACGACACTGGGAGGGAGGAGGGAGACGATGAGGAGGGGGACACAGTGGAGGCAGTGGATGTTGCTGTGTCTGTATGTGGCTGATGCTTGTGTGAGTGCCTGTGGGATGTGTGGTGCCTGTGTTTGCCTGAGCTACTTTTGGGTGTTGAGGTGTGTGCATGCTTGTCTGATGGTGTGCTTGGGATGGGCTGGGGTACAGGGGATTGGGTCTGGGTGGAGGAAGTTGGAGGGAGGAGGCTAGACACAGGGACAATGGCTGCCATCAGTGCTGAGGTCAAAGATTGCAGGGTTCGATGATGGGCAGCCTGACCAGAATGAATGCCCTCCAGGAATGCATTACCGTGTTACAACTCCCTTTCTACACCCTGGATGGCATTCACAATGGTAGACTGCCCAACAGTGAGTGACCGGAGGAGGTCAATGGCCTCCTCACTGAGGGCAGCAGGGGTGACAGGGGCAGGGGCTGAGGTGCCTGGGGCGAAGGTGATGTCCACCCTCCTGGGTGAGCGGGCACGGGGCGAACGCTGAGGGGCTGCTGGGAGGGCGGTGCTGGTAGGGGAGGTGGCGGCTGTACCTGTAGAAGTGGGGGGCACAGATGGTGCCGCTACCACAAGGGAGCTCCCATCGGCGGACGAGGTCATGTCGCTGGTTGGTGATCCGGTGCCCGACGTGAAGCTCCCCTCGCCCTCCGTCAAACTGGTGTATTTTGAGTCCGTGGTGTGGCCCTCCATGGCCATGTGTGATGCAGCTCCCTCGTGCTCCGGTGCCACTGTACCTCCGCCTGATGATGCACAAAAGAACAGGGAGAGCAGAGAAAGGGGGGGGACGACAGAAGAAAGACCGGTTGAGTGCATGGCTTACCGCTACCGTTGGCGGACAATACAAACACAGCAGCCCCCTGCACTACGCCGTGCTCCTGGCCTCTATAGATGCAATTACTGGGATATGGCCTACATCGCTATGGTGGATATCAGCACACATGGATGCCACAGGGGCATGTATACCTGTACTTGTCACTCTAGTGCGGTGGGGTGGAGTTCCACATGGCCTGCATTACGGAGGGGCCAAGCCTATGGAAGTCGCCCTGGCCTAGGGACACCCAGAGCCCACCTCCCACACGCAGACCCCTCAACTGCGCGCAAAGTCCCCAGAATAAGGGTGTACTCACACCCTTGTGTCTGTTGTGATGCCCTCAAGCGCCCATCCAACTCAGGGTAGGCCACCGCCAGGATCCGGAACATCAGGGGGGTCATGGGGCGACAGGCACCCCTCCCACGTTGGGAGGCCATCCCCAGCTGAGCCTCCGCCGTCTTCTTGCTCCAGCGGCAAATGTCCTCCCATCTTTTCCGGCAGTGGGTGCCCCATCTCTGGTGGGCCCCCAGAGTCCGTACGTAATTGGCGATGGCACACCAAATGTCCTTCTTCTGGTGGGCGCTGACATACATGACACGCACAAGGGAAGAAGAGAAGTCATTAGCAAGAGCACCGTCGAAGTGAGTGGCCCACATCAATGCCCTTGCCATGTGGCACATGCATTCACAGTCCTTCATGTTCACTGCACTCTGCCCCCTTCCCTTTTACAACCAGCCATCTCCGCCCAGGCATAGCCCATACTACGTGCTCCCTGTGTACTTACCTGTTGGTCTGGAGGACCGTAGAGTAGCGTGGACTGGGGGAGGACCCCGTCCACGAGCTTCTCCAACTCCTGAGCAGTAAAGGCAGGGGCCCTTTCCCCAGAAGCAGCAGCCATTGTCTCTTCCAGACCAAGGTCACAGCAGCACTAGCAGTGTAGGTCCTCTCCTGTCGAAGATCAGGTATCAAGTGATTGAACAGAGAGAAAATGGCGGTCACGTCCGCGGCTGTGACGTCCGCGGCGGTGCGTATCATGACCACCGGCGCACTTCATCATTGGCTCCTGGGACCCATAGGGTCCAATGTTAACCAATGCAGCATTGCGCCGCAGTCTTCGACCACCTACCGCGACGGTGTACAACGCCATCGTAGTTACCTCACATCCCATTGTCCCAGTTTAGAGGTCAGGCAGCCGCCATTTCAGGGGCCCACATGGCTTCATTTGGAACTGCGTCACACATACCTAGGCCTACACTCAACACACATACAGGAAGATTTTTGTCTTTGGTGTAGTGTTCTGTGTATCTGTGGGTACATACCTGGGATTTTGTTGACTCTGTGGTCGCTGTTGTCCTTCCTAGGCACCGTCAGCTTGGACATTTGAGAAGATGGCGGAATCCTCCGGTGTAACGACCCCTGGTGGACCTGTTGACAATGGAGGAGCGACATTTACTCATCACCTACAGGTTTGACCGTGCCACTATCCAGGAACTATGTACCCAGTTGGAGCCAGACCTGATATCACCAATCCGCCATCCCACAGGAATCCCCCCTCAACTGCAGGTGCTGTCAGTGCTCCATTTCCTTGCAAGTGGATCGCTTCAGACAACAGTGGCCATGGCATCAGGGATGTCCCAGCCTATGTTTTCCAATGTGTTGTCCAGAGTGTTGTCTGCCCTGCTGAAACAAGTAAGGAGCTACATCGTTTTCCCTCAGGTGGAGGATTTGGCTACAGTGAAAGATGACTTCTATGCCCTTGGACATATCCCCAACATCATAGGTGCTATAGATGGGACCCATGTAGCTCTGCCCCCCCCCCCCCACAGGACTGAACAGATGTACAGTAACCGGAAGAGTTATCATTCGATGAATGTACAGATGGTATGTTTGGCAGACCACTACATCTTGCAGGTAAATGCTATGTTCCCTGGCTCTGTGCATGACGCCTACATCCTGCGCAATAGCAGCATCCCTTATATGATGGGTCAACTCCAGAGGCACCGCGTGTGGCTATTGGGGGACTCTGGCTACCCCAACCTGTACTGGCTATTGACCCCAGTGAGGAATCCCAGGACCAGGGCAGAGGAACGCTACAATTAGGCCCATGGGCGGACTAGGAGGGTGATTGAACGCACCTTCAGCCTCCTGAAGGCCAGGTTCAGGTGTCTGCATATGACAAGTGGTTACCTATTGTACTCACCGAAGAAGGTGTGCCAGATCATCATCGCCTGCTCGATGCTTCACAATCTTGCTTTGCGACGCCAGGTGCCTTTTCTGCAGGAGGATGGTCCAGATGGTGGTGTTGTGGCAGCTGTGGAGCCTGTGGAGCCTGTGGAGCCTGTGGACAGTGATGAGGAGGACGCTGAGGAAGAAGACATAGACAAAAGGGAGTCAGTCATACAGCAATATTTCCAGTGACACACATGTGAGAACAGTTTTCTTTTTACCATTACATTCACTTTCATACTTCTACCTCTATCCTGTCTGTCAGTTCATAGCAGTATTTAGTCACTGAGTTGTACCTTTCCATTACGGTTTCACAGGTCTGGTTAGCAACGTGTGTCATATGCTTGCATCCTTCAAGGACTTGTGATGTGTGACATAGGTATGTTGGCTTTACAATTGGACACATGTTGACACTGTCATTGATTATACATATTTACCAAATCACAGACTGACTCCAGAATGTTTTGTGGTTCAAGGGTGTTTATTTCAGTGCTCAAAAATGGAGGGGGGTAGTGATATGGTGATGGGGGTCGGTGGAGGAATGTCCATGACAGAGTCCAGTCCATTAGTCACACAGGTGCACTGCCCATATGGGCATAGGAAGTGGAGATGGGGCAGTTCCAATCGGGACAGGGTAACAATGTGGGACAGTGGGAGGACACTCAGGGTGGTCTCATTTCCTGGCGGGGTCTTGCCATCTTGCTCTGTCCTGTTCCTGGATCTCAGGGACCGCTTGCGTGGTGGTTGTCCGTCTGCAGTGGGTGGGGTGCTGGTGTGGTGGTCTTGTGGCGGTGCCTCCTGTCCACTAGCGCCGGCGGAGGTGGTGGGCAGTTCATCGTCCATGCTAGTGTCAGGGGCCCCTTGGAGTGCCACGGTGTCCCTCATGGTCTTTTGTATGTCCTTCAGCACCCCTACGATGGTGCCCAGGGCGAAGCTGATGGTTCTGAGCTCCTCCCTGAACCCCAAATACAGTTCGTCGTGCAGTCGCTGGGTCTCCTGAAACTTGGCCAGGACCGTCGCCATCGTCTCCTGGGAGTGGTGGTAGGCTCCCATGGTGGAGGAGAGGGCCTCGAGGAGGGTGGGTTCACTTGGCCTGTCCGCCCCCTGTCGCACAGCAGCCCTCCCAGTTCCTCTGTGTTCCTGTGCCTCCGTCCCCTGGACCGTGTGCCCACTACCACTGCCCCCAGGTCCCTGTTGTTGTTGGGATGGTGGGTTATCCTGGGTTCCCTGTAGTGGTGGACACACCGCTGATTGACGTGTCCTGGGTATGGAGGTATGGGCCCGCTGGGTGGGTGCTGTGCTGCTGTTACCAGAGGGTGGAAGGTCAGTGTTGGGCTGTGCCTGTGGAAGGGGAACCGACTGTCCCGAGGCCCACGATGGTCCGGGCTGGTCATCAGGATCCAGTAGGGCAGAGCTGCTGTTGTCACTGTGGGCCTCTTCTGTGGGTGGAGTGGAGTTGTCTGGACCCTCCTGTGTGGTGACGTTCCTTAGTTGTCCTGCAGGGATATAAGAGCATGATTAGTGCATGTGTGTGTGTAATGGTGTGCAATGGGTGGGTGTTTGTGTACCCCAATGCAAGCATTCCTGTGTGTGGGTTTGTGTGATCATGGTTAGAGGGTTGTTATGGGTATGTGCATTGAGCATGCTTTGGTGAGGGGTGACCATGCTTTGTTTTTGCATGCGGGGCTTGGTGTTCGGATGGGTGGTTTGTGTTATGAGTACATTAGTGAGGAGTTTGAGTGATAGGGGAGGGGTTAAGGGTGGGGGTGTGTGATGGCATGCAGGTAGGGTGGGGGACATGATAGTTGAGATTTAACTTACCAGTGTCCATTCCTCCACTGACTCCTCCGAGGCCCTCTGGATGCATGATGGTCAAGACTTACTCCTCCCATGTTGTTAGTTGTGGGGGTCCGCCGCCAGTCCGCTGTACCGCGATGTTGTGCCTGGATACCACAGAACACACCTTCCCCCGTAGGTCGTTCCACCTCTTCCTGATGTCCTCCCAATTTCTTGGATGCAGTCCCATAGCGTTGACCCTGTCCACGATTCTTTGCCATAGCTCCATCTTCCTGGCTATGGATGTGTGCTGCACCTGTGAGCCAAATAGCTGTGGCTCTACCCATAGGATTTCCTCCACCATGACCCTGAGCTTCTCCTCGGAAAATCGTGGGTGTCTTTGGCGTGGCATGGGGTGGTGTGGGTGATGTGTGGGTTGGTGTAAGTGTTGATGTGTGTGGTGATGTGTAGTGGTGTGTGGTGGTTTGTGCATGTGATGTTGTATGGGTGATGGTGTTGTGTGCCTTTGTGTGGTGGGGTTCTCAGTTGCTGTGCTCTCTGTCTATCTGGCTTTCGTTCGTGAATTCTGGTCGTAGGGGTTTGTGGGTGATGTGGGTGTGTGTTTTATATTGTGTTGGGTGTGTGGGAGTGGTGTTTGTATGTGTATCAGGTGTGTGTATTTTGAATTGTCCAATGTGGCGGTGTTTTGGAGATGTGTGTGTATTTTGAGCGTGGCGGTGTGTACCGCCAATGGAATACCGCGGTTGAAAGACCGCCGCGTGGATTCGTGGGTTGTGATAGCATGGGCGAGTTTCTGTTGGCGTGAAGGTGGAGGTTTTGTTTTCGCCAGTTTATCACTCATGTTTGGTGTGGCGGTCTTGTGTGGGTGTCTGAATTTCGGCGGATTCCGAAATGTGTGTCATAATAGCTGTGGCGGAATTTCGCGGCCGCGGCGGTGTTTTGGCGGTCTTCTGCACCGTAGTAAGTGCCTTTTACCGCCAATGTTGTAATGAGGGCCTAAGTATGTCTCATCCCCACAAGGGCCCCACATGAAGTGGCTACCACATGATCAATATAGGTGGGGCCAGAATGATGATTCTTCCTGGAATACAAGCAACAAAACACAGGTCACTTTTCTCCTCTTATCCCAAGGAGGGAGGGCGGAAACCTAGGACGGTGACGAGGAAGCTATGATTACTAGTAAGGGACCATGTTATTAGCTACCTCATCCGTCTTCCTCATCCCAGTCCCAAAAAGTGAGCAAGTATCCAATTTATGAAAATTACTAAGCGGAAAGCAGGGTTATCTTTTTGAAAGTCTTCTATTGAGAGGGGGCATTATTTCTTTTTTACTGTCCCTTACCACAATTATTTGCCTGGCACTGACAGACAGTAAAAAATGGCTATATGTCTGTCCTAACATATGTGCAGCTAATCCTCATACGGAATTTACTCCGTAGGGCCGTCGGAGAGGTTTGGCCACAGTGGTGATGGAGTGACCACACCTGTGGCCAAACTTGAGGCCCAGATCTGGCAGCAGACGGGAAACTCCAACACCATTACAAAGGAGTTGCTTATCTGCCAAAATATAATTAAGGGCCTTAGCTCTTGATTTCCTTCAAGTGCTGATGGGCGACGGTACAAATGTTAGTTCGAGAGCGGAACAAAATCGCCAAGAACTAGAGCACAATTTTCCCCGTCTGGCCATGAAAACCTACATTTCCTAGTTTTAATTTTTTTTCAAAATATCTTTCCCTAAAACAAAAAGATTTAAATAAATACCTGCAAGGGTTAATGAGGGATGTTTGCATCTGAAATCAGAGACAAAAGGAGCCCTGGAGAATAAGTAATACACAGTAAGCCATTCCTTACAGGAAGGAAACCCTCCCCTCTGGTGCCCACATATCTTCAGGGATGGCTCCCTCCCTTCCTGAGGCCCCTCTCTGCAGTGCGGGGCTTCCTCCTTCCTGAAGCCTCTCTCAGGCCACTTTCTGCTCTCAGCTTCACTCAGTTGACGCCCAGAGCCGACAGCCACAGGTGTAGATTGTCACTTCTTCATCACAACATGATGTATGCCCAGACCCTGCTGCTGGCTGTGGTGTTTGTGTGTAAGTTGTGCTGCTTCACACACCTAGTGTGACACACGGAGGCCCCTGTGTACTGTGATGGGATTTAGTGACATGTTCTGCTTTATTCCATGTCATGTCTGCGCACACCTCCAGTATATAGATACACATCAGATAAAATATGTTTTACTAGAACACCCTTGTAACTTACCTTTCATAATTCTCCACAGGTGCCGAAACCAGTAACCAGGTCCTGCAGCCTCCGGAGCTGGAGGTCACGGGGGGGCTGCGGAGGTCACCTGTGACCACACCATCACCGACCCCCGGTATCTCACCTGCTACCAGGACCGGCCTGGGGGTTCCCCCGATCTCCTAATTTCGGGGTACAGCTCTAATGAGACCATCGGTCCCATCTCAATGTACATCACCAAGGACCATGTGTCCACCACTCCGTGGAGCTGGAGTGAGATACGCTGCTGTATATTACTGTGGCGTGAGGGACACATTGAGGGAAGTGAGGGGAAACCTGCACAAAAACAGGTACGGAGATCCGGGGCAGTGTCAGGAGCAACCCTGAAGTGTGTCTCTGGCACCACCTGGTGGAGCAATGTTTACAAATACTCAAAAAGAAGCAGTTATATAAACACAAGGTGGCTCTGCTAGGCTTAGTAAATCTGACTTAAGAGGTTGTGTTGCCTTGTGTCAACTTGTGTGATGCAAGGGTAATACAAGTCCTTGATAAATCTGGGCACCAGAGTGCACACTAATGACACATACAGAGCTGAATTACATTTCAGTGTCCTAAATTAGTCAATAAAACAAGCATAGTACTACAGAAGCATTGTATACAACAAACACTGGATGAAAAAGATGCAAAATGCCAGCCAAATGAATGAAGCATTTCCAAAGACTATGGGGGTCATTACAACATTGGCGGTATAAGGCACTTACCGCCGTGCAGAAGACCGCCAATACCCCGCCGCGGCAGCGGTAGACCGCCACAGCTATTATGACACACATCACGGAATCCGCCGAAATTCAGACACCCGCACAATACCGCCACACCAAAGGTCAGCGAGAAACTGGCGGAAACACATCCCCCACCTCCACGCCAACAGAAACACGCCCATGCCATTACGACCCACGAATCCACGCAGCGGTCTTTTAACCGCGTTATTCCATTGGCGGTACACACCGCCCCGCACAAAATACACACACAGCTCCAAAACACCGCCACATTGGACAATTCCAAATACACACACCTGAGACACATACACAAACCACTCCCACACACCCAACACAATATAAAACACACACCCACATCACCCACAAACCCCTACGACCAAACATCCGAGACAAAGGCCAGAGAGATAGCACAGAACAGACAACCCCATCACACAGAGGCACACAACACCATCATCCACGCAACATCCAAGCACAAAACACCACATACCACTACACTCACCACACTCATCAACACATACACCACCCCACACATCACATAGACCACCCCATGTCACGCCAAAGACACCCCCGCATTTTCCGAGGAGGAGCTCAGGGTCATGGTGGAGGAAATCATCCGGGTAGAACCACAGCTATTTGGCTCACAGGTACAGCACACATCCATAGCCAGGAAGATGGAGCTATGGCTAAGAATAGTGGACAGGGTCAACGCTGTGGGACAGCACCCAAGAAATAGGGAGGACATCAGGAAGAGGTGGAACGACCTACGGGGGAAGGTGTGTTCCACGGTATCCAGGCACCACATCGCAGTACAGCGGACTGGCGGCGGACCCTCACCTCCTCCCCCACAACTAACAACATGGGAGGAGCAAGTCTTGTACATCTTGCATCCTGAGGGCCTCAAAGGAGTCGTTGGAGGAACGGACACTGGTAAGTCTAATCTTAACCATCATACCCCCCACCCTACCTGCATGATATCACACACCCCCACCATCACACCCTCCCCTATCCCCCCAAATCCTCACCTATCTTCCCATGACACCAACCACCCATCCCAACCCCAAGACCTGCATGATATAACTAAGCATGGACACCCATCACCAAAGCATGCCCACTGCACAGACCCACAACACCCCCCAACCATCAGCACAGAAGCCCCCACACAGGAATGCCTGCACTGGGGTTCACGAACACCCAACCATTGCACTCCATGAAACACACACATGCAATAATCATGTACTTATACCCCCGCAGGAACCCGAAGGAACGTCACCACACCAGAGGGTCCAGACAACACCACTCCACTCCCAGAAGAGGCCCACAGTGACGACAGCAGCTCTGCCCCACTGGATCTTGATGACCAGCCCGGACCATCGTGGGCCTCGGGACAGTCCGTTCCCCTTGCCAGCCACAGCCCAACACTGAGCTTACACCCTCTGGTAACAGCAGCACAGCACCCACCCAGCGGGCCCAAACCTCCCTACCCAGGACAGGTCAATCAGCGGTGTGTCCACCACTACAGGGCACCCAGGATAACCCAACACCCCAACAACAACAGGGACCTGGGGGCAGTGGTTGTGGGCACACGGTCCAGGGGACGGAGGCACAGGAACACAGGGGAACTGGGAGGCCTGCTGTGCGACAGAGGGAGGACAGGCCAAGGGAACCAACTCTCAACAAGGCCCTATCCTCCATCATGGGAGCATACCACCACTCCCATGAGACGATGGCCACGGTCCTGGAGAAGTTGCAGGAGACCCTGTGTCTGCAGGAGGAACAATATTTGGGGTTCAGGGAGGAGCTCAGGACCATCGGCTCTGCCCTGGGCACCGTCGTAGGGTTGCTGACGGGCATTCAAAAGACCTTGAGGGACACCGTGGCACTCCAAGGGGCCCCTGACACTAGCCACGACGATGAAATGCCCACCACCTCCGCCGGCGCTAGTGGACAGGACCAACACACCATCACCCCATCCCCTGTAGACGGACAACCACCACGCAAGCGTTTGTCCCCCCACTGTCCCACTTTGTTACCCTGTCCAAATCGGAACTGACCTAGCTCCACTTCCAATGCCCAGATGGGCAATGTACCTGTGAGACTAAAAGACTGGACTCTGCCATGGACATTCCTCCACCATCACCCATCACCATTTTACAACCCCCCTTCATTTTTTAACACTTAAATAAACACCCTTGAAACACACAAAAAAAAATGGAGTCAGTCTATGATTTGTAAATCTGTATTATCAATTACAGATTCATAATGGGTTACCCATTGGAAGGCTAACATACCTATGTCACACATCACAAGCCCTTCAAGGATGCAAACAGTTGACACGTAGGTTACCACATTTGTGAAACTGAAATGGAAGGGGATAACTCAGTTAACAAATAGTGAGTGAAATGTCGGTACAGGATAGAGGTAGATGTGTGAAAGTTAATGTAATGGTAAAAATGAAAATGTTCTCACCTGTGTGTCAGTGGAAATATTGCTGTATGACTGACTCCCTGTTGTCGGTTTCGTCTTTCTCAGCTTCATCCTCATCACTGTCCACAGGCTCCACAGACTCTACAGCTGCCACAACACCGTCATCTGGATCATCCTCCTGCAGAAAAGGCACCTGGCGTCGCAATGCCAAGTTATGGAGCAGGCGATGATGATGTCGCACACCTTCTTCGGTGAGTAGAATAGGGACCCATCTGTCATATGTAGGCACCGGAACCTGGCCTTAAGGAGGCCGAAGGTGCGTTCGATAACCCTCCTAGTCCGCCCATGGGCATCATTGTAGCGTTCCTGTGCCCTGGTCCTGGGATTCCTCACTGGGGTCAATAGCCAGGAAAGGTTGGGGTAACCAGAGTCCCCCAATAGCCTTAAAAGGTGCCTCTGGAGTTCACCCATCATATCAGGGATGCTGCTATTCCGCAGGATGGAGGCGTCATGCACTGAACCAGGGAACATAGCATTTACCTGCTAGATGTACTGGTCTGCCAAACAGACCATCTGTACATTCATTGAATGATAACTCTTCCTGTTCCTGTACACCTGTTCACTCCTGCGGGGGGGACCAGAGCTACATGGGTCCCATCAATGGCACCTATGATGTTGGGGATATGTCCAAGGGCATAGAAGTCACCTTTCACTGTAGGCAAATCCTCCACCTGAGGGAATATGGTGAATCTCCTTACGTGTTTAAGCAGGGCAGACAACACTCTGGACAAGACGTTGGAAAACATAGGCTGGGACATCCCTGATGCCATGGCCACTGTTGTTTGAAATGACCCACTTGCAAGGAAATGGAGCACTGACAGCACCTGCACGTCAGGGGGGATTCCAGTCGGATGGCGGATTGGTGACATCAGGTCTGGCTCCAACTGGGTACATAGTTCCTGGATTGTAGCACGGTCAAACAGGTAGGTCACGATTAAATGTCTCTCTTCCATTGTCAACAGGTCCACCAGCGGTCGGTACACCGGACGATTCCGCCATCTTCTCATATGTCCCAGCTGACGGTGCCTAAGAAGGACAACAGGGAAGAACCAGTCACTATTCCTCCAGGTATGTACCCACAGTTAGACACAAGACTACAGCAGACACAAAACCCTTCCTGTATGTGTGTTGAGTGTAGGCCTCAGTATGTGTGACGCAGTTGAAAATGAATCCATGTGGGCCCCTGAAATGGCGGCTGCCTGACCTCTAAACTGGGACAATGGGATTGTGGGGTAACAGCGCTGGCGTTGCACACCGTCGCGGTAAGCGGTCGTAGAGCGCAGCGCAATGCTGTATTGGTTAACATTGGACCCTATGGGTCCCAGGAGCCAATGAACAGGTGCGCCGGCGGTGATGATACGCCCCGCCGCGGACGTCACCGCCGTGGACGTCACCACCATTTTCTATCTGTTGAATCACTAGATACCTGACCTTCAACAGGAGAGGACCTACACTGCTAGTGCTGCTGTGACCTCGGTCTGGAAGCGACGATGGCTGCTTTTTCTGGGGAAAGGGCCCCTGCCTACACTGCACAGGAGTTGGAGAAACTTGTGGATGGGGTCCTCTCCCAGTACATGCTACTCTACGGTCCTCCAGACCAACAGGTTAGTACACAGGGAGCACGTTGTAGGGGTTAGGCCTGGGTGGACAGGGCTGGGTGGAAGAGGGAAGGGGGCAGAAGTCATACTACAGTAAAGCATGGGAATAAATGGGCCACATGGTCAGAGTAGGGAGGGGGCCACTCACATTGATGGTGCAGTTGGTAATGACTGTTCCTCTTTCCTTGTGCATGTCACATAGGTCAGCGCCCACCAGAATTGGGACATTTGGCGTGCCATCGCCAAGGAGGTCCGGACCCTGGGGGCCCCCCAGAGACGGGGCACCCACTGCTGGACGAAATGGGAGGACATTCGCCGCTGCAGCAAGAAGACAGCGGAGGCTCAGCTGGGGATGGCCTCCCAACGTGGGAGGGGTGCGCGTCGTACCATGACCCCCCTGATGTTCCGGATCCTGGTGGTGGCCTACCCGGAGTTGGATGGGCGCTTGAGGACATCACAGCAGACACAAGGGGGTGAGTACAACCTCATTCTGCGGTCTTTGCGTGCAGTGGAGGTGTCTGGGTGGGGGAGGTGGGCTCTGGGTGTCCCTAGGCCAGGGCGAGTTAGGTAGGCAAGGCCCCTCCGTAGTGTAGGCCATGTGGCACTCTACCACACCTCAGTAAATTAGCAAGTTGAGGTATAGTTGCCCCTGTGGCATCCATGTGCGCAGATTTCCACCATTGCCATGTAGGCTATATCCCAGAAATTGCATGTGCAGAAGGCAGGAGCACGGCGTTGTGCATGGGGCTGCTGCGTCTGTCTTGCCCGCCAACGGTAGCGGTATGCCATGCACTAAAACTCTCTTTCTTCTGTCTCCGCCCCTTTTCCTGCTCTCCCTGTCCTTTTGAACATCAGCATCAACAGGCGGAGGTACAGTGGCACCGGAGCACGAGGGAGCTGCATCCCACATGGCCATGGAGGGCCACACCACAGACTCTGAATACACCAGTGGGACGGAGGGCGAGGGGAGCTTCACGTCGGCCACCGGATCACCAACCAGCGACACAGACTCGTCCGCCGAAGTGAGCACCCCTGTGGTGGCGGCACCATCTGTGCACCCCACTTCTACAGGTACAGCCGCCACCCCCCCTACCAGCACCGCCCTCCCAGCAGCCCCTCAGCGTTCGCCCCGTGCCCGCTCACCAAGGAGGGTGGGCATCACCTTCGCCCCAGGCACCTCAGGCCCTGCCCCAGTCACCCCTGCTGCCCTCAGTGAGGAGGCCATTGACCTCCTCAGGTCACTCACTGAGGGGCAGTCTACCATTGTGAATGCCATCCAGGGTGTAGAAAGGGCGTTGCAACACGGTAATGCATTCCTGGAGTGCATTCATTCTGGTCAGGCTGTCCTTCAGCGAACCCTGCAATCTCTGGCCTCAGCACTGATGGCAGCAATTGTCCCTGTGTCCAGCCTCCCCCCTCCAACTTCCTCCACCCAGACTCAATACCCTGTACCCCAGCCCATCCCAAGCACACCTACAGACCAGCATGCACACAAGTCAACACCCAAAAGTAGCTCAAGCAAACATAGGCACCACACATCCCACAGGCACTCACACAAGCATCACACCCATACAGACATAGCAACATCCACTGCCTCCACTGTGTCCCCCTCCTCCTCTTCTCCCTCCTCCCTCCCAGTCTCATCTACACACACACCTGCATGCACCACATCTACAGGCACTAGGACTCGTACCAGGACACCCAGCACCACACGCCGCTCACCAGCACTCACCACCTCCACTCCCATTTACACGTCCCCTGTGTCCTCTCCCAGTGTGTCTGTGACGCACACTCCCAAAGTACCCAAACGCCGGCAATCACTCACCCAACATCCATCCACCTCACAACAGCCTCCAGTACCTGCACCTGCACCCAAAACAGCTAAAGTGACACCTCCTACAACCACCTCCTCTTCCTCCACTCCCAGACCCCCTCCAGCTACCCATCCCAGTGTTCGTCAGAAACTGTCCCTCTGTCAAATTGACCTTTTTGCCACCACCCCCCACCCCTCCATTTCATCAGTCCCGTCGTAGCGCCTCAGTCAAAAAGCCTCCAGTACCAGTGGTGCGTGTTCCAGGATTTTGGAGTGCACCGTCCACCAGGGCAGGCAGTAGGACCCGGAGCCAAGGCACTGGCAGCCCACCCCCTGTAAAGGCCCCGAAATTGGAGAGTGGACGACGGGACTGTGTCAAGACTCCTGGTGGGACAACAATTGAAATGGGATCGAAGGCGATTGGTGAGTCAGCTGTAACTCCAAAAAAGGTGGGGAAGGTCCAGAGGAAGTCTGCCCAGCCTGTTGTGAGTGTCACGGCAGAGAAGTGCGCCTTCATTTCTGGCGGTCCAGACACAACCGCCAGCACCGTCGTCACTGGTCCAGAGCCCACCGCCAGAGTCAGTGCCCAGGAGGGCCCAAGTATCGTAACTGGTCCAGAGCCCACCGCCAGAGTCAGTGCCCAGGAGGGCCCAAGTATCGTAACTGGTCCAGAGCCCACCGCCAGAGTCAGTGCCCCCGGAGGGCCCAAGTATTGTCACTGGTCCAGAGACCACCGCCAGAGTCAGTGCCCAGGAGGGCCCAAATATCGTCACTGGTCCAGAGCCCACCGCCAGAGTCAGTGCCCAGGAGGGCCCAAGTATCGTCACTGGTCCAGAGACCACCACCAGAGTCAGTGCCCAGGAGGGCCCAAGTATCGTAATTGGTCCAGAGACCACCGCCAGAGTCAGTGCCCAGGAGGGCCCAAATATCGTCACTGGTCCAGAGCCCACCGCCAGAGTCAGTGCCCAGGAGGGCCCAAGTATCGTCACTGGTCCAGAGACCACCACCAGAGTCAGTGCCCAGGAGGGCCCAAGTATCGTAACTGGTCCAGAGACCACCGCCAGAGTCAGTGCCCAGGAGGGCCCAAGTATCATCACTGGTCCAGAGACCACCGCCAGAGTCAGTGCCCAGGAGGGCCCAAGTATCTTAACTGGTCCAGAGACCACCGCCAGAGTCAGTGCCCAGGAGGGCCCAAGTATCACAGAGACCACCGGCAGAGTCAGTGCCCAGGAGGGCCCAATTATCGTAACTGGTCCAGAGCCCACCGCCAGAGTCAGTGCCCAGGAGGGCCCAAGTATCGTCACTGGTCCAGAGACCACCGCCAGAGTCAGTGCCCAGGAGGACCCAAGTATCGTAACTGGTCCAGAGACCACCGCCAGAGTCAGTGCCCAGGAGGGCCGGAGTATCGTAACTGGTCCAGAGACCACCGCCAGAGTCAGTGCCCAGGAGGGCCCAAGTATCGTCGCTGGTCCTGAGACCACCGCACAAGACACAGCCCAGGAGGGCCCAAGTATTGTCACTGGTCCAGAGACCACCGCACAAGACACAGCCCAGGAGGGCCCAAGTATCGTCACTGGTCCAGAGACCACCACACAAGACACAGCGCAGGAGGGCCCAAGTATCATCACTGGTCTTGAGACCACTGCACAAGACACAGCCCAGGCGGGGCCAGGATGCCACTGCCCCGCTGGGCAATGATGGAACGTCATGCCACACACCAATGTCCAGTGTGGAAATCGTCATGCCACACACAAATGTCCAGTGTGGAGATCGTCATGCCACACACCAATGTCCAGTGTGGAGATCGTCATGCCACACACCAATGTCCAGTGTGGAGATCGTCATGCCACACACCAATGCCCAGTATGGAGATCGTCATGCCACACACCAATGTCCATATCAGAACTGCCATGTCAAAGCACTGCTGAACAGTCCTGAACCGCCATGTCAAAGCACCGCTGAATAGGGCAAAGACCGCCATGTCAAAGCACTGCTGAACAGGGCAAAGACTGCCATGGGAAAGCACCGCTGAACAGTCCAGAGACCGCCATGGCAAAGCACCGCTGAACAGTCGAGAGACCACCATGGTAAAGCACCGCTGAACAGGGCAAAGACCGGCATGGCAAAGCACCGCTGAACAGTCCAGAGACCGCCATGGCAAAGCACCGCTGAACAGTCCAGAACCGCCATGGCAAAGCACTGCTCAACAGGGCAAAGATCGCCATGTCAAAGCACAGCTGAACAGGGCAAAGACCGCCATGGCAAAGCACCGCTGAACAGGGCAAAGACCGCCATGGCAAAGCACCGCTGAACAGTCCAGAGACCGCCATGGCAAAGCACCGCTGATCAGGGCAATGCACTGGGTAGGAATGAATGGCCCACCACATCAGGCATCCTTATCCCATGTGCAGCTGGGACAGTGACAGGACACTACCTTTCACGGGGAGACTCATCCAATCTGGGCACCAGTCACCCCCCAGTACCAGTATGGACCTGCATCTACTTGAGGGACTGTGGCTTTGTACTCCCCGGGATGGCACAGTGGGCAACCCACCCACTGTAGAGACTTGTGAGACTGTGGTTTTGCACTCCCCAGGAAGGCACAGTGGGCAACCCACTCACTGTAGAGACTTGAGAGACTGTGGCTTTGCACTCCCCAGGATGGCACAGTGGGCAAGCCACCCACTGTAGAGACTTGAGAGACTGTGGCTTTGCACTCCCCAGGATGGCACAGTGGGCAACCCACCCACTGTAGAGACTTGAGAGACTGTGGCTTTGCACTCCCCAGGATACATCAATGGGCATGGAGCCCCGTCGTGGATCTGGCTTCGCATTCATGTGGCTGAGGTGCCCCCCTTCCCTTCCCCCTGAGGTGCCTGTAGTGTTTCTATCTGATGCCCCGGCAGTGTTCTCTCCGATTTTGGTCAGGTATCTATTGTGGGCCTCGCCCATGCATCTTTGGATTGTTTGTGCACGGACATTGTTGTGTACATATCTGCAATACTTCTCGGATTATGTATGTTAATATGAGTGATTTTGGAATACATATATTTGTATATATTTGTGTGACATGTATAGTGGCACATTACAAAGTTTGCCCGAAATTCGCATTGTCTTTGCATTCTTCCGGGGGGATTGTGGGTTGTTACTGTTCTTTTGGTGTCTGCATTGGTGTGTATGTTGTACTATGCGAGGGTGGGGGTGTTTGGTGGGTGTCCCCCTAACTTTTGCCTCCCCCTCCCCCGTGTCGTAGGTGCAGTACTCACCGGTATCTTCTGCGCCTACGTCGCTGTTGGTCGTAAAGGAGCAGAAAGACAAGGGCAGGTAGTATTTGGAGTTCCGGGTCCATGGAGTCGTCGTTCCTCGTGGGATGTGTAGAAGGTGAGCGTTTTCCCATAGCAAAAGCTGTTTCCGCCATGTTTTTATCCACGGTGAATCCGCCCTGGAAAAGGTGGTGGATTGGCCTGTTGTGATACTGTGGGTGGTACATTGTCTTCCGCCTGTCTGTTGGCTGTGACCACCGCGCTGCTTGTCTGTACCGCCGTGGCGGGCGGTGTGTTAAAGTGGCTGTCTTTGTTGGCGGTTTCCGCCAGGGTCATAATTCCCTTTTTTTGTCCGCCGGCCTGTTTGCGGTATTTCCGCAGCTTTAACACCGTCCACCAGGGTTGTAATGACCACCTATATGTCTAGTGCTAGTGCTAGTGAAATAGCTTTTTCATTGAATTATACATTTGTGAGAGTATTTTTGTGAATAGGTGAATGTACGAATGGGTCAAAGATTGAATAGATCAATGGACATGTGAGTACACTAGTGATGAACCGTGAGTGACTTGAAGATAAATGAATGCATTGACAGTGACAGGTGCAGGATTAAGAGGCTGGTATAAGGGGTGAGTCAACGGACAGCTGAATATGCAGTGTCAGGGTGTAAACAAAGAACAACTGAGGCCCATATGTATACTCTGTTTGTGCCAGATTTGCGTAATTTTGTTTTTTTAATCAAATCCGATGCAAACTTAACTCCATATTTATATTTTGGCGCCAGACATGTCTAGGGCCAAAATATTGGCATTAAAGTAATTTTTTACCTGTGGATAACTTCCTTGCGTCAATGAGATGCAAGGTAGGCGTTCCCGGGAAACAATGACTCTAAGGATCTACCGTCTTCTTTATCCTCCAGTGCAAAAATCATGCACAGGGGTAGGAGGGGTCAAAAAATGGTGCAAAGCTTACTTTGTATCATTTTTTAATGTTTGGGTCAGGGCAGGTGTTAGGGGACTTGTGGGCCTATTTCCATGGTGAAAAACCATGGAATAAGCCCACAGGTGCCCTCCCCAAACCCCAGGAACACCCCCACCCAGGCCAGAGGGACAGCAGAGGATGGGGGACCCATCCCAGGTAAGTATAGTTAAGTACAGGTAAGTATTTATTGAATTTTTGTAAAGGGCCATTGGGCGCCCTGAAATGGGTTCCTCCATGGCACAGGGTGCAATGGCCATGCCAGGGGACCCTTTCTAAGGCAGGAGTCTCGTGGCATGGTAGGTTTAGTGCCATAAAATGACACTAGTCTGGTTAGAGTCATCTTTTTTTACTCTAACGAGCCTAGTGCCATTTCCCATACGATACCGTCACCCCTACCCGGCTAACATCAATGTTTTTGACGCTAGCCCACCCTTTGCACCGGATTGCGCCATTCCATAAATATGGCACCCTACTGGCTTCCTGGAATGGCACAAGCTGGCGCTATACTTTTTGACGCAAACCTGCGTAAGCACAAGTTTGCGTCAAAAAGTATAAATATGGGCATGAGTGTATTGATAATGTGAGGTAGGACAAAGAAAGTGTAAGAGGGCAAAGCTGATGTGTGTGGGGCCCTGTGGCAGTGTGTGGGTGACAGTGTGTGGTTGGATAGTGGGTGGTTGGATAGTGGGTGGTTGGGCAGTGTGTGGTTGTTGGAAAATGGGTTATTGGTAAGGGCAGGTAGGTACCTACACTTAGCAACAAGCCACTAACCTCCACTAAGGTCCAGTTAGGTCTCAGTAAATTAACCCCAGCTCAACCCTTGGTAGCTTGGCAACGAGCTTTAAGGCTTAACTTAGGAGACAGAGTGTAAAGCATTCAAATATCACAAAACAGTAATTAAATAAAACACAGGAAACAGTTTAAAAATCCAAAACCAATTTATAAACATAGACTATATTTTTATCTTTAAAATGACACCAAAACAAATAAAATCAGATAAGGGGAACCGGAGATATGAATTTTTAAAGAATTATTATTTTTTTAGCGCCTAGAAACAAAAAGCGCCAATCGGGTCATCTGGTTGCACCTCGACCGGGGCAAAGTCAAAGTTTCAGGCCGACCGCGATGGAGCCCTGCTCGGCTACAGGTCGCGGGAGGCCTCGGTTAAAAGTTTACCTTCACACTTAGTCTTTTTTTCGAAGATTTTCTTCAGCGGGACGAACCTGCCAGTCCAATCCGACCTCCTGGAGCCCTTTTCCGGACACGCGATGCTGGAATCCTCGGTGGAGATTTTTACCTTCGGACTTAGTCGTTTTTTCGAGGTGAAAATCCTTCGACCGGGGTAAACCTGGATCTTGATCCAACGTCCATGGAGCCTTTCTCGGATACGATGGCTGGGAGGTCCCGGTCAACTTTTTACCTTCGGACTTAGGCGGTCATTCTGACCCTGGCGGTCAAAGACCGCCAGGGCGGAGGACCGCGGGAGCACCGCCGACAGGCCGGCGGTGCTCCAATGGGGATTCCGACCGCGGCGGTAAAGCCGCGGTCGGACCGGCAACACTGGCGGTCTCCCGGCAGTGTACCGCCGCCCCATTGAATCCTCCAAGGCGGCACAGTTTGCTGCGCCGCCGAGGGGATTCCGACCCCCCCTACCGCCATCCAGATCCCGGCGGTCCGACCGCCGGGAACCGGATGGCGGTAGGGGGGGTCGCGGGGCCCCTGGGGGCCCCTGCAGTGCCCATGCCACTGGCATGGGCATTGCAGGGGCCCCCGTAAGAGGGCCCCTAAATGTATTTCACTGTCTGCTGCGCAGACAGTGAAATACGCGACGGGTGCAACTGCACCCGTCGCACAGCTTCCACTCCGCCGGCTCGATTCCGAGCCGGCTTCATCGTGGAAGCCTCTTTCCCGCTGGGCTGGCGGGCGGCCTGAAGGCGACCGCTCGCCAGCCCAGCGGGAAAGTCAGAATTACCGCCGCGGTCTTTCGAACGCGGAACGGTAACCTGACGGCGGGACTTTGGCGGGCGGCCTCCGCCGCCCGCCAAGGTCAGAATGAGGGCCTTAGTCTCTTTTTCTGAGGTTTTTCTTTACCGGGACGAACCAGCAAATCAGGCCGGGTCGCGGTTGAGGCAAGCCGGCTAGAGTTGCCGCGGCGGGTCGGTCCCTCTATGGAGCTTTTTTACAAAAATTCTCCAAACTTCTCCAAACTTCTGGGGCTTCTCCCAGATGTCCTTTTAAGGTTCTTTTGGGGTCCACAGCTCACCCCAAGGGTCCAGGAGTTCTGAGATGGTCCTTGGGGGGTGCGGACTACAACTCCCAGAATGCACCTGGCGCAAACTCCTTTTTGGCCACTGGGCAGTGGTCAGCTGGTCGCTTTCTTCAGGAGTTGGTGCAGGGGACTCTGGATAGCAATTTTTCACCTGTAGCAAACAGGGAGTCCCTCCTTGAACCAGTTGAAGCCAGGCAAAGTCCTTCTTGTGGTGAAGCCCAAGTGTGCAGCTGGTGCAGTCCTTCTGAGTGCAGGTTCTAGGTGCAGGCCAGGGGTCCAGCAGGGCAGTCCTTCTTCTCCGTTGGTTCTTCCTTGTTGGAATCTGATGGGGATCTGAGGTGTGGGTGCAGGTCTGCCAGTTTTATCCTTGCTCCTGGGTGAAAAGCAGGGGGGTCCTGATTCTCCAATCAGGTGCAGGGTCATTCCCCCTGTGATGACCACTTCCTGGGAAGTGTGGCAAAAATCAATCCCAGGAGGCAACATTCTCTAAAAATCCATCATGGCTGAATCTGATTTTTGGAGGTTACATCTGGCTGAGCCCACCCACTGGTGTGGCTAAAAATCATAAACACACCCCTCTCCTGCCCTCTCCTAATCTAATCAAGGGGGCACCTAGTTGTCTGGGGTTGCAGGATGTGGGGGTGTTGCTGGTTGCTCCAAATGTCCTTCTCTGCCTTTGAAGACCAGTTTGGCAGCCCTCCCCCTTCCTGCCTCACCATCTGCTGAGGGGAGATTCCTTCCCACAGGCACATTCCTTTGTGTGAAGCCAGGCCACTTCACACCTCATCAAGGCAGCTTGGCCAAGCTGCTCAGGCTGGCCAATCAGAGCACAGCAGCAAAAACAATGCAGGGCTGAAATTGGCAACTTTTCAGGTAAAGTTTAAAACTCTTTACCTGAACAAGTTATATTAAATCCAACAACTGGAAGTTGTGGGATTTATTACAACAATTAATTTGATACCAAATTCTTGGTATGCATCATTTAAGGAGACTTTAAAAATTAAAATAAAGTCTCCCCATTCTAGCCTATGAAGGCCATTTACTACAATGAGGGAAAAACAAATTTGCCTGTTGTTACCTCACCAGGGCTTATAAAACTATTTTTATAAGGTCCCTGCTTATAGTTACATGGCACCCAGCCCTAGGGGCGCATAGGGCACACCTTAGGGGTGACTTATATGTAAAGATAAGGTAGTTTAAGACTTTGGAACTACTTTTAATTCCAAAGTCGAATTTGCATATAACTTTAATTTAAAAGCAGCCAGCAAGGCAGGCCAACCTTTAAAATGACACTGGGCACCTCAGCAGTGCACCTATGGGTGCACTACCTATGCTGTGGTCCCTAAACCTACATGCCCTACCATATACTAGGGACTTAGAGGTAGGTTATCTTAGCCAATTATAATTAGCCTAATTTGCATATCCATTTTACACAGAGCACTGGCCCTGGGACTGGTAAGCAGTACCCAGGGCACAGCCAAGAGTCAGTAACCACCAGTACCTGTCCAAAAAGTGTGGGGGTGACCAGGGCAAAAAGGAGGTCTTTCCTACAGTGGTTGGGAAGTGTGTGGGGGCCTAGGGCAGTTTGTGGTTTGGCAGTGTATGGAGGCCTTGGACAGTGTGTGGTTGGGCAATGTGTGGTTGGACAGTGTGTGGTTAGGTATTGGGTTGTTGGCAAGTGTATGGTTGGACAGTGTGTAATTGGGCAGTGTGTGGCTGGGCAGTGTGTGGTTGGGACACTGTGTACTTGTGCAGCACTTGCTTGGATAGTGTGTGGTTGGGCAGTTTGTGGGGGCCTGGGGCAGCCTCTGGTTGGGCAGTGTGTGGATGGGCAGTATGTGGTTAAGCAGTGAGTGGATGGGCAGTGTTTGGTGGTGTGGCGTGTTTTGGGTCAGTGTGTGGTTGGGTAGTGTGTTGTTGAGCAGTATGTGGTGGGGCAGTGTGTGAATGGGCAGTGTGTGGCTGTGCTGTGCGTGGTTGGGCAGTGTGTTAATGGGCAGTATGTGGTTGGCCAGTGTGTACTTGTCAGTTTGTGGGGGCATGGGGCAGTGTCATTAGGCACTGTGCAGTCGGGCAGTGTGTGGTTGGGTAGAGTGTATTTGGCAGTGTGTGGTTGGGCAATGTATAGTGGGGCAGAGTGTCATTGGGCAGTCTGTCGTTGGGCAATGTATGGATGGGCAGTGTGTGGCTGGCAGTGTGTGGTGATGAAGTATGTGGATGGGCAGTTTGTGAATGGGCAGTGTGTGATTGGCAGTGTGTGGCTGGGCACTGTCTGGATGGGCAGTGTGTGGTTGAGCAGTGTGTGGTTAGGCCGTGTGTGGATGGGTGTGTGGTTGAGCAGTGAGTAGTTGGTAATGGGTGGATGGGTAGTGTTTGTTTGGGTAGTGTGTGCTAGGGAGGTGTGTGGAGGAGCAGTCTGTTGGGAAGGGGCAGGCTCTCCTTGAGATACAAGGAGGCAGAGCACACCAGGTAACCCACGATATTGAATCCTGGGGGTGAATATGAACCTGTTTCCAGATACTCTGTGCACAGCAGCAAGCATTCGTCAGTCAGCCTCCTTGAATCTTCTGGGTACAAGTGGACGAACACTCAAGTTCTCACTCAAGTGGTGGTGTAGGGTGAGACAGATGCACAACACTTTAATAATGTTTCAATATATAAATCCAACATGCATTATATAGAGGAAGTATCATGGTAGAGAGCATATAAACACTGGGCCAAATTTAAAAGGCCTTAGTGCCTCCTTGTGCCACACCTGCGTCATTTTTTAACACTATTGTGGCTCAAGGAGGCAATTTTCACCACAACATATTAACAAAGGGGTGCAATGCATACATTTTGCCACTTTGTGACCCCTTGTGCCACATTGTGCCTGTGTCAGACATTATGGCCCTCATTACAACCCTGGCAGTAAATCCCGCTTACCGCCGTGCAGAAGACCGCCAACATACCGCTGCGGCCACTACAGATATTACGACCCACAGCTTGGAATCCGCCACAATACAGACACCCACACAAGTCCGCCACACCAAAGGACAGTGATAAAATGGCGATAACAAAACCCACACCGTCACGCCAACAAGAATACGCCCACAGTATCACGATGCACGAATCAACGCAGCAGACTTTCAACCGCAGTAAACCATTGGCGGTACACACCGCCACGCTCAAAATACACACACACTAACAAAACAACACCACATTGGATAATTCAAAATACACACACCTGATACACATACACACACTACACCCACACACCCACAACACTATAAAACACACTACCACATTACCCACAAACCCTTACTACCAGGCCAGAGAGAGACACTACCTTAAACAACAGCAGCATCCACAGACACACAATACCATCACTTACACAACATCCACGCACCTCAAACAACACACATAAACACATCCTCTCACACACCACAACAGACACCACCTCACACGTCACCCACACCACATCATGGCACATCAATGACACCCCAGGTTCTCTGAGGAGGAGCTCAGGGTCATGGTGGTGAGGTATTTACCCCACCAACACACCCCACACATCCGAAAACCAAGCCCTGCATGTAACACCAATGCATGGACACCCATCACCCAAGCTATCCAGTACAGATACCCACACAGACCCCAAACCAACTATCGCACAAGGACTAAGACAAGAATGCAAGCACTGGAGTAAAGGGTTACTCACCCATTTCACACGATGGCACACACAGATTCAATAATTATGCATTTACACCCCAACAGGGAACCCAGGCAAACACACCACCCCAAGAAAATCAGGGACCTGGGGGCAGTGGCAATGGGCACACGGTTCAGGGGACAGAGGAACAGGAAAACAGGGGAACTGTGCGACAGGGGGAGGACAGGCCCAGGGAACCCACTCTCCACGAGACCCTCTCCAACATCATGGGAGCGTACCATCATTCCCAGGAGACAATGGCAACGGTACTGGGCAACATTTAGAAGACCCAGCAGCTGCAGGAGGAACACTATCTGGGGATCAGGGAGGAACTGAAGTCCATTAACACCACCCTGGTCACCATTGCAGGGGTGCTGCAGGACCTTGTCAACACCAGGAGGGACACTGTGGCAAAACAAGGGGCCCCTGATACTAGCCTGGACGATGAACAGGCCACTACTTCCGCTGACGCTAGTGGACAGGAGGCACTGCCACAGGAACACGACACCAGCAACCTACCCCTTGCAGATGGAGAACCACCCCGCAAATGGTCCCTGAGATCCAGGAATAAGACAGAGAACATTGCTAAGACCCCCGCCAGGAAATGAGACCCCCCTGAATGTCACCCTCTGTCCCACTTTGTCACACTGTCCATCCTTAAACTGCCATTGCTCCACTTCCTATGCCCCTTTGGACAATGCACCTGTGAAACAAATAGGCTGGACTCTGCTATGGACATTCCTCTACCATCCCCGAGGCCATTTTACAACCCCCTCCACTTATTTGCACAGAAATAAATACACTTCAATCAAAAAACAATCTGGAGTCAGCCTGTGTTTTCACAAATGTGTAATTGCAATAGCCATGGAATATAGCAATGCCAATTTACGTGTTCACATACCAATGTAACACAGTTGTAGGCCAGGAGGAAACATAGCAGAGGGCACAAAGTGGGACCCAGATCTGTGAAATGGAAAGTCAAAGTGACAAGTCAGGGTCCATACACTGAGTGCAAATGACAGACTTATGCTAGCTCCAACAATAGTATGAGATGTGAGAAGCAGTGCCATCCTCTTACCTGTGTCTCACTGGAAGTATTGCATGATTCTGTGGTTTCGGTTGTCGATACCCTCTTCTTCTGCCTCCTCTTCTTCACTGTCCACAGGCTCCACAGCTGCCACAAGACCACCAGCTGGCCCATCCTCCTGCAGAAAATGCACCTGCAGTCGCAAAGCCAGGTTGTGCAGCATACAGCAGACCACGATGATCTGGCACACCTTCTTTGGTGAGTAGTATAGGGAACCACCTGTGAGATGCAGGCACTGGAATCTGGCATTCAGGAGCCGAAGGTGCGTTTGATAACCCTCCTAGTTCCCCCATGCGCCTCATTGTACCGTTCCTCTGCCCTTGTCCTGGGATTATTCACTGGGGTCAGTAGCCATGATATGTTGGGGTAACCAGAGTCACCTGCAAAGATCAAGGGACAACTGTTAGACACACATTAACCCCTAGGGACAACCCCACACCCAGACACCTATTCACACTGTATTGGGTCCTTGGCCTCACCTATTAGCCACACACGGTGCCTCTGGAGTTGCCCCATCACATAAGGGATGCTGCTATTCCTCAAAATGTAAGCGTCATGCACCGAGCCAGGAAACTTGGCATTCACATGGGAGATGTACTGGTCTGCCAAACACACCATCTGAACATTCATAGAATGGTAGCTCTTCCGGTTTCTGTACACCTGTTCACTCCTGCGGGGGGTACTAATGCTACATGTGTCCCATCAATGGCACCAATGATGTTGGGGATATGTCCCAGGTCATAGAAGTCACCTTTCACTGTGGGCAAATCCTCCACCTGAGAAAAAACGATGTAGCTGCGCATGTGTTTCAGCAGGGCAGACAACACTCTGGATAACACGTTAAATAACATTGGCTGGAACATCCCTGATGCCATGGCCACTGTTGTTTTAAAAGACCCACTGGCCAGGAAATGGAGTACAGACAGGACCTGCACTAGAGGGGGTATCCCTGTGGGATGGCGGATAGCTGACATCAGGTCTGGCTTCAACTGGGCACACAGTTCATGGATTGTTGCACAATCAAGTCTGTATGTGACTATGATGAGTTGCTCTTCCATTGTCAACAGGTCCACCAGGGGTCTGTACACCTGAGGATGCCACCATCTCATCACCTGGCCCAGCAGACGTGCCCTATGGAGGAGAACAGCGAGCAGAGAGTCAGCCAACAATGAGGTATCACAATTTTTTATTTGCTGTAAATTTATTAATCCGCAATGTGCCTGCAACTGTGTGTATTCCAGGCCTAGATAGGTGTGACGCAGTTATTATACATGCCATGTGGCACCCTGAAATGGCAGCTGCCTGACCTGTAAGGTGGGACAAGGGGATATGAGGTAACTGTGCTGGCGTTGTACACCGTCACAGTGGGCGGTCGAAGACCGCAGCGCAATTCAGCATTGGTTGACTTTGGGCCCTATGGGTTGCAGGAGCCAATGACGATGTACGCTGGTGGTGACAGTATGCACCGCCGCGCCCGTGACCGCCATTTTCTGTCTGTTCCCTCACTTGATACCTGACCTTCAACAGGAGAGGATCTACACTGCAAGTGCTGCTGTGACCTGTGTCTGGAAGCGACAATGGCTTGAGTGTCAGGAGAAAGGGACCCTGCCTTCACTTCTGAGGAGTTGGAGAAACTAGTGGATGGGGTCCTCCCCCAGTACACGCAACTGTACGGTCCTCAAGACAAACAGGTGAGTACACTGTGAGCATGGTGGATGGGTAATGCCTGCTCTGAGTGGTGTGGCTGGAAGAAACATGGTGGGGGGGCTGAGGCCTACATGTGCGGATGCTGAGTGTATGTGCGTCATGGCATGGGTGGGAACTGGTGGGCAATGAGTATGACGGTCCAGCTGGGTGAGTAATTTCCTTTCCCCCTGTACCAATCCTCTAGGTCACCGCCCACCAGAAGAAGGGTATTTGGCATGCCATCGCCAAGGACATCCGGACCCTAGGGGCCTACCCCAGATGGAGCACCTACTGCAGCAAAAGATAGGAGGACATGCGCCGCTGGACCAAGAAGATGGCGGAGGCCCAGCTGGGGCTGGACCCCAACGTGGAAGGGGTGCCCATGGCACCATGTCCCCCCCGATGTTCCGGATCCTGGCAGTGGCTTATCTGGAGTTGGATGGGCATTTGAGGGCATCACAGCAGCCACAAGGGGGTGTGTACACTCTCAATCAGCTGACTCCACACACATTACGAGGAGTCTGGGTGGGGGAGGTGGGCAGTGGGTTCCCCTAGGCCAGGGCGAACTTGGTAGGCAAGGTCCCTTGTGAGGCAGGCTATGTGGCACCCCAATCCCACTAGTGGTAAAAGCCATCTACACCTAGTCAGGCTCCTGTGACTTCCAGGTGTGCAGAAATTGGGCTTAGGCCTCGTACCCCATGGTCATGTGAAAAACTAGGAACTTTTAGTGCATGGCGTAGTGCAGAGGGCTGCTCCCTGTGTGTTGTGTCTACCAACGGTAGTGGTGTTGCATGCACTGAACATTTCTTTCTTCTGTCTTTCCCTCCTTCTTTTTTGCGGTCTCCCTGTTCTTGTGTGCAATAGCATCATCAGGCGGAGGAGCATTGGCACAGGAGCAGGAGGGAGCTGCATCCCACTTGGCCCTGGAGGGTGAAGCAACTAAGTCTGCAGCCACCAGTGGGATGGAGGGCGAGGGGAGCTCCACGACGGGGACAGGAGCAGAGACCAGTGACAGCGACTCTGTGAGAAAGTAGCCTCTTTCTAGCCTTGTTACCCCCACTTTTGGCCTGTTTGTGAGTGTATGTCAGGGTGTTTTCACTGTCTCACTGGGATCCTGCTAGCCAGGGCCCAGTGCTCATAGTGAAAACCCTATGTTTTCAGTATGTTTGTTATGTGTCACTGGGACCCTGCTAGTCAGGACCCCAGTGCTCATAAGTTTGTGGCCTATATGTATGTGTTCCCTGTGTGGTGCCTAACTGTCTCACTGAGGCTCTGCTAACCAGAACCTCAGTGGTTATGCTCTCTCATTCCTTTCAAATTGTCACTAACAGGCTAGTGACCAATTTTACCAATTTACATTGGCTTTCTGGAACACCCTTATAATTCCCTAGTATATGGTACTGAGGTAGCCAGGGTATTGGGGTTCCAGGAGATCCCTATGGGCTGCAGCATTTCTTTTGCCACCCATAGGGAGCTCTGACAATTCTTACACAGGCCTGCCACTGCAGCCTGAGTGAAATAACGTCCACGTTATTTCACAGCCATTTTACACTGCACTTAAGCAACTTATAAGTCACCTATATGTCTAACCTTTACCTGGTAAAGGTTAGCTGCAAAGTTACTAAGTGTGAGGGCACCCTGGCACTAGCCAAGGTGCCCCCACATTGTTCAGAGCCAATTCCCTGAACTTTGTGAGTGCGGGGACACCATTACACGCGTGCACTACATATAGGTCACTACCTATATGTAGCTTCACAATGGTAACTCCGAATATGGCCATGTAACATGTCTAAGATCATGGAATGGCCCCCTCTATGCCATCCTGGCATTATTGGGACAATTCCATGATCCCAGTGGTCTGTAGCACAGACCCTGGTACTGCCAAACTGCCTTTCCCGGGGTTTCACTGCAGCTGCTGCTGCTGCCAACCCCTCAGACAGATTTCTGCCCTCCTGGGGTCAAGCCAGGCTTGTCCCAGGATGGCAGAACAAAGGACTTCCTCTGAGAGAGGGTGTTACACCCTCTCCCTTTGGAAAATGGTGTGAAGGCAGGGGAGGGGTAGCCTCCCCCAGCCTCTGGAAATGCTTTCTTGGGCACAGATGTGCCCAATTCTGCATAAGCCAGTCTACACCGGTTCAGGGACCCCTTAGCCCCTGCTCTGGCGTGAAACTGGACAAATGAAAGGGGAGTGACCACTCCCCTGACCTGCACCTCCCCTGGGAGGTGTCCAGAGCTCCTCCAGTGTGCTCCAGACCTCTGCCATCTTGGAAACAGAGGTGCTGCTGGCACACTGGACTGCTCTGAGTGGCCAGTGCCACCAGGTGACGTCAGAGACTCCTTGTGATAGGCTCCTTCAGGTGTTAGTAGCCTCTCCTCTGTCCTAGGTAGCCAAACCCTCTTTTCTGGCTATTTAGGGTCTCTGTCTCTGGGGAAACTTTAGATAACGAATGCAAGAGCTCATCCGAGTTCCTCTGCATCTCTCTCTTCACCTTCTGATAAGGAATCGACTGCTGACCGCGCTGGAAGCCTGCAAACCTGCAACATAGTAGCAAAGACGACTACTGCAACTCTGTAACGCTGATCCTGCTGCCTTCTCGACTGTTTTCCTGCTTGTGCATGCTGTGGGGGTAGTCTGCCTCCTCTCTGCACCAGAAGCTCCGGAGAAATCTCCCGTGGGTCGACGGAATCTTCCCCCTGCAACCGCAGGCACCAAAAAGCTGCATTACCGGTCCCTTGGGTCTCCTCTCAGCACGACGAGCGAGGTCCCTTGAATCCAGCAACACCGTCCAAGTGACTGCCACAGTCCAGTGGCTCTTCAGTCCGAGTTTGGTGGAGGTAAGTCCTTGCCTCCCCACTCCAGACTGCATTGTTGGTAACCGCGACTTTTGCAACTTCTCCGGCCCCTGTGCACTTCCGGCGGAAATCCTTTGTGCACAGCCAAGCCTGGGTCCACGGCACTCTAACCTGCATTGCACGACTTTCTAAGTTGGTCTCCGGCGACGTGGGTCTCCTTTGTGTAACTTCGGCGAGCACCGTTTCACGTATCCTCGTAGTGCCTGTTTCTGGCACTCCTCTGGGTGCTACCTGCTTCAGTGAGTACTCTTTGTCTTGCTCGACTTCCCCTCTCTCTTCAGGTCCAATTTGCGACCTCCTGGTCCCTCCTGGGCCCCAGCAGCGTCCAAAAACGCCAAATGCATGATTTGCGGCTAGCAAGGCTTGTTGGCATCTTTTTGGCGGGAAAACACTTCTGCACGACTCTTCAAGGCGAGCGGGATCTGTCCACCGAAGGGTAAGTCTCTAGCTCTTTTTGTTCCTGCAGAAACCTTTGCTTCTTCTGTCCAGTCGAAGCTTCTTTGCACCCGCAGCTGGCATTTCCTGGGCATTTGCCCATCTCCGACTTGCTTGTGACTTTTGGACTTGGTCCCCTTTTTCCACAGGTACCCTAGATTGGAAATCCACAGTTGTTGCATTGTTGGTTTGTGTCTTTCCTGCATTATTCCTCTATTACGACTTCTTTGTCTCTTGGGGAACTTATGGGTTATGCAATGCTCCCGCTGCCTTCCAGCATTTCGTTAATGATATATTACGAGAATTCCTCGACCGGATTGCCGTGGTTTATATAGATGACATTTTAATCTTTTCCGACAATCTACAGGAGCACATTTTCCATGTTCGATCCATCCTCACAAGGTTGCAAGAAAACCATCTCTATGTAAAATTGGAGAAGTGTGCATTTCATGTGGAACGAGTTGAGTTCTTAGGATTCATTTTGTCATCAGAAGGAGTTAGTATGGATCCTGCCAAGATAAAGACAGTGCAACATTGGCCTTCTCCTTGCAATGTCAAAGAGATCCAGAGTTTCTTGGGGTTCGCTAATTTTTATCGAAGATTCATATCCAATTTTTCTCAAACAGTTACACCCATTACTCGATTGTTGGAGAAAGGAGTGAAGTTTGAGTGGACAAAAGAAGCTTAAAATGCTTTTAATTTTTTGAAGAATTCCTTCGTCTCAGCTCCAATCTTGCTCCACCCCAATCCAGATGAGCCATATTATGTGGAGGCAGATGCTTCAGATGTTGCCATAGGAGGTATCCTTTCCCAGCGTCATAAAGATACAGGTCAATTACATCCAGTGGCCTATTTCTCTCGAAAATTAACACCACCAGAGATAAATTATTCAATTGCGGATAAGGAGCTATTGGCAGTCAAAGAAACTTTTCGTGAGTGGAGGCATTACATTTTGGGAGCTAAGCATAAAGTGACCGTTTACACGGACCACCAAAATTTACAGTTTTTAAAATCAGCTCGAACTCTAACAGCTAGACAACTGCGTTGGTCACTATATTTTGCAGACTTTGATTTTGTTATCACTTTCAGACCAGGAAAAGTAAATGGGAAGGCAGATGCTCTATCTCGAATCGATACCGGTGCAGTTAAAGAGCCTCCAGAAAAAGAATTGATTATTCCACAAGAGAAGTTCATATCTGCCATATTGTATGAAAATTTAACCAAAGAAATTCAAGAAAACTTAACATTCGAAGGAATGCTGAAGTGGTCCAAAGAAGGCCAAGGAAGAGAAATCAAAAAAGGTTTGCCATACTTTAAAGGTGCACTGTATGTTCCGACTGTGGAGCTGCAAGAAAAAATTCTTCAGGCTTATTATGACGATCAATTGGCTGGACACAAAGGAATTCAAAAGACTCAAAATCTAATACAACGAGAATTTTGGTGGCCAAAAATGAAAACTCAGATAAGACAATATGTGTCAACTTGTGACAAATGTCAAAGAGGGAAATCAAATAGAACAGCTTCACAAGGTCTGTTAAGACCTTTTCCCACTGCACCCCATGCCTGGCATACTGTTACTATGGATCTTATAGTGGACCTCCCTAGTAGCCAAGGTTTTAACACTATCCTAGTTTTTGTAGACACTTTCACTAAAATGGCGCATTTCATTCATTTGAAAGAAATCCCTCGAGCCCCACAGGTTGCACAGTTGTTTACACAACACATAGTACGCGCCCATGGTATCCCAAAAATTATAGTTTCAGACAGGGAGTCCCAATTTGTTTCTCGCTTTTGGATGGCCTTTAGTAAAAGATTAGGAATTGATTCTCGTTACTCTACCAGTTACCATCCTGAAACCGATGGGCAAACAGAGAGAGGGAATCAAGAGTTAGAACAGTATTTAAGACTCAATTTATTCGATAAAGAGAAGGAATGGCCTGAGTTGATGTGGGCAGCTGAATTTGCTTACAATAATGCTGTTAATTCCACCACTGGGTTCACCCCCTTTTATCTGAACCATGGTAGACATCCTAATGTAATGTTGGGTAAAGAAGATGATTCAGTGCCTGCAGTAGAAGAGATGGTGAGGGATTTGCAGACCACGTTAGTTAGGGCTAGAAAAAACATGATTCAAGCAAAAGACTCATATAAGACTCAGGCTGATAGAAAAAGAAGAGAGAGACCCATTTATTCGTAAGGAGACAAAGTTTGGTTATCCACTCGTCATTTACGTCTCAAAGGAAATCGCAAATTTCAGCCACGATTTATAGGCCCATTCAAAGTTGACAAGATGATCAATCCAGTGGCAGTTAAATTGCAGTTGCCAGCTCATCAAAAGATACTTCCTGTTTTCCAAGTCTCCTTGTTAAAGAACCCTCCAATTCCTATCCAGATTAGCTCTGCAGAAGAGTAAGAGGTAAATCAAATCTTAGATTCCAAAATCCGTAATGGCCAGCTTTATTATCTAATTGATTGGAAAGGTTATGGTCCAGAGGAACGATCCTGGGAGCCGCACGAGTATGTACATGCTTCAAGATTAGTGAGAAACTTTCATAAAACCTACCCAAGCAAACCTAAATTGGAGAACTGTTCCTTGAGGGGGAGTACTGTCATGACCACACAAACTTGCCAAGTCAAATCAAAGAAGTGCATGAGAAAAGCAAAGAGATGTCCTCAGTGGAGAAGGCAAAGCCCAAACTGGAAGAAGGTTTGCAGAGTAATCTTGTGCTTATTTCAAAGGAAGAATCAAGAAGAGAAGATCCAAGATGGCCGCTGTGAGTCCTGAAGGTTAGTTACAGTTCTAGTCTTGCAATCGGTTGGTTGCTAGGTTACGAGCTCTCCAGCTGGAAGCCTTGCACTTCAACTGAGGTCTGACAGGAATCAGCTGTGTGGAGAGAGAGCGCTTCAGAGCAGAAACTCCTGTGAGGTAAAATTACATTTGAAGATTATATTACAGAAAACGGATAAATATTGTCAAGGTTTATTCGAAGAGTTTGATAGTAGACCGTTCCCGTGGAAGTCGGCAAGGCTACAGAGTTAATGTATGAATTAACCTTATGTTTACAAGGTTCTTGTTTATGATATTAAAGTCAAAGAAAAAACGAACTTTAAAAGAGCAAGTATCTACAAATGTCAAGGTTATAAACGAAGGCCAAGTTTAAAGGAGAAACGAACTGTTAACAACTAAGCATTTACAAATTCAATGGTAATAAACCAAAATAGAGTTTAAAAGAGAAACGAACTTAAATAAACAAGCATTTACAACTACAAGCTATAGACAGATGTCGAAGTAAGGAAGGAGAAACTAACTGTAATAAACAAGCATTTACAAATACAAGCTATCAACAAATGTCGAAGTAAGAAAGGAGAAACGAACTTTAATAAACAAGCATTTACAAACACAAGTATTGACAGAAGTCACAATAAGACAGGAGAAATTAAATAACATCAGCTGATTTGAAGAACGCATTATCAACAACTATATATATATATATAGCAACATTAAACCAATCTCTAACAAAGGTTGAGAAGTTCTTCCAGAATCAGTAATAAGCATTTTTTTAAGAAGAGCTATCATTTATAGAGAGAAGCAAGGCTACAGAGAACTCAGGGTGAGTGAAGAAATAATAGAATTAAAGAGAATTAAGTGTTGTGAGTAGAAAGTGAAAAACTGATGTTGTATGTCCCTAGTAATTGCGACTGTGACTCTTGCAGGTGGAGTATCCAATCTTAGATGTGAAGAGGCAGACTGAGTACTGGCGTTCATCATCTCTGTGGCAGTCTCTCTACCATCCCATTCCCCTTTCCCCCTCTGGGGTACTCAGCACGAATGATTAATATTCGTTGTGAGTAGCTCGGGTCGGGACTGAGGAGTTATCTTCTGCTTCTGAGGAAATCGAATTGAAGTATCCTGACAGGAGGGGATATATAAGGGTGCAGACAGGGATGTGGAGGTGTAGACAGGGGTACACTCAGGGTGTGGAGGTAATATATAGGGATGCACACAGGCATGTGGAGGGGTAGATGGTATACACACGGAGTGTGGAGAGATGTGGAGGGGTAGATGGCCTGGTTTTTATACAAAAATACTCCCACACGACATAATATTAGAATATGTTTATTGGACACCATAAAAGCTTGCGTGCTGAGGTATTGTTTAATTCCCATAATGTTGTGTTAACTGGGAACTCAAGTTTCTCTTGTGCACCCCAGTTTTCACTGGGCACCCACATTTCTGTTGTGCACCCAGTTTTCACTGTGCACCCTCATTTCTCTTGTGCACCCCAGTTTTCACTGATCACCCACATTTGACTTGTACACTCCAGTGCTCACTGGGCACCCACATTCCCCTTGTGTACCCCAGTTTTCACCACACACCCACATTTCTGTTGCGCACCCCACTGATGTCCCTCCTCTCATTTCACAGGTGTTGCTGTCGGTGACTCTGTCATCCAGTCACCCCCTGCTCTGCAGATCGCCGAGGGTCAGGAGGGCTCCATTGCGTGTAATTTCACCACAGCTGACACTAGCTTGGAAGTGTTCTGGTACCGGCAGCACCAGGACCGTCCTCCCCACAAGCTCCTCCATGTCACCAAGGCCAGGACCATTCGGCGGACGGAGGCCTCTCAGCGGCCATGGACTGGGATCAGAGGCAGGTGCGGCTGCAGGTGTCCTGGGCCAGCCCGCAGGATGATGGTGCAGTGTACTACTGTGCACTGAGGCCCACAGTGACTGAGTCACAGCGCACCCCCATGCAAGAAGTGTGAGCACGCCGCTGAGCTCCACCTGCTGCAGGGAAACACTGGTTTCATGTAATGTAAAGGTGCAATGCTGGAAGCAGAGAAACTTGCAACACAGAAATGTGTCAATATATATATGTATCCATATTTTTATTTTTATTCCTGGAGAAAAAAATGAACTATTTCAGAAAAGAGAAAAAATCCCTAGAAAGTCGGAGAAAGCCATTTTATATTTCTCAATTTAACTGCAAAAACATTGAAAACCATTGCATGAACTTTTACACTAAGTATCCAGGTGGCTGGGAGGCACAAGAGATCATGAGGCAAACATGAAGTGACCTCTCTGCCATGGGTTGAATGTTCAGAAGGTCAACTAAGCTGTTCATCCTTCCTAGGTTGGGAAATTGAGAACCATTAAATCTATTGATTATTGTACCTATTTACAGTGCCTATCAGCAGACAGACGTTAATTATGAAGCACTATGATTACATCAAACTAGTCTTACTTTTAGAGTCCATCAGATTTTACAGAGCGACCTTTGCATTATAATCCATACATCTGCTGTCTCTCATCCTTCCCACAGTCCACCAGTGTACAATTATTTGAGATAAGAGAATTCACAGGAAGTTGTGAAAAAAATGTATCTCCCTTGAATTGGTAATTCAAACTATTTCACCATAAAAAGATTCAAATGAAAGAAAAATAGAGCAATTCATTTTAAACAATCAAATTCACTACAAAGGTAAATAGAGTTGAAAAAGGTCCACATGTGACAAGAAGAATGGATTTTCACAAAAACAAATTAATTCCTTGGCTGAAGAAAGGGCTACTTCCCACCACAAAGAACAGTGAGCCATACCTCCTTGTACATTCTAATATCAGTATCTGTGGCCCCTCACACATCTCTGCTCAGACCCTTGTATATCCTAATATCAGTATATGCGTCCCCTCACACATCTCTGCACAGACCCTTGTATATCCTAATATCAGTATATGCGTCTCCTCACACATCTCTCCTCAGTCCCTTGTAGATGCTAATATCAGTATCCGTGCCCCCCTTGCATACCTCTCCTCAGACTCCTTGTAGATCCTAATATCAGTATCTGTGTCCCCCTCACACAACTCTCCTCAGCCCCTTGTGCATACTAATATCAGTATTTGTGTCCCCTCGCACATCTCTCTTTAGCCCCTCATACATACTAATATCAATATCTGGGCCCCTTCACACATCTCTCCTCAGCTCCTTGAACATCCTAATATCAGTATTTTTGTTCCACACACACATCTGTCCTCAGCCCCTCGTACATCCTAATATCAATATCTGTGTCCCCCTCACACACCTCTCCTCAGCTCCTTGTACATCTTAATATCAGTATCTGTGTCACTCTCACACCTCTCATCAGCCTTCTTGTACATTCTAATATCTGTGTCTGTGACCCCCTAATACATCTCTCCTCAGACCTTTGTATATCCTAATATCAGTATCTGTGTCCCCCTCACACACCTCTCCTCAGCCCCTTGTATCTATGCCCCTCACACACATCGGTCCATAGCCCCTTGTACATCTTAATATCACTATCTGTGCCCCCCACACACATCTGTCCTCGTACCCTTTTGCGTCTTAATATTAGTATCAGGGTCCCCTCAAACACCGCTCTTCAGACCCTTGTACATCCTAATATCAGTATCTGTGTCCCCCTTACACATCTCTCCTTAGCCCCTTGTACATCCTAATATCAGTATCTGTGCCCCCTCACACATCTCTCCTCAGCCTCTTGAACATCCTATCATCAGTATTTGTGCCCCCTCACACATCTATCCTCAGCCACTTGTACATACTAATATCATTATCTGTCTCCCCTCACACGCCTAGCCTCAGCTCTTTGTACATACTAATATCAGTATTTGTGTCCCCCTCATACATCTATCCTCAGCCCCTTGTACATATTATATCAGTATCCGTGCCTCCTCACACATCTGTCCTCATCCCCTTGTACATCCTAATATCAGTATCTATGCTCCCTTCACATATCTGTCCTCAGCCCCTTGTAAATCTTAAGATCAGTATCTGTGCCCCCTCACAGCTCTCCTCAGCCTCATTGTACATCCTGAGATCAGTATTTGTGTCCCCCTCACACATCTCTCCTCAGCCCCTTGTATCTGTGCCCCTCTCACACATCTGTCTTCAGCCCCTTCTACATCCTAATATCAGTATGTGTGTACCCCCACACATCTCCTGATCCACCTTATACATCTTATTATAAGTATCTGTGACCCCCTCACACATCTGTTCTCAGCCCCTTGTACATTCTAATAGAAGTATCTGTGTCCCCTCACACACCTCTCCTCAGCTCCTTGTACATCCTAATATCAGTACATGTGCCCCCTCACACATTTCTCATCAGCCTCCTTGTGCAGTCTAATGTCAGTATCTGTGTCCCATCGCACATCTCTCTTCAGCCCCTTTGTGCCCCTCTCACACATCTGTCCTCAGCCCCTTGTGCATCCTAATATCAGTATCTGCGCCCCCACACATCTCTCTTGATCCCCTTATACATCCTATTATAAGTATCTGTGTCCCCTCACACATCTGTCCTCAGCCCCTTTTGCATTATAAAATCAGTATCTGTTCTCCCTCACATATCTCTCCTCCCTCCCTTGTACATCCTAATACCAGTATCTATGTCCCCTCACACATCTCTCCTCAGCCCCCTTGTACATCCTAATACCAGTATCTGTGTCCCCTCACACATCTCTCTTCAGCCCCTTGTACATTCAAATATCAGTATCTGTGTCTCCCTCACACATCTGTTCTCAGACCCTTGTACATCGTAATATCAGTATCTGTGTCTCCCTCACACATCTGTTCTCAGACCCTTGTACATCGTAATATCAGTATCCATGCCCCACTCACACATCTGTCTTCAGCCCCATGTGCATCCTAATGCCAGTATCTGTGTCCCCCTCACACATCTCTCTTCAGCCCCTTGTACATCCGGATATCAGTATCTGTGTCTCCCTCACACATCTCTCTTCAGCCCCTTGTTCATCCGAATATCAGTATCTGTGTCTCTCCTCAGCCCCCCTTGTACATCCTAATATCAGTTTCTGTGTCTGCCTCACACATCTCTCCTCAGCCCCTTGTACATCCGAATATCAGTATCTGTGTCTCCCTCACACATCTCTCCTCAGCCCCCCTTGTACATCCTAATATCAGTATCTGTGTCCCCCTCACACATCTCTCTTCAGCCCCTTGTGCTTCTTAATATCAGTATTTGTGTCCCCTCATTCATTTCTCCTTGTAAATCCTAATATCAGTATCAGTGCCCCTGTCACACATCCCTCCTCAGCTCCTTGTGCATCCTAATATCAATATCTGTGCCCCTGTCACACATCTGCCCTCAGCCCATTGTGCATCTTAATATCAGTATCTGTGTCCCCTCACACACCTCTCCTCAGACCCTTGTACAGCCTAATATCAGTTTCTATGTCCCCTTATACAACTCTCCTAAGCCCCCTTGTACATCATAATATCAGTATCTGTGTTCCTCTCACAAATCTGTCCTTAGCTTCTTGTAAATCCTAAAATCTAGGGGCCCAGAGGCTGGCAGGTGGGCACAGAAGCTCACGGGCTGGCAGGTGGGGCACAGAGGTTCAAGGGCTGGCAGGTGATGCACAGAAGCACAGGGACTGGCAAGTGGTACACAGAGGCAGAGGGGCTGGCAGGTGGGCACGGACATACAGGGGCTGGCAAGTGGGCAGAGAGGCACAGGGGCTGGCAGGTGGTATATAGAGGCGCAGGGGCTGGCAGGTGGGCAGAGAGGCACAGGGGCTGCAGGTGGGGTACAAAGTCACAGGGGCTGGTAGGTGGGGCACAGGTGCTGGCAGGTGGGGCACAGAGGCTGGTAGATGGGCACAGAGGCTGGCAGATGGGCACAGAGGCTCAGAGTCTGGCAGGTGGGTCACAGAGGCACAGGGGCTGACAGGTGTGGCACAGAGGCTTAGAGGCTGGCAGGTGAACACAGGCACACAGAGACTGGCAGGTGGTGCTGTAGTGAATCCTAGTTTGTTTTAATTAATGGGAGAACAGGAGTTAGCTTAGCCTTTGGCTAGCAGACTCGTGCCCCCGTCACCTAGTGACTTTTAACCTACTTAGCTTGCTCTGTCTTAGCCCATTTATTTAATTAATTCTTCTAAGATGGCTGCCTTGTTTATAGTTAGGCCATTTTGTTTAGCTTTATGTTATCAGTGCCACCGCGCTAAGGCGTCAAATCAAGCGACAAAGACAAACAACCTGTAGGTGTTCACATTAAGGGCCAGATGTAGCATTATTGCAAATTGCGACTTGCAATTTGCGAGTCCATCCGACTCGCAAATTGCAAGTCGCAATTTGCAATGCAGTATGGTGTCTCAGACACCGACTGCGACTCGCTATGGGGTCGCAATGACTCACCTCATCAATATTCATGAGGTGGGTCGCAAATTGCGGCCCCATAGCGAGTATAGGCACTCGCAAACATGGAGGCCTGCTGACGTCAGCAGGCCTCCATGTTAGCGACCTGCTTCTCAATAAAGCCGTTTTTTTTTTTAAAGTGTAGCCCGTTTTCCTTAAAGGAAAACGAGCTGCACTTAAAAAAAAAAACGAAACCTTTAGTTTCGGTATTTTTTCAGGGCAGGGAGTGGTCACTTGGACCACTCCCTGCCCTGAAAAAATATTTTTGGGTCCAGTCACAAAGTGGAAGGGGTCCCATGGGGACCCCTTCCAATTTGCGAGTGGGTTACCATCCACTTGAAGTGGATGGTAACTGCGATGCCATTTGCGACCGCGTACGCAGTTGCAAATGGTATTGCATACCACTCAGACTCGCAAATAGGAAGGGAACACCCCTTCCTATTTGCGAGTCGGAAATGCATTTTGCGGCTATTTTTGCCGTTTGCGAGTCGCAAATCGTTTCCTACATCTGGCCCTAAGTACTTTCCCTCTCCATGCTTTTGAGGGAATTGTTTATATTAATTACCCCACCAAGCATGCGGTGTAATCTATTGTTTGGGAACAACCTACGTCAGGAGTCCAAGTAGATCTGTATAAATACATCACACTTTAGACAGATAATCAGAGGGATTCCGACCAGATACCATTGCTGCTATTGATGCTGCACATCGCCTTGACGCTGACCCGGACTTCATGTACCGACGGAGTCCGAGATAGAGACCTCATTCCAAGGTAATAAGGGTTGTGGGCTCCTTTCAGGGACATGGCATAGGCAGATTCGGTTTAACATACCGAACTCTCCTTTAGGTAGAAGGTTAGGCCTATCTTGATAGGGTATTAGGTCATATTACACACATCATGTCTTTTTGTATTATTGCAAGATGTTGGGGGTCTTCATAATCATGACTCTTGTCTTTACCATTCTGTACCTTGCACTGTTCATTATCCTAATCGTTGCAGTCCATGCAACTTATCTCAAATTGCAGTTGTGTTAAATAAAAACTATTGAAACCTTACTGCATCTTCGTTATTGCCTGTGTTTGATTGAGACATGATATATCTGTGAGAAAAGGGTAATCTCCATTTAACCACAACACTTCTGAGTCCATGCGTAAAGGCTGCCACAAATCACCGTTAACTGTTTTGGGTTTTGGTGAGGTGCTGCTAGTGAGCCGGAAGAGTTGGGACGACAGTTGCGACTTGTTGTAGGACAGGCATAGTCGCCTACAAACATAAGTACTGTCATCCTTAAACCAGCAGTCTTGCCTAGAGCAAGAGTCCAACTACCACAGTGCACAGACACACAGCGGCTGGCAGGTGGCACACAGACACACAGGGGCTGCGAGGTGGGCATAGAGGCACAGGGGCTGGCAGGTGAGCATAGAGGCACAGGGGCTGATAGGTGAGGTATATAGTCACAGGGGCTGGCAGGTGGGCACAGAGTCACAGGGGCTGGCTGGTGGGACAGCAAGTCATAGGGCATGGCAGGTGGGCACAGAGGTTGGCAGGTATCACAGAGCCACAGGGGTTGGGAGGTGGGGCACAGAGTAACAGGGGCTGGCAGGTGGGGCAAAGAGCCACAGGGACTGGCAGGTGGGGCACAGAGGCACAGGGTCTAACAGGTGGGTGATACATAGGCTGTGGAGCCCAGTCCCTCACCAAAGCGTACAAAGTGGTCTATATAGAGAGCTCAGTCCCTCTCCAAACCCTTATACACACAGACCTCATCCTATACAGTGTTTTATACAGAGAGGCCAGTGCCTTAACATACTCAAGCTTCTATATGTAGCCAAGTCCAGCGAACGGACAGGTAGGCATAACCTATTTTACAGTAAAAATAAAATAGAAATTCACTGAAAAAAATACAAATGTTAATGTGACATTATATGTAGGTCTGGGATTAATATGTTACTTATTGGTAAAAAAAATATAGAAATTCACTGAAAAGACAAAGGATAAAGTAACCATATAGTTACGTGAAAAGTCACATAAAAAACACCATTTTAAACTTTAAAAAAGAGAAATGTACCAGTGTAGTTGTGAGAAAACAGGGCTGATTGCAGAGGCCCCATAACTTTTTGCCCCCATTTTCCTCTTTTTGCTGGTGTTTTCCTGACTTTGATGGTGCCCTGGGTACTGCTAACCAGTCCCAGGGCCTGTGCTCTGTGTAAAATGGATATGCAAATTAGGCTAATTATAATTGGCTAAGTTAACCTACCTATAAGTCCCTAGTATATGGTAGGGCATGTAGGTTTAGGGACCACAGCATAGGTGGTGCACACCTAGGTGCATTGCTGAGGTGCCCAGTGTCATTTTAAAAGCAAGCCTGCCTTGCTGGCTGCTTTTAAATTAAAGTTATATGCAAATTCGACTTTGGAATTAAAGGTACTTCCAAAGTCTTAAACTACCTTATTTTTACATATAAGTCACCCCTAAGGTGTGCCCTATGTGCCCCTAGGGCTGGGTGCCATGTAACTATAAGCAGGGACTTTATAAAAATAGAGTTATAAGCCCTGGTGAGGTAAAAACAGCCAAATTCGTTTTTCCCTCATTGAAGTAAATGGCCTTCATAGGCTAGAATGGGCAGACTTTATTTTAAATTTTAAAGTCTCCTTAAATGTTACATACCAAGAATTTGGTATCAAATTGATTGTTGTAATAAATCCCACAACTTCCAGTTGTTGGATTTAATATAACTTGTCCAGGTAAAAAGTTTAGACTTTACCTAAAAAGTTGCCAATTTCAGCTCTGCATTGTTTTTGCTGCTGTGCTCTGATTGGCCAGCCTGCAGCAGCTTCTGCCAGGCTACCTTGATGAGGTGTGAAGTGGCCTGACTTCACACAAAGGAATGTGCTTGGGGGAGAGAATCTCCCCTCAGCAGATGGTGAGGCAGGAAGGGGGAGGGCTGCCAAACTGGTCTTCAAAGGCAGAGAAGGACATTTGCAGCACCCAGCAACACCCCCACATCCTGCAACCCCAGACAACTAGGTACCCCCTTGATTAGATTAGGAGAGGGCAGGAGAGGGGTGTGTTTATGATTTTTAGCCACACCAGTGGGTGGGCTCAGCCAGATGTAACCTCCAAAAATCAGATTCAGCCATCTTGGATTTTTGGAAACTGTTGCCTTTTGGGATGGATTTTTGCCACACTTCCCAGGAAGTGGTCATCACAGGGGGACGACCCTGTACCTGATTGGAGGACCAGGACCCCCCTGCTTTTCACCCAGGAGCAAGGATAAAACTGGCAGACCTGCACCCACGCCTCAGATCCCCTCCAGAATTCAACAAGAAAGGAACTAAAGAAGAAGAAGGACTGCCCTGCTGGACCCCTGGCCTGCACCTGGACCCTGCACTCAGAAAGACTGCACCAGCTGCACACTTGGGCTTCACCACAAGAAGGACTTTGCCTGGCTTCAACTGGTTCAAGGAGGGACTCCCTGTTTGCTACAGGTGAAAAATTGCTAAACCAGAGTCCCCTGCACCAACTCCTGAAGAAAGCGACCAGCTGACCACTGTCCAGTGGCCAAAAAGGAGTTTGCGCCAGGTGCATTCTGGGAGTTGAAGTCCGCACTTCCCAAGGACCATCACAGAACTTCTGGACCCTTGGGGTGAGCTGTGGACCCCAAAAGAACCTTAAAAGAACATCTGGGTGAAGCCCCAGAAGTTTGGAAAAGATTTGAGAATTTTTGGAAAAAAGCTCCAGAGAGGGACCGACCCGCCGCGGAAATTCTAGCCGGCTTGCCTCAACCGCGACCCGGCCTGACTTCGTGGTTCGTCCCGGTAAAGAAAAACATCCAAAAAAGAGACTAAGTCCGAACGTAAAAAGTTGACCGGGACCTCCCAGCCATCGTATCCGAGAAGGGCTCCATGGACGTCGGATCAAGATCCAGGTTTACCCCGGTCGAAGGATTTTCATCTCGAAAAAACGACTAAGTCCGAAGGTAAAAATCACCACCGAGGAAACCGACTTCGCGTATCCGGACAAGGGCTCCAGGAGGTCGGATTCAACTGGCAGGTTCGTCCCGGTGAAGAAAAACTTCAAAATAAAGACTAAGTCAGAAGGTAACTTTTTAACCGAGGCCTCCCGCGACTTGTAGCCGAGCAGGGCTCATCGCGGTCGGCCTGAAAGTTTGACTTTGCCCCGGTCCTGGTGCAACCAGATGACCCGATTGGCGCTTTTTGTTTCTAAGCGCTAGAAAATAATAATACTTTAAAAATTCATATCTCCGGTTCCCCTGAACCGATTTTAATCGTTTTTGTGTCATTTTAAAGATAACAATATAAGCTATTTTTATAAATTGGTTTTGGATTTTTAAACTGTTTCCTGTGTTTTATTTAATTACTGTTTTGTGATATTTGAATGCTTTACACTTTGTCTCCTAAGTTAAGCCTTGACGCTCGATGCCAAGCTACCAAGGGTAGAGCTGGGATTAATTTACTGAGACCTAACTGTACCTATGTGGAGGTTAGTGGCTTGTTGCTAGGTGTAGGTACCTACCTGCCCTACCAATAACCCATTTTCCAACAGTAGTTATCTGTGCTAACTATAACTTGTGCCCCTGCCGCACACTGCTTGTGACCTCACATATTACATCACTCATGACATGCTAAATAGCATCATTGAGAACATAACAAATCTAATCTCAATTTATGTCATTGATGAGATCATGGCATCATCCACAATACTGCTGTTCAAGTGACTGTACACACCAGCACAGCCTTTGAAATATGTAAATAATACTAAATGGCAAACAATCACGTAAAGCATAAATTTAATAAATATATGTGCTTATATAAAATAATTAGATTCCAGATCACGGATTCAGCTATGCTGCGGTGTGTGAAAAGTAGAGAGAGCAGAATGCTCCATTTCTACTAGGACACCTTTCTGCTGTCTCTGTATGTGTATATAGATCAATACCAGTTTCCTCAAAAGCACGGTGATCGTGTCCGCTGTTAGAGCTAGTGACTGTCCACGGGTTGTGGAACCTGTAATGTTGTTTATCCACTAATGCGCAGCACTCCTCACGGTGTAAGATGTTTATTGCCACAATGTCAGGTTAAATGTGTTTTTTCAACTCTGTCGTTGTAAGGGCATGTGTGGTAAAGACATAGGTATGGTAACCACCTGGGTGGTAAAGGCACATGAATGGTAAAGACCTGCGTGGTAAAGGTAATGTGTGGTAAAGACCCATGTTGTAAAGGCATATGCATGGTAAAGACCTGTGTGGTAAAGGCATAGGCATGGTAAAGACCTGTGTGGTAAAGGCATAGGCATGGTAAAGACCTATGAGGTAAAGGCATATGCAATGGTAAAGACCTGTGTGGTAATGGTAATGTGTGGTGAAGACCTGCATGGTAAAAGATTGTGTGGTAAATGCCGCGTAGAAAATACTGTTTCCTGTTCAGAGTGAACGAATGTCAAAATGTATGAAACAAATGGAAGACAGTTTCATTTGTAGGAAGCAAATTGTAGGACAGAAAACTATTTTCAGGGTAGAGGTGAAGGAAGGAAAGCGAATGATGAGTCAGGCAGTAGATTTGTTTGCCTAAAAAATGCCTTTTTGTAGCGAGTACCACTAAGTACTCATCAGTCCCACAGCCTCCACGCCCACCATCACCAGTGGTGCTGTAAGTTATGTTCATTAGTTCTTACTTTTAACAACTAGTGTGCATCGCGGCCTTCTTAATTCGCCATCTTCCCTTTGTCTACTCTGGTGCTCACTTTACCTGCGCTTACATGCATCCTAGTGTTTTCTTTATATTCCTTACACCGCGTCAGTTAACTTTTTGCTGTCTGTCGCTTCCATTCTCCTTTTTTGTTACTGTGGCAGTCACCTTTACGTTTATTGTGCAAACAGTCAATAGGACAGGAGCATAGATTTCTGCTTTTGGTTTCTGATATGAAATAGTCCTTAAAGTAGCACAAACAATCCATAGGAGGCGGAATGACACAACAATCAGCCAATAGCATAAGGTGAGACAGAAATGCCTCTCTGGCTGATCTAAGATGGGATTGACAATGCTTCAAGCCAATGGATGAAAAAGGCTGATTTGCAAGAGCCAATGGTTGAAGGGGGTGGGGAGAAGGAAAACAAGCCTCCATCTTTGTTGCTGTAAGTAATAGGTCTAGCTGACAGCTGTGCCTGTAGTCCAGACAGAAATGAGACAGAATTGGAACAGATGGAGAAAAAGATACAGAAAATAGAGAGAAAAAATTGAGAAAGTGAAGGACATGGAGCAGAAGAAATGATGACAGAAAGAAAAAAAGAGAGAGTTATTGAGAGAAAAAGATAAAGGGCCTGATTATGACCTTGCCGGAGGGGATTTCTCCGTCCCAAACGTGACCGATATCTGGTCCGCGGTATTACAATTTCCATAGCATATAATGTAACTTGTAATACGGCAGGCAGGATATCAGTCACGTTTGAGACAGAGTAATCCCCTCCTCCAAGGTCATAATCAGGCATTTCACCAGTGGTTTTACTCAGTCTTCCAGGTTCATCAGCTCAGAGCAGAGGACTGGGACCCTAAAACATCTGTGTGATTGTTGCATTTATCAGCCTGTGGATGATGAAGGGGCTGCTGGCTGAGTTTGTGGAGCTGTGATGTCACAGGAAGTCAGCAGCTGGCACCCCTCGGCATGATGCCAGGGAGGGGCTGTGAGTCACAGGAAGTCAGCAGCTGGCACCCAGGGCATGATGCCAGGGAGGGACTGTGACGTCACAGGAAGTCAGCAGCTGGCACCCCCGGGCATGGTGGCAGGGAGGGGCTGTGACGCCACAGGAAGTCAGCAGCTGGCGCCCCTTGGCATGATGCCAGGGAGGGGCTGTGTTGTCACAGGAAGTTAGCAGCTGGATTCCCTGGGCATGATGGCAGGGAGGGGCTGTGACATCACAGGAAGTCAGCAGCTGGCACCCCTGGGCATGATGCCAGGGAGGGGCTGAGCTCACTCAGCCTCAGTGCAGGCAGCGGATGCACCAGTTGTGATCTCAGCTCCGTCCTGCAGAGATGTTTTCTCCTCCGCTGTATATTGCCCTCCTGCTGCTGGTGACAGGTGTGTGACATGTTCTAGTGTGTGTAACATGTTCTATTGTGTGTAACATGTTGTATTGTGTTTATTTTACATGATATCCTGCGCCGCTGCTGTGAGTTCACCTTCAGCTGATACTAAGAGCTCCCAGATGTTCCTGAATAGTCTGGTGGGTAATGTGCCTGCTGCAAGGATGCATTGTCAGGCTCCTGTGTGCTCCTCTGTGGCAGAGAGTAGGAGCCGTGCATTAATGTAAATACTTTGGTGGATATTCTTTCTGCTGTAGAGTAATATTTTAAACTTTCTCAGGTGTATAGAGTGGACATATTTATGGTGGTAAATAGTATTTCAATTGTAATCTGGAGCCATCATGTGACTGATCTGCTGTTTGTCACTGCAGAGAATAAACATTAATTTAAATATATAAGAAGAGATTTAAAAACATCAATGCAGACTTCAGATAATAATTAACCAAAACAACTGTCAATCATTCAAGATCTTCTGAACATCTAAAGGACCAATGTGTTCAAAGCTCCTGGAGTTTTATCTGTGTCATCATTATAAGGTGGATTTGTAAGCGCTGGTTGTCACACATGAGGGTATCCAGGCACTGAGAGTGTAACTCCTTAAATTAGATTAGTTCAACATCCATACAGTAAACATGCCATGCTCCATGGGACATGCTGAACAGTTTAAAACAAATCAATCAGTCAATCAAAGAGGATTCATGGAGGGCGGCTAGTGTCCCGTGAGGGTATCGAGGCGCCGGGAGTGTAGCTGCTTGGATCAGTTGAACATGCAGAGCTTCAGTTCCTTCCTGAATTCCAGGAGAGAGGTGAGGTCCATAGGTGAAGGTGGAGGTTGTTCCATGATTTCATTGCGACGTAGGAGAAGGAGCGTCCGCCACTGTTGCTCCAACAGATGCAGGGGGTAGGTGTGAGGGAGAGGGAGGTGGAGCACAGAAGACGGGGGGTTCGGTGGAAGTTCTGTTGGTTCATGTATGCTGGTCCTTGGTCTTGTAGGGCTTCAGTCCCTTCCTGAATTCCAGGAGAGAGTTGAGGTCCGTGGGTGAAGGTGGAGGTTGTTCCATGATTTCACTGCGACGTAGGAGAAGGAGCGTCCGCCACTGTTGCTCCGGGAGATCCAGGGGATGTGTGTGAGGGAGAGGGAGGTGGAGCACAGAAGACGGGGGGTTCGGTGGAAGTTCTGGTGGTTCATGCATGCTGGTCCTTGGTCTTGTAGGACTTTGTAAGACTGGATCAGCCTCCTGAATTGGCCTCTCTTCTGGACGTGGAGCCAGTGGAGCTCCCTGAGCCGGGGGTGATGTGGGTCCATATTCCTCTTCCCATGTCTGTTGTCCCAACGAACACCCTAGGCATTAATAATACAATAATACATTGTGCTCTGTTTTTAAATTTTAAACTCTTTGTTTTAGGTAAAAGTGGGGCACAGTCAGTGTCTCAGACCCCGGAGAAGCTGTTGGTGCCTGAGGGGAGTCCCCTGTTCTTAAACTGCACCTATAAGGTGTCCGGGTACCCCTATCTCTTCTGGTACTTCGAGCCCCCGGGTGAAGCCCCCCAACTGCTGCTGAAGGAACATGGACAGGAGGAGCAGAAGGGCTTCAGTGCCCCCCACAATAAGTCAGAGACGTCCTTTAATCTAAAGAAGAAGATCAGTGAAGTGGGAGCTTCAGGACTCTACCTGTGTGCCGTGAGTGACACAGTGTGTGATCAGGTGCTAGGAGCTGCACAGAAACCTGAAAATACACAATCATTCACTGAGCGATGCCAGTGACACCCTCCTTCTCTCTGTGCTGCACAGGAACCACATGTTGACACAATCTGTCTTTCCGCGCTGTGACATGTAGAATAAAGAACCCTCCGCCGCACATCACAAGAACAGTGCAAGGCACTGACGAGTTCTGTCACCATAAAGGGGGATGAGGAAAAAGGCCAAATAAGGTTGTGGAACTCAGAAGTGACTTCCAGTGCCTTTTACCATACAGCAGAGGGTATTTTATTATGTATAATACATGGTAACTCCATCACTCTTCCCACAACCCACTTCACTCCTTGATGTCTTGCTCTCTCATATGAAAGAGAAAGTATTTATGCAGACAAAAAGAATAAAAGCATATTCTGTTGTGCAAAATCAAGCACAGCAAATAACATTTAGGGTCAGATTTACGAGGTGCACCAGTTCCGATGCGCCTCTTTTCTTGCGTCACACTTGCCCCCCTAACAACAGCATGGTTGCATCGTATTTACAATGCATGCAGTGCGCCACTTTGCAATATGGCGATAGTGAATGGCCACCTTCACGCTGCCTTAGCAGCATAAAAATGATGTTAAGGCGGCGTTTAGGCTGCGCTAGAGGCATGTTAATCTGCTTCTTAGTAGTTTTGTTGTTGGAAAAAAGGTTTTGGAATTGGTTTATTGTAAACCAGAATAAAAATGCTACAGTTCAGAATGTGTGGAAATATGCAGATATATATTCAATATTTCCCTTTATCACTCGCTTTGCAAAAATAAACATGTTGCTATAAATCTCCTTCCAGCTGATCACTGTTCATTTTAGAAAAGCAGATCAGAAGAATGAAAAGCCAGTTCTGTGTATTGTTGTTTCACTGTAATTATGCCCCTGCCCTGCCTTTCTCCTTGGATGCTGGCTCTGGCAGAGGACATTATAATGTAATAATTCAACTATAATAACTTATTACAGCTGAACAGCTACACCGCTTTCCTATTACAGGTACCTAGGGATCCCACAATGGACTATAAAAAGGACACTAGAGTCTGCCTTTCATACAGACATTGCAGGCCTGAGATATTAAAGTATCTCTCGTTCTGCGGTGACCGACACAGGCCTCAGGCGCTCTCCTCTCTGAGCTGTAAAGAAACACATTCATACTGCAAAGTCCTCACAGTAACAACATCCTTGTTATGTATCAGCTTCACATTGTGGTGATTCCAGTTTTTATCTTTTCTTTTGTTTATCTCTTTGTCTTTGATTCTCTATAACGTGTTAATAGATTTGTAATCAAACATGGCAAGGAGCCTATCAACCTACAGTTTTGTAATGTGTCCTGTAGAAATAAATAAATGTCTACCTTTCTATGACCCATGCAATGCCCTCATGTCTACCTCTCTATGACCCATGCAGTGCCCTCATGTCTACCTTTCTATGACCCATGCAGTGCCCTCATGTCTACCTTTCTATGACCCAGGCAGTGCCTCATTTCTACCTTTCTATGACCCTTGCAGTGCCCTCATTCCTACCTTTCTGTGGCCCATACAGTGCCCTCATTTCTACTCTTCTATGACCCCTGCAGTGCCCTCATGTCTACCTTTCTATGACCCATGCAGTGCCCTCAGTTCTACCTTTCTATGATCCATGCAGTGCCCTCATGTCTACCTTTCTATGCCCCATGCAGTGCCCTCATTTCTACCTTTCTATGACCCATGCAGTGCCTCATTTCTACCTTTCCATGACCCATGCAGTGCCCTCAGTTCTACCTTTCTATGACTCATGCAGTGCCCTCTTTCTACCTTTCTATGACCCATGCACTGCCCTCATTTATACCTTTCTATGACCCGTGCAGTGCCCTCATGTCTACCTTTCTATGATACATGCAGTGCCCTCATTTCTATCTTTCTATGACCCATGCAGTGCCCTCATTTCTAACTTTCTATGATCCATGCAGTGCCCTCATTTCTAACTTTCTATGATCCATGCAGTGCCTCATTTCTACCTTTCTATGACCCATGCAGTGCCCTCATTTCTACCTTTCTATGATACATGCAGTGCCCTCATTTCTATCTTTCTATGACCCATGCAGTGCCCTCATTTCTAACTTTCTATGATCCATGCAGTGCCCTCAGTTCCACCTTTATATGACCCATGCTGTGCCCTCATGTCTAACTTTCTATGACCCATGCAGTGCCCTCATGCAGTGCCCTCATGTCTACCTTTCTATGATACGTGCAGTGCCCTCATGTCTACCTTTCTATGACCCATGCAGCGCCCTCATGTCTACCTTTCTGTGACCCATGCAGTGCCCTAATGTCCACCTTTCTAGGACCCATGGAGTAGAAACAGGGGCGGCTCCTCCCTGAGGGCGGAGGATCGTCGCCCCCCACCGCCAGCAGCAACAGCAACTTAGAGTAAAAGGTGCTGGGCCTTGGGGCTGTGACAGGGACGAGGGGGAATGCACAGCGCTCCCCAGTATGCATGTGTGTTTGGCCGGCTGTCTCGGGCCAGCCAAACACACATGTGCACAGGGCTCTCTCAAACCCAGCTGATTGGAGACAGCGGGCAGAGACTTTCAGTGAGCAGCTGTCAGAACTCTGGCCTTGGTGGGTCTTGGGCTCAATTTCCTTGGACCAGATAATTATTGCCTCTGTGCCTAATCTAATTAATGGGTCCCACTCTGTAACTCTGGGCAATAGCTTGCTTAATCTCCACAATGGCCCTGGCAGCGCTTAGATGCCTGGCTTCACCCTGGGGGCTACCCAGGAGTGGGGACCTCACAGGGAAAAGCCAGGATGGGTTCCACAGCAGTATGTGTACAACGCCTTGAGACCCTAACGGGAGAGTAGTGTGCTATACAATTTAAGCTGTCAGCAGCATGAAAGCAGTGTTAGGATTAGACACGGGGCAGGCCGCGAGCATGTGCCCAAGTCCAGTGTAGGAGCAGATGGCTGGGGCGAGGAGCGGCACGGCGCGGCACAAAAAAGGTAATTTTTTTAAAAATTAGATTTATTTTTTCCATCTCTCCCCTCCCCGTCACGCGACGCCCGGCCCGCCCCATTTCCATCCCGCGAGTCGCTCCTGAGTACACAGCATTACCTGCAAGTAGAAATGTTGCATACAGGATTGGAGGATACACCTTGACACCCTGTCCTAATATCAGTCCAGGGAGAGGGCTGTTGGACCCCAGAAACAAAGATAGATGGATCATTGTGAGTTACCTTAAGTTAGAGAAAGTGAGTTGTAGAAAAGAAACTGTGACGGGCTCTTGGCAAGGTACCATGTTAGGAACCCAAGCGGGCATGCAGCTGTGTTGGTCTGTCGTAGTCCCTTGGCACAGGTTATTTCCAACACACTCCAAGCAAATTCTCAAATTATCAATTCTTTGAAGCCATTCCCTTAGGTACGTTATGTTTTTTTGCCAGGAGCGAGAGGAAAGGAGGTGCCGGGAAAGGAGGAATGAGGAGGACACCCAAGAAGAAAGAAAGGGACCCAGAGTAGAGGGAAAGGGCAAAACAATGAAAAGGAAAGTGGCTTTGAAAGCGAGGGGATATCTTGGGAGAAAGAGAGGTTTACTTCAGAAACAGCTACTTCTGGAAAAGGTGATTCCTCCTCCTACTCTGCAGGTATCCCTGCAAAGGTTTAAAAGAGCTTCTGCAGAGGACCCTGGATGGCACCGATATTCTGGAATGTCTGTGAGATCTGAGGTAGCTTCCAGGATGCAAGGTTTGAATAACTTTTATAGGCAGCTGCGTTAATAAGGTGCTTGTCGATGGAAGATATAGCTGTCTTTGGGAGAATGTCTGAGGATGATCAAACAAAGTACGAGTAAATAAGGAAGTTCTGATAAGAAGATTTAGGCTAAAGCCAGCTCAATACCTTCTGAGATTTACTGAAAGTAAAATAGAGGATTTGTGTCTGTTTTAAACCTGGATTTGTGGATTGTGTGATTGAAATGTGTGGCTAGGAGGGATGGAATTTCATGGCCTTAATTAATTGTTGACATCAGAGTGACACAGAGAGGCATGATGTGCCCCACTGAGGCATTATCTGTCCAATTGAGAGAAAATGATCCAGAAAAACTTGCAGGTTGGATGACAAGTTGTTAACTGAAAGGACCTAGGCAAGGCTGGAGCAGGATATCTCTAAGTCAACTGTAAACAGATTCATTCTAAACCAGAGGGAAAGGACAGTGAGATTTCCAAAGACCCAGGACTGGGCAAGGGTTAAACGAGAATTGTGTTGCTAGTCAAAAGCAAAAGCACAAAGGAGATAAAGAACTTCTCTCCGTGTCCAAGGTTGTGACTTGTTATAAGTGACACGAAGAGGGGTAGTACAACAAGGCTTATCTGATAGACACACAGACTAGCTGCAGATTCCTTATCTTAGAATTCTCCCCAGACATCAGACTGGATGCGGAAACTTTTCCTCAGCATTACCTCTGCGCATCGGTAGATGGCGTTGAGCGACTCCGCAGCGACCTTGTCTCCGGACATGACGTCAGCGGAGTTCATACAGTCCCTCCCGTGACGCGCTGATGTCAGTTTCTTCTGTGACTAGAATCCACACAACAACACAGAGCCACATAGAGACTGGCAAAGGAATAGTGTATATGCCAACTAGGATGGAAAAATCATGTTTTACGCACAATAACGAAAAGACAACAGGCACCACCCCAAGCGAGACTGAAGAGAACACAGCTCGCAAGCGGGAAGGATGGGTGGGTCGATAAGGAATCTGCAGCTAGTATGTGTCTCTACCAGATAATGCGTTACCGAAGGTAAGTAATGTGTCCATCTGACAGAGACAACTAGACGCAGATTCCTCATCTTATAAGTAAATACCAAAGCAATATTAACCCAGGAGGAGGGTTGCAAACAGATCTCATCAGTCTCGCAATTAAAAACCTGTTAGCGAAGAGGAAATACGCCAGGCACAAGACACTGTGAGAAGATAATGTAAGTTGCCCACAATGAGTAGATGACTGACATATCAACCGGGGATATGATAAGTCATGACTGGAAAGGAATGTCCCTAGAGGGAACGTGGTACTGACCACAACAAGTGAGGCAGGCAGATGCACCAATGAATAACAGCATGAAAAAAGGGTAAAACTGTCCAATGGACTGTGGGAGATAGGCATGGAACAATTATCAAGGGACAACGTGTGGACATTAGGCTTGTCAGCCTAATGTCATTTTTGGACACAAAAGCAGCAAAATAATGACTTCTGTCTAGGTATAGACAGGAGTCATTACCACTACCCGATGACCACCACAGGGGACCAGTGTCTCCTGGGCAAGCCCTACATACACAGAGCCAGGCTGGGAGCCCCAGGTAAGGGGCCCCCAATGGTACACCACACACATACACTTACCTGCAACATACCTGGGATGGCCTCCCTTCTCCTGTACTGTCCTGGGGTGTGGGTGATGGTGATGCTTGGGGTTGGGGTGGGCATCTTTGTGCCCATTCCATGGTGTTTCCCCATGGAAATGGGCCTACCTAAACATCAATGCCTGGTTTGAACAGGCGTTAAGTAATGGCGCTAAGCAGGCTTAGCGCCATTATTGAGGTCCGCCTCCCACTTGTGCGTCATTTCAGCATCGGGTGTTAAATATGACGCTGGGGGGCATCACATTAATGCAAGGTGGGTTGGAGCTTCCGAAAAATGTTGCTAACTCCAAAGGTTTGACTTTAGATGGGTCTAGCATCAAAACATAAATATGGAGTTACGTTAGCGCTGCTTTAGGATCAAAACAAATGACGCTAAGGTGACATTAACCTTCCATAAATATGTGCCCAAGTTTTTGGCTACCTCTTCCATTTTCCTCCCCTTCCAAAGTGAGCAAGGATCAACGTTCAAAAAAAAGTGAAGCGGGAAGCAGGGTTAATGTTTTTAAAATCTTCTATGGAGAAGGAGCATTATTTATTTGTTACTGTCCCTTATCACAATTATTTGCCCGGCAGTGATGAACAGCAAAAAAACAGCTATATGTCCACCTCAACATATATGTAGCTAATTTTCGTATGGACTTTACTCCGTAGGGCCGTCGGAGAAATTTGGCCACAGCGGTGATGGAGTGATCACTGCTGTGGCCAAATGTAAGGTCCAGATAAAGCGGCTGTGCAGAGAACTCTGTCGCTGTTGTGAAGGACTTTCCTCTCTGCCAAAATATAAATAAGTCCCTTAGCTCTTGATTTCTTTCAACTGCTGGTGGGAATTGGTGCAAATGTTAGTTCAAGAGTGGCACAAAATTGCCAAGAACTAGAGCACAATTTACCCAGTCTGGCCCATGAAAACCTAGAGTTCTTTGTTTTCATTTTTTGCAAAATCTTCCCCTAAAACAAAAATATTTAAATAAATACTTGCAAGGGTTAGTGAGGGATGTTTGCATCTGAAATCAGAATCAAAAGAAGCCTTGAAGAATAAGTAATACACAGTAATACATTATTTACAGGAAGGAAACTCTCCCCTCTGGTGCCCACATCTCTCCAGGGTGGGGCTCCCTCTTTCCTGAAGTAAAATATAAGTAGCATACACTAATACATTCTTTACAGGAAGGAAACCCTCCCCTCTGGTGCCCACATCTCTCGAGGGCGGGGCTCCCTGACCGCTGAAGCCTGTCTCAGGTGCTTTAAATTTCTGCTCTCAGCTTCCTACAGTTGACAACCAGAGCTGACAGACACAGGTGCAGTTTGTCACTTCTAGTGCACAACATAATGTGTGTCCGGGTCCTGCTGCTGGCTGTGGTGTTTGTGTGTAAGTTGTGGTACTTCACACACCAAGTGTTACACAAGGAAGCACCTGTGGACTGTGGTGGGATTTAGTGACATGTTCTGCTTTATTTCATGCCATGTCTTGTGCCCGCCTCCAGTATATAGATATACTCAGGCTAATATATTTAATGTTTTACAAAACACCCTTATAATTTACCTTTTATTTTTTCAACAGGTGCAGAAACCAGTAACCAGGTCCTGCAGCCTCTGACACTGGAAGTCACTGAGGGGGGGGGGTGGAGGTCACCTGTAGCCACAGCATCAGTAGCATAAACACTCTTTTCTGGTACCAGCACCGGCCTGGGGGGTCCCCCAAGCTCCTGATTTCGGGGTACAGCTCTAATGAGACCATTGGACGCCTCTCGATGTACATCACCAAGGAATGTGTGTCCACCACTCTAAGGATCCGCGGAATTGGAGTGAGGGATGCTGCTGTGAATTACTGTGGTGTGATGGACACAGTGAGGGAAATGAGGGGAAACCTGCATAAAAACAGGTGCGGAGAGCTGAGGGCAGTGTCAGGAGCAACCCTGGAGTGTGTGTCTCTGGTGCCACCTGGTGGAGTAATGTTTATAAATAATCAAAAAGAGGCATTGACATAAACACAAGGTGACTCTATGTGGCTTAGTAAATCTGACTTAAGGGCTTGTGCTGCCTTGTGTCAACATGTGTGACGCAAGAGTAATGCAAACCCTTGATAAATCTGGGTGTCAGTGTTCACACTAATGACACGTACGGAACTTAATTTCTTTCTAGGTCTTAAGTTGGTTAATAAAACAAGCCTAGTACTACAGAACAATTGTTTACAACTAACACTGGATGAAAAAGACACAAAGTGCCAGCCACATGAATGAAGCATTGCCAAACACTGTTTTTCATTCTGTATTAGTGAAATTCCTTTTTCATTTTTAAAGTATTTTTGTGAATGGGTGAATGTAAGAAAGGTGATATAAAGTAGCATTTAATTTACAGGTCCTGGACACATGTAGTGCACTTGACTAGGGGCTTATAAGTAAATTAAATAAGCCAATTGGGTATGAGCCAATAACACCATGTTTTAAGGAGAGAGCATATGCACTTTAGCACTGAGTAGCAGTGGTAAAGTGTGCAGAGTCCTAAAGGCAGCAAAATCGAGGTAAGCAAAATAGGAGGAAGAAGGCAAAAAGTTTGGGCGTGACCCTGCAGAAAGGTCATTCTCAAAAGACATACTGCATCCGGAGGGCCTGACTGGAATACCTTGGGACTGGAGTCTAGTAAGTACCTACAACAGTCATGTCACACAACTGCATTGTCCAGCAAGACTCCTCACCACCCAAATACTCACTAATTAACTAAATTACCCACTGCACCTCCCACCTATTCACCTAATTCCCCTCTCCTGCATGCCACCACTCCACCCTGCCCAACTGCCCCACAGCCCGTGGCAATGGCACGTTAACGACTTGCAAATCAAATCACTACGACTCCCAGAATGCACCAACACGACTTTTTGAACACCTTACATGTGCACAACACATCACATTTCACGCATGTACAACTAAAGTACTAGCGACACCATCTAGATTGACCTAGTGAGGACCAGTACATGGCAATGACAGCAATGCAATGGCAGGCTCACAATAGCACAGAAAACAGCATACAGCTACAGTTGAGTGGCCATTCCTAATGGCAGCAGATCAAAGATCCCAAGCCACATGTACACTGACCTGGGCTGGAAAGTAAGATGGCTGAGTCGATGCACGTGCATAACATCTAGACACAGGACTATAATCCTTGCATACTCACATACTGTGTTCCGACTAGAACACAATTGTGTATTGTACAGCTATAATCTGTGACATCTAGCAAACCTCACAAATCACTACATAACGGAGGTGAACGGTCATGTCAATGATCAGACAATAACACAACTCATCTGCAGTGCAATCTGTACCAAACCTGTATCCCATCTCCCAACATGGGTTATGGCAATCCAGTCGCAGAGTAGTATGTACAACAAAGGTGTGCTGTGCAGCATCTGTCAGTGTCATTGCAGGAAATCGTGTAGAGTCATGTATCTCATTAAGAGGTAATCTAACATACATTCCAACTGGAACAACCATTCCCCCCAACCTGTTTCCCAAGGCTAGTTCAATCTATTGTGTGCCCCACAGTGCAGGGACCTGAGTCAAACCTTGACATCCCTGACAATGAAGGCCCTGCTACCACTGGGAATGGGCACACAGTGCCAGGGGCACAGACAGCTGGGGGTAGGGTGTGTGGGAGGGATGCTGTGGGCTAGAGGATGGGGCCTCAAAGGGACTACACTGACCAGGAAACCATCTCCCACGTCTTGGGAGCACACCATGTTGGGAGAGAATCAAAGGCTGCAGAGGGAACACCACCAGGAACTCATGCAACAGTGGCAGGTACATAATGCCACCATGGCTACCATTGCAGGGGTGCTGAGGGGCACCAGTACCACCCTCACTGGTTCCACAACACACCATCAGGCCCCTTCCACTAGCAACCTAAGATATGCCCCATCTACATCTGCGTCAGCTAGTGGATTAGAGGCCTTGCCAGGGAAACCACTAGCCTCGGACACCCCTCCCTCTGTAGGTTAAGACCCCCCAACAAACCTGGACATCCACCCAGACATCCGAATAGAGCAGATGCCAAGACCAAACCTACTGCCAGGGAGAGAACATCTTCCTGATATGTCACCCTTGTGTGCCACTGAGACATCCTGTAGACATAACTCATGGAACAAGGACACTGGACCTGTGTAACCAACTGGTGTAGCTGCTACTCTGATGAATTAATCTACCATGACCTAGCTCATCACCCCTTTTTCATTTTACCACTTTGATTTTGAAGTTTTTCATCATACAATTGAGCACAGCTACTGTATATCTGTCTTTAGTAACACCTCAACAATTGCCATGCTTGCCAACTGTGGTGAGGTCATGAACCCCTGCATCGAACAACCAGTGTAATCATCATCAGACGGAGCCTCCCACAGCATGACACATAATACAACAGAGATATCACAGAAAGGTGCCACAGAGGTTGCAATCCAGGCCAACCCCATAGTATAGTCTGTATTCCAATCTGCAAATAGAGCATGGCAGAGAGTACTATCAGGACGGAAGGCATGGTGGCACACAGTGCACAAATACAGGTTACAGAGGTCATGCCCATGGTAACCCACCTACAAAGCAGTGACACCCAGAATGGACCGATATATCATCAGGTACAGACTCTGCACATACACATACCATAGCTACATGATCACATATCCCATGGGACAGACATATGACATCACTGAGGACCCTGTACATTAACCATAAACTGACATAGGGCCTATACCTGTCACTATACAGTCATCTGCACCTTGGACAGCAACGTCAGAATACAAACACAGCCAGGCCTCAAGGTCATCACGAACTACTCCACCCACCGTGTACCCAAAGTCCATGATCCATACTTATCGGAAAGGATGAAGCGGTCACATTTCCACATGTATGAAGAGAGTACAAGCAAGTGTACATCCCACTGTAAATATGTCCAATTTTCCTGCTACCTGTCATTGACAACTCTCATGTCTGTCATCTACTAACCTTGGCTACTGACAATGAATACCTCAAGTATAGGTTGCAGAGGCAAACAGGAAAATGCAATTTCAGTGAGTGGAAGGAACAGAGGATAGAAGAATGCAATAAACATAGCTCAATACGGACAGTCTATTCCAGAAGTGAATGTTAGGATCAGATGTAACAATACACGTTTGAGCAGACCCTCTATAGCTGTACACCATACAATCTATCCATCAGCTCCCACCACTCACATATAGGCAATGGAGCTCATTACACCACCACTCATGAATCTAGTCAGGAGGTGTTATGGCAGCCATCCACATCAAAATGTGCCCATGCCCCACTTGTAAAGGTCCACTTCATATACCTGGATGTCAGTGGAAGTACTGGATGATGAGCTCTGTCCTACTGTCAGCTGCTCCTTCTTCCTCTGGCTCTTCATCACTTGCAATATCAGCATCACCAGCCACTGGTCCAGCTGCCTCCCCCTCATCTGCTATCAGTGGTATGTGACGTCTCAGTGATAGATTGTGGAGCATGCAGCAGGCAACGATTACTCGGCATACCCTGTGAGGCGAGTAGAGGAAGGGACCTCCAGATTGGTCCAGGTACATGAATCTTGCCTTCAAGAGCCTGAATGTTCGCTCTATTACGCGCCTTGTCCTCCCGTGGGCCTCATTGAAATGGATTTCCCCTGGCGTAGCTGGGTACCTCACTGGTGTCAACAGCCAAGGAAGGAGCCAGAGTCACCTGTGAACACAATTGTGGAAGAAACCATAAATAGCTTCAGCGACTGCCTATGATGTGATGACAGGTGACATAATACTGAAACACACAATACAATGCATGCTTACCAAGCAGCCAGGCCCTCTCTGTTTGTAGTTGTGCCATCAGATGTGGGACATTGCTGTTCCGCATTATGTAGGACTCACGCACTGATGCAGGAACCTTGGCTGTGACTTGTGAGATGTACTGGTATGCCAGACACACCACCTGTACATTGATTGAGTGGTAGTTCTTCCTGTTCCTATATACCTGTTCTTGTGCTTGTGAGCCGGGAGGGTTGGGCCGACAGTTGTGACTTGTTGTAGGACTGACATAGTCACCCACAAACATAAGTACTGTCATCCTTAAACCAGCAGTCTTGCCTAGAGCAAGAGTCAAACTACGACAGGTCTTCCTGTTCCTATACGCCTGTTCATTGGCACTGGGAGGGACCAAGGCTACATAGGTCCCATCAAAGACCCCTAGCACATGAGCAATGTGTCTCATCTCATAAAGGTCTGCCTTCACAAACCCCAAATCCACTCTTTGGGGGAACCTAATTGAGCTGTCTTGGTGCTTCAACAAGGCGCACAGTACATCCTGTAACTCCAGACTGAACATGGCCTGAGACATCCCTGATGTTAAGGCGACAGTATTCTGAAAGGACCCTGTGCCAAGGAAGTGTAACACTGACAATACTTGAACTACAGGAGGTATGCAATAGGGATTGCGAATGGCTGACATCAGATCTGGCTCCAACTGTGTACTTAGGGCCAGCTGAAGGAAAAAGGGAAATTACGACTTGCAATTTGCGAGTCCCAGCGACTCGCAAATTGCAACTCGCAATTTGGAATGCAGAAAGGTGTCTCAGACACCTTCTGCGACTCGCTATGGGGTCGCAAAGACCCACCTCATTAATATTAATAAGGTGGGTCGCAATTTGCGACCCCATAGCGAGTCTGGGCCCTCACGGGGATGGTGGCCTGCTGGAGACAGCAGACCATCATGTCCGTGACTGCTTTTAAATAAAGCAGTCTTTTTTTTTTCAAAGTGTAGCCCGTTTTCCTTAAAGGAAAACGAGCTGCACTTTGAAAAAAAAAAAAACATTTTGTTTCGGATTTTTTCAGGGCAGGTAGTGGTCCCTTGGACCACTGCCTGCTCTGAAAAAATATTTTTTTGTCAAGTCACAAAGGGGAAGGGGTCCCATGGGGACTGTAGGAAAGTACCATCTTGCCTGGCATGTTACCCCCATTTTTCACTGTATATATGTTGTTTTAGTTGTATGTGTCACTGGGACCCTGTCATCCAGGGCCCCAGTGCTCATAAGTGTGCCTGAATGTGTTACCTGTGTAGTGACTAACTGTCTCACTGAGGCTCTGCTAATCAGAACCTCAGTGGTTATGCTCTCTCATTTCTTTCAAATTGTCACTAACAGGCTAGTGACCAATTTTACCAATTTACATTGGCTTACTGGAACACCCTTATAATTCCCTAGTATATGGTACTGAGGTACCCAGGGTATTGGGGTTCCAGGAGATCCCTATGGGCTGCAGCATTTCTTTTGCCACCCATAGGGAGCTCTGACAATTCTTACACAGGCCTGCCACTGCAGCCTGAGTGAAATAACGTCCACGTTATTTCACAGCCATTTACCACTGCACTTAAGTAACTTATAAGTCACCTATATGTCTAACCTTTACCTGGTAAAGGTTAGGCGCAAAGTTACTTAGTGTGAGGGCACCCTGGCACTAGCCAAGGTGCCCCCACATTGTTCAGGACAAATTCCCCGGACTTTGTGAGTGCGGGGACACCATTACACGCGTGCACTACATATAGGTCACTACCTATATGTAGCTTCACAATGGTAACTCCGAATATGGCCATGTAACATGTCTATGATCATGGAATTGCCCCCTCTATGCCATCCTGGCATAGTTGGCACAATCCCATGATCCCAGTGGTCTGTAGCACAGACCCTGGTACTGACAAACTGCCTTTCAGGGGTTTCACTGCAGCTGCTGCAGCTGCCAACCCCTCAGACAGGTTTCTGCCCTCCTGGGGTCCAGCCAGGCTTGTCCCAGGATGGCAGAACAAAGGACTTCCTCTGAGAGAGGGTGTTACACCCTCTCCCTTTGGAAAATGGTGTGAAGGCAGGGGAGGAGTAGCCTCCCCCAGCCTCTGGAAATGCTTTCATGGGCATATTTGGTGCCCATTTCTGCATAAGCCAGTCTACACCGGTTCAGGGACCCCTTAGCCCTGCTCTGGCGCGAAACTGGACAAAGGAAAGGGGAGTGACCACTCCCCTGACCTGCACCTCCCCTGGGAGGTGTCCAGAGCTCCTCCAGTGTGCTCCAGACCTCTGCCATCTTGGAAACAGAGGTGCTGCTGGCACACTGGACTGCTCTGAGTGGCCAGTGCCACCAGGTGACGTCAGAGACTCCTTCCGATAGGCTCCTTCAGGTGTTGCTAGCCTATCCTCTCTCCTAAGTAGCCAAACCCTCTTTTCTGGCTATTTAGGGTCTCTGCTATGGGGATTTCCTTAGATAACGAATGCAAGAGCTCATCAGAGTTCCTCTGCATCTCTCTCTTCACCTTCTACCAAGGAATCGACTGCTGACCGAGCTGGAAGCCTGCAAAACTGCAACAAAGTAGCAAAGACGACTACTGCAACTCTGTAACGCTGATCCTGCCGCCTTCTCGACTGTTTTCCTGGTGGTGCATGCTGTGGGGGTAGTCTGCCTCCTCTCTGCACTAGAAGCTCCGAAGAAATCTCCCGTGGGTTGACGGAATCTTCCCCATGCAACCGCAGGCACCAAAGAACTGCATTACCGGTCCCCTGGGTCTCCTCTCAGCACAACGAGCGAGGTCCCTTGAATCCAGCAACTCTGTCCAAGTTACTCCCACAGTCCAGTGACTCTTCAGTCCAAGTTTGGTGGAGGTAAGTCCTTGCCTCCCCACGCCAGACTGCATTGCTGGGAACCGCGTCTTTTGCAGCTACTCCGGCTTCCGTACACTTCCGGCAGAAATCCTTTGTGCACAGCCAAGCCTGGGTCCACGGCACTCTAACCTGCATTGCACGACTTTCTAAGTTGGTCTCCGGCGATGTGGGACTCCTTTGTGCAACTTCGGGTGAGCACCATTTCACTCTTCTTCGTAGTGCCTGTCCTGGCACTTCTGCAGGTGCTGCCTGCTTCTGAGAGGGCTCCTTGTCTTGCTCGATGCCCACTCTGTCCCCAGACGCAATAGGCGACATCCTGGTCCCTCCTGGGCCACAGCAGCATCCAAAATCCCTAACTGCACAATTTGCAGCTAGCAAGGCTTGTTGGCAGTCTTTCGGCGGGAAAATACTTCTGCACGACTCTCCACGGCGTGGGGGATCCATCCTCCAATGTGAAAGTCTCTATCCCTTGTCGTTCCTGCAGAATCCTAAGCTTCTACCGTCCAGTAGCAGCTTCTTTGCACCCACAGCTGGCATTTCCTGGGCATCTGCCCATCTCCGACTTGCTTGTGACTTTTGGACTCTGTCCCCTTGTTCCACAGGTACCCTCGATTGGAAATCCATCGTTGTTGCACTGCTGGTTTGTGTCTTTCCTGCAGAATTCCCCTATCACGACTTCTATGTCCTTTGGGGAACTTTAGTGCACTTTGCACTCACTTTTCAGGGTCTTGGGGTGGGCTATTTTTCTAACCCTTACTATTTTCTAATAGTCCCAGCGACCCTCTACAAGGTCACATAGGTTTGGGGTCCATTCGTGGTTCGCATTCCACTTTTGGAGTATATGGTTTGTGTTGCCACTATCCCTATGTGTCCCCATTGCATCCTATTGTAACTATACATTGTTTGCACTGTTTTCTAAGACTATACTGCATATTTTTGGTATTGTGTACATATATCTTGTGTATATTTGCTATCCTCATACTGAGGGTACACTCTGAGATACTTTGGCATATTGTCATAAAAATAAAGTACCTTTATTTTTAGTATATCTGTGTATTGTGTTTTCTTATGATATTGTGCAAGTGACACTAGTGGTACTGTAGGAGCTTCACTCGTCTCCTAGTTCAGCCTAAGCTGCTCTGCTAAGCTACCATTATCTATCAGCCTATGCTGCTAGACACCCTATACACTAATACGGGATAACTTGGCCTGGTGCAAGGTGCAAGTACCCCTTGGTACTCACTACAAGCCAGTCCAGCCTCCTTCAGGGACCCCTTCCCGTTTGCGACTGGGTTACCATCCACTTCAAGTGGATGGTAATTGCGATTCCATTTGCATAGCATTCCGAGTCGCAAATAGGAAGGGAACACCCCTTCCTATTTGCGAGTCGGAAATGCTTTTTGTGTGTCGGATCCGACTCGCAAAATGCATTTCTACATAGCAAAGAGGCATTTGCGACTCGCAAACGGCGATTTTTGCAGTTTGCGACTCGCAATCTCTTTGCTACATCTGGCCCTTAGATCCATAATGGTATGACGATTCAGACGATATGTCTGGATGACATGCCTGTCCTCCGTGATTGCCAGGTCAACTAATGGACGGTACTTTACCACCTGATTTCAATTTGTGGTAAATTGCATGTGCAAAAGGGCATTCTGCGAATATTCACTATTTGCGATTTGTTGATTTTTTGAGGCATTGCATTGAGAATTTGTGTGTCGCAATCTGTGTATCACAAATAGCGTCATGGTTTTGCGGATCGCTATCTGAAAATCGCAAATCTAGGTCGCAATTTGAGTTATGCAGATAGCGATTCAGTAAATTATGCCGCTATTTGAGATACGCTGATTGCGACACGTGAAGTCATGGCGCAGTCGCACGGAATCGCTATTTTAGCGATTCTTTATTTTCGCACTGCGAATGCCTTTCATACATTTTATATGCCACTTTTGCATTTGCAAACGGCCGATTTTTTTCCGATTTGCACAGTTTGCGAAAAGCAAAAAAGTTTGATACATCTGCCTCATAAGTGTTACTCCAAGCAGTGGTTGGTTGTCTAAACATAAGGCAGCAAGATGAGATTTTAACAGTGGCTGAAGTAATATGTCCTTGCTGTGGCTTCATTTACACTGACTAACATTTAACATCCAATGCTATTTTACTGTTTAGTGTCCTGCTGGGCGAGCTGCCAGACAGATTTCAGAGTCCCTCCCGCACATCTCTCCTCAGCCGCTTTTGCATCCTATCAGTTTCTGGGTCCCCTCACACATCTCTCCTCAGTCCCTTGTAAATCCTAATATCACTGATGCCCCTTCACACATCTCTCCTCAGCCCCTCGTACATCCTGATATGAGTATCCATGTCCCACTCACATATCTCCTCTCACCCACCTTGTTCATCCTAATATCAGTATCTGTGTCCCCCTCACACATCTCTGCTCAGCGCCTTGTACATCCTATTATCAGAATCTGGGTCCCCCTCACACATTTTTCCTCACCCCCTTTTTCATCCTAATATCAGTAGCTGTGTCCCCCTCACACATCTGTCCTCAGCCCCTTGTTTGACCTAATATCAGTATCCATGTCCCCTCACACATCTCTCAACCCCTTGTATCCTAATATCAGTAACTGTGTCCCCTCACACATCTCTCCTCAGTCCCCTTGTATCCTAATCTCAGTATCTGTGTCTACCTTACACATCTCTCCTCATTCCCCTTGTTCATCCTTGATATCGGTATCTGGGTTCCCTTCACACGTCTTTGCTTAGCCCCTTGTACTTCATATTATCAGAATCTGTGTCCCTCTCACACACCTCTCCTCAGCTCTGTTGTACACACTGATATTAGTATCTGTGTCCCTCTCACACACCTCTCCTCAGCTCTGTTGTACACGCTGATGTTAGTATCTGTGTCCCCCTCACACATCGCTCCTTACCTATGGTGTACATCCTGATATCAGTATCTGTGTCCCCTCACACACCTCTCCTCAGGTCTGTTGTACACGCTGATATTAGTATCTGTGTCCCCCTCACACACCTCTCCACAGCCCCTTGTACATCCTAACATCAGTATATGTATCCCTCTCACATATCCCTCCTGAGCTGCCTTTGCATCCTATCAGTATCTGTGGCCCCTCACACATCTCTCCTCAGCCCCTTGTAAATTCTAATATCAGTGGTGTCCCCTCACACATCTCTCCTCAGCCCCTCATACATCCTGATATCAGTATCTGTGTCCCCCTCACACATCTCTCATTGGCCCGCATGCACATACTAATATCAGTATCCGTGTCCCACTCACACCTCTCTTCTACATCCTCAAATCAGTATCTGTGCCCCCTCACACATCTATCCTCAGTCCCTTCTATATCCTAATATCAGTATCTGTGTCTGTTAGGAATGAAGTCTCTAATTGTCAGAGGAATATACCCTTGTCCAAGTAGGGACAACAATCCTAGTCAGGGTAAATCACACACAATCCAAATTATCCTGTGCCCACCCTCCGGTAGCTTGGCACTTTGCAGTCAGGCTTAACTTAGAAGGCAAAGTGTAAAGTATTTGTGCAATAAATCATACAGTAACACAGTGAAAACACCACAAATACACCACACAGGTTTAGAAAGATAGAGATTATTTCTCTAAATTGACTAAGGTCAGAACGATGATAATCCAATGTACATAAGCAGAGTTATGAGTTTGTAAAGGTTAAATCCAACTAAAGTGCCTAGAAAAGACAATAGCTGTAGGAGGCTGGACTGGCTTGTAGTGAGTACCAAGGGGTACTTTATTTTTATGACAATATGCCAAAGTATCTTAGAGTGTACCCTCAGTGAGAGGACAGGAAATATACACAAGATATATATACACAATAGCAAAAATATGCAGTATAGTCTTAGAAAACAGTGCAAACAAGGTATAGTTACAATAGGATGCAATGGGGAAACATAGGGATAGGGGCAACACAAACCATATACTCCAAAAGTGGAATGCGAACCACGAATGGACCCCAAACCTATGTGACCTTGTAGAGGGTCGCTGGGACTATTAGAAAATAGTGAGAGTTAGAAAAATAACCCTCCCCTAGACCCTGAAAAGTGAGTGCAAAGTGCACTAAAGTTCCCCTAAGGACAAAGAAGTCGTGTTAGAGGAATAATGCAGGAAAGACACAAACCAGCAATGCAACAACTGTGGATTTCCAATCTAGGGTACCTGTGGAACAAGGGGACCAAGTCCAAAAGTCACAAGCAAGTCGGAGATGGGCAGATGCCCAGGAAATGCCAGCTGCGGGTGCAAAGAAGCTTCAACTGGACAGAAGAAGTTGAGGTTTCTGCAGGAACAAAAAGGGCTAGAGACTTCCCCTTTGGTGGACGGATCTCCCTCGCCTTGGAGAGTCGAACAAAAGTGTTTTCCCGCCGGAAGGACGCCAACAAGCCTTGCTAGTTGCAAATCGTGCGTTTGGCGTTTTTGGACGCTGCCGGGGCCCAGGAGGGACCAGGAGGTCGCAAATTGCACCTGAAGAGAGAGAAGACGTCGAGCAAGACAAAGAGCCCTCACTGAAGCAGGTAGCACCCGGGGAAGTGCCAGAAACAGGCACTACAAGGATGCGTGAAACGGTGCTCGCCAAAGTTGCACAAAAGAGTCCCACGTCGCCGGAGACCGACTTAGAAAGTCGTGCAATGCAGGTTAGAGTGCCGTGGACCCAGGCTTGGCTGTGCACGAAGGATTTCCGCCGGAAGTGCACAGGGGCCGGAGTAGCTGCAAAGTCGCGGTTCCCAGCAATGCAGCCCAGCGAGGTGAGGCAAGGACTTACCTCCACCAAACTTGGGCTGAAGAGTCACTGGACTGTGGGGGTCACTTGGACAGAGTCGCTGGATTCGAGGGACCTCGCTCGTCGTGCTGAGAGGAGACCCAAGGGACCAGTAATGCAGCTTTTTGGTGCCTGCGGTTGCAGGGGGAAGATTCCGTCGACCCACGGGAGATTTCTTCGGAGCTTCTGGTGCAGAGAGGAGGCAGACTACCCCCACAGCATGCACAAGCAGGAAAACAGTCGAGAAGGCGGCAGGATCAGCGTTACAGAGTTGCAGTAGTTGTCTTTGCTACTATGTTGCAGGTTTGCAGGCTTCCAGCGCGGTCAGAAGTCGTTTCCTTATCAGAAGGTGAAGAGAGAGATGCAGAGGAACTCGGATGAGTTCTTGCATTCGTTATCTAAAGTTTCCCCAGAGACAGAGACCCTAAATAGCCAGAAAAGAGGGTTTGGCTACCTAGGAGAGAGGAAAGGCTACTAACACCTGAAGGAGCCTATCAGCAGGAGTCTCTGACGTCACCTGGTGGCACTGGCCACTCAGAGCAGTCCAGTGTGCCAGCAGCACCTCTGTTTCCAAGATGGCAGAGGTCTGGAGCACACTGGAGGAGCTCTGGACACCTCCCAGGGGAGGTGCAGGTCAGGGGAGTGGTCACTCCCCTTTCCTTTGTCTAGTTTTGCGCCAGAGCAGGGGCTAAGGGGTCCCTGAACCGGTGTAGACTGGCTTATGCAGAATTGGGCACATCTGTGCCCAACAAAGCATTTCCAGAGGCTGGGGGAGGCTACTCCTCCCCTGCCTTCACACCATTTTCCAAAGGGAGAGGGTGTCACACCCTCTCTCAGAGGAAGTTCTTTGTTCTGCCATCCTGGGCCAGGCCTGGCTGGACCCCAGGAGGGCAGCTGCCTGTCTGAGGGGTTGGCAGCAGCAGCAGCTGCAGTGAAACCCCAGGAAGGGCAGTCTGGCAGTACCAGGGTCTGTGCTACAGACCACTGGGATCATGGAATTGTACCAACAATGCCAGGATGGCATAGAGGGGGCAATTCCATGATCATAGACATGTTACATGGCCATATTCGGAGTTACCATGGTGAAGCTACATATAGGTAGTGACCTATATGTAGTGCATGCGTGTAATGGTGTCCACGCACTCACAAAGTTCAGTGAATTGGCTCTGAACAATGTGGGGGCACCTTGGCTAGTGCCAGGGTGCCCTCACACTAAGTAACTTTGCACCTAACCTTTACCAGGTAAAGGTTAGACATATAGGTGACTTATAAGTTACTTAAGTGCAGTGTAAAATGGCTGTGAAATAACGTGGACGTTATTTCACTCAGGCTGCAGTGGCAGGCCTGTGTAAGAATTGTCAGAGCTCCCTATGGGTGGCAAAAGAAATGCTGCAGCCCATAGGGATCTCCTGGAACCCCAATACCCTGGGTACCTCAGTACCATATACTAGGGAATTATAAGGGTGTTCCAGTAAGCCAATGTAAATTGGTAAAAATGGTCACTAGCCTGTCATTGACAATTTGGAAAGAAATGAGAGAGCATAACCACTGAGGTTCTGATTAGCAGAGCCTCAGTGAGACAGTTAGTCACTACACAGGTAACACATTCAGGCACACTTATGAGCACTGGGGCCCTGGGTTACCAGGGTCCCAGTGACACATACAACTAAAACAACATATATATACAGTGAAAAATGGGGGTAACATGCCAGGCAAGATGGTACTTTCCTACACAACCCCCCCCCCCAAACGAAGGACAATAAGACTAGCCATTACCTGATGAGTCTTCATTGTCTAAGTGGAAATATCTGGAGAGTCCATCTGCATTGGAGTGGCTACTCCCAGGTCTATGTTCCACTGTATAGTCCATTCCCTGTAGGGATATGGACCACCTCAACAATTTAGGATTTTCACCTTTCATTTGTTTTAGCCAAAGTAGAGGTTTGTGGTCTGTCTGAACAATGAAGTGAGTGCCAAACAGGTATGGCCTCAACTTCTTCAGAGCCCAGACCACAGCAAAGGCCTCCCTCTCAATGGCAGACCAACGCTTTTCTCTAGGGGTCAACCTCCTACTAATAAAAGCAACAGGTTGATCCTGGCCCTCAGAATTAAGTTGTGATAGGACTGCCCCTACTCCTAATTCAGATGCATCAGTTTGGACATAGAATTTTTTAGAGTAACAAGGGCTTTTCAGGACAGGTGCAGAGCACATGGCCTGCTTCAGCTCCTCAAAAGCTTTCTGACAGCTTGCTGTCCACAATACCTTTTTAGGCATTTTCTTGGATGTGAGGTCATTAAGAGGGGCTGCTATGGAGCCATAGTTCTTAATGAACCTCCTGTAATACCCAGTGAGGCCTAGGAAGGCTCTCACCTGAGTCTGTGTGGTAGGGGGAACCCAATCAATAATAGTTTGGATTTTCCCCTGAAGTGGTGCAATCTGTTCCCCACCAACAAGGTGTCCCAGATAAACCACCTTACCCTGCCCTATCTGGCACTTTGAAGCCTTGATAGTGAGGCCTGCCTTTTGCAGAGCCTCCAAAACTTTCCATAGGTGGACCAGGTGATCATCCCAGCTGGAGCTAAAGACAGCTATATCGTCCAAATATGCTGCAGTGAAAGCTTCCAGCCCTTGCAGGACTGTGTTCACCAACCTCTGAAAAGTGGCAGGTGCATTTTTCAAACCAAAAGGCATTACAGTAAACTGGTAATGTCCTCCAATGGTAGAAAATGCAGTCTTAGGTTTAGCATCTTCTGACAATTTGATCTGCTAATACCCTGCAGTCAAATCAAAAGTGCTTAGATACTTGGCAGATGCCAGTGTATCTATAAGCTCATCTGCCCTGGGTATAGGGTGAGCATCAGTTTTGGTTACCAAGTTGAGACCTCTATAGTCTACACAAAACCTCATTTCCTTCTTTCCATCTTTAGAATTGGGTTTTGGTACCAGTACCACAGGAGAAGCCCATGGACTGTCAGAGTGCTCAACCACTCCTAGTTCCAACATTTTCTGAACTTCTTGCTTTATGCAGTCCCTGACATGGTCAGGCTGCCTATAGATCTTACTTTTGACAGGTAAACTGTCTCCAGTATCTATAGTGTGCTCACACCAAGAAGTGGTGCCTGGCACAGTAGAGAAGAGTTCTGAAAATTGTCCTAGGAGATTTATGCAATTATCTTTCTGCTCAGCAGTAAGACAATCAGCCAAAACTACACCTTCCACAAGAGCATCTTGTTCTGTGGAAGAGAAGAGATCAGGTAGAGGATCACTGTCTTCTTCCTGTCCCTCATCTGTTGCCATGAGCAGGGTGAGATCAGCCCTGTCATAGTAGGGTTTCAGGCGGTTGACATGGAGCACCCTAAGGGGACTCCTGGCAGTGCCTAAGTCAACCAAGTAGGTGACTTCACCCTTCTTTTCAACAATTGTGTGGGGTCCACTCCATTTATCTTGGAGTGCTCTTGGGGCCACAGGCTCCAAGACGCACACTTTCTGCCCTGGTTGGTACTGAACCAAAACAGCCTTCTGATCATGCCATTGCTTCTGGAGCTCTTGGCTGGCCTGAAGGTTTTTACTGGCCTTTTTCATGTACTCAGCCATCCTTGATCTGAGGCCAAGTACATAATCCACAATATCCTGCTTAGGAGCTTTTAAAGGTTGTTCCCAACCCTCCTTTACAAGTGTGAGTGGACCCCTAACAGGGTGTCCAAAAAGAAGTTCAAAGGGGCTGAAGCCCACTCCTTTCTGGGGTACCTCCCTGTAGGCAAAAAGGAGGCATGGTAGAAGGATATCCCATCTCCTGCGGAGTTTTTCAGGGAGTCCCATAATCATGCCTTTGAGAGTTGTTTTAAATCTCTCCACCAGTCCATTTGTTTGTGGATGACAGGGTGTTGTGAACTTGTAAGTTACACCACACTCCTTCCACATGGCCTTTAAGTATGCAGACATGAAATTGCTTCCTCTGTCTGATACTACTTCCTTTGGGAAGCCCACCCTGGAAAATATTCCCAGGAGGGCCTTTGCCACTGCAGGAGCTGTAGTGGTCCTTAAAGGAATAGCTTCAGGATATCTTGTGGCATGGTCCACTACCACTAAGATAACCCTATTGCCTGAAGCAGTAGGAGGGTCAAGGGGGCCAACTATGTCAACCCCTACCCTTTCAAAGGGAACCCCAACCACAGGCAGTGGGATAAGGGGTGCCTTTGGAGTGCCACCTGTCTTGCCACTGGCTTGACAGGTTTCACAGGACTTACAAAATTCCTTTGTGTCCTCAGACATCCTAGGCCAATGAAACAATGGTACCAATCTGTCCCAAGTTTTCATTTGACCCAGGTGCCCAGCTAAGGGAATGTCATGTGCCAGTGTTAGGAGGAACTTTCTGTACTCCTGAGGAATCACTAATCTCCTGGCAGCTCCAGGTTTAGGATCCCTATGCTCAGTGTACAAGAGGTTGTCCTCCCATTAAACTCTGTGAGAGTCACTGACATCCCCATTAGCCTGTTTGACAGCTTGCTGTCTGAGACCCTCTAATGTGGGACAGGTTTGCTGTGCCACACTCAGCTCCTCCTTGGCAGGCCCCCCTTCACCCAAAAGCTCAGCAGTGTCTGCTTCCAGCTCCTCTGGTGTAGGTTCTGCACAGGGAGGGAATTCTTCTTCCTCAGAATTAGAATCCACTGTAGAGGGAGGGATAGTAGGAAGTGGTTTGCTTCTACTAGCCCTAGCTTTAGGGAGCACTTGGTCCATTGTTCCAGGATCCAAGCTTCCCTGTCCTTTTTGCTTTTTGGCCTGAGCCCTTGTCAAAGCAAAAATATGCCCTGGGATGCCCAGCATTGCTGCATGGGCCTCCAACTCCACATCTGACCAAGCTGATGTCTCCAAATCATTCCCTAATAGACAGTCTACAGGTAAATCTGAAGCTACCACAACTTTCTTTGGACCAGTTACCCCCCCCCCAGTTGAGATTTACAACAGCCATGGGGTGGCTTTGTGTTATGTTGTGAGCATCGGTTACTTGCTACTGGTGTCCAAGTATGTGTTGTTCAGGGTGCACCAGTTTCTCAATCACCATTGTGACACTGGCACCTGTGTCCCTGTAGGCCTGGACCTCAACACCATTTATTAGGGTTAGTTGCTTGTACTTCTCCAAGTTATGGGGGCAAGCAACCAAAGTGGCTAAATCAATAGCCCCTTCAGAGACTAAAGTAGCCTCTGTGGTCTCCCTAATCAGACCAACCCCAACTAAATTACCAAAAGTGAGCCCAGCTACTCCCTTGGATTGGCTATTAGTAGGTTTGCTCCCACCACCACTGCTATTAGTAGGGACACTAGGTGTAGCAGTAGGGGTTGTAGTGGTAGGAGCTGTGGTGCCTTTCTTTGGACAACTGGGATCTGTTGTCCAATGGCCTTTTATTTTACATAAATAGCACCATGGTTTATTTTCCTTGTTCTGATTAAAGGAGGATTTGGACCCACCACCCCCACCAGAGTGTTTTTGTGGGCCTGATGAAGACTCATTTTTAGATTTGTCCCCACCCTTGTCAGAAGACTTACCATCCTTCTTTTTGTTGCCATCTTTGTCACCCCCTGTATGAACTTTTCTGTTCACTCTTGTTCTGACCCATTTGTCTGCCTTCTTTCCCAATTCTTGGGGAGAGGTCAGATCAGAGTCCACCAAGTACTGGTGCAACAAATCAGACACACAATTATTAAGAATATGCTCTCTCAGGATCAAGTTATACAGGCTGTCATAATCAGGAACTTTACTGCCATGTAACCACCCCTCCAAGGCCTTCACTGCCTGGTCAATGAAATCAACCCAGTCTTGTGAAGACTCCTTTTTGGTCTCTCTGAACTTTATCCTGTACTGTTCAGTGGTTAAGCCATAACCATCCAGGAGTGCATTCTTAAGAACTTGGAAATTATTAGCATCATTTTCTTTGACAGTAAGGAGCCTATCCCTACCTTTTCCACTAAATGATAGCCATAGGATAGCAGCCCACTGCCTTTGAGGGACATCCTGTACAACACAGGCCCTCTCAAGTGCAGCAAACCACTTGTTAATGTCATCCCCCTCCTTATAAGGGGGAACTATCTTGTGCAGATTCCTGGAATCATGCTCTTTTGCAGGATGACTATGGGGAATACTGATGCTGCCACCATGGGTATCTAAACCCAACTTCTGTCTTTCCTTCTCTAATTCAAAAGACTGTCTATCCAAATCCAGCTGTTGCTTTTTAAGCTTCAGTCTGGTTTGTTCCACCCTCAACTTATTGAGTTCCCTCTCTAACATTCTGTCATCAGGGTTGGTGGGAGGGACATTTCTAGAAACAGAGCTATGATGGGAATGAACAGAAGGAGACCTGTCCCTTACAGAAGCCAACTTAACAGCTTGGTTTACAGAAACATTACTACCAGTATGGTGAGAATAAATGCTTTTGCTATGATGTGAGACAACACTATTTCTATGGTGTGGCTCATCATCATTACCATCTATGCTAGATTGTCTAGTAATGGGCAGGCTAGGAAGTTTCTTTCCTGAATCTTTTCCTGGGGGAGTCCCTGAATCTGATTGGGAACTATTAGGTACTTTTTCAACAGATGGGGCACCTATGGCCTTATCCTGTTCTCTAAGCATGTTAATTAATAGTTCTAAGGCAGGATTCTTCCCTACACTCAAACCTCTCTCTATACAGAGACTCCTTGCTCTTTTCCAGCTAAGGTTGTCATATGCAAGTTTGGACAGATCAACACTTTGGCCTGTGCCAGACATTTTTTAGAGAGAGTTAAAGTGATAGAGAAAGAGACAAAAGTTTTCAGAACTTTTTGGAAAGACAGAAAAAACTTTTTAAACTTTTAAGAACTTTTTGAAAGTTTAGAAGTACTTTTCAGCACTTAGAAAAGAGTGAAAAGAGGAAATGCAAAACTTTTTGGCTATGTGTATATACACTGACCTTGTTTTGTATATTTTTCTCTTATGAAAAGTACAATGACAAGAGTGGTAAGTAGTCTCAAGCACTTATCCCACCACTGCACAACCAATGTAGGAGGCTGGACTGGCTTGTAGTGAGTACCAAGGGGTACTTTATTTTTATGACAATATGCCAAAGTATCTTAGAGTGTACCCTCAGTGAGAGGACAGGAAATATACACAAGATATATATACACAATAGCAAAAATATGCAGTATAGTCTTAGAAAACAGTGCAAACAAGGTATAGTTACAATAGGATGCAATGGGGAAACATAGGGATAGGGGCAACACAAACCATATACTCCAAAAGTGGAATGCGAACCACGAATGGACCCCAAACCTATGTGACCTTGTAGAGGGTCGCTGGGACTATTAGAAAATAGTGAGAGTTAGAAAAATAACCCTCCCCAAGACCCTGAAAAGTGAGTGCAAAGTGCACTAAAGTTCCCCTAAGGACAAAGAAGTCGTGTTAGAGGAATAATGCAGGAAAGACACAAACCAGCAATGCAACAACTGTGGATTTCCAATCTAGGGTACCTGTGGAACAAGGGGACCAAGTCCAAAAGTCACAAGCAAGTCGGAGATGGGCAGATGCCCAGGAAATGCCAGCTGCGGGTGCAAAGAAGCTTCGACTGGACAGAAGAAGAGGTTTTTGCAGGAACGAAAAGGGCTAGAGACTTCCCCTTTGGTGGACGGATCTCTCTCGCCTTGCAGAGTCGTGCAGAAGTGTTTTCCTGCCGGAAGGACGCCAACAAGCCTTGCTAGTTGCAAATCGTGCGTTTGGCGTTTTTGGACGCTGCCGGGGCCCAGGAGGGACCAGGAGGTCGCAAATTGGACCTGAAGAGAGAGGGGACGTCGAGCAAGACAAAGAGCCCTCACTGAAGCAGGTAGCACCCAGGGAAGTGCCAGAAACAGGCACTAAAAGGATGCGTGAAACGGTGCTCGCCGAAGTTGCACAAAAGAGTCCCACGTCGCCGGAGACCGACTTAGAAAGTCGTGCAATGCAGGTTAGAGTGCCGTGGACCCAGGCTTGGCTGTGCACGAAGGATTTCCGCCGGAAGTGTACAGGGGCCGGAGTAGCTGCAAAGTCGCGGTTCCCAGCAATGCAGCCCAGCGAGGTGAGGCAAGGACTTACCTCCACCAAACTTGGGCTGAAGAGTCACTGGACTGTGGGGGTCACTTGGACAGAGTCGCTGGATTCGAGGGCCTCGCTCGTCGTGCTGAGAGGAGACCCAAGGGACCGGTAATGTAGCTTTTTGGTGCCTGCGGTTGCAGGGGGAAGATTCCGTCGACCCACGGGAGATTTCTTCGGAGCTTCTGGTGCAGAGAGGAGGCAGACTACCCCCACAGCATGCACAAGCAGGAAAACAGTCGAGAAGGCGGCAGGATCAGCGTTACAGAGTTGCAGTAGTCGTCTTTGCTACTATGTTGCAGGTTTGCAGGCTTCCAGCGCGGTCAGCAGTTGTTTCCTTATCAGAAGGTGAAGAGAGAGATGCAGAGGAACTCTTGCATTCGTTATCTAAAGTTTCCCCAGAGACAGAGACCCTAAATAGCCAGAAAAGAGGGTTTGGCTACCTAGGAGAGAGGAAAGGCTACTAACACCTGAAGGAGCCTATCAGCAGGAGTCTCTGACGTCACCTGGTGGCACTGGCCACTCAGAGCAGTCCAGTGTGCCAGCAGCACCTCTGTTTCCAAGATGGCAGAGGTCTGGAGCACACTGGAGGAGCTCTGGACACCTCCCAGGGGAGGTGCAGGTCAGGGGAGTGGTCACTCCCCTTTCCTTTGTCCAGTTTCGCGCCAGAGCAGGGGCTAAGGGGTCCCTGAACCGGTGTAGACTGGCTTATGCAGAATTGGGCACATCTGTGCCCAACAAAGCATTTCCAGAGGCTGGGGGAGGCTACTCCTCCCCTGCCTTCACACCATTTTCCAAAGTGAGAGGGTGTCACACCCTCTCTCAGAGGAAGTTCTTTGTTCTGCCATCCTGGGCCAGGCCTGGCTGGACCCCAGGAGGTCAGCTGCCTGTCTGAGGGGTTGGCAGCAGCAGCAGCTGCAGTGAAACCCCAGGAAGGGCAGTCTGGCAGTACCAGGGTCTGTGCTACAGACCACTGGGATCATGGAATTGTACCAACAATGCCAGGATGGCATAGAGGGGGCAATTCCATGATCATAGACATGTTACATGGCCATATTCGGAGTTACCATGGTGAAGCTACATATAGGTAGTGACCTATATGTAGTGCACGCGTGTAATGGTGTCCCCGCACTCACAAAGTTCAGTGAATTGGCTCTGAACAATGTGGGGGCACCTTGGCTAGTGCCAGGGTGCCCTCACACTAAGTAACTTTGCACCTAACCTTTACCAGGTAAAGGTTAGACATATAGGTGACTTATAAGTTACTTAAGTGCAGTGTAAAATGGCTGTGAAATAACGTGGACGTTATTTCACTCAGGCTGCAGTGGCAGGCCTGTGTAAGAATTGTCAGAGCTCCCTATGGGTGGCAAAAGAAATGCTGCAGCCCATAGGGATCTCCTGGAACCCCAATACCCTGGGTACCTCAGTACCATATACTAGGGAATTATAAGGGTGTTCCAGTAAGCCAATGTAAATTGGTAAAAATGGTCACTAGCCTGTCAGTGACAATTTGGAAAGAAATGAGAGAGCATAACCACTGAGGTTCTGATTAGCAGAGCCTCAGTGAGACAGTTAGTCACTACACAGGTAACACATTCAGGCACACTTATGAGCACTGGGGCCCTGGGTTACCAGGGTCCCAGTGACACATACAACTAAAACAACATATATACAGTGAAAAATGGGGGTAACATGCCAGGCAAGATGGTACTTTCCTACAATAGCTTCAACTGGGGCTATCACGGCGTAGTTGACGGAGTCGTTCCTAACAATCCAACACCACTGGTGCCGGTCACAGAGTCACACAGACCCCCAGGTACAGTACCTTTGAAAAACAAAAAACAAGGACATCATCGCACGTAGTCAGAGAGAGGCGTCGTTGAAGTCGGTGAGGCGTCAGTCCCTTACTGCGTCCAAGGAAATGAAGCATCAGTTCCACTCTGCGAAGCAAGAGGAGGTGAGGCGTTGGTTCCATCATGGCTGGGGGAGTTGATGCAGCGTCGTCCCCGATGTATCAGTCTTTTGTATCCCGGCGGGGTCGCTAGTTTGAGTCCGTCAGGACGTGATGTGTTGACTTCGCAGTGTCGTGGGGACCCTGAGTGACGTCAGCGGAGTCACAGTATGATCAGAATTGGGTTGCAGGTTGGAGTCATTGCGTGCAGCGGGTCCACGGAGCAGGAGCAGGCTGCGGTGTCGTTGGCATCGCTGAAGTCGTTCTGGCGTCACTGAAGTCGGAAACTAGCAAAAAGCTAGCTGGTGAAGTCATTATGGCTCCGAGACTTCAAGTAACAGGGGACAAGCTCAATCCAAGCCCTTGGAGAACACTTATGGGGGAAGGCAGAGTCCTTCCAACAGAGTCAGAGGCAAGCAGGGCAGCAGGGCAACAGCAGGGCAGCAGTCCAAATGAGTCATTTGGGCAGCCAGGCAGGTCTTCTGACAGAGTGCAGGTGTAGATCCAGAAGTATCTGAGTTGGTGGGGTCAGAGACCCAGTTTATTTACTCCAAAATACCTTTGAAGTGGGGGAGACTTCAAAGAGTGGTTTTGAAGTGCACAGGTTCTCCTTTCCGTGCATTCCTGTCTGCCAGGGTCCCAGTAGTGGGTTTGGCAGTCCATTGTGTGAGGGCAGGCCACTAGCCTTTGTGATGTAAGTATCAGGCCCGCCACCCTTCCAGCCCAAGAAGACCCATTCAGTATGCAGATGATTGTAGGTGTGAATGAGAATCCTGTGTTTGTGGTTTTCTGGGTGAAATGCACAAGGGAACTTTCAACCAGCGCAGATGTGGACTGGAGACAGGCTGTAAGGCACAGATGGATTAAGTGCAGAGAAATGCTCACTTTCTAAAAGTGGCATTTCTAAGATCGTAATATAAAATCCAACCTCACCACTAAGCAGGATTTTGTATTACCATCCTGGCCATACTAACCATGTCCTATTTACCCCTTTCTGATCAGAACCTACCACTCAACAGTATATGAGGGCAGTCGTAATTCTAGCCTATGAAAGGAGCAGGCCTCACAGTAGTGGAAAACGAGTTTAGGAGTTTTTCAATACCAAGACATATAAACCACATGTATACATGTCCTGCCTTTTACCTATATAGTACACTACCCTATAGGTTACCAAGGGCCTACCTTAGGGGTGACTTGTATGTAGAAAAACGGGAGCTTAAGGCTTGGCAAGTACTTTTAAATGCCAAGTCGAAGTGGCAGTGAAACTCCACTCACAGGCCTTGCAATGGCAGGCCTGAGGCATGGCTAAGGGAATACTTATGTGGGTGGCACAATTAGTGTGTAAGTAATGTGAAGATGGCCATCATACATGTTACAGAGCATATATTGTACTTTGGGTACAGCTATGAATCAAAACTTTCCTTTGGTAAGTGGTGAATGTCCACTGCCGTTGCCAACATTCCTTGTGCCTACATGCCAGCATATGGACCTTTCTCTTTAGCAACAACAAATTGAGAGCTGCTATTCCATGCATGGTCTAAATGTGTTTAATGGATGATGTCTGTATTCCCTCACATGTATATGCATGGCAACCTGTGTGTGGAATGAGACATTTACAATGAGGTTACATCTTATGGTGTGACTCATACAGGACTGTCACCATTGTTTATTGTCTGACCCACACCCTCATGAGTCATAGCACGTCATGTGGCATGTACAGCTGCAGTAGCAATGAGGGACATGACTGGTAGGCCTCGCATATTTAGCCACATTGTGCATTTCTATGCCATTGATTAAGAATCATGTAGCAAATGCTTTTCAGATGTGAAATGGGTAAGGTTTGTGATCTGACTGTTGGCATGCATCATGGAGTGACTTGCAGTGATGTTGGAAACACATGTGTTGGGTACAACCATTCATGAACAGACATCTGGGTTTGCATGACCAAAACTGGGCCAATGATATTGCTTCCAAATGTACATGTTATTGTGCTTCAACAGGTACTTGCAAATATCTGGACCTCACCAACATCCAAGGGACTAATGACGTCTACAGATGCACTCAGGGTATTTCGCTCTAAGGGGTGCCGGATCTATCAGTGGTGGATTCCCTGGGACTTGCTAATTCATTGTGTTGCAGATTTTGGAGACATCTCTCCCTGACATATTGCACATGATGTCTACAGTATCAAGTTCCATGGCACATGCGTGGCCTATCTGAGTGACATTAGTACTACCTCAATGGCTCCCTTGGGACACAAATCACTTGGTGAAGTGTGCATGGTGGAACTGCTACCAGTGTGATATGTTTATTTTCTGGTCATCTTCTCCAGGATATTGTACTTTTGTTAGCAACTTGACATTTTTTTGCATCATTTTGTGTTGTTGGATCATTTGGTATTTGACAGATAGATGTGTGCATGCTCTTCTCTGGGCTCTGTGGGTAGGCACTTGGCATTGGCCAACTATTGTATGACAACAGACAAGTGGGGTGTTCTGCATGGGACAAAGCATTGAAGATGATGATTTATCCTTCTTGTTCAATGGTTACTGTGATTGCACAACTTCAACCATGCAATTGTTGCTGTCTGAGATCCTGATTTCCGTGTGGTGAACTGTTGCCAGTTCAGATGGCATGCATGCATATAGTTTCTCTTTGTGGTTGTAGCTTCTCCCCAGGGAAGCAAAGGAGACAGGGCACCGGCGAGTAAGGGAGCATGTGACCACAGGTCTTTGTTTCAAGACAACATGGACACATAGGGACCCAGTGGCCTTAAGAGTGAGGGGAGTGCCACGGGGGAGACTGGAACATCATATTCATAATCAGATTATTTCTCAAGTGGCCACTACCTAGTGGTGGCGGACTCATTGGGACCTACCCCAGTGCCATCTTTGTCTGCCACACCCAATTCTATTGCCACCCTTCCTGTTGCTCCACACCCAGTTGGATGTGCCTGACCCACAAGAGGGTGGGTGACTCCTTTGCTGCAGGTACCTCTGCCCCAGTCCCTTTTCCCCCTGCTGCTCTCAGCGAGGAGGCTATTGACCTCCTGAGAAGTATCTCTGTGGGTAAGACAGTCGTTGTGAAAGCCATCCAGGAATTGGCAACTCAAATGCAGCAAACCAATGCATTCCTGGAAGGCATTCAGGGTGCAATGTCTGGCTTACAGAGATCTTTTCATGCTCTGGTCTCCACACAGATGGCAGCCACTCACCTCCCACATTCCGTACCCCTCCACCTCCCTCTTCTCACTCCAAATCCCCCATTTACCTACCTACCCCAAGCACACAAGCCGATCCGCACGCACCCACCTCAACAAACACGAGCAGCACACATACTCACAAGTACCACAAGACACACTGGCACACAAGCACACAAGCAAACAACAGACACCAACAGACACAACATCATTCACCACTTCACTAGACAGCCCCGCAGCAACAGACACTATATTAAGCATACTCACAGGCACCACTACAACAGTCAGTGAGACACCCACCCTACCCGGCATACCCGCAGACACCACCCAAAGAGACACACAGACATCCACCACTAAATGCATACGGGCAGATACCACCCCAACAGCAGCACACACATCCACCACTCCCACATCCCCAGCACTTCCACCTCCCAGCCCCACCAGGACACACAAATGCCCACACTCACGCACCCAACAGACACCACACAAACCAAAGCATGCATCCCACATGCACACATCCACAACATCCATATAAACAGCAGACCACCACTCCCTCAACCTCAAAAACCCCACCTTCTTCTGCTGACTGTCCCTGTGTACCTCAGAAAGTTTTTTTGTTTGACCTTGGCCTTTTCCCTGTTGCCTTCACTCCTGTCACAAACCCAAGGGGCCGGACCCATCTCCCAACCCCTTCCTTCTACCTCCAAGTGCTCCCCTGTCACATTAGTTCCCCCCGCAAACACCCATACTCCTCCTCCAAAGTAGAAGCCTACCCCTTCCAAGAAGAACCCCACCCCTCCCAAGAATCAGTCCACCCCTCCCAACCTCCCCCCAAGGATGATCCCTGCCTAATCATTTGATGCCCCTTCCTGTGGAGGTTCCCTGACAGTTAGGAGTCACCTTTTGGCACAATACTGTGCCATGGGGGATCCTTATCTGGACTGGCCAACGGTCTTATAAATTTTACAATTGTACATAAATAAACCCAAGTTGTGTTTTTTTAGGTACACCTTTTTCCTGCAATTCCTTCTCTTGTTTGATGTTGTTCCTGAGTAACTTGTGCTGCCAGCCTACAGTTGTGTATGTACATTCCTACTTGCTGATCCATATGCTGTTCCTTGCAGCATCCAACTTTGCGGACAGTGCTGGTGTCCCCCAAGACAGGGGTATATGTTGAATGTATGGATATGTGGGTGTAAATGCAATGGTAGTGTCATGACATTATGTACTATATGGTATGGGCGTATTTCAACTTGTTGTAGGAGGCTGGCCCTCTATGTAGTGTGCAAAACTAGGCACATTGTGCAGGGGGTCCAGGCAACCACACGTTGGTTTCCAAAAGTAAAATTTAGACTGTCTAATGCTCCAATTTTTAAGGTAGGTGCTCGAGCAGTTAGGCTAATCCAGGAGATGTGCTAAGTATTTGCTGCACTCACAAATCTAGTCATGCACTACACACACTCAATGAATATCTCAAGACTAGATTTTATAAACAACACCCAGCACCCTGAGGTCTAGAATCCGTTAAATCTAAACCTAAATGGCAAACTTCAGAGACAAAGGAGCATATTTATACTTGTTATGCGCCAAATTTGCGTAATTTCTTTTACGCAATTTCGAAGCAAAACTAACTCCATATTTATACTTTGGTGCTAGACCCGTCTGACGGCAAGGTTATGGAGTTAAAGTCATTTTTTGGACGTGGAAACCTACCTTGCGTCAATGAGATGCAAGTTAGGTGTTCTCGGCCAAAAAATTACTCTATTGCCTTAGCGCCATATTTATCACCCCACGCTAAAATCATGCAAGGGGGGAGGAGGGGTCAAATAATGGTGCAAAGTTTGCTTTGCACCATTATTTAATGCTTGGGTCAGGGCAGGCATTAGGGGACCTCTGGGCCTATTTCCATGGGGGAACATCATGGAATAAGCCCACAGATGCCCTGCCTAGGCCCCAGGGACACCCCCACCAACACCAGAGGGACAGCAGAGAATGGGAGACCTCATCCCAGGTAAGTATAGGTAAGTACAGGTAAGTATTGTTTTTTAGGTGCCATTGGAGGCCCTGAAATGGGCCCCCTACATGGCACTTGGTGCAATGGCCATGGCCAGGGGACCCTGGTCCCCTGTGCTGGCCATTGGGGTAGTGGGCATGACTCCTGTCTTTTCTAAGACAGGAGTCATGTGGGATGGATGGTTTTGCATCAGAAAATGATGCTAGGCTGGTTAGAGTCATTGCTTTTTACTCTAATCTGCCTAACATAATTTTTTGGTGCAAAACCCCCTTCTCCCATACCACCACCCCCACCCGGCTAGCGTCATTTTTTTTTACTCTAGCCTACCCTTTGCACCAGCTTGCATCATTCCATAAATATGGAAGGCGGCTGGCGCTCACAAATGGTGCAAACCAGTGCAAAACTTTTTGATGCAAAACTGCGCTATTGCAGTTTTGCTTCAAAAAGTATCAATATTCCCCAAAGTGTGGCACCTCAAACATAGTGTTGAGGATTCTCCCAGCATGACAACATTTGCAACATGTAGCTCCTGAAGATAATAGAGGGGCCAAACATGGAGTTCTTGCTTGAAGAATGTTTACCACAAATAATGGCCATGTGGGGGTCTTTCTAAGTTCTTCTTTGTGCAAAGAACACATTGGGTAACATAATGTGGCTGGGAGCCCTACCCAGACTAATCATACTGCACCTGTGAAACAGCATAGACAGAGACAACGTTTTATAGGTCTTCGGGAGACATGGTCCAACTTGTCATCAAGGTGTCCATCTATGAAACAGGCCTGAAGGGCATACTGTTGTTACCAGCCAAACTGAAATACTAGACAAGGACACTGCTCACTTCTTTACTGAACTGAAAAGTTGCATAATGTGTGTCAGGAATCCCTAAGGTGCCTCCTGCATTATCTGTCAGCATCCCCAGGGATTAAGGTTAAATCATATCTCTGTTCTTGGTTAAACCTTCATGTTTCTAAGTAAACATAGGGCCTGATTCTAACTTTGGAGGACGGTGTTAAACCGTCCCAAAAGTGGCGGATATACCACCTACCGTATTACGAGTTCCATAGGATATAATGGACTCGTAATACGGTAGGTGGTATATCCGCCACTTTTGGGACGGTTTAACACCGTCCTCCAAAGTTAGAATCAGGCCCATAATGTGCTGTGTGACACAATTGATTTTATCAATACTTGTTTTACCAATGCTTGTTTGCTCATGTGAGCAGGTGTAGAGATGTGCTTCTAATCGGGTGTGGTGACTCATCCACATGTGGAAACAACTGCTTTCCTGATTGGCTATAAATAGCAGAGTGAAGCATGCCTCCCTCCTTGTATTTGTTTTGCTTCCTGATCTCAGCATCTGATTTGGCAATCCAGCCCCTGCTGTCATCCTCATATTCAGGACTTTTGAGGCAATTCTTTTCTTTGTTCCTGTACCAGCTGACACCAGGCATTTCTCCAGCACTCTGGAAAACACTGCAGCTAAGTGACTAGTATTCTCCAGGGAGTTTGTTCTTTGAGCGCCGTGCTTTCATAGAACAGCTGGTGTATTTCAGACCTGTATTTTGGCAGAGTGCTTATCTTGAAGAGACAAATGCATTTCTGAACATTCTACATTATTATTGTAGTTACTTGCCTAAATGTGCTTCAGGAATTCTGCTTGAGCTCAAGTATTACAAAAAGTGACAGTGCAATTTTACATGAACATCCAAGTGACTTTTCTTTCTCTAGTAGCATAACTTTTGGATTTAAATTGTGTCATTCATGCCTGTGTTTCAGGTTTGAGGAATTTGCTTTTGAAGGGTTTTTCACACACAGTGAAACCAAACCAAACTGTGCCACCTTAACTGTTTAAACCCAGAGTGGACATTTGTATTTCTTGGATTGTTTTTGTTCCTTTTAGTTTAACCCTATGCATGCAGGAAAGTTATACGTAATATAATTAATGCCCTTGTTTGTCTTTCTTGTACATTATAAGTGCAACCACAGTTCTAATTGTAGTGTGCAACAGTGAATCTCTGTGAAGCCAGCCCTAGTGTAGCAGTACTTACTGTTATGGTACTCAGTTTGGGTTTTTGGTAATGCAGTATTAGTAATTGTGCCAACAGTTATTATTATCCAAGAAAAGTGATGGAGCATCCCGGTGTTCTTCTACCGCTCCCGTGCCCATATCAGAAAGAGAGATACATTTTCAAGGAAGTTGAGTGCGCTAACTCTACTATCACTCTGTCAACAACGACCTGCCCCCCCGAAGATACAGGGTGCCTGGCTGGACCGGCAAGATGTGGCAGTGTTTTGTCTCTTTCTCTTCCACTCCCCCTTTCCTTTTGGGACACCTGTGGGGTTTATGTGTCCACCTGAAAGTGCCGAGAGGTGTTCCAAGAGGTCAGTGGGCATACCATCGCCCCTGCAGACATCCTGCTTTTCAGGTGAGTGGCCCCGTCTCAACAACGTATTAGAGCTCTAATTGTTGTAACATAAGTGTAATATTGGATTTTTTATTTTATCACAACAACCTTTAAGACTTCCCAGCATAGCAGTGATACTAGACATGTTAGTACAGCATGATAAACCCTGCTACACGGGTAGATGATGAACCCACATGGAAGCACATCACCCACAGTGTAGGTAAGGAGGCATATTTACAAGGCCCTTGTGCTGCTGGTGTGTCATTTTTTATGACCCTTCAGCAGCGCAGAGTGCAGACCCATATCTTCAAGGCCTTGCAAAGACACTTTACATGGCTTCTCATAGCCTCATAGATATGTTGCCTTACAATACATCACGGAGGCATTCCATGGGTGTTAGGGTGGGTGTTCCCACCAAACACACATGGGTTTTGATGCATTCCAACATTTCCAAGAACCTGTAAATCTGGGAATGCATCAAAAATTTACGCCTCCCCAGGGCTGGCACAGCAATGAGAAATATTTTCTCCTCATTATTCCCTCTTTCTATTTCTATGTGTGCTGTACTAGCAGAGGTGCCTCCATGACCTCTAGGACTATTTTCCCAGACTTCGTGAGTGCAGGGTCGCCATTTTACGTGTGTACTGGACATAGGTCACTACCTATGTCCAGCTACATAATGGTAACTTTGAATATAGGCATGTTTTGTACTAAACATGTTGGAATTATACCCCAATGGTTTTTCAAGCATTAGTTGTATGATTCTATGCACTCTGGGGGCTCCTTAGCAGACCCCCATTATTGCCATTCTAGCCTTCTGAGGTTTTCCAGGCAGCCCCAGCTGCTGCCACCTCTCAAACAGGTTTCTGCCGTCCTGTTGCTTGAGCATCTCAAGCCCAGGAAGGCAGAACACAGGCTTTTCTTTGGGAGAGAGGATTTACACCCTCTCCCTTTCAAAATAGATGTTACAGGATTGGGAGGGGTAGCCTCCCCAAGCCACTAGAAATGCTTTGAAGGGCACATTTGGTGACCTCCTTGCATAATCCAGTCTACATCGGTTCAATGACCCTAGTCCCTGCTCTGGCCTGAAACTGGACAAAGGAAAGGGGAGTGACCACTCCCCTGTCCATCACCACCCCAGGGGTGGTGCTCAGAGCTCCTCCAGAGCGTCACTGGGTTTTGCCATCTTGGATTCCAAGTTGGCAGGGTACTTTGGGATTATCTGAGTGGCCAGTGCCAGCAGGTGACATCAGAACCCTCCCCTGATAGGTGCTTACCTGTTTAGCTGTCCAATCCCCCTTTAAGGGCTATTTAGGGTCTCTCTCTTGGGTGGTTCTATAGATTTGGATTCCAATATTCCAGCAGGAATCCTCTGCATCCTTTACTTTATCTTCTTACTGAAGAAAGTGCATCTGGACCGTCCAGGAACTCTATAAAGTGCAATAAAGAGGCAACAACGACTTCTGCAACATTGTATCTTCAGCTCCTGCCAGCAACTGCAACTGTGTCCTGGTTGTGCATCCTCTGCGGACAGCCTGTCTTCAGCCTGCACCAGAAGAACAAAGGAATCTCCCTTTGAGTGAAGGAGTCACTCCCCTGCTTCAGCAGGCACCTCTCTGCAATGATGACTGGCTGCGTGCGTCCCCTCTCTTGATGAGTTTCATGGATCCTGAATCACAGGTGGTGGACTGAAGTGGTCCAGATGGTAGGAGGCTGGACTGGCTTGTAGTGAGTACCAAGGGGTACTTACACCTGGCACCAGGCCCAGGTATCCCTTATTAGTGTAGAGGGGTGTCTAGCAGCTTAGGCTGATAGATAATGGTAGCTTAGCAGAGCAGCTTAGGCTGAACTAGGAGACGAGTGAAGCTCCTACAGTACCACTAGTGTCACTAGCACAATATCACAAGAAAACACAATACACAGATATACTAAAACTAAAGGTACTTTATCTTTATGACAATATGCCAAAGTATCTCAGTGAGTACCCTCAGTATGAGGATAGCAAATATACAAAAGATATATGTACACAATACCAAAAATATGAAGTATAGTCTTAGAAAACAGTGCAAACAATGAATAGTTACAATAGGATGCAATGGGGACACATAGGGATAGGGCAACACAAACCATATACTCCAAAAGTGGAATGCGAACCACGAATGGACCCAAACCTATGTGACCTTGTAGAGGGTCGCTGGGACTGTAAGAAAACAGTTAGGGTTAGAAAAATAGCCCACCCCAAGACCCTGAAAAGTGAGTGCAAAGTGCACTAAAGTTCCCCAAAGGACATAGAAGTCGTGATAGGGGAATTCTGCAGGAAAGACACAATCCAGCAATGCAACAATGATGGATTTCCAAACGAGGGTACCTGTGGAACAAGGGGACCAAGTCCAAAAGTCACAAGCAAGTCGGAGATGGGCAGATGCCCAGGAAATGCCAGCTGTGGGTGCAAAGAAGCTGCTACTGGACAGTAGAAGCTGAAGATTCTGCAGGAACGACAAGGGCTAGAGACTTCCCCTTTAGAGGATGTATTCCCCACGCCGTGGAGAGTTGTACAGAAGTGGTTTCCTGAAGAAAGACTGCCAACAAGCCTTGCTAGCTGCAAATCATGTGGTAAGGGTTTTTGCATCCTGCTGTTGCCCAGGAGGGACCAGGATGTCGCCAAGTATGACTTGGGACAGAGGGGGCGTCGAGCAAGAAAAGGAGCCCTCTCAGAAGAAGGCAGCACCCACACAAGTGCCAAAACAGACACTACGAAGAGGAATGAAATAGTGCTCACCCGAAGTTGCACAAAGGAGTCCCACGCCGCCGGAGGACAACTTAGAAAGTCGTGCAATACAGGTTAGAGTGCCGTGGACCCAGGCTTGGATGTGCACAAAGGATTTCCGCCGGAAGTGCACAGAGGCCGGAGTAGATGCAAAAGATTCAGTTCACAGCAATGCAGTCTGGCATGGGGAGGCAAGGACTTACCTCCACCAAACTTGGACTGAAGAGTCACTGGACTGTGGGAGTCACTTAGACAGAGTTGCTGGAATCAAAGGACCTCGCTCGTCGTGCTGAGAGGAGACCCAGAGTACTGGTAATGCAGTTCTTTGGTGCCTGCGGTTGCAGGGGGAAGATTCCGTCGACCCACGGGAGATTTCTTCAGAGCTTCTAGTGCAGAGAGGAGGCAGACTACCCCCACAGCATGCACCACCAGGAAAACAGTCGAGAAGGCGGCAGGATCAGCGTTACAGAGTTGCAGTAGTCGTCTTTGCTACTTTGTTGCAGTTTTGCAGGCTTCCAGCGCGGTCAGTAGTCGATTCCTTGGCAGAAGGTGAAGAGAGAGATGCAGAGGAACTCTGATGAGCTCTTGCATTCGTTATCTCAGGAATTCCCCAAAGCAGAGACCCTAAATAGCCAGAAAAGAGGGTTTGGCTACTTAGGAGAGAGGATAGGCTAGCAACACCTGAAGGAGCCTATCAGAAGGAGTCTCTGACGTCACCTGCTGGCACTGGCCACTCAGAGCAGTCCAGTGTGCCAGCAGCACCTCTGTTTCCAAGATGGCAGAGGTCTGGAGCACACTGGAGGAGCTCTGGGCACCTCCCAGGGGAGGTGCAGGTCAGGGGAGTGGTCACTCCCCTTTCCTTTGTCCAGTTTCGCGCCAGAGCAGGGCTGAGGGGTCCCTGAACCGGTGTAGACTGGCTTATGCAGAAATGGGCACCATCTGTGCCCATGAAAGCATTTCCAGAGGCTGGGGGAGGCTACTCCTCCCCTGCCTTCACACCTTTTTCCAAAGGGAGAGGGTGTAACACCCTCTCTCTGAGGAAGTCCTTTGTTCTGCCTTCCTGGGCCAAGCCTGGTTGGACCCCAGGAGGGCAGAAACCTGTCTGAGGGGTTGGCAGCAGCTGCAGTGAAACCCCTGAAAAGGCAGTTTGGCAGTACCCGGGTCTGAGCTACAGACCCGTGGGATCATGGGATTGTGCCAACAATGCCAGGATGGCATAGAGGGGGCAATTCAATGATCTTAGACATGTTACATGGCCATATTCGGAGTTACCATTGTGAAGCTACACATAGGTAGTGACGTATGTGTAGTGCACACGTGTAATGTTGTCCCCGCACTCACAACGTCCGGGGAAGTTGCCCTGAACGATGTGGGAGCACTCTGGCTAGTGCCAGGGTGCCCACACACTAAGTAACTTAGCACCCAACCTTTACTAAGTAAAGGTTAGACATATAGGTGACTTATAAGTTACTTAAGTGCAGTGAAAATGGCTGTGAAATAATGTGTGCATTATTTCACTCAGGCTGCAGTAGCAGGCCTGTGTAAGAATTGTCAGAGCTCCCTATGGGTGGCAAAAGAAATGCTGCAGCCCATAGGGATCTCCTGGAACCCCAATACCCTGGGTACCTCAGTACCATATACTAGGGAATTATAAGGGTGTTCCAGTATGCCAATGTGAATTGGTGAAATTGGTCACTAGCCTGTTAGTGACAATTTGGAAAGAAATGAGAGAGCATAACCACTGAGGTTCTGGATAGCACAGCCTCAGTGAGACAGTTAGTCATAACACAGGTAACACAGTCAGGCACATGTATGAGCACTGGGGCCCTGGCTGGCAGGGTCCCAGTGGCACATACCACTAAAACAACATATATACAGTGAAAAATGGGGGTAACATGCCAGGCAAGATGGTACTTTCCTACACAACCCCCCCCCCAAACGAAGGACAATAAGACTAGTCATTACCTGATGGGTCTTCATTGTCTAAGTGGAAATATCTGGAGAGTCCATCTGCATTGGAGTGGGTACTCCCACGTCTATGTTCCACTGTATAGTCCATTCCCTGTAGGGATATGGACCACCTCAACAGTTTAGGATTTTCACCTTTCATTTGTTTTAGCCAAAGTAGAGGTTTGTGGTCTGTCTGAACAATGAAGTGAGTGCCAAACAGGTATGGCCTCAACTTCTTCAGTGCCCAGACCACAGCAAAGGCCTCCCTCTCAATGGCGGACCAATGCTTTTCTCTAGGGGTCAACCTCCTACTAATAAAAGCAACAGGTTGATCCTGGCCCTCAGAATTAAGTTGTGATAGGACTGCCCCTACTCCTAATTCAGATGCATCAGTCTGGACATATAATTTTTTAGAGTAACAAGGGCTTTTCAGGACAGGTGCAGAGAACATGGCCTGCTTCAGCTCCTCAAAAGCTTTCTGACAGTTTGCTGTCCATAATACCTTCTTAGGCATTTTCTTGGATGTGAGGCCATTAAGAGGGGCTGCAATGGAGCCATAGTTCTTAATGAACCTCCTATAATATCCAGTGAGGCCTAAAAAGGCTCTCACCTGAGTCTGAGTAGTAGGGGAAACCCAATCTAAAATGGTTTGGATTTTCCCCTGAAGTGGTGCAATCTGTTCTCCACCAACCAGGTGTCCCAGATAAACCACCTTCCCCTGCCCTATCTGGCACTTTGAAGCCTTGATAGTGAGGCCTGCCTTTTGCAGGGCCTCCAAAACTTTCCATAGGTGGACCAGGTGATCATCCCAACTGGAGCTAAAGACAGCTATATCGTCCAAATATGCTGCACTAAAAGCTTCCAGCCCTTGCAGGACTGTATTCACCAACCTTTGAAAAGTGGCAGGTGCATGTTTCAATCCAAAAGGCATTACTGTGAATTGGTAATGGCCTCCAATGGTTGAAAATGCAGTTTTAGCTTTAGCATCTTCTGATAACTTGATCTGCCAAAACCCTGCAGTCAAATCAAAAGTGCTTAGATACTTGGCAGATGCCAGTGTATCTATGAGCTAATCTGCCCTGGGTATAGGGTGAGCATCAGTTTTGGTTACCTGGTTGAGACCTCTGTAGTCTACACAAAACCGCATTTCCTTCTTTCCATCTTTGGAATGAGGTTTTGGTACAAATACCACAGGAGAAGCCCATGGACTTTCAGAGTGCTCAACCACTCCTAGTTCAAGTATGTTCTGCACCTCTTGTTTTATGCAGTCTCTGACATGTTCAGGCTGCCTATAGATCTTACTTTTGACAGGCAAGCTGTCTCCAGTATCTATAGTGTGCTCACACCAAGAAGTGATACCTGGCACAGCAGAGAGGAGTTCAGAAAACTGACCCAGGAGATTTATGCAGTGGTCTTTCTGCTCAGCAGTAAGACAATCTGCCAGTACAACACCTTCCACTAGAGCATCTTGTTCTGTGGAAGAGAAGAGATCAGGGAGAGGGTCACTCTCTTCCTCCTGTCCCTCATCAGTTGCCATGAGCAGGGTGAGATCAGCCCTGTCATAGTAGGGTTTCAGGCGACTTGCCATGGAGCACCCTAAGGGGACTCCTGGCAGTGTCTAAGTCAACTAAGTAGGTGACTTCACCCTTTTTCTCAACAATTGTGTGGGGTCCACTCCATTTATCTTGGAGTGCTCTTGGGGCCACAGGCTCCAAGACCCACACTTTCTGCCGTGGTTGGTACTGAACCAAAACAGCCTTCTGGTCATGCCATTGCTTCTGGAGCTCTTGGCTGGCCTGAAGGTTTTTACTGGCCTTTTTCGTGTACTCAGCCATCCTTGATCTGAGGCCAAGTACATAATCCACAATATCTTGCTTTGGAGCTTTAAAAGGTTGTTCCCAACCCTCCTTGACAAGTGTTAGTGGACCTCTCACAGGGTGTCCAAAGAGGAGTTCAAAGGGGCTGAAGCCCAGTCCTTTCTGGGGTACCTCCCTGTAAGCAAAAAGGAGGTATGGTAACAGGATATCCCATCTCCTGCGGAGTTTTTCAGGGAGACCCATAATCATGCCTTTGAGAGTTTTGTTAAATCTCTCTACCAGTCCATTTGTTTGTGGATGATAGGGTGTAGTGAACTTGTATGTTACACCACACTCCTTCCACATGGCCTTCAAGTAAGCAGACATGAAATTGCTTCCTCTGTCTGATACCACCTCTTTTGGGAAGCCCACCCTGGAAAAGATTCCCAGGAGGGCCTTTGCCACTGCAAGAGCTGTAGTGGTTCTAAGAGGAATTGCTTCAGGATATCTGGTGGCATGGTCCACTACCACCAAGATAAACCTATTGCCTGAAGCAGTAGGAGGGTCAAGGGGGCCAACTATGTCAACCCCTACCCTTTCAAAGGGAACCCCAACCACAGGCAGTGGAATAAGGGGTGCCTTTGGAGTGCCACCTATCTTGCCACTGGCTTGACAGGTTTCACAGGACTTACAAAACTCTTTTGTGTCCTCAGACATTCTAGGCCAATGAAACAAGGGAACAAGCCTGTCCCAAGTTTTCATTTGCCCCAAATATCCAGCTAGGGGAATGTCGTGCGCAAGAGTTAGGAGGAACTTTCTGTACTCCTGAGGAATCACCAATCTCCTGGCAGCTCCAGGTTTTGGATCCCTTGCCTCAGTGTACAAGAGGTGGTCCTCCCAGTAAACTCTGTGAGAGTCACTGACATCCCCATTCGCTTGTTTGACAGCTTTCTGCCTTAGATCCTCTAGTGTGGGACAGGTCTGCTGTGCCACACTCAGCTCCTCCCTGGCAGGCCCCCCTTCACCCAAAAGCTCAGCAGTGTCTGCTTCTAGCTCCTCTGGGGTAGGTTCTGCACAGGGTGGGAATTCTTCTTCCTCTGAAGTAGAATCCACTGTAGAGGGAGGGCTAGAAGGTACTGATTTACCTTTGCTACCCCTAGCTTTAGGGAGCACTTGGTCCATTCTTCCAGGATCCACGTCACCCTGTCCTTTTTGCTTTTTGGCCTGAGCCCTGGTCAAAGCAAAAATATGCCCTGGAATGCCCAGCATTGCTGCATGAGCCTCCAACTCCACTTCTGCCCAAGCTGATGTCTCTAAATCATTCCCTAATAGACAGTCTACAGGTAAATCTGAAGCAACCACAACTTTCTTTGGGCCAGTAACCCCCCCCCCCCAGTTGAGATTCACAACAGCCATGGGGTGGCTAAGGGTGTTGTTATGAGCATCGGTTACTTGGTACAGGTGACCAAGTAGGTGTTGTTCAGGGTGGACCAGTTTCTCTATTACCATTGAAACACTGGCACCAGTGTCCCTGTAGGCCTGAACCTCAACACCATTTATTAGGGGTAGTTGCTTGTGTGAGAAAGTAGCCTCTTTCTAGCCTTGTTACCCCCACTTTTGGCCTGTTTGTGAGTGTATGTCAGGGTGTTTTCACTGTCTCACTGGGATCCTGCTAGCCAGGGCCCAGTGCTCATAGTGAAAACCCTATGTTTTCAGTATGTTTGTTATGTGTCACTGGGACCCTGCTGGTCAGGACCCCAGTGCTCATAAGTTTCTGGCCTATATGTATGTGTTCCCTGTGTGGTGCCTAACTGTCTCACTGAGGCTCTGCTAACCAGAACCTCAGTGGTATTGCTCTCTCATATCTTTCAAATTGTCACTAACAGGCTAGTGACCAAGTTTACCAATTTATATTGGCTTACTGGAACACCCTTATAATTCCCTAGTATATGGTACTGAGGTACCCAGAGTATTGGGGTTCCTGGAGATCCCTATGGGCTGCAGCATTTCTTTTGCCACCCATAGGGAGCTCTGACAATTCTTCCACAGGTCTGCCACTGCAGCCTGAGTGAAATAACGTCCACGTTATGTCACAGCCATTTTACACTGCACTTAAGTAACTTATAAGTCACCTATATATCTAACCTTTACCTGGTAAAGGTTAGGTGCAAAGTTACTTAGTGTGAGGGCACCCTGGCACTAGCCAAGGTGCCCCCACATTGTTCAGGGCCAATTCCCCGGACTTTGTGAGTGCGGGGACACCATTACACGCGTGCACTACATTTTGGTCACTACCTATATGTAGCTTCACAATGGTAACTCCGAATATGGCCATGTAACATGTCTATGATCATGGAATTGCCCCCTCTATGCCATCCTGGCATAGTTGGCACAATCCCATGATCCCAGTGGTCTGTAGCACAGACCCTGGTACTGCCAAACTGCCTTTCCTGGGGTTTCACTGCAGCTGCTGCTGCTGCCAACCCCTCAGACAGGTTTCTGCCCCCCTGGGGTCAAGCCAGGCTTGTCCCAGGATGGCAGAACAAAGGACTTCCTCTGAGAGAGGGTGTTACACCCTCTCCCTTTGGAAAATGGTGTGAAGGCACCGGTTCAGGGACCCCTTAGCCCTGCTCTGGCGCGAAACTGGACAAAGGAAAGGGGAGTGACCACTCCCCTGACCTGCACCTCCCCTGGGAGGTGTCCAGAGCTCCTCCAGTGTGCTCCAGACCTCTGCCATCTTGGAAACAGAGGTGCTGCTGGCACACTGGACTGCTCTGAGTGGCCAGTGCCACCAGGTGACTTCAGAGACTCCTTCTGATAGGCTCCTTCAGGTGTTGCTAGCCTATCCTCTCTCCTAGGTAGCCAAACCCTCTTTTCTGGCTATTTAGGGTCTCTGTCTCTGGGGAAACTTTAGATAACGAATGCAAGAGCTCATCAGAGTTCCTCTGCATCTCTCTCTTCACCTTCTGCCAAGGAATCGACTGCTGACCGCGCTGGAAGCCTGCAAACCTGCAACATAGTAGCAAAGACGACTACTGCAACTCTGTAACGCTGATCCTGCCGCCTTCTCAACTGTTTTCCTGGTGGTGCATGCTGTGGGGGTAGTCTGCCTCCTCTCTGCACTAGAAGCTGCGAAGAAATCTCCCGTGGGTCGACGGAATCTTCCCCCTGCAACCGCAGGCACCAAAAAGCTGCATTACTGGTCCCTTGGGTCTCCTCTCAGCACAACGAGCGAGGTCCCTTGAATCCAGAAACTCTGTCCAAGTGACTCCCACAGTCCAGTGACTCTTCAGTCCAAGTTTGTTGGAGGTAAGTCCTTGCCTCCCCTCGCCAGACTGCATTGTTGGTAACCACGACTTTTGCAGCTACTCCGGCCCCTGTGCTTTTCTGGCAGAAATCCTTTGTGCACAGCCAAGCCTGGGTCCACGGCACTCTAACCTGCATTGCACGACTTTCTAAGTTGGTCTCCGGCGACGTGGGACTCCTTTGTGTAACTTTGGGTGAGCACTGTTTCACGCATCCTTGTAGTGCCTGTTTCTGGCACTTCTCTGGGTGCTACCTGCTGCTAAGAGGGCTCTTTGTCTTGCTCGACGTCCCCTCTACCTCCTGGGCCAATTTGCGACCTCCTGGTCCCTCCTGGGCCGCAGCAGCATCCAAAAACGCTAACCGCACGATTTGCAGCTAGCAAGGCTTGTTATCGTTCTTTCGGCGGGAAACCACTTCTGCACGACTCTCCAAGGCGAGCGGGATCCGTCCACCAAAGGGGAAGTCTCTAGCCTTTTTTGTTCCTGCAGAATCCTCAGCTTCTTCTGTCCAGTAGAAGCTTCTTTGCACCCACAGCTGGCATTTCCTGGGCATCTGCCCATCTCCGACTTGCTTGTGACTTTTGGACTTGGTCCCCTTGTTCCACAGGTACCCTAGATTGGAAATCCACAGTTGTTGCATTGCTGGTTTGTGTCTTTCCTGCATTATTCCTCTATCACAACTTCTTTGTCCTTAGGGGAACTTTAGTGCACTTTGCACTCACTTTTCAGGGTCTTGGGGTGGGCTATTTTTCTAACCCTCACTATTTTCTAATAGTCCCAGCGACCCTCTACAAGGTCACATAGGTTTGGGGTCCATTCGTGGTTCGCATTCCACTTTTGGAGAATATGGTTTGTGTAGGAAAGTACAATCTTGCCTGGCATGTTACCCCCATTTTTCACTGTATATATGTTGTTTTAGTTGTATGTGTCACTGGGACCCTGTTCTCCAGGGCCCCAGTGCTCATAAGTGTGCCTGAATGTGTTACCTGTGTAGTGACTAACTGTCTCACTGAGGCTCTGCTAATCAGAACCTCAGTGGTTATGCTCTCTCATTTCTTTCAAATTGTCACTAACAGGCTAGTGACCAATTTTACCAATTTACATTGGCTTTCTGGAACACCCTTATAATTCCCTAGTATATGGTACTGAGGTACCCAGGGTATTGGGGTTCCAGGAGATCCCTATGGGCTGCAGCATTTCTTTTGCCACCCATAGGGAGCTCTGACAATTCTTACACAGGCCTGCCACTGCAGCCTGAGTGAAATAACGTCCACGTTATTTCACAGCCATTTTACACTGCACTTAAGTAACTTATAAGTCACCTATATGTCTAACCTTTACCTGGTAAAGGTTAGGTGCAAAGTTACTTAGTGTGAGGGCACCCTGGCACTAGCCAAGGTGCCCCCACATTGTTCAGAGCCAATTCCCTGAACTTTGTGAGTGCGGGGACACCATTACACACGTGCACTACATATAGGTCACTACCTATATGTAGCTTCACAATGGTAACTCCGAATATGGCCTTGTAACATGTCTAAGATCATGGAATTGCCCCCTCTATGCCATCCTGGCATTATTGGGACAATTCCATGATCCCAGTGGTCTGTAGCACAGACCCTGGTACTGCCAAACTGCCTTTTCTGGGGTTTCACTGCAGCTGCTGCTGCTGCCAACCCCTCAGACAGGTTTCTGCCCCACTGGGGTCAAGCCAGGCTTGCCCCAGGATGGCAGAACAAAGGACTTCCTCTGAGAGAGGGTGTTACACCCTCTCCCTTTGGAAAATGGTGTGAAGGCAGGGGAGGAGTAGCCTCCCCCAGCCTCTGGAAATGCTTTCTTGGGCACAGATGTGCCCAATTCTGCATAAGCCAGTCTACACCGGTTCAGGGACCCCTTAGCCCCTGCTCTGGCGCGAAACTGGACAAAGGAAAGGGGAGTGACCACTCCCCTGACCTGCACCTCCCCTGGGAGGTGTCCAGAGCTCCTCCAGTGTGCTCCAGACCTCTGCCATCTTGGAAACAGAGGTGCTGCTGGCACACTGGACTGCTCTGAGTGGCCAGTGCCACCAGGTGACATCAGAGACTCCTTCTGATAGGCTCCTTCAGGTGTTAGTAGCCTATCCTCTCTCCTAGGTAGCCAAACCCTCTTTTCTGGCTATTTAGGGTCTCTGTCTCTGGGGAAACTTTAGATAACGAATGCAAGAGCTCATCAGAGTTCCTCTGCATCTCTCTCTTCACCTTCTGCCAAGGAATCGACTGCTGACCGCGCTGGAAGCCTGCAAACCTGCAACATAGTAGCAAAGACGACTACTGCAACTCTGTAACGCTGATCCTGCCGCCTTCTCGACTGTTTTCCTGGTGGTGCATGCTGTGGGGGTAGCCTGCCTCCTCTCTGTACTAGAAGCTCCGAAGAAATCTCCCGTGGGTCGATGGAATCTTCCCCCTGCAACCGCAGGCACCAAAAAGCTGCATTACCGGTCCCTTGGCTCTCCTCTCAACACGACGAGCAAGGTCCCTTGAATCCAGCAACTCTGTCCAAGTCACTACCACAGTCCAGTGACTCTTCAGTCCAAGTTTGGTGGAGGTAAGTCCTTGCCTCCCCACGCCAGACTGCATTGTTGGTAACCGCGACTTCTGCAACTTCTCCGGCCCCTGTGCACTTCCGGCGGAAATCCTTTTTGCACAGCCAAGCCTGGGTCCACAGCACTCTAACCTGCATTGCACGACTTTCTAAGTTGGTCTCCGGCGACGTGGGACTCCTTTGTGTAACTTCGTGTGAGCACCATTTCATGCATCCTTGTAGTGCCTGTTTCTGGCACTTCTCCGGGTGCTACCTGCTGCTGAGAGGGCTCCTTGTCTTGCTCGACGTCCCCTCTTCCTCCTGGTCCAATTTGCGACCTCCTGATCCCTCCTGGGCTACAGCAGCATCCAAAAACGCTAACCGCACGATTTGCAGCTAGCAAGGCTTGTTGGCGTTTTTTCGGCGGGAAACCACTTCTGCACGACTCTCCACGGCGAGAGAGATCTGTCCACTAAAGAGGAAGTCTCTAGCCCTTTTCGTTCCTGCAGAAACCTCTGCTTCTTCTGTCCAGTAGAAGCTCCTTTGCACCCACAGCTGGCATTTCCTGGGCATTTGCCCATCTCCGACTTGCTTGTGACTTTTGGACTTGGTCCCCTTGTTCCACAGGTACCCTAGATTGGAAATCCACCGTTGTTGCATTGTTGGTTTGTGTCTTTCCTGCATTATTCCTCTATCACGACTTCTTTGTCTACTGGGGAACTTCAGTGCACTTTGCACTCACTTTTCAGGGTCTTGGGGAGGGCTATTTTTCTAACTCTCACTATTTTCTAATAGTCCCAGCGACCCTCTACAAGGTCACATAGGTTTGGGGTCCATTCGTGGTTCGCATTCCACTTTTGGAGTATATGGTTTGTGTTGCCCCTATCCCTATGTGTCCCCATTGCATCCTATTGTAACTATACATTGTTTGCACTGTTTTCTAAGACTATACTGCATATTTTTAGTACTGTGTACATATAACTTGTGTATATTTGCTATCCTCAATCTGAGGGTACACTCTGAGATACTTTGGCATATTGTCATAAAAATAAAGTACCTTTATTTTTAGTATAACTGTGTATTGTGTTTTCTTATGATATTGTGCAAGTGACACTTGTGGTACTGTAGTAGCTTCACACGTCTCCTAGTTCAGCCTAAGCTGCTCTGCTAAGCTACCATTATCTATCAGCCTAAGCTGCTAGACACCCTATACACTAATAAGGGATACCTGGGCCTGGTGCAAGGTGTAAGTACCCCTTGGTACTCACTACAAGCCAGTCCAGCCTCCTACAGTCAGCAGCTGGCACCCCTGGGCATGATGCCAGGGAGGGGCTGAGCTCACTCACCCTCATTGCAGGCAGCGGATGCACCAGTTGTGATCTCGGCTCCGTCCTGCAGAGATGTCTTCTCCTCGCCTGTGCCTGGCCCTCCTGCTTCTGGTGGCAGGTGTGTCACATGTTCTGTTGTGTGTAACATGGCCTATTGTGTGTAACATGTTCTATTGTGTGTGACATGTCTATTGTGATGTCAGGTGTGTAACATGTTCTATTGTGTGTATTATGTTCTATTGTGTGTAACATGTTATATTGTGTTTATTTTACTTGACATCCTACACCGCTGCTGTGAGTTCATCTTCAGCTGATAATAAGAGCTCTCACATGTTCCTGAATAGTCTGGTGGGTAATGTGCCTGCTGCAAGGATGCATTGACAGGCTCCTGTGTGCTCCTCTGTGTGAGAGTAGGAGCCGTGCATTAATGTAAATACTTTGGTGGATATTCTGTCTGCTGTAGAGTAATATTTTAAACAGTCTCAGGTGGTTTAAATGCACAGATTTATGGAGGTGAATAAACACTCATTTGTAATCTGCAGCCCCATGTGGTATTAGTTGTTATACAAATGTATTTCTAATTTAAATATACAAATTGAGATTCAAATAAATATCACCTTGGATCTCAGACAAAAATTTAAAGCCATGAATATTGAAAAACATTCAAGGATCCTCTGAAGCTGTAAAGGAACCATGTGCTAAAAGCTTTTATCTTTGCATTGTCGGTCACACTGTCCTCCCCTCTGCGATACACAGAAACCAGCCAGAGACACTGTCCTCCTCTCTGCACTGCACAGAAGCCAGCCGGTTACACAATCTGTCTTTCAGAGCTGTGTCTTGTTGAATAAAGCATTCTCTGCCGTACATCACCAGAATAGTGCAAGGTCCTGATAAGCTTTGTTACCATAAAGGGGGATGAGGAAAAAGGCCCACCTAAGGTTGTTGAACTCAGAAGCGACTTGCAATACATTTTACCAAGCAGAAGACGGTATTTTATTCTGTGTAATACAGGGTAACACCGTCATCCTTTCCAAAAATCACTTAACTCCTTGCTCTCTTGCTCACTCATATGAAAGGGATAGTATTTTTGGAGCTAGAAATAATAAAAGCACATTTTGTTGTACAAAAATAAATACACTAAAAAACATTTAGTATGTTTTTTTGCTGTTGTAAAATGATGTTAGAATTGGTTTGATGTAAAACTGCTGCAGCTCAGAATGTGTAGAAATATGCAGATAAGTTCAGTCTCCCCTGTTATCACTCACTGTGCAAAAATAAACATGTTGCTATAAATCGCCTTCCAGCTGATGACTGTTCATTTTAGAAAAGCAGATCAGAAGAATGAAAAGCCAGTTCGGTGTATTTTTGTTTCACTGTAATTATGGTCCCTGTCCTGCCTTTCTCCTTGGATGCTGGCTCTGGCAGAAGACATTCTAATGTCATAATTCGACTATAATAACTTATTATAGATGAGCAGCTACACCACTTTCCTATTATAGGTAACTAGGGATGCTACAATGGTCTCTAAAAAGGAAAGTAGATACTGCCTTTCATAGAGACATTGCAGGCCTAAGATATTAAAGTAACTTTCGTTCAGTAGTGACCGACACAGGACTCAGGCGCTTTCCTCTCTGAGCTGCACAGAAACACATTAATGCTGCAAAGTCCTCACAGTAACAACATCCTTGATGAATATCAGCTTCACTTTGTGGTGATTCCAGATTATTTGATTTAGACCGAACAAGCAATTTTTTCAAATCAAGCCTTTTGTCTACTTTGCCACTGCTAACCAGTGCTAAAGTGCTTGTGCTCTCTCCTCTAAACATGGTAACATTGGTTAATACCCAATTGGTGCAGTTAAATTACTTTTAAGTCCCTAGTAAAGTGGTATTACATGTACCCAGGGCCTGTAAATTAAATACTACTAGTGGGCCTGCAGCACTGATTGTGCCACGCACTTAAGTCGTACTTTAAAACATGTCTCAGGGCTGCCAGTGCAGTCTGTGTGAGCGGTTTTTTCACTGCCATTTAGACCGGGCAAAATAAATCTTTTTCCAGACCCAAACCTTCCTTTTTCATACATATATGTCACCCCTAGAGTAGGCCCAGGACGAGCAGCTTTGTAAGACTCCAACCTTTGATCTGTTCTAGCTACAGCCTCCCTTGTGTTTCTTGCAGTCTGAAATGCACAAAGGATGGCACGCGTCTGCTCACTGACCCCCAACAGCCACAGGGAAGAGTTTTCAATGTGAATAATTGTGAGCATGTAGAGAGCTCTTCAGTCTAAGAATTTCAAAGTGAGAACTTCATTACTATGCAAGGCACTGCTCTGTCCTCTATGATGTTTTATACACACAAGCTTTTTAGAGTAACTTTTACATGCTGCAGTGCTCACCTTGAACAGTTTCCTAAATATTTGCACACCTGTGTGGAAATTGTCCACGTATAAATGGTGACCTTTATTAAAAAGTCCTCAGGCAAATTCCTGCACAATTTTTTCACTGACTCCAAAAGTGGAAGGGCAACCAAGGGGTCAATTGAAGAATCCTTGGCAGTGTAGACCCTAAGATTAACCTCATATCCAGTGGTACTTTCACACAGCACATGCAGCTTAATACCATGACGTGCTCTCTCGCTGGGAATGTATTGTCTGAAAAGCAAAATGCCCTTGAACAGGACCTGAGACTCATCCACAGATATTTCCTTCCCTGAAACAAAAATGTCTAAGAAACAATCTACTAATTGGTCAAGGAGCGGCCAAATCTTGAAGAGACGGTCGCAATCAGGGTGATCTTGTGACAACGCCGTAGCATTATCTGCAAAATGCAGCATCAGCTGCAGGAGCAAATACCGATCTTGTGTCAGAGTTTCTAGAAACATAGCTGTTGCCTTCAAGGAACTAGTCGACCAAAATAAAGACAGCAATAGCTTCTTTAACAATCCAGTCAACGGAGTTAAACTCCAGAACTGCGTAAACTCACAAAGATTTGCGGGAGTCCCCCGGGTACCTGTACAGTGGGTCTTAAGAGGGGCACTGTTGTCCCTCAAAAACTGTATTGCACACAAATTAGTCTGTTTAACCATATTATTTAAAACTCATCGTCAATAAACAGTTGGAAGAAACTGATAGGCAAAAAGTTCTGTGTATTGACTCTACGCCCTGCAACACCACTAAAATTAGGCAAAACAGCTGCCACCACGTTAGGGGCAACCCAGGGTTCAGCAAATCCAGTGGAAAGTCTTCCCCCCTCTGGCTGCAGTCCAGCTTGCTCTTGCTGCAATACCGACAGTTTGGTGTCCTCGTCTAAAAGTGGCACTTCATCAGCACTAGCAGTGGATTCATCATCAGATGATTCACTTAACTCACCAAATGCAATGACAGAATCTTCAACATTGCAATCGGCCTCAGATGTGGAGTCGCTCTCAGAGCCATGTTTAGAAGCAGATTCAAACCAACAAACTGCTGGGTGGTCAGCCTGCGGGCGGCCATGATGCTTACTGTAAGGAAATGTCTCTTCTTTTATGATCATACCCAAAGTTTTGGGCTCATGCTGCTGGTTTTTCGACTCTGAAGGTGCACTGAGGCCTGCTAGTCCAACCTCAGTGCCAGTGCTCTGACCCTTGAATTGTATGTTTGATTGGATTATGGGCAATTGGCTTACGTCATCTTACTTATAAGTGCTTAGTAAATGGTAAGAGAGGCTAGGTTCCCTCCAGGGTGCGCATGTGCGTGTGTGAAGGGCCCAGAGTATTCCATGAAGCGCAGGCCGCTCCCGAAAACACTAAAGAGCATCTCTTGTCTAAATGCACGGATATTAGAAAGGTGCAAGTGTGCAAATATTACATCTGTTGTTGGACGGCATGTCAATGCAGATACAGGAACCCACTGGGGAAGGGGGCCAGACGTGTCCTTCACTGTGATGGAAGCAAGCGGTGCCACTCGCCCGAAGGTGGGGAAGATGCGTGGGGCAGGTGAGTGGCCTTCTGAGAGAAAAGAAAGGTGGCTCTGCCGTGTGATTCACAATTAGAGCTGCTGAGCCAGTAAATCAAGAAGTGGAGTAAAGAGAAGTTTATGGGCTCACATCACTGTGAGTGGTGAGCCTTGAAAATGTTATAAGTAAATGTAAATCATGCAACAAACACCACGTAGAAATCTGATAAAGCCTTTTAGAATGTAAAAAAGTCTATGTGGGTCATTCTGACTCCCGCCGGTGGCGGTAACCGCACGCCCGGCGGGAGCCGCCGAATGACCGCACCGCGGTCAAAAGACCGCGGCGGCCATTCTGGCTTTCCCGCTGGGCCGGCAGGCGACCGCCAGAAGGCTGCCCGCCGGCCCAGCGGGAAAGCGCCTTCAATGAGGAAGCCGACTCCGAATGGAGCCGGCGGAGTTGAAGGCGTGCGACGGGTGCAGTGGCACCCGTCGCGATTTTCAGTGTCTGCTTGGCAGACACTGAAAATCAATGTGGGGCCCTGTTAGGGGGCCCCACGACACCTGTGTAGGAGGCTGGACTGGCGTATAGTGAGTACCAAGGGGTACTTGCACCTTGCACCAGGCCCAGTTATCCCTTATTAGTGTATAGGGTGTCTAGCAGCTTAGGCTGATAGATAATGGTAGCTTAGCAGAGCAGCTTAGGCTGAACTAGGAGACGTGTGAAGCTACTACAGTACCACTTAGTGTCATATGCACAATATCATAAGAAAACACAATACACAGTTATACTAAAAATAAAGGTACTTTATTTTTATGACAATATGCCAAAGTATCTTAGAGTGTACCCTCAGTGAGAGGATAGGAAATATACACAAGATATATATACACAATAGCAAAAATATGCAGTATAGTCTTAGAAACCAGTGCAAACAATGTATAGTTACAATAGGATGCAATGGGGAAACATAGGGATAGGGGCAACACAAACCATATACTCCAGAAGTGGAATGCGAACCACGAATGGACCCCAAACCTATGTGACCTTGTAGAGGGTCGCTGGGACTATTAGAAAATAGTGAGAGTTAGAAAAATAACCCTCCCCAAGACCCTGAAAAGTGAGTGCAAAGTGCACTAAAGTTCCCCTAAGGACAAATGAGTCGTCTTAGAGGAATAATGCAGGAAAGACACAAACCAGCAATGCAACAACTGTGGATTTCCAATCTAGGGTACCTGTGGAACAAGGGGACCAAGTCCAAAAGTCACAAGCAAGTCGGAGATGGGCAGATGCCCAGGAAATGCCAGCTGCGGGTGCAAAGAAGCTTCGACTGGGCAGAAGAAGCTGAGGTTTCTGCAGGAACAAAAAGGGCTAGAGACTTCCCCTTTGGTGGACGGATGTCGCTCGCCTTGGAGAGTCGTGCAGAAGTGTTTTCCTGCCGGAAGGACGCCAACAAGCCTTGCTACACGCAAATCGTGCGTTTGGCGTTTTTGGACGCTGCTGGGGCCCAGGAGGGACCAGGAGGTCGCAAATTGGACCTGCAGAGAGAGGGGACGTCGAGCAAGACAAAGAGCCCTCACTGAAGCAGGTAGCACCCGGAGAAGTGCCAGAAACAGGCACTACGAGGATGCGTGAAACGGTGCTCGCCGAAGTTGCACAAAGGAGTCCCACGTCGCCGGAGACCAACTTAGAAAGTCGTGCAATGCAGGTTAGAGTGCCGTGGACCCAGGCTTGGCTGTGTACAAAGGATTTCCACCGGAAGTGCACAGGGGCCGGAGTAGCTGCAAAGTCGCGGTTCCCAGCAATGCAGCCCAGCGAGGTGAGGCAAGGACTTACCTCCACCAAACTTGGGCTGAAGAGTCACTGGACTGTGGGGGTTACTTGGACAGCATCACTGGATTCGAGGGACCTCGCTCGTCGTGCTGAGAGGAGACCCAAGGGACAGGTAATGCAGCTTTTTGGTGCCTGCGGTTGCAGGGGGAAGATTCCGTCGACCCACGGGAGATTTCTTCGGAGCTTCTGGTGCAGAGAGGAGGCAGGCTACCCCCACAGCATGCACAAGCAGGAAAACAGTCGAGAAGGCGGCAGGATCAGCGTTACAGAGTTGCAGTAGTCGTCTTTGCTACTATGTTGCAGGTTTGCAGGCTTCCAGCGCGGTCAGCGGTCGTTTCCTTATCAGAAGGAGAAGAGGGAGATGCAGAGGAACTCGGATGAGCTCTTGCATTCATTATCTAAAGTTTCCCCAGAGACAGAGACCCTAAATAGCCAGAAAAGAGGGTTTGGCTACCTAGGAGAGAGGAAAGGCTACTAACACCTGAAGGAGCCTATCAGCAGGAGTCTCTGACGTCACCTGGTGGCACTGGCCACTCAGAGCAGTCCAGTGTGCCAGCAGCACCTCTGTTTCCAAGATGGCAGAGGTCTGGAGCACACTGGAGGAGCTCTGGACACCTCCCAGGGGAGGTGCAGGTCAGGGGAGTGGTCACTCCCCTTTCCTTTGTCCAGTTTCGCGCCAGAGCAGGGGCTAAGGGGTCCCTGAACCGGTGTAGACTGGCTTATGCAGAATTGGGCACATCTGTGCCCAACAAAGCATTTCCAGAGGCTGGGGGAGGCTACTCCTCCCCTGCCTTCACACCATTTTCCAAAGGGAGAGGGTGTCACACCCTCTCTCAGAGGAAGTTCTTTGTTCTGCCATCCTGGGCCAGGCCTGGCTGGACCCCAGGAGGGCAGCTGCCTGTCTGAGGGGTTGGCAGCAGCAGCAGCTGCATTGAAACCCCAGGAAGGGCAGTCTGGCAGTACCAGGGTCTGTGCTACAGACCACTGGGATCATGGAATTGTACCAACAATGCCAGGATGGTAGAGAGGGGGCAATTCCATGATCATAGACATGTTACATGGCCATATTCGGAGTTACCATGGTGAAGCTACATATAGGTAGTGACCTATATGTAGTGCACGCGTGTAATGGTGTCCCCGCACTCACAAAGTTCAGTGAATTGGCTCTGAACAATGTGGGGGCACCTTGGCTAGTGCCAGGGTGCCCTCACACTAAGTAACTTTGCACCTAACCTTTACCAGGTAAAGGTTAGACATATAGGTGACTTATAAGTTACTTAAGTGCAGTGTAAAATGGCTGTGAAATAACGTGGACGTTATTTCACTCAGGCTGCAGTGGCAGGCCTGTGTAAGAATTGTCAGAGCTCCCTATGGGTGGCACAAGAAATGCTGCAGCCCATAGGGATCTCCTGGAACCCCAATACCCTGGGTACCTCAGTACCATATACTAGGGAATTATAAGGGTGTTCCAGTAAGCCAATGTAAATTGGTAAAATTGGTCACTAGCCTGTTAGTGACAATTTGAAAGTAATGAGAGAGCATAACCACTGAGGTTCTGGTTAGCAGAGCCTCAGTGAGACAGTTAGGCACCACACAGGGAACATATACATGCACACCTATGAGCACTGGGGCCCTGTGTGACAGGGTCCCAGTGACACATACATATAGGCCACAAACCTATGAGCACTGGGGTCCTGACCAGCAGGATCCCAGTGACACATAACAAACATACTGAAAACATAGTGTTTTCACTATGAGCACTGAGGCCTGGCTATCAGGATCCCAGTGAGACAGTGAAAACAGTGACAAAACACCCTGACATACACTCACAAACAGGCCAAAAGTGGGGGTAACAAGGCTAGAAGGAGGCTACCTTCTCACACAACCCCCCCCCAAACAAAGGACAATAAGGCTAACCTTGGCCAGTTGAGACTTTATTGTCTAAGTGGTGATAAGTAGAGAGTAGCTCTGCAATAGACTGGTTACTCCCTTTATCATCCACTATATGGTTACTTCCCTGTGGGGATGTAAACCACCGTGTTTGAAGTTTTTTAGCTAAGCAACAATGTGAAGATGTATTTTCAGAGTTTCTATCAGTAAGTTTTAGTTTAGAGCAGTGGGAATTGTCCACTGAACCTATTTGTAGTGATTGAAATGCCAGACAGGGATGCTGTCTCAGAAAAGCCATAGCTGGGCAAAAACTTTGTCCATCTGGCTGGAAGAGAGAACAGGGATGCTGTTTCTCTTGAGTTGGAGCAGGGCAGGGATGCTGTCCTATGAGCTCCACACTAGGGCAGGGATGCTGTCCTAAGTGTTGTGAGGTAGTGCAGGGTTTCTGCACTAAAGTTTCTCTGGGAGGGTTGGAGGGATGCTCCATGTTAACTAAAATGGTGCTGTTTTTCTCACCAATGTTAGTTATCCCACAGAGAGGTACTTCCACCTCAGGGAGTCCAGCTTTGCCAGCTGATGATTCCCTTGGAACAGGTGCCACCCCAGGAGAGGTTTCTCCCACCACAGGAATAGTATCCTGAATGGTAGGGTGGTTAGGGGATACTGTGATACCCTTTTTACCTGTTGATGGAGAGGGATCCTGAGTTTTCAGGCCTTCTCTCCTTTGCTTTTTCATTTCACTTGAAATGAGAGGGAACAATTCCTCAGGGATGCCCAGCATGGCTGCATGGGCATAAAACTCTACATCAGCCCAACCTGAGGCCTCTAGGTCATTACCTAAGAGACAGTCTACAGGTAAGCTAGGTGATACCACCACCTGCTTAGGGCCAGTAACTCCACCCCAACTAAACTGAATTATAGCTAAGGGAAGAAACTTAGTGGAGTTATGGACATCAATAATCTTATACTGTTGTCCAATGATGTGTTTATCAGGGTGCACTAGGTTTTCAGTCACCAAAGTGAAACTGGCACCTGTGTCCCTGTAGGCCAAGGCCTCAACACCATTTATTGAAACTGTCTGCCTGTACTTATCCATTGTAAGGGGACAAGCAGCCAGTGTGGCAAGGCCAATGCCACTAGGTGTGACAGAAACTGTCTTGGGACTGATTACATCAGTTTCCACTATGGACCCATAAGTGAACCCAACTACACCCTTTGCTTGACTGTTGCCAGCAGTCCCACCACTAGTACCACTACTGCTAGGGGCACTAGAGCTTGATGTATTAGTGGTGGTAGGCTCAGGGGGTTTACCTGGACAGGACTTATCCCCTGGCCTATGGCCTCTGTTTTTACACACAAAGCACCAAGGCTTTTTAATGTGTGCAGGTTGAGAAGAAGAGGAAGAATTAGTTTTATCCCCACCCTCTGAAGAGTGTTTAAGATTTGAAGTGGGATCTTTGGTTTTACCCTTATCCCCATGCTTATCTTGAGATTTTTCACCATCTTTCTTCTTATTGCCATCTTTGTCACCCCCTGTATGAACTTTTCTGTTCACCCTTGTTCTGACCCATTTGTCTGCCTTCTTTCCCAATTCTTGGGGAGAGGTCAGATCAGAGTCTACCAGGTACTGGTGCAACAAATCAGACACACAATTATTAAGTATATGCTCTCTCAGGATTGTGTTATACAGGCTTTCATAATCAGTAACTTTACTGCCATGTAACCACCCCTCCAAGGCCTTCACTGAATGGTCAATGAAATCAACCCAGTCTTGTGAAGACTCCTTTTTGGTCTCTCTGAACTTTATCCTGTACTGTTCAGTGGTTAAGCCATAACCATCCAGGAGTGCATTCTTAAGAACTGTAAAATTATTGGCATCATTTTCTTTCACAGTAAGGAGCCTATCCCTACCTTTTCCACTAAATGATAGCCATAGGATAGCAGCCCACTGCTTTTGAGGGACATCCTGTACAACACAGGCCCTCTCAAGTGCAGCAAACCACTTGTTAATGTCATCCCCCTCCTTATAAGGGGGAACTATCTTGTGCAGATTCCTGGAATCATGCTCTTTTGCAGGATGACTATGGGGAATACTGCTGCTGCCACCATGGGTATCTAAACCCAACTTCTGTCTTTCCTTCTCTAATTCTAAAGACTGTCTATCCAAATCCAGCTGTTGCTTCTTGAGCTTCAGTCTGGTTTGTTCCACTCTCAATCTATTGAGCTCCCTTTCTAACAATCTGTCATCAGGGTGGGTGGGAGGGACATTTCTAGATACAGAAGTATGATGGGAATGAACAGAAGGAGACCTGTCCCTTACAGAGGGCACCCTAACAGCTTGGCTACCAGTATAATGTGAGAGCACACCATCAGTATGGTGTGATTCAACCTCTGTACCAACTATGCTAGACTGTCTAGTAATGGGCAGGCTGAGAAGTTTCTTTCCTGAACCTTTTCCTGGGGGAGTCCCTGGATCAGATTGAGAACCATTAGCTACTTTTTCACCAGATTTGGCACTCATGGCCTTATCCTGTACTCTAAGCATATTAATTAACAGTTCTAAGGAAGGATTCTTCCCTACACTCAAACCTCTCTCTATGCAGAGACTCCTTGCTCCTTTCCAGCTAAGGTGATCATATGCAAGTTTGGACAGTTCAACATTTTTGCCTGTGCCAGACATTTTTTAGAGAGAGTTAAAGTGATAGAAAAAGAGAAAAAAGTTTTCAGAACTTTTTGGAAAGACAGAAAAAAACTTTTTAAACTTTTAAGAACTTTTTGAAAGTTTAGGAGTACTTTTCAGCACTTAGAAAAGAGTGAAAAGAGGAAATGCAAAACTTTTTGGCTATGTGTATATACACTGACCTTGTTTTGTATATTTTTCTCTTATGAAAAGTACAATGACAAGAGTGGTAAGTAGTCTCAAGCACTTATCCCACCACTGCACAACCAATGTAGGAGGCTGGACTGGCTTATAGTGAGTACCAAGGGGTACTTGCACCTTGCACCAGGCCCAGTTATCCCTTATTAGTGTATAGGGTGTCTAGCAGCTTAGGCTGATAGATAATGGTAGCTTAGCAGAGCAGCTTAGGCTGAACTAGGAGACGTGTGAAGCTACTACAGTACCACTTAGTGTCATATGCACAATATCATAAGAAAACACAATACACAGTTATACTAAATATAAAGGTACTTTATTTTTATGACAATATGCCAAAGTATCTTAGAGTGTACCCTCAGTGAGAGGATAGGAAATATACACAAGATATATATACACAATAGCAAAAATATGCAGTATAGTCTTAGAAACCAGTGCAAACAATGTATAGTTACAATAGGATGCAATGGGGAAACATAGGGATAGGGGCAACACAAACCATATACTCCAGAAGTGGAATGCGAACCACGAATGGACCCCAAACCTATGTGACCTTGTAGAGGGTCGCTGGGACTATTAGAAAATAGTGAGAGTTAGAAAAATAACCCTCCCCAAGACCCTGAAAAGTGAGTGCAAAGTGCACTAAAGTTCCCCTAAGGACAAAAGAGTCGTGTTAGAGGAATAATGCAGGAAAGACACAAACCAGCAATGCAACAACTGTGGATTTCCAATCTAGGGTACCTGTGGAACAAGGGGACCAAGTCCAAAAGTCACAAGCAAGTCGGAGATGGGCAGATGCCCAGGAAATGCCAGTTGCGCGTGCAAAGAAGCTTCGACTGGGCAGAAGAAGCTGAGGTTTCTGCAGGAATGAAAAGGGCTAGAGACTTCCCCTTTGGTCGACGGATCTCTCTCGCCTTGGAGAGTCGTACAGAAGTGTTTCCCCGCCGGAAGGACGCCAACAAGCCTTGCTACACGCAAATCGTGCATTTGGCGTTTTTGGACGCTGCTGGGGCCCAGGAGAGACCAGGAGGTCGCAAATTGGACCTGCAGAGAGAGGAGACGTCGAGCAAGACAAAAAGCCCTCACTGAAGTAGGTAGCACCCGGAGAAGTGCCAGAAACAGGCACTACGAAGATGCGTGAAACGGTGCTCGCCAAAGTTGCACAAAGGAGTCCCACGTCACCGGAGACCAACTTAGAAAGTCGTGCAATGCAGGTTAGAGTGCCGTGGACCCAGGCTTGGCTGTGCATGAAGGATTTCCACCGGAAGTGCACAGGGGCCGGAGTAGCTGCAAAGTCGCGGTTCCCAGCAATGCAGCCCAGCGAGGTGAGGCAAGGACTTACCTCCACCAAACTTGGGCTGAAGAGTCACTGGACTGTGGGGGTCACTTGGACAGCATCGCTGGATTCGAGGGACCTCGCTCGTCGTGCTGAGAGGAGACCCAAGGGACCGGTAATGCAGCTTTTTGGTGCCTGCGGTTGCAGGGGGAAGATTCCGTCGACCCACGGGAGATTTCTTCGGAGCTTCTGGTGCAGAGAGGAGGCAGGCTACCCCCACAGCATGCACAAGCAGGAAAACAGTCGAGAAGGCGGCAGGATCAGCGTTACAGAGTTGCAGTAGTCGTCTTTGCTACTATGTTGCAGGTTTGCAGGCTTCCAGCGCGGTCAGCGGTCGTTTCCTTATCAGAAGGTGAAGAGGGAGATGCAGAGGAACTCGGATGAGCTCTTGCATTCGTTATCTAAAGTTTCCCCAGAGACAGAGACCCTAAATAGCCAGAAAAGAGGGTTTGGCTACCTAGGAGAGAGGAAAGGCTACTAACACCTGAAGGAGCCTATCAGCAGGAATCTCTGACGTCACCTGGTGGCACTGGCCACTCAGAGCAGTCAAGTGTGCCAGCAGCACCTCTGTTTCCAAGATGGCAGAGGTCTGGAGCACACTGGAGGAGCTCTGGACACCTCCCAGGGGAGGTGCAGGTCAGGGGAGTGGTCACTCCCCTTTCCTTTGTCCAGTTTCGCGCCAGAGCAGGGGCTAAGGGGTCCCTGAACCGGTGTAGACTGGCTTATGCAGAATTGGGCACATCTGTGCCCAACAAAGCATTTCCAGAGGCTGGGGGAGGCTACTCCTCCCCTGCCTTCACACCATTTTCCAAAGGGAGAGGGTGTCACACCCTCTCTCAGAGGAAGTTCTTTGTTCTGCCATCCTGGGCCAGGCCTGGCTGGACCCCAGGAGGGCAGCTGCCTGTCTGAGGGGTTGGCAGCAGCTGCAGTGAAACCCCAGGAAGGGCAGTCTGGCAGTACCAGGGTCTGTGCTACAGACCACTGGGATCATGGAATTGTACCAACAATGCCAGGATGGCATAGAGGGGGCAATTCCATGATCATAGACATGTTACATGGCCATATTCGGAGTTACCATGGTGAAGCTACATATAGGTAGTGACCTATATGTAGTGCACGCGTGTAATGGTGTCCCCGCACTCACAAAGTTCAGTGAATTGGCTCTGAACAATGTGGGGGCACCTTGGCTAGTGCCAGGGTGCCCTCACACTAAGTAACTTTGCACCTAACCTTTACCAGGTAAAGGTTAGACATATAGGTGACTTATAAGTTACTTAAGTGCAGTGTAAAATGGCTGTGAAATAACGTGGACGTTATTTCACTCAGGCTGCAGTGGCAGGCCTGTGTAAGAATTGTCAGAGCTCCCTATGGGTGGCACAAGAAATGCTGCAGCCCATAGGGATCTCCTGGAACCCCAATACCCTGGGTACCTCAGTACCATATACTAGGGATTTATAAGGGTGTTCCAGTAAGCCAATGTAAATTGGTAAAATTGGTCACTAGCCTGTTAGTGACAATTTGAAAGTTATGAGAGAGCATAACCACTGAGGTTCTGGTTAGCAGAGCCTCAGTGAGACAGTTAGGCACCACACAGGGAACATATACATGCACACCTATGAGCACTGGGGCCCTGTGTGACAGGGTCCCAGTGACACATACATATAGGCCACAAACCTATGAGCACTGGGGTCCTGACCAGCAGGATCCCAGTGACACATAACAAACATACTGAAAACATAGTGTTTTCACTATGAGCACTGAGGCCTGGCTATCAGGATCCCAGTGAGACAGTGAAAACAGTGACAAAACACCCTGACATACACTCACAAACAGGCCAAAAGTGGGGGTAACAAGGCTAGAAGGAGGCTACCTTCTCACAACCTGTTACCGCCATCCTGTTCCTGGCGGTGAAAACCGCCAGAAACAGGATGGCGGTAAGGGGGTCGGAATCCCCATGGCGGCGCTGCAAGCAGCGTCGCCGTGCAGGATTCCCTGGGGCAGCGGGAAACCAGCGGGAAACCAGCGGGAAACCGGCGGGAAACCGGCGGGAAACCGGCGGGACACCACCGGTTTCTCGTTTCTGACCGCGCTGTACCGCCGCAGTCAGAATGCCCATGGAAGCACCGCCAGCCTGTTGGCGGTGCTTCCTCCAACCCCGGCCCTGGCGGTCCATGACCGCCAGGGTCGAAATCAGGCCCTATGTCTTTAAGGATTCACCCCAGTACATCAGATTACACCTCTGCACTGAAAGATGTTTAGTAAAAGTGATAGGGGCCATATTTCAGAAAAGTGGCGCTGCACTTTCCTTGCACCCCTTAGCGCCCCCTTAGTGCCACCAGGTGTGCACCGTATTTAACTTACAGCACACTATGGCGGTCGTTAGGGAACTAGCGTCATCATTTTTTACGCTAGTTTTTCACTTTGCCGGATTAGCGTCAAGATTTTTCACACTAATCCTGCAAAGCACTTAGAGGCCCATTGAAAGCAATGGGAGCCTCATTTTAATGCCTGCTCTGTGCAGGCGTTAAAAATGCCAAAAGAAAAAGGGGGGAACGCCCCCTTGCATACATTATGCCTGACGCAGGCATATTGTGGCACCAGGGGTTAGAAAGTGGCGCAATGCATGCATGCTCCCGAGAAGCACAAACTCAGAATTCACAATATAACTCAGTGATTGGGGTTGGCTTCACTAACACAACTCTTTGTGACTAAACAGTAATTCACTGAGCTATCTACATAAAATTTAATTCTGCGATCTGCATGGTACATGTTCTTTGCAGCAGGCATAGTAACCCTCCCTGCTACTTAACTATGAGTCGAAATTGCCACTAAACAAAACTCTGATCTCTGTTCAGCAGGTGCATTAATCACCAGTGTTATCTTAGCATTTTTATTGTTGTCTGAAAATTGCTGGACACACAATAAACTCTGCAGCAGGGGCTAATAATCCTATAAATATTTAAAACAAAGCATCGCTCAGCATGGCACCCTGCACGTTGGCACCGGTTGCACAGCCCTAACGCCTGCTCTCCTTTTTGAGAATTGTAAGGATGTCTGGCTGTCTGTAGAATCAATTGCATAATTTGATGGTATTGATAATTCTCAGGATCCTAACTTTAATATTATACAGGATTTTATCACCCATTAAACCAGCTCCGGTGGGTGTCATTGCTGTTCATTCAATGTAGTAAAACAAAGTAAAGATGATACTGAAAGCGGATCCAACATCTCATGTGGAATGAGTGTGGGATTATTTAAAGACAGTGTGCACTCCACTCTATACTGATGTCCAATACAGCAGCGTACTCTGTGCGTCCGCAGTGTAATACATCATTGTTAAAATTATATGCCCTGTCAGTGCAGGCTTGCAGCTTAAGAACATACTCATTTAAAGTGGCCACGAAAAAAGTATATCAATATCAATTATATAAACATTTCAGGAAAACTTAGAAATTCCAAAACTCCATAATTATTATCAGTTGTATCTGTGTATCACCCGCAGAGTAAATCACCCACCTTGTTTTATATTGGCACAGGTTGGTGGGTCAGTGTTTATGTAAATGACACTGGTCCCTTAAGATAATCTTCATCACTCCAAGTCATGGGTGGTCATTACAACCCTGGCGGACGGTGTTAAAGCTGCGGAAATACCGCAAAGAGGCCGGCGGACAAAAAAAGGGAATTATGACCCTGGCGGAAACCGCCAACAAAGACAGCCACTTTAACACATCACCCGCCACGTGGTAGCGACAAACAGCGCGGCGGTCACCGCCAACAGACTGGCGGAAGACAATGTACCACCCACACTATCACAACACACCAATCCGCCACCTTTTCCGGGGCGGATTCACCGTGGATAAAAACATGGCGGAAACAGCTTTTGCTATGGGAAAACGCTCACCTGAACACACTCCACGAGGAACGATGACTCCATGGAGCCGGAACTCCAAATCCTACCTGCCCTTGTCTTTCTGCTCCTCTACGAACAACAGCGACGTAGCGCAGAACATACCGGTGAGTACTGCATCTACGACACGGGGAGGGGGGAGGCAAAAGTTAGGGGGACACCCACCAAACACCCCCACCCTCGCATTTCACAACATACACACCAATGCAGTCAAAAATATCACATTAACAACCCACAATTCCCCCGGAAGAATGCAAAGACAAAGCGAATTGCGGTCAAACATTGTAATGTGCCAATATACATGTCATACAAAAATATACTGATATATATCTTGAAATCTGTCACAATTATATATACAATACAAGAAGTAGTGCAGATATGTACACAACAATGTCCGTGCACCAACAGTCCAAAAATGCATGGGCGAGGCCCACAATAGATACCTGACCAAAATCGGAGAGAACACTGCCGGGGCATCAGATAGAAACACTACAGGCACCTCAGGGGGAAGGGAAGGGGGGGCACCTCAGCCGGATGAATGCAAAGCCAGATCCACGACGGGGCTCCATGCCCACTGTACCATCCGGGGAGTGCAAAGCCACAGTCTCACAAGTCTTTACAGTGGGTGGTTTGCCCACTGTGCCATCCTGGGGAGTGCAAAGCCACAGTCTCACAAGTCTTTACAGTGGGTGGTTTGCCCACTGTGCCATCCTGGGGAGTGCAAAGCCACAGTCTCACAAGTCTTTACAGTGGGTGGTTTGCCCACTGTGCCATCCTGGGGAGTGCAAAGCCACAGTCTCACAAGTCTTTACAGTGGGTGGTTTGCCCACTGTTCAATCCTGGGGAGTGCAAAGCCACAGTCTCACAAGTCTTTACAGTGGGTGGTTTGCCCACTGTGCCATCCTGGGGAGTGCAAAGCCACATTTTCGCAAGTAAATGCAGTTCTCTACTGGTACTGGGTGGGACTGGTGCCCAGAGTGGGTGAGTCTCCCCGTGAAAGTTCCTGTCCTGTCAATGTCCCAGCTGCACATTGGATAAGGATGCCTGATGTGGCGGCCTATTCATACCCACACGGTCTTTGCACTGTTCAGCGGTCTTCACCATGGCAGTCTTTGCCTTGTTCAGCGGTGCTTTGCCATGGCGGCCTTTGCCCTGTTCAGCGGTCTTCACCATGGCGGTCTTTGCCCTGTTCAGTGGTCTTCACCGTGGCAGTCTTGGCCTTGTTCAGCGGTGCTTTGCCATGGCGGTCTTTGCCCTGTTCAGCGGTCTTCACCATGGCGGTCTTTGCCCTGTTCAGCGGTCTTCACCATGGCAGTTTTGGCCTTGTTCAGTGGTGCTTTGCCATGGCGGTCTTTGCCCTGTTCAGCGGTCTTCACCATGGCGGTCTTTGCCCTGTTCAGCAGTCTTCACCATGGCAGTCTTGGCCTTGTTCAGCGGTGCTTTGCCATGGCGGTCTATGGACTGTTCAGCGGTGCTCTGACATGGCGGTTCGGATACTGACATTGGTGTGTGGCATGACGAACTCCACACTGGACATTGGTGTGTGGCATGACGATCTCCATACTGGACATTGGTGTGTGGCATGACGAACTCCAGTGTGTGTGGCATGACGAACTCCACACTGGACATTGGTGTGTGGCATGACGAACTCCACACTGGACATTGGTGTGTGGCATGACGAACTCCATATTGGACATTGGTGTGTGGCATGACGAACTCCACACTGGACATTGGTGTGTGGCTTGACGTTCCATCATCGCCCAGCGGGGCTGTGGGATCCTGGTCCCTCCTGGGCACTGACTCCGGCGGTGGTCTCCGGACCAGTGACGATACCTGGGCCATCCTGGGCACTGACTCCGGCGGTGGTCTCCTGACCAGTAACGATACCTGGGCCCTCCTGGGCACTGACTCCGGCGGTGGTCTCCTGACCAGTAACGATACCTGGGCCCTCCTGGGCACTGACTCCGGCGGTGGTCTCCTGACCAGTAACGATACCTGGGCCCTCCTGGGCACTGACTCCGGCGGTGGTCTCCTGACCAGTAACGATACCTGGGCCCTCCTGGGCACTGACTCCGGCGGTGGTCTCCGGACCAGTGACGATACCTGGGCCCTCCTGGGCACTGACTCCGGCGGTGGTCTCCTGACCAGTAACGATACTTGGGCCCTCCTGGGCACTGACTCCGGCGGTGGTCTCTGGACCAGTAACGATACCTGGGCCCTCCTGGGCACTGACTCCGAGTGGTCTCCTGACCAGTAACGATACCTGGGCCCTCCTGGGCACTGATTCCGGCGGTGGTCTCTGGACCAGTGACGATACCTGGGCCCTCCTGGGCACTGACTCCGGTGGTGGTCTCTGGACCAGTGACGATACTTGGCCCTCCTGGGCTGTGACTCTGGCGGTGGTCTCTGGACCAGTAACGATGGTGCTGGCGGTTGTGTCTGGACCGCCGGAAATGATGGCGCTCTTCTCCGCCGTGACACTCACAACAGGCTGAGGAGACTTCCTCGGGACCTTCCCCACCTTCTTTGGAGTTACAGCTGACTCACCAATCGCGTTCGATCCCATGTCAGTTGTTGTCCCACCAGGAGTCTTGACACGGTCCCGTCGTCCACTCTCCAATTTCAGAGCCTTTACAGGGGGTGGGCTGACAGTGCCTTGGCTCCGGGTCCTACTGCCTGCCCTGGTGGACGGTGCACTCCAAAAACCTGGAACACGCACCACTGGTACTGGAGGCTTTTTGGCTGAGGCGCTACGACGGGACTGCTGAATTTGAGGGGGGGGCAAAAAGGTCAATTTGGCATAGGGATATTTTCTGACAGACACTGGGATGGGTAGCTGGAGGGGGTCTGGGAGTGGAGGAAGAGGAGGTGGTTGTAGGAGGTGTCACTTTAGGTGTTTTGGGTGCAGGTGCAGGTACTGGAGGCTGTCGTGAGGTGGATGGATGTTGAGTGAGTGATTGCCGGCGTTTGTGTACTTTAGGAGGGGGCGTCACAGACGCACTGGGAGAGGACGCAGGGGACGTGTAAATGGCAGTGGAGGTGGTTAGTGCAGGTGAGCGGCTTGTGGTGCTGGGTGTCCTGGTGCGAGTCCTAGTGCCTGTAGATGTGGTGTATGCAGGTGTGTGTGTAGACGAGACTGGGAGGGAGGAGGGAGAAGAGGAGGAGGGGGACACAGTGGAGACAGTGGATGTTGCTGTGTCTGTATGTGGGTGAGGCTTGCGTGAGTGCCTGTGGTCTGTGTGGTGCCTATGTTTGCTTGAGCTACTTGTGTGTGTTGACTTGTGTGCATGCTGGTCTGTAGGTGTGCTTGGGATGGGCTGGGGTACAGGGGATTGGGTCTGGGTGGAGGAAGTTGGAGGGGGGAGGCTGGACACAGGGACAATGGCTGCCATCAGTGCTGAGGCCAGAGATTGCAGGGTTCGCTGAAGGGCAGCCTGACCAGAATGAATGCCCTCCAGGAATGCATTACCGTGTTGCAAATCTCGTTCTACACCCTGGATGGCATTCACAATGGTAGACTGCCCAACAGTGAGTGACCTGAGGAGGTCAATGGCCTCCTCACTGAGGGCAGCAGGGATGACTGGGGCAGGGTCTGAGGTGCCTGGGGCGAAGGTGATGCCCACCCTCCTGGGTGAGCGGGCACGGGGCGAACGCTGAGGGGCTGCTGGGAGGGCGGTGCTGGTAGGGGAGGGTGGCGGCTGTACCTGTAGAAGTGGGGCGCACAGATGGTGCCGCCACCACAGGGGAGCTCACATCGGCGGAGCAGACGCAGCAGCCCCATGCATTACGCCGTGCTCCTGCCCTCTGCACATGCAATTTCTGGGATATGGCCTACATGCCAATGTTAGAAATCTGCGCACATGGATGGCAAAGGGGCAACTATACCTCAACTTGCCACTGTTCTGAGATGGAGTAGAGTGCCACATGGCCTACATTACGGAGGGGCCTTGCATACCTAACTCGCCCTGGCCTAGGAACACCCACAGCCCACCTCCCCCACCCAGACCCCTCTACTGCGCGCAAAGTCCACAGAATGTGGTTGTACTCACCCCCTTCTGTCTGCTGTGATGTCCTTAAACGCCCATCCAACTCCAGGTGGGCCACCGCCAGGATCCGGAACATCAGGGGGGTCATGGTGCGACGGGCACCCCTCCCACGTTGGGAGGCCATCCCCAGCTGAGCCTCCGCCGTCTTCATGCTGCAGCGGCGAATGTCCTCCCATCTCTTACGGCAGTGGGTGCCCCATCTCTGGTGGGCCCCCAGGATCCGGACTTCCTTGGCGATGGCACGCCAAATGTCCCTCTTATGGTGGTCGCTGACCTACATGACATGCACAAGGAAAGAGGAATAGTCATTACCTACTGCACCGTCAATGTGAGTGGCCCCCTCCCAACTCTGCCCATGTGGCCCATTCATCCCCATGCATTACTGTTCAATGTACTCTGCCCCCTTCCCTCTTCCACCCAGCCCTGTCCAACTAGGCCTAGCCCATCCAACGTTCTCCCAGTGTACTGACCTGTTGGTCTGGAGGACCGTAGAGTAGCATGTACTGGGGGAGGACCCCATCCACAAGTTTCTCCAACTCCTGTGCAGTGAAGGCAGGGGCCCTTTCCCCAGACGCAGCAGCCATCGTCACTTCCAGACCGAGGTCACAGCAGCACTAGCAGTGTAGGTCCTCTCCTGTCGAAGGTCAGGTATCTAGTGATTGAAGATCGCCGCACCTGTTCATTGGCTCCTGGGACCCATAGGGCCCAATGTTAACCAATGCAGCATTGCGCTGCGGTCTACGACCGCCTACTGCGACGGTGTCCAACGCCAGCGCAGTTACCCCACAAATCCATTGTCCCAGTTTAGAGGTCAGGCAGCCGCCATTTCAGGGGTCCACATGGCTTCATTTACTACTGCGTCGCAAATACTGAGGCCTACACTCAAAACATATCCCGGAAGGGTTAATTGTCTGTTGTAGTCTTGTGTGTGACTGTGGGTACATACCTGGAGGAATGGTGACTGTTTCTTCGCTGTTGTCCTTCTTAGGCACCGTCAGTTGGGACATATGGGAAGATGGCGGAATCCTCCAGTGTACCGACCGCTGGTGTGATCCAAAAGAAGAGGGTGAAGTGGTGAGTGATTGGAGCTCCTACTTCTAACAATTATAGCTTAAAGTAACTCAATTGACACGGTGCACAAAAACTCAGGTAACCACCCTCCAAATGTTACCTCCACGATATCCCGGAGGGATATCTTAACAATATAATAAAGAGTAATGGCACACATGCAATAAAACACCTCTAAGTAGATCAAAATAACACTAACACCAGTCCGAGTATTATACACACTGCATCTAATCTGGAAAGGCACCAGAAGTTTATCCTTATACAAATTTATTACTCTCATTTAACATTCTGGAATACACAAAATCATATACACTGTATACAACCATAAATGGCAATCTATTACAAAGCCTATATGTAGTCATTAGTACACAAATTAATAAAAGAAAAAAAACCTATATATACATTTCAGTGTCAACTTCATTGTTCATATTCACAATCCCATGTTTGATCTAATTAACATAACTGCCTAAACCAAAAAACTCCCCATTTGTTCGTCCGTCGTCAACACGTGTTTCATCCGGGGGAGTGCCCCTAGGATTTCCTCAGGACTTTCTTATCAAATAAAGATCCATCCAATATTTCCTAAAACAATATTACCATACAACACAAGTCAGTTACTAATTCTCCTATTCATCCATACCCTAATTGTGAACTTCAAATTGAAAGACAATCATGTGAGTAGGTGAGAACCATGCAAATATCCAACAAAAATAGGTGATGTTTCAATGTCTATCTAAAGTGAACACATCATTTCATAAGTGTTTCGCCCTATCATGCTATAGACCATGTAGTGATACATAAAACAAGTGCAGCCCCACTATAATTCGAATTAAGATCCTATTTAGTGCCAAAAAGATAGTACAAGTTGCAAATAAATAAAATTAATACGAAATAGAATCGAAAATAATTATAAATATAAATAAGTGTTGTGCTCTTCATTTACTCAGAAGGACCCAATTATGCTACATTATAACCCCCACAGAAAGAGGTGTGCCCCCCAGTTTATTTAGATTTTACCTTACTAGCTCGATTGTGCTTAATTTCTTTTAATGATCCAAAGTGCCTCTTGATTCTCGAAGTAAAGTCTAGGAGTGTATAGATACGATAAAAGTATATAAAAATATTTCAATTGTTCAACAATTTATAGCGTATTTATGATGTTCATGTGATCCCCAAGTAAGCTTACCAATTCGCTTGTGAACTTGAATTAATTCTAGAACCTCTCTCCACTTATTAATAACGATTCAACCTATTGTGAAAATTAGCACCAATTAGATACACGTCCAGTATGTTTAGATCTATCCATACAGATAGAAATTCAGAATCTCTATTTACCTGTTGCAGTATCTGAATATCAGCGAGTACGCTTCCGATTAGTTAAACCGAGTTTCTATTGTGCGTCCTATTTAAATGCCTCGGACGCTACAGCAAAATAGAAGACGGACTATCGCGAACCTAACCGGCTCTGCTGTAAACATAAATGATGCACTTCTATCTTGCGATCTCCCCTTTCTAATTGGTAACAAAAGGATACTAGACATCAAGAACGGACTACATTAACTACAAATGAGTCCAAGAAGGAAAGCAACCACATTAGTCCAGTCATTATATCATAATTGGAGCCAGTTCTATTCTATATAAGCTCTGTGTCTATGTACTTACAGTTGCCTATCTCTCATTCTATATAATTAAAATTATTTAATTACTTTTACAGATGGTTACCTTATAAAAATAGAAATAAAAATAAACTTGTGAAGAGATGTGAAACCACATAGACTGTTTATGTCAATCTTCTCTTAGATTAATCCTCCAATTAACAATAAATATGTAGAATATACTACAATTATTCCAAAAAATGATGTTTTATATACAGGGAGTGCAGAATTATTAGGCAAATGAGTATTTTGACCACATCATCCTCTTTATGCATGTTGTCTTACTCCAAGCTGTATAGGCTCGAAAGCCTACTACCAAGTAAGCATATTAGGTGATGTGCATCTCTGTAATGAGAAGGGGTGTGGTCTAATGACATCAACACCCTATATCAGGTGTGCATAATTATTAGGCAACTTCCTTTCCTTTGGCAAAATGGGTCAAAAGAAGGACTTGACAGGCTCAGAAAAGTCAAAAATAGTGAGATATCTTGCAGAGGGATGCAGCACTCTTAAAATTGCAAAGCTTCTGAAGCGTGATCATCGAACAATCAAGCGTTTCATTCAAAATAGTCAACAGGGTCGCAAGAAGCGTGTGGAAAAACCAAGGCGCAAAATAACTGCCCATGAACTGAGAAAAGTCAAGCGTGCAGCTGCCACGATGCCACTTGCCACCAGTTTGGCCATATTTCAGAGCTGCAACATCACTGGAGTGCCCAAAAGCACAAGGTGTGCAATACTCAGAGACATGGCCAAGGTAAGAAAGGCTGAAAGACGACCACCACTGAACAAGACACACAAGCTGAAACGTCAAGACTGGGCCAAGAAATATCTCAAGACTGATTTTTCTAAGGTTTTATGGACTGATGAAATGAGAGTGAGTCTTGATGGGCCAGATGGATGGGCCCGTGGCTGGATTGGTAAAGGGCAGAGAGCTCCAGTCCGACTCAGACGCCAGCAAGGTGGAGCTGGAGTACTGGTTTGGGCTGGTATCATCAAAGATGAGCTTGTGGGGCCTTTTCGGGTTGAGGATGGAGTCAAGCTCAACTCCCAGTCCTACTGCCAGTTCCTGGAAGACACCTTCTTCAAGCAGTGGTACAGGAAGAAGTCTGCATCCTTCAAGAAAAACATGATTTTCATGCAGGACAATGCTCCATCACACGCGTCCAAGTACTCCACAGCGTGGCTGGCAAGAAAGGGTATAAAAGAAGGAAATCTAATGACATGGCCTCCTTGTTCTCCTGATCTGAACCCCATTGAGAACCTGTGGTCCATCATCAAATGTGAGATTTACAAGGAGGGAAAACAGTACACCTCTCTGAACAGTGTCTGGGAGGCTGTGGTTGCTGCTGCACGCAATGTTGATGGTGAACAGATCAAAACACTGACAGAATCCATGGATGGCAGGCTTTTGAGTGTCCTTGCAAAGAAAGGTGGCTATATTGGTCACTGATTTGTTTTTGTTTTGTTTTTGAATGTCAGAAATGTATATTTGTGAATTTTGAGATGTTATATTGGTTTCACTGGTAATGATAAATAATTGAAATGGGTATATATTTTTTTTTGTTAAGTTGCCTAATAATTATGCACAGTGATAGTCACCTGCACACACAGATATCCCCCTAACATAGCTAAAACTAAAAACAAACTAAAAACTACTTCCAAAAATATTCAGTTTTGATATTAATGAGTTTTTTGGGTTCATTGAGAACATGGTTGTTGTTCAATAATAAAATTAATCCTCAAAAATACAACTTGCCTAATAATTCTGCACTCCCTGTATCCTTAATCTTATTTAGTTCAGTATAGATTCGTTCACTGAGATTTTACTTATTACTTCTCACCGAGAAAATACTCAATCACATGATCTGTATTTAATCCTTGTTCAACCGCTCCTAACTTCATGATCCAGAGAGAATTCCCATCTTCTTAAGGCCAATTCTCTATTACCTCCCCGTGGGTTCTTTTCACAATGTTCAAAGCCAAAAAACCTAAAGTCTTTGTGTGCCCCTTGTGCTTTGCATATCATCATATGCGAGGCTATCGGGTAACGTTCATCTAGTTGTTTTATTGCCCTCCAGTGTTCCGAAATTCTCGTCTTAAGTGGGCGTATCGTACTACCCACATATATTTTCTCACATTTGCAAACAAGCATATAAACTACGAATTTTGTGTTGCAATCTATATGTGATTTTATATATATTTTGCATCCACTTCTATCAAGAAACTCTTTCTTAGATTGCCATGCCCATTTACACATTGCACATGAACCGCATTTAAAAAAAACACGGTTATGTACACTAAGCCAATTTGCCTTAGTTTCCTCTGGTATGTAACTTGGACTTAAAATACTGTGGAGGGTGTTCCCCCTTCTAAACGACACCTCCGGTCTCATACCTATGTATTTCTTGAGCACCTCATCTTGAGTCAGTATTGGCCAATGTTTTTTCATTATTTTCAATAGTTTCTGAGAAACCTCTGTGTAATCTAAAACAATCCTCAATCTCCGAGCATTATTCCTCTTGACCTCCTCATTTTTCTGAGTCGTTAGTGACAGTGTCTGTGAACGGGAGGTCTTAAGAGCCTTATTTTGAGATTTAACTATATTGTTATCCGAGTAACATCTCACTTTAAATCTATGCTCCATATCAACAATGGTATCATAAAAATCGCAATCCCTACTACAAATCCTTCTCGCTCTGATCATCTCACCCAACGGTATAGCCTCTATTTGGTGGGGTGGGTGTGAGCTTGACGCATGCAATATAGTGTTGCAGGAGGTGCTCTTCCGAAAAAGTCTACTTTCTATCCTATTGTTCTCCACAAATAATTCTACATCTAAAAATTCTATTTTGAACTCACTATACTTATATGTGAATTTAATATTCACATCATTTCCATTAAGGTAATCACAAAAAGTCTCCAACGCTACTGCATCCCCTGTCCATATCATAAGACAGTCATCAATATATCGCCCCCAATAGAGGATATATGAGTGCCAATTCGCCGCTTTAGAACCCCAAACCCAATTGTCTTCGAACCATCCCTTAAACAAATTAGCATACGATGGTGAGAATTTCGAGCCCATCGCTACACCCTGTTTTTGTCTAAACCAGCTTTGTTTGACCAAAAAGTAGTTGTTATTGAGTATAAGATCAATCATATCCAGCAACATGTGTGTATGTTCTAATAGGCTCGCCGATCTCTTGTTTAGGATGTATTCTATTGCTTTCAATCCCCAATCATGTTGAATGCTGGTGTAGAGAGCTGTCACATCTAAAGTTACCAAAAACATCCCTGGTTCCCATTGGATATCTGACAATAGACTCAGTACATGTTTCGTGTCATTGATGTGTGAAGGTAAATTATTTACAAATGGTTGTAAAAAGATATCGACAAATTCTGACAGCCTCTCAGTAGGCCCTCCTATGCCCGAAACTATCGGTCTCCCCGGTGGAAATTTGGATTGTTTATGAATTTTCGGTAATGTATACAGACACGGGTATTTGGGACGAAATACTTGTAGATACAGAAATTCTTCTTCATTCAGTAAATCCTTATCTCTCCAGTTCCTTAACATTCTATTTATTTTCCCTGTCAGAGCTGACATTGGATTATACGAAAGCTTCTCATAACAGGCAGTATCATTTAATTGTGTGCTCATTTCCAACTCATAATCTGTGCGATTCATTACCACTATATTACCTCCCTTATCCGCTTTTTTGATGGTTAAGTCCACATCTGATTTCAAAGTCTTTAGTGCCTTGTATTCCTCTTGTCTCAAATTTGATCTTCTCCATTGTACCTTCTTCGTTTCTTCTTTATCCAAATCATTCTAAACCAATCTAAAAAATGTTACTATATTACTGTCCATAGTTGATTTGGGTACCCAAGTTGATCTTCGTTTCAAACCACTAGCAATATGTTTATCCGGAGAGATACTCAAATCTTGTAAAATTGAAGACGTAGTTATTGGATCTCCCTCATAGTCTGTGATTGTCATTAATGTTACAGTGTCATAAACATCCTGAATCGACAATTTGCTCAATGCTCCTGTTCAAATTGGAGGCGTTTCTGTATCAATTACACGTGATTCAAAATATCTCTTAAGTTTCAATTTTCTTATAAATTTGAATAAATCAATTTTAGATTGACATACACAAAAACTGGACAAAAACCAAGTCCTTTATTCAAAAGTGATAACATCTCCAAGGAAAGTTGCTTATCAGACAAATTAACCACATTATTCTCTGATTCAACATTTATGTCTATGTCTTTTTGTCCCGTGACCTTGTTTTCATGCCCACATAGGTGTCGCCCTTGGTTACCTCTTTTTCCTCTCCGTGTCCTCCTACCCAATTTCTTTTCTGATTTATCTCCCAATTGCCTTGCTTTATTCTTTTCAATTCTTGTAAAAAACCTACTCCTTGCGAGTCAGGTCCCATATGCACATCTCTAGTCTCAGTATCACTACTGTCTGTCACTAAACTGCTTCTAGAGGTGGATGCTGAGTCTATCAGATTATTAGGTTCCACTGTAGAAGCTACACTTTTTACCAAGTGGTCATATTTACGTGAAAACGTAAAAAATCTACCATTAAGATAATCCAGTTCGTCCCTCTTCAATTTCCTGGCTTTTCTTTGTTTAATGTCCTCTTGGTATCTCATTATCACATCATTCAAGATAACATAATTTTTATCTGTTGCCTCCTTTAAGTTTAGCTCACTAATTTCTTTTTCCAACTTATCTATATCTGCTTGTAATTTGACTACTTTTCTCTCATCATTTTCTATTAAGATATCCATCAACTTCATTGAGTTAGATCTGAGTTCTTCTTCCCATCTTACCAACAAATCCGCATCTAAATCTTCATACGTAGGGAAAATGTGTGACCTCAATCCCCTGGGGATTCTATCCAATTTTCTATATTGTTTTAGTGTGGTTGCATCCCACCACCGAGACATTTCATTTTTCTTCATCCTTTCCAACCTGATAAATGTATCCTTTAGGCCTTCCTTACTTCTACGGTTCCCACCAGTCGTTGCTTGCTTCACTGTGCAACCACTGTCTAAGCTCTTGAAAAGTTCCTCTGCTACCTTCATTCTATCTTCCATTATGCCGAATATAATTCAATTAGTATCCCCTTAGGAGTATGGTGCAGCCCACTCACATCCAACTAATATGATCCAAAAGAAGAGGGTGAAGTGGTGAGTGATTGGCGCTCCTACTTCTAAAAATTATAGCTTAAAGTAACTCAATTGACACGGTGCACAAAAACTCAGGTAACCACCCTCCAAATGTTACCTCCACGATATCCCGGAGGATAATACTCGGACTGGTGTTAGTGTTATTTTGATCTACTTAGAGGTGTTTTATCGCATGTGTGCCATTACTCTTTATTATACCGACCGCTGGTGGACCTGTTGACAATGGAAGAGAGACATTTGATCGTGACCTACCGGTTTGACCGTGCCACTATACCGGAACTATGTACCCAGTTGGAGCCAGACCTGATGTCACCAATCCGCCATCCGACTGGAATCCCCCCTGACGTTCAGGTGCTGTCAGTGCTCCATTTCCTTGCAAGTGGGTCATTTCAGACAACAGTGGCCATGGCATCAGGGATGTCCCAGCCTATGTTTTCCAACGTCTTGTCCAGAGTGTTGTTTGCCCTGCTGAAACACGTAAGGAGATACATCATATTCCCTCAGGTGGAGGATTTGCCTACAGTGAAAGGTGACTTCTATGCCCTTGGACATATCCCCAACGTCATAGGTGCCATTGATGGGACCCATGTAGCTCTGGTCCCCCCCGCAGGACTGAACAGGTGTACAGGAGCAGGAAGAGTTATCATTCGATGAATGTCCAGATGGTCTGTTTGGCAGACCAGTACATTTCGCAGGTAAGTGCAATGTTCCCTGGCTCAGTGCATGACGCCTACATCCTGCGGAATAGCAGCATCCCTGATATGATTGGTCAACTCCAGAGGCACCGTGTCTGGCTTTTGGGGGACTCTGGTTACCCCAACCTTTCCTGGCTATTGACCCCAGTGAGGAATCCCAGGACCAGGGCAGAGGAACGGTACAATGAGGCCCGTGGGCGGACTAGGAGGGTGATCGAGCGGACCTTCAGCCTTCTTAAGGGCAGGTTCAGGTGCCTCCACATGACAGGTGGGTCCCTATTCTACTCACCGAAGAAGGTGTGCGACGCCAGGTGCCTTTTCTGCAGGAGGATGATCCAGATGACGGTGTTGTAGCAGCGGTGGAGCCTGTGGAACCTGTGGACAGTGATGAGGATGAATCTGAGGAAGAAGAAAACGACAACAGGAGTCGGTCATACAGCAATATTTCCAGTGACACACAGGTGAGTAAATTTTCAGGTTTAACATAACATTAACTTTCACACGTCTACCTCTATCCTGTACCTACATTTCACTCACTATTTGTTAACTGAGTTGTCCCCTTCCATTTCAGTTTCACAAATGTGGTAACCAACGTGTCAACAGCTTGCACCCTTGAAGGGCTTGTGATGTGTGGCATTGGTATGTTGGACTTCCAATGGGTAACCCTTTATGACACTGTAATTGACAATACACATTTCAAAATCATAGAATGACTCCAGTTTTATTAGTGTTTCAAGGGTGTTTATTTAAGTGCTAAAAAATAAAGAGGGGTTGTGAAATGGGGATGGGTTATGGTGGAAGAATGTCCATGGCAGAGTCCAGTCTATTAGTCTCACAGGTACATTGCACATCTGGGCATTGGAAGGAGAGCTGGGGCAGTTCCAATCTGGACAGGGTAACAAAGTGGGACAGTGGGGGGACAATCAGGGTGGTGTAATTTCCTTGCTGGGGTCTTGCCATCTTGCTCTGTCCTGTTCCTGGATCTCAGGGACTGCTTTCGTGGTGGTTGTCCGTCTGCAGGGGGTGGGGTGCTGGTGTGGTGGTCCTGTGGCGGGGCGTCCTGTTCACTAGTGCCAGCGGAGGTGGTGGGCATTTCATCGTCCTGGCTAGTGTCAGGGGCCCCTTGGAGTGCCACGGTGTCCCTCAAGGTCTTTTGAATGTCCGTCAGCACCCCTACAATGGTGCCCGGGGCAGAGCCTATGGTCCTGAGCTCCTCCCTGAACCCCAAATACTGCTCCTCCTGCAGACGCAGGGTCTCCTGCAACTTGTCCAGGACTGTTGCCATCGTCTCCTGGGAGTGGTGGTATGCTCCCATGATGGAGGAGAGGGCCTCGTTGAGAGTAGGTTCCCTTGGCCTGTCCTCCCTCTGTCGCACAGCAGCCCTCCCAGTTCCCCTATGTTCCTGTGCCTCCATCCCCTGGACTGTGTGCCCACTACCACTGCCCCCAGGTCCCTGTTGTTGTTGGGGTGGTGGGTTAGCCTGGGTGCCCTGTAGTGGTGGACACACCGCTGATTGACCTGTCCTGGGTAGGGAGGTATGGGCCCGCTGGGTGGGTGCTGTGCTGGTGTTACCAGAGGGTGGCAGCTCAGTGTTGGGCTGTGGCTGCTGTCGTCACTGTGGGCCTCTTCTGGGGGTGGAGTGGTGTTGTCTGGACCCTCTGGTGTGGTGACGTTCCTTCGGGTTCCTGCGGGGGTATAAGTACATGATTATTGCATGTGTGTGTTTCATGGTGTGCAATGTTTGGGTGTGCGTGTACACCACTGCAGGCATTCCTGTGGGGGCTTGTGTGCTGATGGTTGGGGAGTATTCTGGGTCTGTGCAGTGGGCATGCTTTAGTGATGGGTATCCATGCTTAGTTGTGTCATGCAGGTCTTGGTGTTGGGATGGGTGTTTGGTGTCATGGGTAGATTAGTGAGGATTTGTGGTGATAGGGGAGGGTGTGAGGGTGTGGGTGTGTGATAGCATGCAGGTAGGGTGGGGATTGTGATAGTTAAGATTTGACTTACCAGTGTCCGTTCCTCCAACGACTCCTGCGAGGCCCTCAGGATGCAAGATGGACAAGACTTGCTCCTCCCATGTTGTTAGTTGTGGGGGAGGAGGTGGGGGTCCGCCGCCAGTCCGCTGTACCGCGGTGTGGTGCCTGGATACCGTGGAACGCACCTCCCCGTCGGTCGTTCCACCTCTTCCTGATGTCCTCCCTATTTCTTGGGTGCTGTCCCACGCCATTGACCCTGTCCACTATTCTTTGCCATAGCTCCATCTTCCTGGCTATGGATGTGTGCTGTACCTGTGAGCCAAATAGCTGTGGCTCTACCCGTAGGATTTCCTCCACCATGACCCTGAGCTCCTCCTCAGAGAAGCGGGGGTGTCTTTGGCGTGACATGGGGTGGTGTGTGTGATGTGTGGGGTGGTGTATGTGTTGATGAGTGTGGTGAGTGTAGTGGTATGTGGTGTTTTGTGCATGGGTGTTGTGTGGGTGATGGTGTAGTGTGCCTCTGTGTGATGGGGTTCTCTATTCTGTGCTGTCTCTCTATGCCTTTGTCTCTAATTTGTGGTAGTAGGGGTTTGTGGGTGATGTGGGTATGTGTTTTATATTGTGTTGGATGTGTGGGAGTGTTGTTTGTATGTGTATCAGGTGTGTGTATTTGGATTTGTCCAATGTGGCGGTGTTTTGGAGCTGTGTGTGTATTTTGAGCGTGGCGGTGTGTACCGCCAATTGGATACCGCTGTTGAAAGACCGCCGCGTGGATTCGTGGGTCATAATGGCATGGGCGTGTTTCTGTTGGGGTGGAGGTGGAGGATTTGTTTCCGCATGTTTATAACTGACCTTTGGTGTGGCGGTATTGTGTGGGTGTCTGACTTTCGGCGGATTCCGTGATGTGTGTCATAATAGCTGTGGCGGGCTCCCGCCGCGGAGGTGTATTGACGGTCTTCTGCGCGGCGGTAAGCGCCTTTTACCGCCAATGTTGTAATGACCCCCATGGTCTTCCTCGTCACAGTTCTAACAAGTGAGCTCTTTGTGTTTCACCCACAGAATTCACACGTATAAGAAAAAACGAAGGCCCTCATTACAACCTCAGCAGTCTTTTCAAAAGACCGCTGAGGCTGCTGGAGCCAGAATACCGCCGGTGCTCCCTATTACAACTTTTCTGCTGGGCCAGCGGACGGTAACAGTGTGACTGTCCGCTGGCCCAGCTGAAAAGTCACATCAACATTGCTGCCGGCTCGTAATGGAGACGGTGGCAATGCTGATGTGCAGCGGGTGCAGTGGCACCTGTCACACATGCCACTGCTGGAAATTCGGGCAGTGAAATGCGCGACGGGGCTATGCCTGGGGGCCCCCAAGTCCCCCTTACCGCCAGCCTTTCCATGGCTGCCTGTTGGCAGTGTTAACGCCAGCTTACCGCCGGCCGCCAGGGTCATAATGAGGCCCTAAATATGTCTCACCCCACAGGAAATGGTTATCCCATGACCCATATAGGTGGGGCCAGAATGATGATTCTTCCTGGAATACAGGCAATAGAAACACAGGTCACTTTTCTCCTCTTAACCCAAGGAGGGAGGGTGGGAACCTAGGACCGTGATGAGGAAGCTATGACTCAGAGTAAAGAAGATCACCTGTAACTATCCAAGTTAGAAGATACCTCTTCTGTCTTCCTCATCCCAGTCCTAAAAAGTGAGCAAGTATCCAATTTATAAAAAATGTGATGCAGGAAGCAGGGTTTTTTTTTTTTAAATCTTCTAAGGAGAAGGAGCATTATTTATTTTTTACTGTCCCTTACCACGATTATTTGCCTGACAGTGATGGACAGTAAAAAAAAAACAGCTATGTGTCCCCCCCAACATATATATGGCTAATTTTCGTATGGACTTTACTCCGTGGGGCCGTCTGAGATGTTTGGCCAAAGCGGTGATGGAGTTATCCCTGCTGTGGGCAAACCTAAGGTTGTCCAGATCAGGTGGCAGGCGGGAAACTCCGTCACCATTGCAAAGGAGGTGCCTCCCTGCCAAAATATAAACAAGGCCTTTAGCTCTTGATTTCCTCCACGGGCTGATGGTGTTGATACAAATGTTAGTTCCAGTGTGGAACCGAATTGCCCAGAACTAGAGCTGGCCCATGAAAAACGAGAGTTCCTTGTTTTAATTTCTTTTCAAAACATCCCTAAAACAAAAAAGGTTTAAATAAATACCTGCAATGGCTAATGAGGGATGTTTACATCTGAAATCATAGACAATAGAAGCCTTGAAGAATAAGTAATATACAGTTTAGGAAGGTAGCCTATTTCTAGCCTTGTTATCCCCACTTTTGGCTTGTTTGTGAGTAAATGTCAGGGTGTTTTTACTGTCTCACTGGGATCCTGCTAGCCAGGGCCCAGTGCTCATAGTGAAAACCCTATGTTGTCAGTGTGTTTGATATGTGTCACTGGGATCCTACTAGCCAGGAACCCAGTGCTCATAAGTTTGTAGCCTATATGTGTTCCCTGTGTGGTGCCTAACTGTCTCACTGAGGCTCTGCTAACCAGAACCTCAGTGTTTATGCTCTCTCTGCTTTTTAAAATTGTCACTGAAGGTTAGTGACTAAGTTTACCAATTCTCATTTGTACACTGGAACACCCTTATAATTCCCTTGTATATGGTACCTAGGTACCCAGGGTATTGGGATTCCAGGAGATCCCTATGGGCTGCAGTATTTCTTTTGCCACCCATAGGGAGCTCAGACAATTCTTACACAGGACTGCCAATCCAGCCTGAGTGAAATAACGTCCACGTTATTTCACAGCCATTTTTCACTGCACATAAGTAACTTATAAGTCACCTATATGTCTAACCCTCACTTAGTGAAGGTTAGGTGCCAAGTTACTTAGTGTGTGGGCACCCTGGCACTAGCCAAGGTGCCCCCACATTGTTCAGGGCAAATTCCCCGGACTTTGTGAGTGCGGGGACACCATTACACGCGTGCACTACATATAGGTCACTACCTATATGTAGCTTCACAATGGTAACTCCAAACATGGCCATGTAACATATCTAGGATTATAGAATTGTCACCCCAATATCGTTGTGGTATTGGGGGACAATTCCATGCATCCCCGGGTCTCTAGCACAGAACCCAGGTACTGCCAAACTGCCTTTCCGGGGTCTCCACTGCAACTGCTACTGCTGCCAACCCCTCAGACAGGTTTGTGCCCCCCCTGGGGCCTGGGCAGCCCAGTCCCAGGAAGGCAGAACAAAGAATTTCCTCTGAGAGAGGGTGTTACACCCTCTCCCTTTGGAAATCGGTGTGAAGGGCTGGGGAGGGGTAGCCTCCCCCAGCTTCTGGAAATGCTTTGATGGGCACAGATGGTGCCCATCTATGCCTAAGCCAGTCTACACTGGTTCAGGGATCCCCCAGCCCTGCTCTGGCGCAAAACTGCGCAAAGGAAAGGGGAGTGACCACTCCCCTGACCAGTACCTCCCAGGGGAGGTGCCCACAGCTCCTCCAGTGGGTCCCAGACCTCTGCCACCTTGAATGCAGAGGTGTGAGGGCACAATGGACAGCTCGGAGTGGCCAGTGTGAGCAGGTGACGTCAGAGACCCCTCCTGATAGGTGCTTCCTGACTAGGTGACCAATACTCCTATGATAGCTATTTAGGGTCTCGCCTGTGGGCTTCTCTTCAGACAACGAATGCAAGAGCTCACCAGAGTTCCTCTGCATCTCCCTCTTCGACTTCTGCCAAGGATCGACCGCCAACTGCTCCAGGACGCCTGTAAAACTGCAACAAAGTAGCAAGAAGACTACCAGCGACATTGTAGCGCCTAATTCTGCCAGCTTTCTCAACTGTTTCCTGGTTGGTGCATGCTCTGGGGGCTGTCTGCCTTAACCCTGCACTGGAAGCCAAGAAGAAATCTCCCGTGGGTCGACAGCATCTTCCCCCTCTAACGCAGGCACCAAACTTATGCTTCACGGGTCCTCTGGGTCCCCTCTCAGCTTGACAAGTGTGGTCCCTGGAACAAAGGACATTGATCCAAGTGACCATGACAATCCAGTGGTCCATCTTTCCAAATTTGGTGGAGGTAAGTCCTTGCCTCCCCACGCCAGAATGTAATCCTGTGTACTGCGTGAACTGCAGCTGCTAGGGCTTCTGTGCACTTTTGCAAGGAATCCTTCATGCAGGGCATAGCCCAGGTCCCCAGCACTCCATCCTGCATTGCTCAACTCGCTGAGTTGACCACCTGCTTTGTGGGACCCTCCTTTGTAGTGTTGAGACGATCGCCATGCTTAGCATTCCTGAAACCATGTTCAAGTAGTTCTGTGGGTGCTGCCTGCTTCTGTGTGCTCTCTGTGTTGCTAGGCGCCTCCTCTGCCTCCTCCTCCAAGGGGCGACCTCCTGGTCCTTCCTGGGCCCAGGCAGCACCCATTTTCTTCAACCACAACCTTTGTAGCTAGCAAAGCTTGTTTGTGGTCTTTCTGTGTGGAAACAACTCTGTGTCCTCCAGCAAACCGTAGGACATCTTCTCTGTAAAGGAGAAGTTCCTGGAATCTTCCGTTGTTGCAGAATCTTCATATTTTTCCACCCAGAGACAGCAATTTTATATCTTCATCTGTGGTTTAGTGGGCAACTGCCCCCCCTGGACACTTTCGTGACTCTTGGACTTGGTCCCCTTCCTTTGCAGGTCCTCAAGTCCAGGAATCCGTCTTCAGTGCTTTGCAGTCTGTTGTGGTCTTTGCAGAATCTCCTATCACGACTTTAGTGTGTTTCTGGGGAAGTAGGGTCACTTTACTCCTACCTTTCAGGGTCTTTCAGGGTCTTGGGGTGGGGTATCTTGGACACCCTTAGTGTTTTCCTGCACTCCCAGCAACCCCCTACACACTACATTAGGTCTGGGGTCCCTAAGTGGTTTGCTTTCCACTTTCATAGTATATGGTTTGTTTTGCCCTATGCCTATTGCATCCCATTGTATTCTACAGTGTTTGCACTACTTTTCTAAGTGTTTACTTACCTGATTTTGGTTTGTGTGTATATTTTGTGTATTTTACTTACCTCCCAAGGGAGTATATCCTCTGAGATATTTTTGGCACATTGTCACTAAAATAAAGTACCTTTATTTTTAGTAACTCTGAGTAGTGTGATTCTTATGATATAGTGCTGTATGATATAAGTGGTATAGTAGGAGCTTTGCATGTCTCCTAGTTCAGAGTAAGCTGCTCTGCTATAGCTACCTCTATCAGCCTAAGCTACTAGAACACTACTAATCTACTAATAAGGGATAACTGGACCTGGCAAAAGGTGTAAGTACCATCAGATACCCACTAAAAGACAGGCCAGCCTCCTACAATCTTTCATTTGTTTAAGCCATAATAGAGGTTTGTGGTCTGTCTGAACAATAAAGTGCGTACCAAAGAGGTATGGTCTCAACTTTTTCAGGGCCCAGACCACAGCAAAGGCCTCCCTCTCTATGGCAGACCAACGCTTTTCACTAGGGGTCAACCTCCTGCTGATAAAAGCAACTGGTTGATCCTAGCCCTCAGTGTTAAACTGTGATAGAACTGCCCCTACCCCTACTTCAGAAGTATCAGTTTGAACTCTGAATTTTTCTGAGTAACAAGTGCTTTTTAGGACAGGTGCAGACCACATGGCCTGTTTGAGCTCATCAAAAGCCTTTTGACAGCTAGCTGTCCACAATACCTTTTTAGGCATCTTTTTAGTTTTGAGATCATTAAGAGGGACAGCTAAACTGCCATAGTTTTTTATTAACCTCCTGTAGAACCCCGTGAGGCCTGGGAAGGGTCTCACTTGCATTTGAGTTGCAGGGGATACTCATTCCATAATCTTACCCTACAGTGGTGCAATCTGTTCCCCACCTACCAGGTGGCCCAGATAAACCACTTTCCCCTGCCCTATCTTGCACTTTGAAGCCTTGATGGTGAGGCCTGCCTTTTGCAGGTCCTCTTAAACGTTCCATAGGTGGACCAGGTGATCATACCAGGTAGAGCTAAAGACAGCTATATCATCTAGATATGCTGCACTAAAAGCTTCCAATCCTTTGAGGACTGCATTCACCAACCTCTGATATGTGACAGGTGCATTTTTCAATCCAAGGAGCATAACAGTGAACTGATAGTCCCTCCAATGGTTGAAAATGCTGTCCTAGGTTGAGCATCTTCTGACAACTTAATCTGCCAATACCCTGCAGTTAAGTCAAAAGTGCTTAGATACTTTGCAGAGGCCAGTGTATCTATTAGCTCATCTGCCCTGGTTAAAGGGTGAGCATCAGTTTTGGTTACTTGATTGAGACCTCTATAGTCAACACAAAACCTCATCTCTCTTTTTCCGTCTTTTGTGTGAAGCTTTGGTACAAGCACCACTGGGCTAGCCCAAGAGCTTTCTGAAGGCTCAATCACTCACAGGTCCAACATTTTCTGTACCTCTTATTTAATACAGTCCCTGACATGGTCAGACTGCCTATAAATTCTACTCTTGGCAGGTAAACTGTCTCCAGTATCAATTGTGTGCTCACACCAGGTAGTTGTAGCTGGAATCAGTGAGAAGAGGTCAGAGAACTGATCTAGGAGATTTATGCAGTTGTCATTCTGCTCATCAGTAAGGCAATCTGCTAACACAACTCCCTCCACTAAGCCATCAGCTTCAGTGGTGGAGAATAGGTCAGGTAGAAGGTCACTCTCTTCCTCCTGCCCCTCATCAGTGGCCATGAGCAGGGTTAAGTCAGCTCTGTCATAATAAGGTTTCAGGCGATTGACAAGAAGCAACCTCAGGGGACTTCTGGCAGTGCCCAGGTCTACAAAATAGGTGACCTCACCTTTTTTTCCACAATAAGATGGGGTCCACTCCATTTGTCTTGGCGTGCTCTTGGGACCACAGACTAAAATAACCACACATTCTGTCCTGGGTGGTACTGAGTCAGGACAGCATTCTTGTTATGACATTGCTTTTGGAGCTCTTGACTGGCCTGAAGGTTTTTGTCCAAGTCCAAGTCGAAGAGTCCCGCAAGTGTCCAGGGGGGCAGGAGCCCACTAAACCCAGAGAGGAAGGTGCAAAGGGGCTGCCTCCGGGTAGAAGAAGCTGAAGATTCTGCAACAACTGAAGGTTCCAGGAACTTCTCCTTTTTTGGCGTGCTGGAGGATGAAGAGGTGTTTCCAGGCAGAAAGACTGCACACAAGCCTTGCTAGCTGCAAGAGTTGCGGTTGAAATTTTTTTGGGTGCTGTCAGGGCCCAGGAAGTCGCTCCTTGGAGGAGGAGACAGAGGGGTCACTCAGTAACAGAGAGAGCCCACACAGAAGCAGGCAGCACCCGCAGAAGCACTTTAACAGGCGTTCAAGAAATCTGAGCGCAGTGGTCCTCTCAACACTACAAAAGAGGGTCCCACGAAGCCGGTTGTCAACTCAGCGAGTTGAGAAATGCAGGACAGAGTGCTGGGGACCTGGGCTATGCTGTGCATGAAGGATTCCTTGCAAAAGTGCACAGAAGCCCTACTAGCTGCAGTTAACGCAGTACACAGTATTACTGTCTAGCGTGGGGAGGCAAGGACTCCACCAAAATTTGACAGAAGGACCACTAGACTGTCGGGGTCACTTGGATCTAGCCCCTGTGTTCCAGGGACCACGCTTGTGAGAAAGTAGCCTCTTTCTAGCCTTATTACCCCCACTTTAGGCCTGTTTGTGAGTGTATGTCAAGGTGTTTTCACTGTCTCACTGGGATCCTGCCAGCCAGGACATAGTGCTCATAGTGAAAACCCTATGTTTTCAGTATGTTTGTTATGTGTCACTGGGACCCTGCTAATCAGGACCCCAGTGCTCATAGGTTTGTGACCTATAGGTATGTGTTCCCTGTGTGATGCCTAACTGTCTCACTGAGGCTCTGCTATCCAGAACCTCAGTGGTTATGCTCTCTCATTTCTTTCCAAATTGTCACTGACAGGCTAGTGACCAATTTTACCAATTTACATTGGCTTACTGGAACACCCTTATAATTCCCTAGTATATGGTACTGAGGTACCCAGGGTATTGGGGTTCCAGGAGATCCCTAGGAGCTGCAGAATTTCTTTTGCCACCCATAGGGAGCTCTGACAATTCTTACACAGGCCTGCCACTGCAGCCTGAGTGAAATAACGTCCACATTATTTCACAGCCATTTACCACTGCACTTAAGTAACTTATAAGTCACCTATATGTCTAACCTTTACCTGGTAAAGGTTAGGTGCAAAGTTACTTAGTGTGAGGGCACCCTGGCACTAGCCAAGGTGCCCCCACATTGTTCAGGGCAAATTCCCCGGACTTTGTGAGTGCGGGGACACCATTACACGCGTGCACTACACATAGGTCACTACCTATGTGTAGCTTCACAATGGTAACTCCGAATATGGCCATGTAACATGTCTATGAACATGGAATTGCCCCCTCTATGCCATCCTGGCATAGTTGGCACAATCCCATGATCCCAGTGGTCTGTAGCACAGACCCTGGTACTGCCAAATTGCCTTTTCAGGGGTTTCACTGCAGCTGCTGCTGCTGCCAACCCCTCAGACAGGTTTCTGCCCTCCTGGGGTCCAGCCAGGCTTGTCCCAGGATGGCAGAACAAAGGACTTCCTCTGAGAGAGGGTGTTACACCCTCTCCCTGTGGAAAATGGTGTGAAGGAAGGGGAGGAGTAGGCTCCCCCAGCCTCTGGAAATGCTTTCATGGGCTCATTTGGTGCCCATTTCTGCATAAGCCAGTCTACACCGGTTCAGGGACCCCTTAGCCCTGCTCTGGCGCGAAACTGGACAAAGGAAAGGGGAGTGACCACTCCCCTGACTTGCACCTCCCCTGGGAGGTGTCCAGAGCTCATCCAGTGTGCTCCAGACCTCTGCCATCTTGGAAACAGAGGTGCTGCTGGCACACTGGACTGCTCTGAGTGGCCAGTGCCACCAGGTGACGTCAGAGACTCCTTCTGATAGGCTCCTTCAGGTGTTGCTAGCCTATCCTCTCTCCTAAGTAGCCAAACCCTCTTTTCTGGCTATTTAGGGTCTCTGCTTTGGGGATTTCCTTAGATAACGAATGCAAGAGCTCATCAGAGTTCCTCTGCATCTCTCTCTTCACCTTCTGCCAAGGAATCGACTGCTGACCGCGCTGGAAGCCTGCAAAACTGCAACAAAATAGCTAAGACGACTACTGCAACTCTGTAACGCTGATCCTGCCGCCTTCTCTACTGTTTTCCTGGTGGTGCATGCTGTGGGGGTAGTCTGCCTCCTCTCTGCACTAGAAGCTCTGAAGAAATCTCCAGTGGGTCGACGGAATCTTTCCCCTGCAACCGCAGGCACCAAAGAACTGCATTACCAGTCCCCTGGGTCTCCTCTCAGCACGACGAGCGAGGTCCCTTGAATCCAGCAACTCCGTCCAAGTGACTCCCACAGTCCAGTGACTCTTCAGTCCAAGTTTGGTGGAGGTAAGTCCTTGCCTCCCCACGCCAGACTGCATTGCTGGGAAACGCGTCTTTTGCAGCTACTCCGGCTTCTGCAGGAACGACAAGGGCTAGAGACTTCTCCTTTGGAGGATAAATCCCCCACGTCGTGGAGAGTCGTGCAGAAGTGTTTTCCCACCGAAAGACCGCCAATAAGCCTTGCTAGCTGCAAATCGTGTGGTAAGGGTTTTTGGATGCTGCTATGGCTCAGGAGGGACCAGGATGTCGCCAATTGCGTCAGGGGACAGAGGGGGCGTCGAGCAAGACAAGGAGCCCTCTCAGCAGCAGGTAGCACCCTAAGAAGTGCCAGAAACAGGCACTACGAGGATGCGTGAAACGATGCTCGCCGAAGTTGCACAAAGGAGTCCCACGTCGCCGGAGACCAACTTAGAAAGTCGTGCAATGCAGGTTAGAGTGCCGTGGACCCAGGCTTGGCTGTGCACGAAGGATTTCCGACGGAAGTGCACAGGGGCCGGAGTAGCTGCAAAGTCGCGGTTCCCAGCAATGCAGCCCAGCGAGGTGAGGCAAGGACTTACCTCCACCAAACTTGGGCTGAAGAGTCACTGGACTGTGGGGGTCACTTGGACAGCGTCGCTGGATTCGAGGGACTTCGCTCGTCGTGCTGAGAGGAGACCCAAGGGACCGGTAATGCAGCTTTTTGGTGCCTGCGGTTGCAGGGGGAAGATTCCGTCGACCCACGGGAGATTTCTTCGGAGCTTCTGGTGCAGAGAGGAGGCAGACTACCCCCACAGCATGCACAAGCAGGAAAACAGTCGAGAAGGCGGCAGGATCAGCGTTACAGAGTTGCAGTAGTCGTCTTTGCTACTATGTTGCAGGTTTGCAGGCTTCCAGCGCGGTCAGCGGTCGATTCCTTATCAGAAGGTGAAGAGGGAGATGCAGAGGAACTCGGCTGAGCTCATGCATTCGTTATCTAAAGTTTCCCAGAGACAGAGACCCTAAATAGCCAGAAAAGAGGGTTTGGCTACCTAGGAGAGAGGAAAGGCTACTAACACCTGAAGGAGCCTATCAGCAGGAGTCTCTGACGTCACCTGGTGGCACTGGCCACTCAGAGCAGTCCAGTGTGCCAGCAGCACCTCTGTTTCCAAGATGGCAGAGGTCTGGAGCCCACTGGAGGAGCTCTGGACACCTCCCAGGGGAGGTGCAGGTCAGGGGAGTGGTCACTCCCCTTTCCTTTGTCCAGTTTCGCACCAGAGCAGGGGCTAAGGGGTCCCTGAACCGGTGTAGACTGGCTTATGCAGAATTGGGCACATCTGTGCCCAACAAAGCATTTCCAGAGGCTGGGGGAGGCTACTCCTCCCCTGCCTTCACACCATTTTCCAAAGGGAGAGGGTGTCACACCCTCTCTCAGAGGAAGTTCTTTGTTCTGCCATCCTGGGCCAGGCCTGGCTGGACCCCAGGAGGGCAGCTGCCTGTCTGAGGGGTTGGCAGCAGCAGCAGCTGCAGTGAAACCCCAGGAAGGGCAGTCTGGCAGTACCAGGGTCTGTGCTACAGACCACTGGGATCATGGAATTGTACCAACAATGCCAGGATGGCATAGAGGGGGCAATTCCATGATCATAGACATGTTACATGGCCATATTCGGAGTTACCATGGTGAAGCTACATATAGGTAGTGACCTATATGTAGTGCACGCGTGTAATGGTGTCCCCGCACTCACAAAGTTCAGTGAATTGGCTCTGAACAATGTGGGGGCACCTTGGCTAGTGCCAGGGTGCCCTCACACTAAGTAACTTTGCACCTAACCTTTACCAGGTAAAGGTTATACATATAGGTGACTTATAAGTTACTTAAGTGCAGTGTAAAATGGCTGTGAAATAACGTGGACGTTATTTCACTCAGGCTGCAGTGGCAGGCCTGTGTAAGAATTGTCAGAGCTCCCTATGGGTGGCAAAAGAATTGCTGCAGCCCATAGGGATCTCCTGGAACCCCAACACCCTGGGTACCTCAGTACCATATACTAGGGAATTATAAGGGTGTTCCAGTAAGCCAATGTAAATTGGTAAAAATGGTCACTAGCCTGTTAGTGACAATTTGGAAAGAAATGAGAGAGCATAACCACTGAGGTTCTGATTAGCAGAGCCTCAGTGAGACAGTTAGTCACTACACAGGTAACACATTCAGGCACACTTATGAGCACTGGGGCCCTGGGTTACCAGGGTCCCAGTGACACATACAACTAAAACAACATATATACAGTGAAAAATGGGGGTAACATGCCAGGCAAGATGGTACTTTCCTACACAACCCCCCCCCAAATGAAGGACAATAAGACTAGCCATGACCTGATGAGTCTTCATTGTCTAAGTGGAAATATCTGGAGAGTCCATCTGCATTGGAGTGGCTACTCCCAGGTCTATGTTCCACTGTATAGTCCATTCCCTGTAGGGATATGGACCACCTCAACAATTTAGGTTTTTCACCTTTCATTTGTTTTAGCCAAAGTAGAGGTTTGTGGTCTGTCTGAACAATGAAGTGAGTGCCAAACAGGTATGGCCTCAACTTCTTCAGAGCCCAGACCACAGCAAAGGCCTCCCTCTCTATGGCAGACCAACGCTTTTCTCTAGGGGTCAACCTCCTACTAATAAAAGCAACAGGTTGATCCTGGCCCTCAGAATTAAGTTGTGATAGGACTGCCCCTACTCCTAATTCAGATGCATCAGTTTGGACATAGAATTTTTTAGAGTAACAAGGGCTTTTCAGGACAGGTGCAGAGCACATGGCCTGCTTCAGCTCCTCAAAAGCTTTCTGACAGCTTGCTGTCCATAATACCTTTTTAGGCATTTTCTTGGATGTGAGGTCATTAAGAGGGGCTGCAATGGAGCCATAGTTCTTAATGAACCTCCTGTAATACCCAGTGAGGCCTAGGAAGGCTCTCACCTGAGTCTGATTGGTAGGGGGAACCCAATCAATAATAGTTTGGATTTTCCCCTGAAGTGGTGCAATCTGTTCCCCACCAACAAGGTGTCCCAGATAAACCACCTTACCCTGCCCTATCTGGCACTTTGAAGCCTTGATAGTGAGGCCTGCCTTTTGCAGAGCCTCCAAAACTTTCCAAAGGTGGACCAGGTGATCATCCCAGCTGGAGCTAAAGACAGCTATATCATCCAAATATGCTGCACTGAAAGCTTCCAGCCCTTGCAGGACTGTGTTCACCAACCTCTGAAAAGTGGCAGGTGCATTTTTCAAACCAAAAGGCATTACAGTAAACTGGTAATGTCCTCCAATGGTAGAAAATGCAGTCTTAGGTTTAGCATCTTCTGACAATTTGATCTGCCAATACCCTGCAGTCAAATCAAAAGTGCTTAGATACTTGGCAGATGCCAGTGTATCTATAAGCTCATCTGCCCTGGGTATAGGGTGAGCATCAGTTTTGGTTACCAAGTTGAGACCTCTATAGTCTACACAAAACCTCATTTCCTTCTTTCCATCTTTAGAATTGGGTTTTGGTACCAGTACCATAGGAGAAGCCCATGGACTGTCAGAGTGCTCAACCACTCCTAGTTCCAACATTTTCTGAACTTCTTGCTTTATGCAGTCCCTGACATGGTCAGGCTGCCTATAGATCTTACTTTTGACAGGTAAACTGTCTCCAGTATCTATAGTGTGCTCACACCAAGAAGTGGTGCCTGGCACAGTAGAGAAGAGTTCTGAAAATTGTCCTAGGAGATTTATGCAATTATCTTTCTGCTCAGCAGTAAGACAATCAGCCAAAACTGCACCTTCCACAAGAGCATCTTGTTCTGTGGAAGAGAAGAGATCAGGTAGAGGATCACTGTCTTCTTCCTGTCCCTCATCTGTTGCCATGAGCAGGGTGAGATCAGCCCTGTCATAGTAGGGTTTCAGGCGGTTGACATGGAGCACCCTAAGGGGACTCCTGGCAGTGCCTAAGTCCACCAAGTAGGTGACTTCACCCTTCTTTTCAACAATTGTGTGGGGTCCACTCCATTTATCTTGGAGTGCTCTTGGGGCCACAGGCTCCAAGACCCACACTTTCTGCCCTGGTTGGTACTGAACCAAATCAGCCTTCTGATCATGCCATTGCTTCTGGAGCTCTTGGCTGGCCTGAAGGTTTTTACTGGCCTTTTTCATGTACTCAGCCATCCTTGATCTGAGGCCAAGTACATAATCCACAATATCCTGCTTAGGAGCTTTTAAAGGTTGTTCCCAACCCTCCTTTACAAGTGTGAGTGGACCCCTAACAGGGTGTCCAAAAAGAAGTTCAAAGGGGCTGAAGCCCACTCCTTTCTGGGGTACCTCCCTGTAGGGAAAAAGGAGGCATGGTAGAAGGATATCCCATCTCCTGCGGAGTTTTTCAGGGAGTCCCATAATCATGCCTTTGAGAGTTTTATTAAATCTCTCCACCAGTCCATTTGTTTGTGGATGATAGGGTGTTGTGAACTTGTAAGTTACACCACACTCCTTCCACATGGCCTTTAAGTATGCAGACATGAAATTGCTTCCTCTGTCTGATACTACTTCCTTTGGGAAGCCCACCCTGGAAAATATTCCCAGGAGGGCCTTTGCCACTGCAGGAGCTGTAGTGGTCCTTAAAGGAATAGCTTCAGGATATCTTGTGGCATGGTCCACTACCACCAAGATAAACCTATTGCCTGAAGCAGTAGGAGGGTCAAGGGGGCCAACTATGTCAACCCCTACCCTTTCAAAGGGAACCCCAACCACAGGCAGTGGGATAAGGGGTGCCTTTGGAGTGCCACCTGTCTTGCCACTGGCTTGACAGGTTTCACAGGACTTACAAAATTCCTTTGTGTCCTCAGACATCCTAGGCCAATGAAACAATGGTACCAATCTGTCCCAAGTTTTCATTTGACCCAGGTGCCCAGCTAAGGGAATGTCATGTGCCAGTGTTAGGAGGAACTTTCTGTACTCCTGAGGAATCACTAATCTCCTGGCAGCTCCAGGTTTAGGATCCCTATGCTCAGTGTACAAGAGGTTGTCCTCCCAGTAAACTCTGTGAGAGTCACTGACATCCCCATTAGCCTGTTTGACAGCTTGCTGTCTGAGACCCTCTAATGTGGGACAGGTTTGCTGTGCCACACTCAGCTCCTCCCTGGCAGGCCCCCCTTCACCCAAAAGCTCAGCAGTGTCTGCTTCCAGCTCCTCTGGTGTAGGTTCTGCACAGGGAGGGAATTCTTCTTCCTCAGAAGTAGAATCCACTGTAGAGGGAGGGATAGTAGGAAGTGGTTTGCTTCTACTAGCCCTAGCTTTAGGGAGCACTTGGTCCATTGTTCCAGGATCCAAGCTTCCCTGTCCTTTTTGCTTTTTGGCCTGAGCCCTTGTCAAAGCAAAAATATGCCCTGGAATGCCCAGCATTGCTGCATGGGCCTCCAACTCCACATCTGACCAAGCTGATGTCTCCAAATCATTCCCTAATAGACAGTCTACAGGTAAATCTGAAGCTACCACAACTTTCTTTGGACCAGTTACCCCCCCCCAGTTGTGATTTACAACAGCCATGGGGTGGCTTTGTGTTATGTTGTGGGCATCGGTTACTTGGTACTGGTGTCCAAGTATGTGTTGTTCAGGGTGCACCAGTTTCTCAATCACCATTGTGACACTGGCACCTGTGTCCCTGTAGGCCTGGACCTCAACACCATTTATTAGGGTTAGTTGCTTGTACTTCTCCAAGTTATGGGGGCAAGCAACCAAAGTGGCTAAATCAATAGCCCCTTCAGAGACTAAAGTAGCCTCTGTGGTCTCCCTAATCAGACCAACCCCAACTAAATTACCAAAAGTGAGCCCAGCTACTCCCTTGGGTTGGCTATTAGTAGGTTTGCTCCCACCACCACAGCTATTAGTAGGGACACTAGGTGTAGCAGTAGGGGTTGTAGTGGTAGGAGCTGTGGTGCCTTTCTTTGGACAACTGGGATCTGTTGTCCAATGGCCTTTTATTTTACATAAATAGCACCATGGTTTCTTTTCCTTGTTCTGATTAAAGGAGGATTTGGACCCACCACCCCCACCAGAGTGTTTTTGTGGGCCTGATGAAGACTCATTTTTAGATTTGTCCCCACCCTTGTCAGAAGACTTACCATCCTTCTTTTTGTTGCCATCTTTGTCACCCCCTGTATGAACTTTTCTGTTCACTCTTGTTCTGACCCATTTGTCTGCCTTCTTTCCCAATTCTTGGGGAGAGGTCAGATCAGAGTCCACCAAGTACTGGTGCAACAAATCAGACACACAATTATTAAGAATATGCTCTCTCAGGATCAAGTTATACAGGCTGTCATAATCAGTAACTTTACTGCCATGTAACCACCCCTCCAAGGCCTTCACTGCCTGGTCAATGAAATCAACCCAGTCTTGTGAAGACTCCTTTTTGGTCTCTCTGAACTTTATCCTGTACTGTTCAGTGGTTAAGCCATATCCATCCAGGAGTGCATTCTTAAGAACTTGGAAATTATTAGCATCATTTTCTTTTACAGTAAGGAGCCTATCCCTACCTTTTCCAGTAAATGATAGCCATAGGATAGCAGCCCACTGCTTTTGAGGGACATCCTGTACAGCACAGGCCCTCTCAAGTGCAGCAAACCACTTGTTAATGTCATCCCCCTCCTTATAAGGGGGAACTATCTTGTGCAGATTCCTGGAATCATGCTCTTTTGCAGGATGACTATGGGGAATACTGCTGCTGCCACCATGGGTTTCTAAACCCAACTTCTGTCTTTCCCTCTCTACTTCTAAAGACTGTCTATCCAAATCCAGCTGTTGCTTCTTGAGCTTCAGTCTGGTTTGTTCCACTCTCAATCTATTGAGCTCCCTTTCTAACAATCTGTCATCAGGGTGGGTGGGAGGGACATTTCTAGATACAGAGGTATGATGGGAATGAACAGAAGGAGACCTGTCCCTTACAGAGGGCACCCTAACAGCTTGGCTACCAGTATAATGTGAGAGCACACCATTAGTATGGTGTGATTCAACCTCTGTACCAACTATGCTAGACTGTCTAGTAATGGGCAGGCTGAGAAGTTTCTTTCCTGAACCTTTTCCTGGGGGAGTCCCTGGATCAGATTGAGAACCATTAGCTACTTTTTCTACAGATTGGGCACTTATGGCCTTATCCTGTACTCTAAGCATATTAATTAACAGTTCTAAGGAAGGATTCTTCCCTACACTCAAACCTCTCTCTATGCAGAGACTCCTTGCTCCTTTCCAGATAAGGTGATCATATGCAAGTTTGGACAGTTCAACATTTTTTCCTGTGCCAGACATTTTTTAGAGAGAGTTGAAGTGATAGAAAAAGAGAAAAAAGTTTTCAGAACTTTTTGGAAAGACAGAAAAAAAACTTTTTAAACTTTTAAGAACTTTTTGAAAGTTTAGAAGTACTTTTCAGCACTTAGAAAAGAGTGAAAAGAGGAAATGCAAAACTTTTTGGCTATGTGTATATACACTGACCTTGTTTTGTATATTTTTCTCTTATGAAAAGTACAATGACAAGAGTGGTAAGTAGTCTCAAGCACTTATCCCACCACTGCACAACCAATGTAGGAGGCCGGACTGGCTTGTAGTGAGTTCAAAGGGGTACTTGCACCTTGCACCAGGCCCAGTTATCCCTTATTAGTGTATAGGGTGTCTAGCAGCTTAGGCTGATAGATAATGGTAGCTTAGCAGAGCAGCTTAGGCTGAACTAGGAGACGTGTGAAGCTACTACAGTACCACTTAGTGTCATATGCACAATATCATAAGAAAACACAATACACAGTTATACTAAAAATAAAGGTACTTTATTTTTATGACAATATGCCAAAGTATCTTAGAGTGTACCCTCAGTGAGAGGATAGGAAATATACACAAGATATATATACACAATAGCAAAAATATGCAGTATAGTCTTAGAGAACAGTGCAAACAATGTATAGTTACAATAGGATGCAATGGGGAAACATAGGGATAGGGGCAACACAAACCATATACTCCAAAAGTGGAATGTGAACCACGAATGGACCCCAAACCTATGTGACCTTGTAGAGGGTCGCTGGGACTATTAGAAAATAGTGAGAGTTAGAAAAATAACCCTCCCCAAGACCCTGAAAAGTGAGTGCAAAGTGCACCAAAGTTCCCCTAAGGACAAAAGAGTCGTGTTAGAGGAATAATGCAGGAAAGACACAAACCAGCAATGCAACAACTGTGGATTTCCAATCTGGGGTACCTGTGGAACAAGGGGACCAAGTCCAAAAGTCACAAGCAAGTCGGAGATGGGCAGATGCCCGTGAAATGCCAGCTGCGGGTGCAAAGAAGCTTCGACTGGACAGAAGAAGCTGAGGTTTCTGCAGGAACGAAAAGGGCTACAGACTTCCCCTTTGGTGGACCGATCCCTCTCGCCTTGGAAAGTCGTGCAGAAGTATTTTCCCGCCGGAAGGATGCCAACAAGCCTTGCTACACGCAAATCGTGCGTTTGGCGTTTTTGGACGCTGCTGGGGCCCAGGAAGGACCAGGAGTTCGCAAATTGGAACTACAGAGAGAGGAGACGTCGATCAAGACAAAGAGCCCTCACTGAAGCAGGTAGCACCCAGAGAAGTGCCAGAAACAGGCACTACGAGGATGCTTGAAACGGTGCTCGCCGAAGTTGCACAAAGGAGTCCCACGTCGCCGGAGACCAACTTAGAAAGTCGTGCAATGCAGGTTAGAGTGCCGTGGACCCAGGCTTAGCTGTGCACGAAGGATTTCCGCCGGAAGTGCACAGGGGCCGGAGTAGCTGCAAAGTCGCGGTTCCCAGCAATGCAGCCCAGCGAGGTGAGGCAAGGACTTACCTCCACCAAACTTGGGCTGAAGAGTCACTGGACTGTGCGGGTCACTTGGACAGTGTCGCTGGATTCGAGGGACTTCGCTCGTCGTGCTGAGAGGAGACCCAAGGGACCGGTAATGCAGCTTTTTGGTGCCTGCGGTTGCAGGGGGAAGATTCCGTCGACCCACGGGAGATTTCTTCGGAGCTTCTGGTGCAGAGAGGAGGCAGACTACCCCCACAGCATGCACAAGCAGGAAAACAGTCGAGAAGGCGGCAGGATCAGCGTTACAGAGTTGCAGTAGTCGTCTTTGCTACTATGTTGCAGGTTTGCAGGCTTCCAGCGCGGTCAGCGGTCGATTCCTTATCAGAAGGTGAAGAGGGAGATGCAGAGGAACTCGGCTGAGCTCATGCATTCGTTATCTAAAGTTTCCCCAGAGACAGAGACCCTAAATAGCCAGAAAAGAGGGTTTGGCTACCTAGGAGAGAGGAAAGGCTACTAACACCTGAAGGAGCCTATCAGCAGGAGTCTCTGACGTCACCTGGTGGCACTGGCCACTCAGAGCAGTCCAGTGTGCCAGCAGCACCTCTGTTTCCAAGATGGCAGAGGTCTGGAGCCCACTGGAGGAGCTCTGGACACCTCCCAGGGGAGGTGCAGGTCAGGGGAGTGGTCACTCCCCTTTCCTTTGTCCAGTTTCGCGCCAGAGCAGGGGCTAAGGGGTCCCTGAACCGGTGTAGACTGGCTTATGCAGAATTGGGCACATCTGTGCCCAACAAAGCATTTCCAGAGGCTGGGGGAGGCTACTCCTCCCCTGCCTTCACACCATTTTCCAAAGGGAGAGGGTGTCACACCCTCTCTCAGAGGAAGTTCTTTGTTCTGCCATCCTGGGCCAGGCCTGGCTGGACCCCAGGAGGGCAGCTGCCTGTCTGAGGGGTTGGCAGCAGCAGCAGCTGCAGTGAAACCCCAGGAAGGGCAGTCTGGCAGTACCAGGGTCTGTGCTACAGACCACTGGGATCATGGAATTGTACCAACAATGCCAGGATGGCATAGAGGGGGCAATTCCATGATCATAGACATGTTACATGGCCATATTCGGAGTTACCATGGTGAAGCTACATATAGGTAGTGACCTATATGTAGTGCACGCGTGTAATGGTGTCCCCGCACTCACAAAGTTCAGTGAATTGGCTCTGAACAATGTGGGGGCACCTTGGCTAGTGCCAGGGTGCCCTCACACTAAGTAACTTTGCACCTAACCTTTACCAGGTAAAGGTTATACATATAGGTGACTTATAAGTTACTTAAGTGCAGTGTAAAATGGCTGTGAAATAACGTGGACGTTATTTCACTCAGGCTGCAGTGGCAGGCCTGTGTAAGAATTGTCAGAGCTCCCTATGGGTGGCAAAAGAATTGCTGCAGCCCATAGGGATCTCCTGGAACCCCAACACCCTGGGTACCTCAGTACATTATACTAGGGAATTATAAGGGTGTTCCAGTAAGCCAATGTAAATTGGTAAAAATGGTCACTAGCCTGTTAGTGACAATTTGGAAAGAAATGAGAGAGCATAACCACTGAGGTTCTGATTAGCAGAGCCTCAGTGAGACAGTTAGTCACTACACAGATAACACATTCAGGCACACTTATGAGCACTGGGGCCCTGGGTTACCAGGGTCCCAGTGACACATACAACTAAAACAACATATATACAGTGAAAAATGGGGGTAACATGCCAGGCAAGATGGTACTTTCCTACACAACCCCCCCCCAAATGAAGGACAATAAGACTAGCCATGACCTGATGAGTCTTCATTGTCTAAGTGGAAATATCTGGAGAGTCCATCTGCATTGGAGTGGCTACTCCCAGGTCTATGTTCCACTGTATAGTCCATTCCCTGTAGGGATATGGACCACCTCAACAATTTAGGTTTTTCACCTTTCATTTGTTTTAGCCAAAGTAGAGGTTTGTGGTCTGTCTGAACAATGAAGTGAGTGCCAAACAGGTATGGCCTCAACTTCTTCAGAGCCCAGACCACAGCAAAGGCCTCCCTCTCAATGGCAGACCAACGCTTTTCTCTAGGGGTCAACCTCCTACTAATAAAAGCAACAGGTTGATCCTGGCCCTCAGAATTAAGTTGTGATAGGACTGCCCCTACTCCTAATTCAGATGCATCAGTTTGGACATAGAATTTTTTAGAGTAACAAGGGCTTTTCAGGACAGGTGCAGAGCACATGGCCTGCTTCAGCTCCTCAAAAGCTTTCTGACAGCTTGCTGTCCATAATACCTTTTTAGGCATTTTCTTGGATGTGAGGTCATTAAGAGGGGCTGCAATGGAGCCATAGTTCTTAATGAACCTCCTGTAATACCCAGTGAGGCCTAGGAAGGCTCTCACCTGAGTCTGATTGGTAGGGGGAACCCAATCAATAATAGTTTGGATTTTCCCCTGAAGTGGTGCAATCTGTTCCCCACCAACAAGGTGTCCCAGATAAACCACCTTACCCTGCCCTATCTGGCACTTTGAAGCCTTGATAGTGAGGCCTGCCTTTTGCAGAGCCTCCAAAACTTTCCAAAGGTGGACCAGGTGATCATCCCAGCTGGAGCTAAAGACAGCTATATCATCCAAATATGCTGCACTGAAAGCTTCCAGCCCTTGCAGGACTGTGTTCACCAACCTCTGAAAAGTGGCAGGTGCATTTTTCAAACCAAAAGGCATTACAGTAAACTGGTAATGTCCTCCAATGGTAGAAAATGCAGTCTTAGGTTTAGCATCTTCTGACAATTTGATCTGCCAATACCCTGCAGTCAAATCAAAAGTGCTTAGATACTTGGCAGATGCCAGTGTATCTATAAGCTCATCTGCCCTGGGTATATGGTGAGCATCAGTTTTGGTTACCAAGTTGAGACCTCTATAGTCTACACAAAACCTCATTTCCTTCTTTCCATCTTTAGAATTGGGTTTTGGTACCAGTACCACAGGAGAAGCCCATGGACTGTCAGAGTGCTCAACCACTCCTAGTTCCAACATTTTCTGAACTTCTTGCTTTATGCAGTCCCTGACATGGTCAGGCTGCCTATAGATCTTACTTTTGACAGGTAAACTGTCTCCAGTATCTATAGTGTGCTCACACCAAGAAGTGGTGCCTGGCACAGTAGAGAAGAGTTCTGAAAATTGTCCTAGGAGATTTATGCAATTATCTTTCTGCTCAGCAGTAAGACAATCAGCCAAAACTGCACCTTCCACAAGAGCATCTTGTTCTGTGGAAGAGAAGAGATCAGGTAGAGGATCACTGTCTTCTTCCTGTCCCTCATCTGTTGCCATGAGCAGGGTGAGATCAGCCCTGTCATGGTAGGGTTTCAGGCGGTTGACATGGAGCACCCTAAGGGGACTCCTGGCAGTGCCTAAGTCCACCAAGTAGGTGACTTCACCCTTCTTTTCAACAATTGTGTGGGGTCCACTCCATTTATCTTGGAGTGCTCTTGGGGCCACAGGCTCCAAGACCCACACTTTCTGCCCTGGTTGGTACTGAACCAAATCAGCCTTCTGATCATGCCATTGCTTCTGGAGCTCTTGGCTGGCCTGAAGGTTTTTACTGGCCTTTTTCATGTACTCAGCCATCCTTGATCTGAGGCCAAGTACATAATCCACAATATCCTGCTTAGGAGCTTTTAAAGGTTGTTCCCAACCCTCCTTTACAAGTGTGAGTGGACCCCTAACAGGGTGTCCAAAAAGAAGTTCAAAGGGGCTGAAGCCCACTCCTTTCTGGGGTACCTCCCTGTAGGGAAAAAGGAGGCATGGTAGAAGGATATCCCATCTCCTGCGGAGTTTTTCAGGGAGTCCCATAATCATGCCTTTGAGAGTTTTATTAAATCTCTCCACCAGTCCATTTGTTTGTGGATGATAGGGTGTTGTGAACTTGTAAGTTACACCACACTCCTTCCACATGGCCTTTAAGTATGCAGACATGAAATTGCTTCCTCTGTCTGATACTACTTCCTTTGGGAAGCCCACCCTGGAAAATATTCCCAGGAGGGCCTTTGCCACTGCAGGAGCTGTAGTGGTCCTTAAAGGAATAGCTTCAGGATATCTTGTGGCATGGTCCACTACCACCAAGATAAACCTATTGCCTGAAGCAGTAGGAGGGTCAAGGGGGCCAACTATGTCAACCCCTACCCTTTCAAAGGGAACCCCAACCACAGGCAGTGGGATAAGGGGTGCCTTTGGAGTGCCACCTGTCTTGCCACTGGCTTGACAGGTTTCACAGGACTTACAAAATTCCTTTGTGTCCTCAGACATCCTAGGCCAATGAAACAATGGTACCAATCTGTCCCAAGTTTTCATTTGACCCAGGTGCCCAGCTAAGGGAATGTCATGTGCCAGTGTTAGGAGGAACTTTCTGTACTCCTGAGGAATCACTAATCTCCTGGCAGCTCCAGGTTTAGGATCCCTATGCTCAGTGTACAAGAGGTTGTCCTCCCAGTAAACTCTGTGAGAGTCACTGACATCCCCATTAGCCTGTTTGACAGCTTGCTGTCTGAGACCCTCTAATGTGGGACAGGTTTGCTGTGCCACACTCAGCTCCTCCCTGGCAGGCCCCCCTTCACCCAAAAGCTCAGCAGTGTCTGCTTCCAGCTCCTCTGGTGTAGGTTCTGCACAGGGAGGGAATTCTTCTTCCTCAGAAGTAGAATCCACTGTAGAGGGAGGGATAGTAGGAAGTGGTTTGCTTCTACTAGCCCTAGCTTTAGGGAGCACTTGGTCCATTGTTCCAGGATCCAAGCTTCCCTGTCCTTTTTGCTTTTTGGCCTGAGCCCTTGTCAAAGCAAAAATATGCCCTGGAATGCCCAGCATTGCTGCATGGGCCTCCAACTCCACATCTGACCAAGCTGATGTCTCCAAATCATTCCCTAATAGACAGTCTACAGGTAAATCTGAAGCTACCACAACTTTCTTTGGACCAGTTACCCCCCCCCCCAGTTGTGATTTACAACAGCCATGGGGTGGCTTTGTGTTATGTTGTGGGCATCGGTTACTTGGTACTGGTGTCCAAGTATGTGTTGTTCAGGGTGCACCAGTTTCTCAATCACCATTGTGACACTGGCACCTGTGTCCCTGTAGGCCTGGACCTCAACACCATTTATTAGGGTTAGTTGCTTGTACTTCTCCAAGTTATGGGGGCAAGCAACCAAAGTGGCTAAATCAATAGCCCCTTCAGAGACTAAAGTAGCCTCTGTGGTCTCCCTAATCAGACCAACCCCAACTAAATTACCAAAAGTGAGCCCAGCTACTCCCTTGGGTTGGCTATTAGTAGGTTTGCTCCCACCACCACAGCTATTAGTAGGGACACTAGGTGTAGCAGTAGGGGTTGTAGTGGTAGGAGCTGTGGTGCCTTTCTTTGGACAACTGGGATCTGTTGTCCAATGGCCTTTTATTTTACATAAATAGCACCATGGTTTCTTTTCCTTGTTCTGATTAAAGGAGGATTTGGACCCACCACCCCCACCAGAGTGTTTTTGTGGGCCTGATGAAGACTCATTTTTAGATTTGTCCCCACCCTTGTCAGAAGACTTACCATCCTTCTTTTTGTTGCCATCTTTGTCACCCCCTGTATGAACTTTTCTGTTCACTCTTGTTCTGACCCATTTGTCTGCCTTCTTTCCCAATTCTTGGGGAGAGGTCAGATCAGAGTCCACCAAGTACTGGTGCAACAAATCAGACACACAATTATTAAGAATATGCTCTCTCAGGATCAAGTTATACAGGCTGTCATAATCAGTAACTTTACTGCCATGTAACCACCCCTCCAAGGCCTTCACTGCCTGGTCAATGAAATCAACCCAGTCTTGTGAAGACTCCTTTTTGGTCTCTCTGAACTTTATCCTGTACTGTTCAGTGGTTAAGCCATAACCATCCAGGAGTGCATTCTTAAGAACTTGGAAATTATTAGCATCATTTTCTTTTACAGTAAGGAGCCTATCCCTACCTTTTCCAGTAAATGATAGCCATAGGATAGCAGCCCACTGCTTTTGAGGGACATCCTGTACAGCACAGGCCCTCTCAAGTGCAGCAAACCACTTGTTAATGTCATCCCCCTCCTTATAAGGAGGAACTATCTTGTGCAGATTCCCGGAATCATGCTCTTTTGCAGGATGACTATGGGGAATACTGCTGCTGCCACCATGGGTTTCTAAACCCAACTTCTGTCTTTCCCTCTCTACTTCTAAAGACTGTCTATCCAAATCCAGCTGTTGCTTCTTGAGCTTCAGTCTGGTTTGTTCCACTCTCAATCTATTGAGCTCCCTTTCTAACAATCTGTCATCAGGGTGGGTGGGAGGGACATTTCTAGATACAGAGGTATGATGGGAATGAACAGAAGGAGACCTGTCCCTTACAGAGGGCACCCTAACAGCTTGGCTACCAGTATAATGTGAGAGCACACCATTAGTATGGTGTGATTCAACCTCTGTACCAACTATGCTAGACTGTCTAGTAATGGGCAGGCTGAGAAGTTTCTTTCCTGAACCTTTTCCTGGGGGAGTCCCTGGATCAGATTGAGAACCATTAGCTACTTTTTCTACAGATTGGGCACTTATGGCCTTATCCTGTACTCTAAGCATATTAATTAACAGTTCTAAGGAAGGATTCTTCCCTACACTCAAACCTCTCTCTATGCAGAGACTCCTTGCTCCTTTCCAGATAAGGTGATCATATGCAAGTTTGGACAGTTCAACATTTTTTCCTGTGCCAGACATTTTTTAGAGAGAGTTGAAGTGATAGAAAAAGAGAAAAAAGTTTTCAGAACTTTTTGGAAAGACAGAAAATTTTTTTTTTAAACTTTTAAGAACTTTTTGAAAGTTTAGAAGTACTTTTCAGCACTTAGAAAAGAGTGAAAAGAGGAAATGCAAAACTTTTTGGCTATGTGTATATACACTGACCTTGTTTTGTATATTTTTCTCTTATGAAAAGTACAATGACAAGAGTGGTAAGTAGTCTCAAGCACTTATCCCACCACTGCACAACCAATGTAGGAGGCTGGACTGGCTTGTAGTGAGTTCCAAGGGGTACTTGCACCTTGCACCAGGCCCAGTTATCCCTTATTAGTGTATAGGGTGTCTAGCAGCTTAGGCTGATAGATAATGGTAGCTTAGCAGAGCAGCTTAGGCTGAACTAGGAGACGTGTGAAGCTACTACAGTACCACTTAGTGTCATATGCACAATATCATAAGAAAACACAATACACAGTTATACTAAAAATAAAGGTACTTTATTTTTATGACAATATGCCAAAGTATCTTAGAGTGTACCCTCAGTGAGAGGATAGGAAATATACACAAGATATATATACACAATAGCAAAAATATGCAGTATAGTCTTAGAGAACAGTGCAAACAATGTATAGTTACAATAGGATGCAATGGGGAAACATAGGGATAGGGGCAACACAAACCATATACTCCAAAAGTGGAATGTGAACCACGAATGGACCCCAAACCTATGTGACCTTGTAGAGGGTCGCTGGGACTATTAGAAAATAGTGAGAGTTAGAAAAATAACCCTCCCCAAGACCCTGAAAAGTGAGTGCAAACTGCACCAAAGTTCCCCTAAGGACAAAAGAGTCGTGTTAGAGGAATAATGCAGGAAAGACACAAACCAGCAATGCAACAACTGTGGATTTCCAATCTGGGGTACCTGTGGAACAAGGGGACCAAGTCCAAAAGTCACAAGCAAGTCGGAGATGGGCAGATGCCCGGGAAATGCCAGCTGCGGGTGCAAAGAAGCTTCGACTGGACAGAAGAAGCTGAGGTTTCTGCAGGAAAGAAAAGGGCTACAGACTTCCCCTTTGGTGGACCGATCCCTCTCGCCTTGGAAAGTCGTGCAGAAGTATTTTCCCGCCGGAAGGATGCCAACAAGCCTTGCTACACGCAAATCGTGCGTTTGGCGTTTTTGGACGCTGCTGGGGCCCAGGAAGGACCAGGAGTTCGCAAATTGGACCTGCAGAGAGAGGAGACGTCGATCAAGACAAAGAGCCCTCACTGAAGCAGGTAGCACCCAGAGAAGTGCCAGAAACAGGCACTACGAGGATGCTTGAAACAGTGCTCGCCGAAGTTGCACAAAGGAGTCCCACGTCGCCGGAGACCAACTTAGAAAGTCGTGCAATGCAGCTTAGAGTGCCGTGGACGCAGGCTTGGCTGTGCACGAAGGATTTCCGCCGGAAGTGCACAGGGGCCGGAGTAGCTGCAAAGTCGCGGTTCCCAGCAATGCAGCCCAGCGAGGTGAGGCAAGGACTTACCTCCACCAAACTTGGGCTGAAGAGTCACTGGACTGTGCGGGTCACTTGGACAGTGTCGCTGGATTCGAGGGACTTCGCTCGTCGTGCTGAGAGGAGACCCAAGGGACCGGTAATGCAGCTTTTTGGTGCCTGCGGTTGCAGGGGGAAGATTCCGTCGACCCACGGGAGATTTCTTCGGAGCTTCTGGTGCAGAGAGGAGGCAGACTACCCCCACAGCATGCACAAGCAGGAAAACAGTCGAGAAGGCGGCAGGATCAGCGTTACAGAGTTGCAGTAGTCGTCTTTGCTACTATGTTGCAGGTTTGCAGGCTTCCAGCGCGGTCAGCGGTCGATTCCTTATCAGAAGGTGAAGAGGGAGATGCAGAGGAACTCGGCTGAGCTCATGCATCTGTTATCTAAAGTTTCCCCAGAGACAGAGACCCTAAATAGCCAGAAAAGAGGGTTTGGCTACCTAGGAGAGAGGAAAGGCTACTAACACCTGAAGGAGCCTATCAGCAGGAGTCTCTGACGTCACCTGGTGGCACTGGCCACTCAGAGCAGTCCAGTGTGCCAGCAGCACCTCTGTTTCCAAGATGGCAGAGGTCTGGAGCCCACTGGAGGAGCTCTGGACACCTCCCAGGGGAGGTGCAGGTCAGGGGAGTGGTCACTCCCCTTTCCTTTGTCCAGTTTCGCGCCAGAGCAGGGGCTAAGGGGTCCCTGAACCGGTGTAGACTGGCTTATGCAGAATTGGGCACATCTGTGCCCAACAAAGCATTTCCAGAGGCTGGGGGAGGCTACTCCTCCCCTGCCTTCACACCATTTTCCAAAGGGAGAGGGTGTCACACCCTCTCTCAGAGGAAGTTCTTTGTTCTGCCATCCTGGGCCAGGCCTGGCTGGACCCCAGGAGGGCAGCTGCCTGTCTGAGGGGTTGGCAGCAGCTGCAGTGAAACCCCAGGAAGGGCAGTCTGGCAGTACCAGGGTCTGTGCTACAGACCACTGGGATCATGGAATTGTACCAACAATGCCAGGATGGCATAGAGGGGGCAATTCCATGATCATAGACATGTTACATGGCCATATTCGGAGTTACCATGGTGAAGCTACATATAGGTAGTGACCTATATGTAGTGCACGCGTGTAATGGTGTCCCCGCACTCAAAAAGTTCAGTGAATTGGCTCTGAACAATGTGGGGGCACCTTGGCTAGTGCCAGGGTGCCCTCACACTAAGTAACTTTGCACCTAACCTTTACCAGATAAAGGTTATACATATAGGTGACTTATAAGTTACTTAAGTGCAGTGTAAAATGGCTGAGAAATAACGTGGACGTTATTTCACTCAGGCTGCAGTGGCAGGCCTGTGTAAGAATTGTCAGAGCTCCCTATGGGTGGCAAAAGAATTGCTGCAGCCCATAGGGATCTCCTGGAACCCCAATACCCTGGGTACCTCAGTACCATATACTAGGGAATTATAAGGGTGTTCCAGTAAGCCAATGTAAATTGGTAAAAATGGTCACTAGCCTGTTAGTGACAATTTGGAAAGAAATGAGAGAGCATAACCACTGAGGTTCTGATTAGCAGAGCCTCAGTGAGACAGTTAGTCACTACACAGGTAACACATTCAGGCACACTTATGAGCACTGGGGCCCTGGGTTACCAGGGTCCCAGTGACACATACAACTAAAACAACATATATACAGTGAAAAATGGGGGTAACATGGCAGGCAAGATGGTACTTTCCTACACAACCCCCCCCAAAATGAAGGACAATAAGACTAGCCATGACCTGATGAGTCTTCATTGTCTAAGTGGAAATATCTGGAGAGTCCATCTGCATTGGAGTGGCTACTCCCAGGTCTATGTTCCACTGTATAGTCCATTCCCTGTAGGGATATGGACCACCTCAACAATTTAGGTTTTTCACCTTTCATTTGTTTTAGCCAAAGTAGAGGTTTGTGGTCTGTCTGAACAATGAAGTGAGTGCCAAACAGGTATGGCCTCAACTTCTTCAGAGCCCAGACTACAGCAAAGGCCTCCCTCTCAATGGCAGACCAACGCTTTTCTCTAGGGGTCAACCTCCTACTAATAAAAGCAACAGGTTGATCCTGGCCCTCAGAATTAAGTTGTGATAGGACTGCCCCTACTCCTAATTCAGATGCATCAGTTTGGACATAGAATTTTTTAGAGTAACAAGGGCTTTTCAGGACAGGTGCAGAGCACATGGCCTGCTTCAGCTCCTCAAAAGCTTTCTGACAGCTTGCTGTCCATAATACCTTTTTAGGCATTTTCTTGGATGTGAGGTCATTAAGAGGGGCTGCAATGGAGCCATAGTTCTTAATGATCCTCCTGTAATACCCAGTGAGGCCTAGGAAGGCTCTCACCTGAGTCTGATTGGTAGGGGGAACCCAATCAATAATAGTTTGGATTTTCCCCTGAAGTGGTGCAATCTGTTCCCCACCAACAAGGTGTCCCAGATAAACCACCTTACCCTGCCCTATCTGGCACTTTGAAGCCTTGATAGTGAGGCCTGCCTTTTGCAGAGCCTCCAAAACTTTCCAAAGGTGGACCAGGTGATCATCCCAGCTGGAGCTAAAGACAGCTATATCATCCAAATATGCTGCACTGAAAGCTTCCAGCCCTTGCAGGACTGTGTTCACCAACCTCTGAAAAGTGGCAGGTGCATTTTTCAAACCAAAAGGCATTACAGTAAACTGGTAATGTCCTCCAATGGTAGAAAATGCAGTCTTAGCTTTAGCATCTTCTGACAATGTGATCTGTTTAATTTGACTTATAAGTTACTTAAGTGCAGTGGTAAATGGCTGTGAAATAATGTGGACGTTATTTCACTCAGGCTGCAGTGGCAGGCCTGTGTAAGAATTGTCAGAGCTCCCTATGGGTGGCAAAAGAAATTCTGCAGCTCCTAGGGATCTCCTGGAACCCCAATACCCTGGGTACCTCAGTACCATATACTAGGGAATTATAAGGGTGTTCCAGTAAGCCAATGTAAATTGGTAAAATTGGTCACTAGCCTGTCAGTGACAATTTGGAAAGAAATGAGAGAGCATAACCACTGAGGTTCTGATTAGCAGAGCCTCAGTGAGACAGTTAGTCACTACACAGGTAACACATTCAGGCACACTTCTGAGCACTGGGGCCCTGGGTTACCAGGGTCCCAGTGACACATACAACTAAAACAACATATATACAGTGAAAAATGGGGGTAACATGCCAGGCAAGATGGTACTTTCCTACACCCTAGCAGTAGTGGTACTAGTGGTGGGACTGCTGGCAACAGTCAAGTTAAGGGTGTAGTTGGGTTCACTTATGGGTCCATAGTAGAAACTGGGGTAGTCAATCCCAAGACAGTTTCTGTCACACCTAGTGGCATTGGCCTTGCCACACTGGCTGCTTGTCCCCTTACAATGGATAAGTACAGGCAGACAGTTTCAATAAATGGTGTTGAGGCCTTGGCCTACAGGGACACAGGTGCCAGTATCACTTTGGTGACTGAAAACCTAGTGCATCCTGAACAACACATCTTTCGACAACAGTATAAGATTATTGATGTCCATAACTCCACTAAGTTTCTTCCCTTAGCTATAATTCAGTTTAGTTGGGGTGGAGTTACTGGCCCTAAGCAGGTGGTGGTATCACCTAGCTTAACTATAGACTGTCTCTTAGGTAATGACCTAGAGGCCTCAGGTTGGGCTGATGTAGAGTTTTATGCCCATGCAGCCATGCTGGGCATCCCTGAGGAATTGTTCCCTCTCATTTCTACTGAAATGAAAAAGCAAAGGAAAGAAGGCCTGAAAACTCAGGATCCCTCTCCATCAACAGGTAAAAAGGGTATCACAGTATCCCCTAACCACCCTACCATTCAGGATACCATTCCTGTGTTAGGAGAAACCTCTCCTGGGGTGGCACCTGTCCCAAGGGAATCTTCAGCTGGCAAAGCTGGACTCCCTGAGGTAGAAGTACCTCTCTGTGGGATAACTAACATTGGTGAGAAAAAGAGCACCATTTTAGTTAACATGGAGCATCCCTCCAACCCTCCCAGAGAAACTTTAGTGCAGAAACCCTGCACTGCCTCACAACACTTAGGACAGCATCCCTGCCCTAGTGTGGAGCTCATAGGACAGCATCCCTGCCCTACTCCAACTCAAGAGAAACAGCATCCCTGTTCTCTCTTCCAGCCATATGGACAAAGTTTTTGCCCAGCTATGGCTTTTCTGAGACAGCATCCCTGTCTGGCATTTCCATCACTACAAATAGGTTCAGTGGACAATTCCCACTGCTCTAAACCAAAACTTACTGATAGAAACTCTGAAAATACATCTTCATATTGTTGCTTAGCTAAAAAACTTCAAACAGGGTGGTTTACATCCCCACAGGGAAGTAACCATATAATGGATGATAAAGGGAGTAACCAGCCTAATGCAGAGCTACTCTCTACCTATCACCACTTAGACAATAAAGTCTCAACTGGCCAAGGTTAGCCTTATTGTCTTTCGTTTGGGGGGGGGGGGTTGTGTGAGAAAGTAGCCTCTTTCTAGCCTTATTACCCCCACTTTAGGCCTGTTTGTGAGTGTATGTCAAGGTGTTTTCACTGTCTCACTGGGATCCTGCCAGCCAGGACCCAGTGCTCATAGTGAAAACCCTATGTTTTCAGTATGTTTGTTATGTGTCACTGGGACCCTGCTAATCAGGACCCCAGTGCTCATAAGTTTGTGACCTATAGGTACGTGTTCCCTGTGTGATGCCTAACTGTCTCACTGAGGCTCTGCTATCCAGAACCTCAGTGGTTATGCTCTCTCATTTCTTTCCAAATTGTCACTGACAGGCTAGTGACCAATTTTACCAATTTACATTGGCTTACTGGAACACCCTTATAATTCCCTAGTATATGGTACTGAGGTACCCAGGGTATTGGGGTTCCAGGAGATCCCTATGGGCTGCAGCATTTCTTTTGCCACCCACAGGGAGCTCTGACAATTCTTACACAGGCCTGCCACTGCAGCCTGAGTGAAATAACGTCCACGTTATTTCACAGCCATTTACCTCTGCACTTAAGTAACTTATAAGTCACCTATATGTCTAACCTTTACCTGGTAAAGGTTAGGTGCAAAGTTACTTAGTGTGATTGCACCCTGGCACTAGCCAAGGTGCCCCCACATTGTTCAGGGCAAATTCCCCTGACTTTGTGATTGCGGGGACACCATTACACTTGTGCACTACTCATAGGTCACTACCTATGTGTAGCTTCACAATGGTAACTCCGAATATGGCCATGTAACATGTCTATGATCATGGAATTGCCCCCTCTATGCCATCCTGGCATAGTTGGCACAATCCCATGATCCCAGTGGTCTGTAGCACAGACCCTGGTACTGCCAAACTGCCTTTTCAGGGGTTTCACTGCAGCTGCTGCTGCTGCCAACCCCTCAGACAGGTTTCTGCCCTCCTGGGGTTCAGCCAGGCTTGTCTCAGGATGGCAGAACAAAGGACTTCCTCTGAGAGAGGGTGTTACACCCTCTCCCTGTGGAAAATGGTGTGAAGGCAGGGGAGGAGTAGCCTCCCCCAGCCTCTGGAAATGCTTTCATGGGCACATTTGGTGCCCATTTCTGCATAAGCCAGTCTACACCGGTTCAGGGACCCCTTAGCCCTGCTCTGGCGCGATACTGGACAAAGGAAAGGGGAGTGACCACTCCCCTGACCTGCACCTCCCCTGGGAGGTGTCCAGAGCTCCTCCAGTGTGCTCCAGACCTCTGCCATCTTGGAAACAGAGGTGCTGCTGGCACACTGGACTGCTCTGAGTGGCCAGTGCCACCAGGTGACGTCAGAGACTCCTTCTGATAGGCTCCTTCAGGTGTTGCTAGCCTATCCTCTCTCCTTAGTAGCCAAACCCTCTTTTCTGGCTATTTAGGGTCTCTGCTTTGGGGATTTCCTTAGATAACGAATGCAAGAGCTCATCAGAGTTCCTCTGCATCTCTCTCTTCACCTTCTGCCAAGGAATCGACTGCTGACCGCACTGGAAGCCTGCAAAACTGCAACAAAATAGTTAAGACGACTACTGCAACTCTGTAACGCTGATCCTGCCGCCTTCTCGACTGTTTTCCTGGTTGTGCATGCTGTGGGGGTAGTCTGCCTCCTCTCTGCACTAGAAGCTCTGAAGAAATCTCCAGTGGGTTGTAGGAGGCTGGACTGGCTTGTAGTGAGTACCAAGGGGTACTTGCACCTTGCACCAGGCCCAGTTATCCCTTATTAGTGTATAGGGTGTCTAGCAGCTTAGGCTGATAGATAATGGTAGCTTAGCAGAGCAGCTTAGGCTGAACTAGGAGACGTGTGAAGCTACTACAGTACCACTTAGTGTCATATGCACAATATCATAAGAAAACACAATACACAGTTATACTAAAAATAAAGGTACTTTATTTTTATGACAATATGCCAAAGTATCTTAGAGTGTACCCTCAGTGAGAGGATAGGAAGTATACACAAGATATATATACACAATAGCAAAAATATGCAGTATAGTCTTAGAAAACAGTGCAAACAATGTATAGTTACAATAGGATGCAATGGGGAAACATAGGGATAGGGGCAACACAAACCATATACTCCAGAAGTGGAATGCGAACCACGAATGGACCCCAAACCTATGTGACCTTGTAGAGGGTCGCTGGGACTATTAGAAAATAGTGAGAGTTAGAAAAAATAACCCTCCCCAAGACCCTGAAAAGTGAGTGCAAAGTGCACTAAAGTTCCCCTAAGGACAAAATAGTCGTGTTAGAGGGAAAATGCAAGGAAAACACAAATCAGCAATGCAACAACGATGGATTCCTGACTGAGGGTACCTGTGGAACAAGGGGACCAAGTCCAAAAGTCACAAGCAACTCGGAGATGGGCAGATGCCCAAGAAATGCCAGCGGTTGGTGCAAAGAAGCTCTTACTAGGCTGAAGAACTGTGAATACTGCAGGAACGACAAGGGCTAGAGACTTCCCCTTTGGAGGATGGATCCCCCACGCCTTGGAGAGTCGTGCAGAAGTGTTTTCCCGCCGGATGGACGCCAACAAGCCTTGCTACACGCAAATCGTGCGTTTGGCGTTTTTGGACGCTGCTGGGGCCCAGGAGGGACCAGGAGGTCGCAAATTGGACCTGCAGAGAGAGGGGACGTCGCGCAAGACAAGTAGCCCTCACTGAAGCAGGTAGCACCCGGAGAAGTGCCAGAAACAGGCACTACGAGGATACGTGAAACGGTGCTCGCCGAAGTTGCACAAAGGAGTCCCACGTCGCCGGAGACCAACTTAGAAAGTCGTGCAATGCAGGTTAGAGTGCCGTGGACCCAGGCTTGGCTGTGCATGAAGGATTTCCGCCGGAAGTGCACAGGGGCCGGAGTAGCTTGCAAAGTCGCGGTTCCCAGCAATGCAGCCCAGCGAGGTGAGGCAAGGACTTACCTCCACCAAACTTGGGCTGAAGAGTCACTGGACTGTGGGGGTCACTTGGACGGTGTCGCTGGATTCGAGGGACCTCGCTCGTCGTGCTGAGAGGAGACCCAAGGGACCGGTAATGCAGCTTTTTGGTGCCTGCGGTTGCAGGGGGAAGATTCCGTCGACCCACGGGAGATTTCTTCGGAGCTTCTGGTGCAGAGAGGAGGCAGACTACCCCCACAGCATGCACAAGCAGGAAAACAGTCGAGAAGGCGGCAGGATCAGCGTTACAGAGTTGCAGTAGTCGTCTTTGCTACTATGTTGCAGGTTTGCAGGCTTCCAGCGCGGTCAGCGGTCGATTCCTTATCAGAAGGTGAAGAGAGAGATGCAGAGGAACTCGGCTGAGCTCATGCATTCGTTATCTAAAGTTTCCCCAGAGACAGAGACCCTAAATAGCCAGAAAAGAGGGTTTGGCTACCTAGGAGAGATGAAAGGCTACTAACACCCGAAGGAGCCTATCACAAGGAGTCTCTGACGTCACCTGGTGGCACTGGCCACTCAGAGCAGTCCAGTGTGCCAGCAGCACCTCTGTTTCCAAGATGGCAGAGGTCTGGAGCACACTGGAGGAGCTCTGGACACCTCACAGGGGAGGTGCAGGTCAGGGGAGTGGTCACTCCCCTTTCCTTTGTCCAGTTTCGCGCCAGAGCAGGGGCTAAGGGGTCCCTGAACCGGTGTAGACTGGCTTATGCAGAATTGGGCACATCTGTGCCCAACAAAGCATTTCCAGAGGCTGGGGGAGTCTACTCCTCCCCTGCCTTCACACCATTTTCCAAAGGGAGAGGGTGTCACACCCTCTCTCAGAGGAAGTTCTTTGTTCTGCCATCCTGGGCCAGGCCTGGCTGGACCCCAGGAGGGCAGCTGCCTGTCTGAGGGGTTGGCAGCAGCAGCAGCTGCAGAGAAACCCCAGGAAGGGCAGTCTGGCAGTACCAGGGTCTGTGCTACAGACCTCTGGGATCATGGAATTGTACCAACAATGCCAGGATGGCATAGAGGGGGCAATTCCATGATCATAGACATGTTACATGGCCATATTCGGAGTTACCATGGTGAAGCTACATATAGGTAGTGACCTATATGTAGTGCACGCGTGTAATGGTGTCCCCGCACTCACAAAGTTCAGTGAATTGGCTCTGAACAATGTGGGGGCACCTTGGCTAGTGCCAGGGTGCCCTCACACTAAGTAACTTTGCACCTAACCTTTACCAGGTAAAGGTTAGACATATAGGTGACTTATAAGTTACTTAAGTGCAGTGTAAAATGGCTGTGAAATAACGTGGACGTTATTTCACTCAGGCTGCAGTGGCAGGCCTGTGTAAGAATTGTCAGAGCTCCCTATGGGTGGCAAAAGAAATGCTGCAGCCCATAGGGATCTCCTGGAACCCCAATACCCTGGGTACCTCAGTACCATATACTAGGGAATTATAAGGGTGTTCCAGTAAGCCAATGTAAATTGGTAAAAATGGTCACTAGCCTGTTAGTGACAATTTGGAAAGAAATGAGAGAGCATAACCACTGAGGTTCTGATTAGCAGAGCCTCAGTGAGACAGTTAGTCACTACACAGGTAACACATTCAGGCACACTTATGAGCACTGGGGCCCTGGGTTACCAGGGTCCCAGTGACACATACAACTAAAACAACATATATACAGTGAAAAATGGGGGTAACATGCCAGGCAAGATGGTACTTACCTACACAACCCCCCCCAAATGAAGGACAATAAGACTAGCCATTACCTGATGAGTCTTCATTGTCTAAGTGGAAATATCTGGAGAGTCCATCTGCATTGGAGTGGCTACTCCCAGGTCTATGTTCCACTGTATAGTCCATTCCCTGTAGGGATATGGACCACCTCAACAATTTAGGATTTTCACCTTTCATTTGTTTTATCCAAAGTAGAGGTTTGTGGTCTGTCTGAACAATGAAGTGAGTGCCAAACAGGTATGGCCTCAACTTCTTCAGAGCCCAGACCACAGCAAAGGCCTCCCTCTCAATGGCAGACCAACGCTTTTCTCTAGGGGTCAACCTTCTACTAATAAAAGCAACAGGTTGATCCTGGCCCTCAGAATTAAGTTGTGATAGGACTGCCCCTACTCCTAATTCAGATGCATCAGTTTGGACATAGAATTTTTTAGAGTAACAAGGGCTTTTCAGGACAGGTGCAGAGCACATGGCCTGCTTCAGCTCCTCAAAAGCTTTCTAACAGTTTGCTGTCCATAACACCTTTTTAGGCATTTTCTTGGATGTGAGGTCATTAAGAGGGGCTGCAATGGAGCCATAGTTCTTAATGAACCTCCTGTAATACCCAGTGAGGCCTAGGAAGGCTCTCACCTGAGTCTGAGTGGTAGGGGGAACCCAATCAATAATAGTTTGGATTTTCCCCTGAAGTGGTGCAATCTGTTCCCCACCAACAAGGTGTCCCAGATAAACCACCTTACCCTGCCCTATCTGGCACTTTGAAGCCTTGATAGTGAGGCCTGCCTTTTGCAGAGCCTCCAAAACTTTCCAAAGGTGGACCAGGTGATCATCCCAGCTGGAGCTAAAGACAGCTATATCATCCAAATATGCTGCACTGAAAGCTTCCAGCCCTTGCAGGACTGTGTTCACCAACCTCTGAAAAGTGGCAGGTGCATTTTTCAAACCAAAAGGCATTACAGTAAACTGGTAATGTCCTCCAATGGTAGAAAATGCAGTCTTAGGTTTAGCATCTTCTGACAATTTGATCTGCCAATACCCTGCAGTCAAATCAAAAGTGCTTAGATACTTGGCAGATGCCAGTGTATCTATAAGCTCATCTGCCCTGGGTATAGGGTGAGCATCAGTTTTGGTTACCAAGTTGAGACCTCTATAGTCTACACAAAACCTCATTTCCTTCTTTCCATCTTTAGAATTGGGTTTTGGTACCAGTACCACAGGAGAAGCCCATGGACTGTCAGAGTGCTCAACCACTCCTAGTTCCAACATTTTCTGAACTTCTTGCTTTATGCAGTCCCTGACATGGTCAGGCTGCCTATAGATCTTACTTTTGACAGGTAAACTGTCTCCAGTATCTATAGTGTGCTCACACCAAGAAGTGGTGCCTGGCACAATGGAGAAGAGTTCTGAAAACTGTCCTAGGAGATTTATGCAATTATCTTTCTGCTCAGCAGTAAGACAATCAGCCAAAACTACACCTTCCACAAGAGCATCTTGTTCTGTGGAAGAGAAGAGATCAGGTAGAGGATCACTGTCTTCTTCCTGTCCCTCATCTGTTGCCATGAGCAGGGTGAGATCAGCCCTGTCATAGTAGGGTTTCAGGCGGTTGACATGGAGCACCCTAAGGGGACTCCTGGCAGTGCCTAAGTCAACCAAGTAGGTGACTTCACCCTTCTTTTCAACAATTGTGTGGGGTCCACTCCATTTATCTTGGAGTGCTCTTGGGGCCACAGGCTCCAAGACCCACACTTTCTGCCCTGGTTGGTACTGAACCAAAACAGCCTTCTGATCATGCCATTGCTTCTGGAGCTCTTGGCTGGCCTGAAGGTTTTTACTGGCCTTTTTCATGTACTCAGCCATCCTTGATCTGAGGCCAAGTACATAATCCACAATATCCTGCTTAGGAGCTTTTAAAGGTTGTTCCCAACCCTCCTTTACAAGTGTGAGTGGACCCCTAACAGGGTGTCCAAAAAGAAGTTCAAAGGGGCTGAAGCCCACTCCTTTCTGGGGTAGCTCCCTGTAGGCAAAAAGGAGGCATGGTAGAAGGATATCCCATCTCCTGCGGAGTTTTTCAGGGAGTCCCATAATCATGCCTTTGAGAGTTTTATTAAATCTCTCCACCAGTCCATTTGTTTGTGGATGATAGGGTGTTGTGAACTTGTAAGTTACACCACACTCCTTCCACATGGCCTTTAAGTATGCAGACATGAAATTGCTTCCCCTGTCTGATACTACTTCCTTTGGGAAGCCCACCCTGGAAAATATTCCCAGGAGGGCCTTTGCCACTGCAGGAGCTGTAGTGGTCCTTAAAGGAATAGCTTCAGGATATCTTGTGGCATGGTCCACTACCACCAAGATAAACCTATTGCCTGAAGCAGTAGGAGGGTCAAGGGGGCCAACTATGTCAACCCCTACCCTTTCAAAGGGAACCCCAACCACAGGCAGTGGGATAAGGGGTGCCTTTGGGGTGCCACCTGTCTTGCCACTGGCTTGGCAGGTTTCACAGGACTTTCAAAGTTCCTTTGTGTCCTCAGACATCCTAGGCCAATGAAACAATGGTACCAATCTGTCCCAAGTTTTCATTTGACCCAGGTGCCCAGCTAAGGGAATGTCATGTGCCAGTGTTAGGAGGAACTTTCTGTACTCCTGAGGAATCACTAATCTCCTGGCAGCTCCAGGTTTAGGATCCCTATGCTCAGTGTACAAGAGGTTGTCCTCCCAGTAAACTCTGTGAGAGTCACTGACATCCCCATTAGCCTGTTTGACAGCTTGCTGTCTGAGACCCTCTAAAGTGGGACAGGTTTGCTGTGCCACACTCAGCTCCTCTCTGGCAGGCCCCCCTTCACCCAAAAGCTCAGCAGTGTCTGCTTCCAGCTCCTCTGGTAGGTTCTGCACAGGGAGGGAATTCTTCTTCCTCAGAAGTAGAATCCACTGTAGAGGGAGGGATAGTAGGAAGTGGTTTGCTTCTACTAGCCCTAGCTTTAGGGAGCACTTGGTCCATTGTTCCAGGATCCAAGCTTCCCTGTCCTTTTTGCTTTTTGGCCTGAGCCCTTGTCAAAGCAAAAATATGCCCTGGGATGCCCAGCATTGCTGCATGGGCCTCCAACTCCACATCTGACCAAGCTGATGTCTCCAAATCATTCCCTAATAGACAGTTTACAGGTAAATCTGAAGCTACCACAACTTTCTTTGGACCAGTTACCCCCCCCCAGTTGAGATTTACAACAGCCATGGGGTGGCTTTGTGTTATGTTGTGAGCATCGGTTACTTGGTACTGGTGTCCAAGTATGTGTTGTTCAGGGTGCACCAGTTTCTCAATCACCATTGTGACACTGGCACCTGTGTCCCTGTAGGCCTGGACCTCAACACCATTTATTAGGGTTAGTTGCTTGTACTTCTCCAAGTTATGGGGGCAAGCAACCAAAGTGGCTAAATCAATAGCCCCTTCAGAGACTAAAGTAGCCTCTGTGGTCTCCCTAATCAGACCAACCCCAACTAAATTACCAAAAGTGAGCCCAGCTACTCCCTTGGATTGGCTATTAGTAGGTTTGCTCCCACCACCACTGCTATTAGTAGGGACACTAGGTGTAGCAGTAGGGGTTGTAGTGGTAGGAGCTGTGGTGCCTTTCTTTGGACAACTGGGATCTGTTGTCCAATGGCCTTTTATTTTACATAAATAGCACCATGGTTTCTTTTCCTTGTTCTGATTAAAGGAGGATTTGGACCCACCACCCCCACCAGAGTGTTTTTGTGGGCCTGATGAAGACTCATTTTTAGATTTGTCCCCACCCTTGTCAGAAGACTTACCATCCTTCTTTTTGTTGCCATCTTTGTCACCCCCTGTATGAACTTTTCTGTTCACTCTTGTTCTGACCCATTTGTCTGCCTTCTTTCCCAATTCTTGGGGAGAGGTCAGATCAGAGTCCACCAAGTACTGGTGCAACAAATCAGACACACAATTGTTAAGAATATGCTCTCTCAGGATTAAGTTATACAGGCTGTCATAATCAGTAACTTTACTGCCATGTAACCACCCCTCCAAGGCCTTCACTGCCTGGTCAATGAAATCAACCCAGTCTTGTGAAGACTCCTTTTTGGTCTCTCTGAACTTTATCCTGTACTGTTCAGTGGTTAAGCCATAACCATCCAGGAGTGCATTCTTAAGAACTTGGAAATTATTAGCATCATTTTCTTTTACAGTAAGGAGCCTATCCCTACCTTTTCCAGTAAATGATAGCCATAGGATAGCAGCCCACTGCTTTTGAGGGACATCCTGTACAGCACAGGCCCTCTCAAGTGCAGCAAACCACTTGTTAATGTCATCCCCCTCCTTATAAGGGGGAACTATCTTGTGCAGATTCCTGGAATCATGCTCTTTTGCAGGATGACTATGGGGAATACTGCTGCTGCCACCATGGGTTTCTAAACCCAACTTCTGTCTTTCCCTCTCTACTTCTAAAGACTGTCTATCCAAATCCAGCTGTTGCTTCTTGAGCTTCAGTCTGGTTTGTTCCACTCTCAATCTATTGAGCTCCCTTTCTAACAATCTGTCATCAGGGTGGGTGGGAGGGACATTTCTAGATACAGAGGTATGATGGCAATGAACAGAAGGAGACCTGTCCCTTACAGAGGGCACCCTAACAGCTTGGCTACCAGTATAATGTGAGAGCACACCATTAGTATGGTGTGATTCAACCTCTGTACCAACTATGCTAGACTGTCTAGTAATGGGCAGGCTGAGAAGTTTCTTTCCTGAACCTTTTCCTGGGGGAGTCCCTGGATCAGATTGAGAACCATTAGCTACTTTTTCTACAGATTGGGCACTTATGGCCTTATCCTGTACTCTAAGCATATTAATTAACAGTTCTAAAGAAGGATTCTTCCCTACACTCAAACCTCTCTCTATGCAGAGACTCCTTGCTCCTTTCCAGCTAAGGTGATCATATGCAAGTTTGGACAGTTCAACATTTTTTCCTGTTCCAGACATTTTTTAGAGAGAGTTAAAGTGATAGAAAAAGAGAAAAAAGTTTTCAGAACTTTTTGGAAAGACAGAAAAAACTTTTTAAACTTTTAAGAACTTTTTGAAAGTTTAGAAGTACTTTTCAGCACTTAGAAAAGAGTGAAAAGAGGAAATGCAAAACTTTTTGGCTATGTGTATATACACTGACCTTGTTTTGTATATTTTTCTCTTATGAAAAGTACAATGACAAGAGTGGTAAGTAGTCTCAAGCACTTATCCCACCGCTGCACAACCAATGTAGGAGGCTGGACTGGCTTGTAGTGAGTACCAAGGGGTACTTGCACCTTGCACCAGGCCCAGTTATCTCTTATTAGTGTATAGGGTGTCTAGCAGCTTAGGCTGATAGATAATGGTAGCTTAGCAGAGCAGCTTAGGCTGAACTAGGAGACGTGTGAAGCTACTACAGTACCACTTAGTGTCATATGCACAATATCATAAGAAAACACAATACACAGTTATACTAAAAATAAAGGTACTTTATTTTTATGACAATATGCCAAAGTATCTTAGAGTGTACCCTCAGTGAGAGGATAGGAAGTATACACAAGATATATATACACAATAGCAAAAATATGCAGTATAGTCTTAGAAAACAGTGCAAACAATGTATAGTTACAATAGGATGCAATGGGGAAACATAGGGATAGGGGCAACACAAACCATATACTCCAGAAGTGGAATGCGAACCACGAATGGACCCCAAACCTATGTGACCTTGTAGAGGGTCGCTGGGACTATTAGAAAATAGTGAGAGTTAGAAAAAATAACCCTCCCCAAGACCCTGAAAAGTGAGTGCAAAGTGCACTAAAGTTCACCTAAGGACAAAATAGTCGTGTTAGAGGGAAAATGCAAGGAAAACACAAATCAGCAATGCAACAACGATGGATTCCTGACTGAGGGTACCTGTGGAACAAGGGGACCAAGTCCAAAAGTCACAAGCAACTCGTAGATGGGCAGATGCCCAAGAAATGCCAGCGGTTGGTGCAAAGAAGCTCTTACTAGGGTGAAGAACTGTGAATACTGCAGGAACGACAAGGGCTAGAGACTTCCCCTTTGGAGGATGGATCCCCCACGCCTTGGAGAGTCGTGCAGAAGTGTTTTTCCGCCGGATGGACGCCAACAAGCCTTGCTACACGCAAATCGTGCCTTTGGCGTTTTTGGACGCTGCTGGGGCCCAGGAGGGACCAGGAGGTCGCAATTTGGACCTGCAGAGAGAGGGGACGTCGGGCAAGACAAAGAGCCCTCACTGAAGCAGGTAGCACCCAGAGAAGTGCCAGAAACAGGCACTACGAGGATGCGTGAAACGGTGCTCGCCGAAGTTGCACAAAGGAGTCCCACGTCGCCGGAGACCAACTTAGAAAGTCGTGCAATGCAGGTTAGAGTGCCGTGGACCCAGGCTTGGCTGTGCACGAAGGATTTCCGCCGGAAGTGCACAGGGGCCGGAGTAGCTTGCAAAGTCGCGGTTCCCAGCAATGCAGCCCAGCGAGGTGAGGCAAGGACTTATCTCCACCAAACTTGGGCTGAAGAGTCACTGGACTGTGGGGGTCATTTGGACGGTGTTGCTGGATTCGAGGGACCTCGCTCGTCGTGCTGAGAGGAGACCCAAGGGACCGGTAATGCAGCTTTTTGGTGCCTGCGGTTGCAGGGGGAAGATTCCGTCGACCCACGGGAGATTTCTTCGGAGCTTCTGGTGCAGAGAGGAGGCAGACTACCCCCACAGCATGCACAAGCAGGAAAACAGTCGAGAAGGCGGCAGGATCAGCGTTACAGAGTTGCAGTAGTCGTCTTTGCTACTATGTTGCAGGTTTGCAGGCTTCCAGCGCGGTCAGCGGTCGATTCCTTATCAGAAGGTGAAGAGAGAGATGCAGAGGAACTCGGCTGAGCTCATGCATTCGTTATCTAAAGTTTCCCCAGAGACAGAGACCCTAAATAGCCAGAAAAGAGGGTTTGGCTACCTAGGAGAGAGGAAAGGCTACTAACACCCGAAGGAGCCTATCACAAGGAGTCTCTGACGTCACCTGGTGGCACTGGCCACTCAGAGCAGTCCAGTGTGCCAGCAGCACCTCTGTTTCCAAGATGGCAGAGGTCTGGAGCACACTGGAGGAGCTCTGGACACCTCCCAGGGGAGGTGCAGGTCAGGGGAGTGGTCACTCCCCTTTCCTTTGTCCAGTTTCACGCCAGAGCAGGGGCTAAGGGGTCCCTGAACCCGTGTAGACTGGCTTATGCAGAATTGGGCTCATCTGTGCCCAACAAAGCATTTCCAGAGGCTGGGGGAGGCTACTCCTCCCCTGCCTTCACACCATTTTCCAAAGGGAGAGGGTGTCACACCCTCTCTCAGAGGAAGTTCTTTGTTCTGCCATCCTGGGCCAGGCCTGGCTGGACCCCAGGAGGGCAGCTGCCTGTCTGAGGGGTTGGCAGCAGCAGCAGCTGCAGTGAAACCCCAGGAAGGGCAGTCTGGCAGTACCAGGGTCTGTGCTACAGACCTCTGGGATCATGGAATTGTACCAACAATGCCAGGATGGCATAGAGGGGGCAATTCCATGATCATAGACATGTTACATGGCCATATTCGGAGTTACCATGGTGAAGCTACATATAGGTAGTGACCTATATGAAGTGCACGCATGTAATGGTGTCCCCGCTCTCACAAAGTTCAGTGAATTGGCTCTGAACAATGTGGGGGCACCATGGCTAGTGCCAGGGTGCCCTCACACTAAGTAACTTTGCACCTAACCTTTACCAGGTAAAGGTTAGACATATAGGTGACTTATAAGTTACTTAAGTGCAGTGTAAAATGGCTGTGAAATAACGTGGACGTTATTTCACTCAGGCTGCAGTGGCAGGCCTGTGTAAGAATTGTCAGAGCTCCCTATGGGTGGCAAAAGAAATGCTGCAGCCCATAGGGATCTCCTGGAACCCCAATACCCTGGGTACCTCAGTACCATATACTAGGGAATTATAAGGGTGTTCCAGTAAGCCAATGTAAATTGGTAAAAATGGTCACTAGCCTGTCAGTGACAATTTGGAAAGAAATGAGAGAGCATAACCACTGAGGTTCTGATTAGCAGAGCCTCAGTGAGACAGTTAGTCACTACACAGGTAACACATTCAGGCACACTTATGAGCACTGGGGCCCTGGGTTAACAGGGTCCCAGTGACACATACAACTAAAACAACATATATACAGTGAAAAATGGGGGTAACATGCCAGGCAAGATGGTACTTTCCTACATGGGTCGACGGAATCTTCCCCCTGCAACCGCAGGCACCAAAGAACTGCATTACCAGTCCCCTGGGTCCCCTCTCAGCACGACGAGCGAGGTCCCTTGAATCCAGCAACTCCGTCCAAGTGACTCCCACAGTCCAGTGACTCTTCAGTCCAAGTTTGGTGGAGGTAAGTCCTTGCCTCCCCACGCCAGACTGCATTGCTTGGAACCGCATCTTTTGCAGCTACTCCGGCTTCTGTGCACTTCCGGGGGAAATCCTTTTGCACAGCCAAGCCTGGGTCCACGGCACTCTAACCTGCATTGCACGACTTTCTAAGTTGGTCTCCGGCGACGTGGGACTCCTTTGTGCAACTTCGGGTGAGCACCGTTTCACGCATCCTTGTAGTGCCTGTTTCTGGCACTTCTGCGGGTGCTACCTGCTGCTGAGAGGGCTCCTTGTCTTGCTCGACGCCCCCTCTGTCCCCTGACGCAATTGGCGACATCCTGGTCCCTCCTGAGCCATAGCAGCATTCAACAAGCCTTACCACACGATTTGCAGCTAGCAAGGCTTGTTGGCGGTCTTTCGGTGGGAAAACACTTCTGCACGACTCTCCACGACGTGGGGGATTTATCCTCCAAAGGAGAAGTCTCTAGCCCTTGTCGTTCCTGCAGAATCCTAAGTTTCTATTGTCCAGTAGCAACTTCTTTGCACCCACAGCTGGCATTCCCTGGGCATCTGCCCATCTCCGACTTGCTTGTGACTTTTGGACTTGGTCCCCTTGTTCCACAGATACCCTCAACTGGAAATCCATTGTTGTTGCATTGCTGGTTTGTGTCTTTCCTGCAGAATTCCCCTATTACGACATCCTTGTCCTTTGGGGAACTTTAGTGCACTTTGCACTCACTTTTCAGGGTCTTGGGGAGGGCTATTTTTCTAACCCTCACTATTTTCTAATAGTCCCAGCGACCCTCTACAAGGTCACATAGGTTTGGGGTCCATTCGTGGTTCGCATTCCACTTTTGGTGTATATGGTTTGTGTTGCCCCTATCCTTATGTGTCCCCATTGCATCCTTTTGTAACTATACATTGTTTGCACTGTTTTCTAAGACTATACTGCATATTTTTGGTATTGTGTATATATATCTTGTGTATATTTTCTATCCTCATACTGAGGGTACACTCTGAGATACTTTGGCATATTGTCATAAAAATAAAGTACCTTTATTTTTAGTATATCTGTGTATTGTGTTTTCTTATGATATTGTGCAAGTGACACTAGTGGTACTGTAGGAGCTTCACTCGTCTCCAAGTTCAGCCTAAGCTGCTCTGCTAAGCTACCATTATCTATCAGCCTATGCTGCTAGACACCCTATACACTAATAAGGGATAACTGGGCCTGGTGCAAGGTGCAAGTACCCCTTGGTACTCACTACAAGCCAGTCCAGCCTCCTACATTGGTTGTGCAGTGGTGGGATAAGTGCTTTGAGACTACTTACCACTCTAGTCATTGTACTTTTCATAAGAGAAAAATATACAAAACAAGTTCAGTGTGTGCACACATAACCAAAAAGTTTTGCATTTCCTCTTTTCACTCTTTTCTAAGTGCTGAAAAGTAGTTCTAAACTTTCTAAAAAGTTCTAAAAAGTTTTAAAAGTTTTTTTCTGTCTTTCTAAAAGTTCTGAAAAACTTTTTTTCTTCACTTTTTCTATCACTTAAACTCTTTCTAAAATGTCTGGCACAGGCCAAAATGTTGATCTGTCCAAACTTGCATATGACCACCTTAGCTGGAAAGGAGCAAGGAGTCTCTGTATAGAAAGAGGTTTGAGTGTAGGGAAGAATCCTTCCTTGGAATTGTTGCTTAACATGCTTAGAGAACAGGATAAGGCCCAAAGTGCCCCATCTGTTGAAAAAGTAGCTAATGGTTCCCAATCTGATCCTGGGACTCCCCAAGGAAAAGATTCAGGAAAGAAACTTCCTAGCCTGCCCATTACTAGACAGTATAGCATAGTTGGCACTGAGGTTGTGTCACACCATACAGATAGTGTTGTCTCACATCATAGCAAGAGCATTCATTCTCATCACAGTAGAAATTATGTTTCTGTTAGCCAAGCTGCTAGGGTGCCTTCTGTAAGGGACAGGTCTCCTTCTGTCCATTCTCGCCATACTTCTTTTACAAAGCATGTCCCTCCCACCCACCCTGATGACAGATTGTTAGAAAGGGAACTCAATAGATTGAGAGTGGAACAAACCAGACTGAAGCTCAAGAAGCAACAGCTGGATTTGGATAGACAGACCTTAGAAGTAGAGAAGGAAAGACAGAAGTTGGGTTTAGAAACCCATGGTGGCAGCAGCAGTATTCCCCATAGTCATCCTGCAAGAGAGCATGATTCAAGGAATCTGCACAAGATAGTTCCCCCTTATAAGGAGGGGGATGACATTAACAAGTGGTTTGCTGCACTTGAGAGGGCCTGTGTTGTACAGGATGTCCCTCAAAGGCAGTGGGCTGCTATCCTATGGCTATCATTTAGTGGAAAACGTAAGGATAGGCTCCTTACTGTGAAAGAAAGTGAAGCCAATAATTACAAAGTTCTTAAGAATGCACTCCTGGATGGTTATGGCTTAACCACTGAACAATACAGGATAAAGTTCAGAGAGACCAAAAAGGAGTCTTCACAAGACTGGGTTGATTTCATTGGCCATTCAGTGAAGGCCTTGGAGGGGTGGTTACATGGCAGTAAAGTTACTGATTATGACAGCCTGTATAACTTGATCCTGAGAGAGCATATTCTTAATAATTGTGTGTCTGATTTGTTGCACCAGTACTTAGTGGACTCTGATCTGACCTCTCCCCAAGAATTGGGAAAGAAGGCAGACAAATGGGTCAGAACAAGGGTGAACAGAAAAGTTCATACAGGGGGTGACAAAGAGAACAATAAGAAGAAAGATGGTGAAAAATCTCAAGATAAGCATGGGGACAAGGGTAAAACCAAAGATCCCACTTCAAATCTTAAACACTCTTCAGGGGGTGGGGATAAAACAAATTCTTCCTCTTCTTCTCAACCTACACAATTTAAAAAGCCTTGGTGCTTTGTGTGTAAAAATAGATGCCATAGGCCAGGGGATAAGTCCTGTCCAGGTAAACCCCCTGAGCCTACCACCACTAATACATCAAGCTCTAGTGCCCCTAGCAGTAGTGGTACTAGTGGTGGGACTGCTGGCAACAGTCAAGTTAAGGGTGTAGTTGGGTTCACTTATGGGTCCATAGTAGAAACTGGGGTAGTCAATCCCAAGACAGTTTCTGTCACACCTAGTGGCATTGGCCTTGCCACACTGGCTGCTTGTCCCCTTACAATGGATAAGTACAGGCAGACAGTTTCAATAAATGGTGTTGAGGCCTTGGCCTACAGGGACACAGGTGCCAGTATCACTTTGGTGACTGAAAACCTAGTGCATCCTGAACAACACATCTTTCGACAACAGTATAGGATTATTGATGTCCATAACTCCACTAAGTTTCTTCCCTTAGCTATAATTCAGTTTAGTTGGGGTGGAGTTACTGGCCCTAAGCAGGTGGTGGTATCACCTAGCTTAACTGTAGACTGTCTCTTAGGTAATGACCTAGAGGCCTCAGGTTGGGCTGATGTAGAGTTTTATTCCCATGCAGCCATGCTGGGCATCCCTGAGGAATTGTTCCCTCTCATTTCTACTGAAATGAAAAAGCAAAGGAAAGAAGGCCTGAAAACTCAGGATCCCTCTCCATCAACAGGTAAAAAGGGTATCACAGAATCCCCTAACCACCCTACCATTCAGGATACCATTCCTGTGTTAGGAGAAACCTCTCCTGTGGTGGCACCTGTCCCAAGGGAATCTTCAGCTGGCAAAGCTGGACTCCCTGAGGTAGAAGTACCTCTCTGTGGGATAACTAACATTGGTGAGAAAAAGAACACCATTTTAGTTAACATGGAGCATCCCTCCAACCCTCCCAGAGAAACTTTAGTGCAGAAACCCTGCACTGCCTCACAACACTTAGGACAGCATCCCTGCCCTAGTGTGGAGCTCATAGGACAGCATCCCTGCCCTACTCCAACTCAAGAGAAACAGCATCCCTGTTCTCTCTTCCAGCCATATGGACAAAGTTTTTGCCCAGCTATGGCTTTTCTGAGACAGCATCCCTGTCTGGCATTTCCATCACTACAAATAGGTTCAGTGGACAATTCCCACTGCTCTAAACCAAAACTTACTGATAGAAACTCTGAAAATACATCTTCATATTGTTGCTTAGCTAAAAAACTTCAAACAGGGTGGTTTACATCCCCACAGGGAAGTAACCATATAATGGATGATAAAGGGATAACCAGCCTAATGCAGAGCTACTCTCTACCTATCACCACTTAGACAAAGTCTCAACTGGCCAAGGTTAGCCTTATTGTCTTTCGTTTGGGGGGGTGGGGGGTTGTGTGAGAAAGTAGCCTCTTTCTAGCCTTATTACCCCCACTTTAGGCCTGTTTGTGAGTGTATGTCAAGGTGTTTTCACTGTCTCACTGGGATCCTGCCAGCCAGGACCCAGTGCTCATAGTGAAAACCCTATGTTTTCAGTATGTTTGTTGTGTGTCACTGGGACCCTGCTAATCAGGACCCCAGTGCTCATAAGTTTGTGACCTATAGGTACGTGTTCCCTGTGTGATGCCTAACTGTCTCACTGAGGCTCTGCTATCCAGAACCTCAGTGGTTATGCTCTCTCATTTCTTTCCAAATTGTCACTGACAGGCTAGTGACCAATTTTACCAATTTACATTGGCTTACTGGAACACCCTTATAATTCCCTAGTATATGGTACTGAGGTACCCAGGGTATTGGGGTTCCAGGAGATCCCTATGGGCTGCAGCATTTCTTTTGCCACCCACAGGGAGCTCTGACAATTCTTACACAGGCCTGCCACTGCAGCCTGAGTGAAATAACGTCCACGTTATTTCACTGCCATTTACCTCTGCACTTAAGTAACTTATAAGTCACCTATATGTCTAACCTTTACCTGGTAAAGGTTAGGTGCAAAGTTACTTAGTGTGATTGCACCCTGGCACTAGCCAAGGTGCCCCCACATTGTTCAGGGCAAATTCCCCTGACTTTGTGAGTGCGGGGACACCATTACACTTGTGCACTACACATAGGTCACTACCTATGTGTAGCTTCACAATGGTAACTCCGAATATGGCCATGTAACATGTCTATGATCATGGAATTGCCCCCTCTATGCCCTCCTGGCATAGTTGGCACAATCCCATGATCCCAGTGGTCTGTAGCACAGACCCTGGTACTGCCAAACTGCCTTTTCAGGGGTTTCACTGCAGCTGCTGCTGCTGCCAACCCCTCAGACAGGTTTCTGCCCTCCTGGGGTTCAGCCAGGCTTGTCCCAGGATGGCAGAACAAAGGACTTCCTCTGAGAGAGGGTGTTACACCCTCTCCCTGTGGAAAATGGTGTAAAGGCAGGGGAGGAGTAGCCTCCCCCAGCCTCTGGAAATGCTTTCATGGGCACATTTGGTGCCCATTTCTGCATAAGCCAGTCTACACCGGTTCAGGGACCCCTTAGCCCTGCTCTGGCGCGATACTGGACAAAGGAAAGGGGAGTGACCACTCCCCTGACCTGCACCTCCCCTGGGAGGTGTCCAGAGCTCCTCCAGTGTGCTCCAGACCTCTGCCATCTTGGAAACAGAGGTGCTGCTGGCACACTGGACTGCTCTGAGTGGCCAGTGCCACCAGGTGACGTCAGAGACTCCTTCTGATAGGCTCCTTCAGGTGTTGCTAGCCTATCCTCTCTCCTAAGTAGCCAAACCCTCTTTTCTGGCTATTTAGGGTCTCTGCTTTGGGGATTTCCTTAGATAACGAATGCAAGAGCTCATCAGAGTTCCTCTGCATCTCTCTCTTCACCTTCTGCCAAGGAATCAATTGCTGACCGCGCTGGAAGCCTGCAAAACTGCAACAAAGTAGCTAAGACGACTACTGCAACTCTGTAACGCTGATCCTGCCGCCTTCTCGACTGTTTTCCTGGTGGTGCATGCTGTGGGGGTAGTCTGCCTCCTCTCTGCACTAGAAGCTCCGAAGAAATCTCCCGTGGGTCGACGGAATCTTCCCCCTGCAACCGCACGCACCTATGAACTGCATTACCAGTCCCCTGGGTCTCCTCTCAGCACGACGAGCGAGGTCCCTTGAATCCAGCAACTCTGTCCAAGTGACTCCCACAGTCCAGTGACTCTTCAGTCCAAGTTTGGTGGAGGTAAGTCCTTGCCTCCCCACGCCAGACTGCATTGCTGGGAACCGCGTCTTTTGCAGCTACTCCGGCTTCCATGCACTTCCGGCGGAAATCCTTTGTGCACAGCCAAGCCTGAGTCCACGGCACTCTAACCTGCATTGCACGACTTTCTAAGTTGGTCTCCGGCGACGTGGGACTCCTTTGTGCAACTTCGGGTGAGCACTGTTTCACACATCCTCGTAGTGCCTGTTTCTGGCACTTCTGCGGGTTCTACCTGCTGCTGAGAGGGCTCCTTGTCTTGCTCGACGCCCCCTCTGTCCCCTGACGCAATTGGCGACATCCTGGTCCCTCCTGGGCCATAGCAGCATCCAAAAACCCTTACCACACGATTTGCAGCTAGCATGGCTTGTTGGCAGTCTTTCGGTGGGAAAACACTTCTGCACGACTCTCCACGGCGTGGTGGATTTATCCTCCAAAGGGGAAGTCTCTAGCCCTTGTTGTTCCTGCAGAATCCTAAGTTTCTACTGTCCAGTAGCAACTTCTTTGCACCCACAGCTGGCATTCACTGGGCATCTGCCCATCTCCGACTTGCTTGTGACTTTTGGACTTGGTCCCCTTGTTCCACAGGTACCCTCGACTGGAAATCCATTGTTGTTGCATTGCTGGTTTGTGTCTTTCCTGCAGAATTCCCCTATCACGACTTCCTTGTCCTTTGGGGAACTTTAGTGCACTTTGCACTCACTTTTCAGGGTCTTGGGGAGGGCTATTTTTCTAACCCTCACTATTTTCTAATAGTCCCAGCGACCCTCTACAAGGTCACATAGGTTTGGGGTCCATTCGTGGTTCGCATTCCACTTTTGGAGTATATGGTTTGTGTTGCCCCTATCCCTATGTGTCCCCATTGCATCCTATTGTAACTATACATTGTTTGCACTGTTTTCTAAGACTATACTGCATATTTTTGGTATTGTGTATATATATCTTGTGTATATTTGCTATCCTCATACTGAGGGTACACTCTGAGATACTTTGGCATATTGTCATAAAAATAAAGTACCTTTATTTTTAGTATATCTGTGTATTGTGTTTTCTTATGATATTGTGCAAGTGACACTAGTGGTACTGTAGGAGCTTTACTCGTCTCCTAGTTCAGCCTAAGCTGCTCTGCTAAGCTACCATTATCTATCAGCCTATGCTGCTAGACACCCTATACACTAATAAGGGATAACTGGGCCTGGTGCAAGGTGCATGTACCCCTTGGTACTCACTACAAGCCAGTCCAGCCTCCTACAACGCTCGGCAAGATGAGAGAGGACCCAGAGGACCGGTGAAACAGAAGTTTGGTGCCTGCATTGGCAGGGGGAAGATTCGGTCGACCCACAGGAGATTTCTTCTTGGCTTCCAGTGTAGGGTGAAGGCAGACAGCCCTCAGAGCATGCACCACCAGGAAACAGTTTAGAAAGCCAGCAGGATTAGGTGCTACAATGTCGCTGGTAGTCTTCTTGCTACTTTGTTGCAGTTATGCAGGTGTCCTGGAGCAGTCAGCAGTCGATCCTTGGCAGAAGTCAAAGAGGGAGATGCCCAGAGAGAGAGCCAGCTCCAGCCTTACTATACTGTCCACATAAAGAAGAGGCTCCTCTCCTTATGCAGATCACATGACCAGAGAGGCAGCCAGCTCCACCTTACCTGCACTGTTCACATAAAGTAGAGGCTCCTGTCCTTATGCAGATCACATGACCAGAGAGGCAGCCAGCTGCAGCCTTACCTGCACTGTTCACATAAAGTAGAGGCTCCTCTTCTTATGCAGGTCACGTGACCAGAGAGGTAGCCAGCTCCAGCTTTAATGCACTGTCCACTTAAAGAAGAGGCTCCTGTCCTTATGCAGGTCACATGACCAGAGAGGCAGCTAGCTCCAGTCTTACCTGCACTTTCCACATAAAGAAGAGGCTCCTGTCCTCATGCAGGTCACATGACCAGAGAGACAGCCAGCTCCAGTCTTATCTGCACTGTCCACATAAAGGTCCTACTCCTACCTCGCCCCCAAAACCTGGAACTTCCTCCCCACCCACCTCCGCAAATCCAAAGACCTCCTTCTCTTCAGAAAAAAAAAAAACCTCAAAACATGGCTGTTCGAACAGTGACCCTCCTGCCCCCCCCACCAAGCGCCTTGAGACCCTCACCGGTGAGTAGCGTGCTATATAAAAAAAATTGATTGATAGAGATTTCTGTCCTTATGCAGCTCACGTAACCAGAGAGGCAGACAGCTCCAGCTTTACCTGCACTGTCCACATACAAAAGAGGCTCCTGTCCTTATACAGATCACAAGACCAGAGAGACAGTCAGCTCCAGCTTTACCTGCACTGTCCACATAAAGAAGAGGCTCCTTTCCTTATGCAGGTCACATGACCGGAGAGGCAGCCATCTCCAGCCTTACAGCACTGTCTACATAAAGAAGAGGCACCTGTCCTTATGCAGGTGACGTGACCAGACAGACAGGCAGCTCCAGTCTTACCTGCATTGCACACATAGGAGTGCTCATGTCCTTATGCAGGTCACGTGACTTCTGCACAATGAATCCCTCCTGTGCCTATGCACTGACAAAGCCCATGTAACTAATGACATTTATCATCATGAAATGAGGAAGAAGGGTGCATAGAAATGTAAATGATGCTTTTAAGAGCCAATGTCCTTGGGCTGACCTTTGGCCCCCCAGTCTCATTGATTGTACATATAGTACTGGACCATCAACACCGTCTCTAGCCAGAGCTAAAAACACCTGTTAATACCAGTTGGTTGTGCAAACACCAGGTCGAGCCTGGTGCAACTTTTACCAGCACTAGGGAAAATAATCATGCCTCCCCATGGGCATTGCATTTATTCTTTTTCTTCCGATCAAAGAAAGAGCTTTAAATTATTACCAACAATGTTCAATGTGTCTGATTTGTATCTGAAATAAGAGAAAAAAGCCCAGAAAAAATAACTTTCTCACAAGGTGGTCTTCTATACCGAAAGGAAACTCTCCCCTCTGGTGCACACGGAGCTCCCTCCCCTCTGGTGACCACATCCTCCCAGGGTGGGGCTCCCTCCTTCCTGAAGCTCCTCCCTCCAGGACAGGGCTCCATCCTCGCCGAAGCAATGTATTAGTAATAAACAGTAATAGATTCCTTACAGGAAGGAATCCCTCCCCTCTGGTGCCCACATCTCTAATGGGTGAGGCTCCCTCCTCCCTGAAGCCCTTCTCAGGTGCTTTACATTTCTAGTCTCAGCTTCCCTTAGTTGACATCCGGAGCCCACAGTCACAAGAGTGGTTTGTCACTTATAGAGCACAACATGATGTGTGTCTGGGCCCTGCTGCTGGCTGCGGTGTTTGTGTGTAAGTTGTGCTGCTTCACACACCGAGTGTGACACACCGAGGCCACTGTGTCATGGGGTGGGATTTAGTGACATGTTCTGCTTTATTCCATCCCATGTCTTGTGCACTTCTCCAGTGCAGTGTTACATTTCAGATAATACATGTTTTACTAGAACACCCTTTTATTTTACCTTTAATTTATTCTCCACAGGTGCAGAAACCAGTAACCAGGTCCTGCAGCCTCTGGGGCTGGAGGTCACTGAGGGCGAGACAGCGGAGGTCACCTGTAACCACGCAATCACCAGACCTGATTATCTTGCATGGTACCAGCACCGGCCTGGAGGATTTCCGAGGCTCCTGTTTTCAGGGTACAGCTCTCCCCCAGTCATCGGACGCCTCTCAATGTTCATCACCAAAGACCGTGTGTCCACCACTCTGAAGATCCGCAGAGCTGGCGTGAGAGACGCTGCCATGTATTACTGCGGAGTGAGGGACACAGTGAGGGAACAGAGGGGAAACCTGAACAAAAAGAGGCGCAGAGAACCTGTGACAGCAGCAGGAGCACCCCCGGGGTGTGTGCCTCTGGCACCATCTGGTGGACTAACATTCAACAAGAAGCAGTTTCATAAATAAACGCAAGGTGGCTCTGCATGGCTTAGTAAATCTGACTTATGGACTTGTGATGCTTTGTGTCACTTTACAAGATGTAAGGGGAATATAAGCCATTGATAAGTCTGGGCCCCAGTGTTTACACTAATGACTCATACAGAGTTGAATTATGTTTCTGTGTCCAAAATAGGTTCATGGAACATTCTTAGTCCCTCAGAAACATTGTGTACAGCAAACACTGGATGAAAAAGATGTAAAATGCCAGCCAAATGGAGCAAGCGTTTCCAAAGTCTGTTTGCCTTATTGTGTAAGTGAAATTACTTTTTTGTTAAATTACAAGTTTGTAAGAGCATTTTTGTTAATGGGTGAATGTAAGAATGGGTCAGTGGTTGATTGACATGTGAGTACATTTGTGGATGAATAGTGATTGACTAGGGATGAATGCAGTTGTTGACTGAGTTATGAGAGTGTGACTGAGAGCATGAATAGAAGGCTGGTTTAAGGGGTCAATGTATGGACAGTTGAATGGGTAATATCAGGGCCACTTGAATTTAATGATGTGTGAGGTGGGACAAAGAAAGTGTGTGTAGGGCACTACGACAGTGTGTGGTTTGGTAGTGTGTGGTTGGGCAGTGTGTGGATGGGCAGTGTGTGGATAGGCACTGTGTGGGGGTGCTGTGGCAGTGTGTTGTAGTGCATTGTGTGGATGGTCAGTATGTGGTTGGGCAGTGAGTGGATGGGTGGTGTGGTTGAGTAAGGTGTGGAGGCCTAGTGAACTGTGTGTAAGGGCTGCATGTGGTTGGCAGTGTGCAGTTGGCCATGTGTGGTTGGGCACTGTGTGGTTAGGGGCAGTATACAGTTAGGTAGTGTGTGGTAAGGCATGTGTGGGAGCCTAGGGCAGTATGTGGTTGGGCAGTGTGTGTTTGGGGAAGTGTGTGGTGAGGCAGTGTGTACATGGGAAGAGTGCGGATGAGCAGTGTGCATTTGGGCAGAATCCACTTGGGCAGTGTGTTGAAGGGCAGTGTTTTGTTGTTAAGTGTGTGGTTGGGTAGTTTGTGGTTCAGCAATATGTGGTTGGAAACTGTGTGGTGGGGCAGTGTGTGGTTGGGCAGTGTGTGGTTGGGAAGTGTGTGGTTGGCAGTAAGTGGATATGTAGTGTGTGGTTAGGGGCACTGTGTGGTTAAGTAGTGTGTGGATGAGTATGTGTGGCTGGGCAGTGTGAGGCTTGGCTGTATGTGGAAGAGCAGTGTTTGGATGGGCAATGTGTGGTTGGGTAGGTTGTGTTTGGGCAATGTGTGGATAGGCAGTGCATGATTGGGCAGTGTGTGGATGGGCACTGTGTGGTTAGGCACTGTGTAAATGGGTAGTATATGGATGGGCAGTGTTTGGTTGGGATGTGCATTTCTGGGCAGTGTGTGGCTAGGGGTAATATGTCGTTCAATAGTGTGTGCATGGGTAGTGTGTGGTTGGGCAGGGTGTTTGATTGGACAGTATTTGGATGGGTGTGTGTGGGTAGGAAGTGTGTGGTTGGGAAGTGTATGGTTGGGCAGTATATGGATAGGCACTGTGTGTTTAAGCATTACGTGGATGGGCAGTGTGTGTTTGGACGGTGTTTAGATGGTCATTTTAATGATGAACACAGGGTGGTTGGGCAGTGTATGGTTGGGCAGTGAGTGGGTTCTGGAGCAGTGTGTGATTGGTCTTTGTATGGATTGGCTGTGTGCAGTTGAACAGTTTGTAGTTTGGCGGTTTGTGGTTGGACAGTGTTTGGATGGGAAGTATGTGGCTTGGTGTGTGTGGTGGTGCATTGTGTGAATGGGCAGTATGTGGTTGGTAGTGTGTGGTTGAGCACTGCGTATATGGGCACTGTGTAGTTGGCAGTCTGTGGTGGAGCAGTGTGTGAATGGGCAGTGTGGTTGGGCAATGTAGGGTTGAACGGCATGTGCAGTGTGTGGTTGGGCAGTGCATGGATGGGCAGTGTGGTTGTGCAGTGTCTAGTTGGGCAGTGTGTGGTAGGGCAGTGTGTGACTGGGCAGTGTGTGGTTTGGAAGTATGTGGTTGGGCAGTGTGTGGATTAATAGCATGTGGATGTAAAGTGTGCGGAAGGAAAATGTGTGGTTGTGCATTTTTATAGCTGGCAGTGTGTGGTTGGACAGGGTGTGGATGGACAATGTGTGGCTGGGCAGTGTGTTGATGGGTTTGTGTAGATAGGCAGTGTGTGATTGGGCTGTGTGTGGATGGGTAGTGTGTGGTTGTGCAGTGTTTGTCGGGGCAGTGTGTGGTTGAGCAGTGTTTAGTAAGGCAGTGTATGGTTCGGCAGTGTGTCATTTTGCAGTGTGTGTGGTTGGCATTGCATGGTGGAACAGAGTGTGGGTGTGCAGTGAGTAGTTGGGCAGTGCGTGGATGAGCGGTGTATCGTTGGCAGTGTTTGGTTGGGCAGTGTGTGCTTGGGCAATGTGTGGTTGGCCAGTGTTTGGTGGGGCAGTGTGTGGTTGGTAGGTTGTGGTTGGGTAGTTTTTGTTTGACATTTGTGTTCATGGGCAGTGTTTGGTTGGGCAGTGTGTGGCTGGGCAATGTGTGGTGGGGAAGTGTGTATTTGGGCAGTGTGTGTGGGCCTGGGGCAGTGTGTGGTTGGGCAGTGTGTGAATGGGCAGTGCATGCTTGGGCAGTGTGTGGCTGGTAGTGTAGGAGGCTGGACTGGCTTGTAGTGAGTACCAAGGGGTACTTACACCTTGCACCAGGCCCAGGTATCCCTTATTAGTGTAAAGGGTGTCTAGCAGCTTAGGCTGATAGATAATGGTAGCTTAGCAGAGCAGCTTAGGCTGAACTAGGAGACGTGTGAAGCTCCTACAGTACCACTAGTGTCACTTGCACAATATCATAAGAAAACACAATACACAGATATACTAAAAATAAAGGTACTTTATTTTTATGACAATATGCCAAAGTATCTCAGTGAGTACCCTCAGTATGAGAATAGCAAATATACACAAGATATATGTACACAATACCAAAAATATGCAGTATAGTCTTAGAAAACAGTGCAAACAATGTATAGTTACAATAGGATGCAATGGGGACACATAGGGATAGGGGGCAACACAAACCATATACTCCAAAAGTGGAATGCGAACCACGAATGGACCCCAAACCTATATGACCTTGTAGAGGGTCGCTGGGACTGTAAGAAAACAGTTAGGGTTAGAAAAATAGCCCACCCCAAGACCCTGAAAAGTGAGTGCAAAGTGCACTAAAGTTCCCCAAAGGACATAGAAGTCGTGATAGGGGAATTCTGCAGGAAAGACACAAAACAGCAACGCAACAATGATGGATTTCCAGTTGAGGGTACCTGTGGAACAAGGGGACCAAGTCCAAAAGTCACAAGCAAGTCGGAGATGGGCAGATGCCCAGGAAATGCCAGCTGTGGGTGCAAAGAAGCTGCTACTAGGCAGTAGAAGCTGAGGATTCTGCAAGAACGACAAGGGATAGAAACTTTCCCATTATAGGATGGATGTCCCACGTCGTGAAGTGTCGTGCAGAAGTGTTTTCCTGAAGAAAGACCACAAACAAGCCTTGCTAGCTGCAAATCGTGCGGTAAGGGTTTTTACATGCTGCTGTGGCCCAGGAGGGACCAGGATGTCGCCAATTGCGTCTGGGGAAAGAGGGGTCGGAGAGCAAGACAAAGAGCCCTCTCAAAAGCAGGCAGCAACCACAGAAGTGCCAGAACAGGCACTACAAAGAGGAGTGAAACAGTGCTCACCCGAAGTTGCACAAAGGAGTCCCACGCCGCCGGAGGACAACTTAGAAAGTCGTGCAATGCAGGTTAGAGTGCTGTGGACCCAGGCTTGGCTGTGCACAAAGGATTTCCGCCGGAAGTGCACAGAGGCCGGAGTAGCTGCAAAAGACGCGGTTCCCAGCAATGCAGTCTGGCGTGGGGAGGCAAGGACTTACCTCCACCAAACTTGGACTGAAGAGTCACTGGACTGTGGGAGTCACTTGGACAGAGTTGCTGGAATCAAGGGACTTCGCTCTTCATGCTGAGAGGAGACCCAGAGTACTGGTACTGCAGTTCATTGGTGCCTGCAGTTGCAGGGGGAAGATTCCGTCGACCCACGGGAGATTTCTTCAGAGCTTCTAGTGCAGAGAGGAGGCAGACTACCCCCACAGCATGCACCACCAGGAAAACAGTCGAGAAGGCGGCAGGATCAGCGTTACAGAGTTGCAGTAGTCGTCTTCGCTACTTTGTTGCAGTTTTGCAGGCTTCCAGCGCGGTCAGCAGTCGTTTCCTTGGCAGAAGGTGAAGAGAGAGACGCAGAGGAACTCTGATGAGCTCTTGCATTCGTTATCTAAGGAATTCCCCAAAGCAGAGACCCTAAATAGCCAGACAAGAGGGTTTGGCTACTTAGGAGAGAGGATAGGCTAGAAACACCTGAAGGAGCCTATCAGAAGGAGTCTCTGACGTCACCTGCTGGCCCTGGCCACTCAGAGCAGTCCAGTGTGCCAGCAGCACCTCTGTTTCCAAGATGGCAGAGGTCTGGAGCACACTGGAGGAGCTCTGGGCACCTCCCAGGGGAGGTGCAGGTCAGGGGAGTGGTCACTCCCCTTTCCTTTGTCCAATTTCGCGCCAGAGCAGGGCTAAGGGGTCCCTGAACCGCTGTAGACTGGCTTATGCAGAAATGGGCACCATCTGTGCCCATGAAAGCATTTCCAGAGGCTGGGGGAGGCTACTCCTCCCCTGCCTTCACACCTTTTTCTAAAGGGAGAGGGTGTAACACCCTCTCTCTGAGGAAGTCCTTTGTTCTGCCTTCCTGGGCCAAGCCTGGCTGGACCCCAGGAGGGAAGACACCTGTCTGAGGGGTTGGCTGCAGCAGCAGCTGCAGTGAAACCCCTGAAAAGGCAGTTTGGCAGTACCCGGGTCTGAGCTACAGACCCGTGGGATTATGGGATTGTGCCAACAATGCCAGGATGGCATAGAGGGGGCAATTCCATGATCTTAGACATGTTACATGGCCATATTCGGAGTTACCATTGTGAAGCTACACATAGGTAGTGACCTATGTTTAGTGCACGCGTGTAATGGTGTCCCCACACTCACAAAGTCCGGGGAATTTTCCCTGAATGATGTGGGAGCACTCTGGCTAGTGCCAGGGTGCCCACACACTAAGTAACTTAGCACCCAACCTTTACTAAGTAAAGGTTAGACATATAGGTGACTTATAAGTTACTTAAGTGCAGTGAAAATGGCTGTGAAATAATGTGTGCATTATTTCACTCAGGCGGCAGTGGCAGGCCTGTGTAAGAATTGTCAGAGCTCCCTATGGGTGGCAAAAGAAATGCTGCAGCCCATAGGGATCTCCTGGAACCCCAATACCCTGGGTACCTCAGTACCATATACTAGGGAATTATAAGGGTGTTCCAGTATGCCAATGTGAATTGGTGAAATTGGTCACTCGCCTGTTAGTGACAATTTGTAAAGAGAGAGCATAACCACTGAGGTTCTGGTTAGCAGAGCCTCAGTGAGACAGTTAGGCATCACACAGGGAACACATACATATAGGTCACAAACTTATGAGCACTGGGGTCCTGACTAGCAGGGTCCCAGTGACACATAACAAACATACTGAAAACATAGGGTTTTCACTATGAGCACTGGGCCCTGGCTGGCAGGATCCCAGTGAGACAGTGAAAACACCCTGACATACATTCACAAACAGGCCAAAAGTGGGGGTAACAAGGCTAGAAAGAGGCTACTTTCTCACAGGTAGTCTGTATAGATGGGCTGTGTGAGGTTTGGGGCAGTGTGTGGTTGGGCAATGTGTGGTTGTGCAGTAAGTCAATGATTGTATGGGGATGGGCAGTGTGTGGATGGCAGTGGGTGCTAAGGCAGTGTGTGGATGGGCTGTGTGTGGTTAGGTGGTGTGTTTGGGCAGTGTGTGAATAGGTAGTGTGTGGATGGGCAGTGTGTGTTTGGGCATTGTATGGCTGGGCATTGTGAGTATGGGCAGTGTGTGGAAGGTCAGTCTGTGGTTCAGCAGTGTGTGGTTGGGCAGTGTGTGGGTCCTTTGGCAGCGTGTGGTTGGGCAGTGTCTGGTTGGGCAGTGTGTGGTTGGGTAGTGTCTGGTTGAGCAGTATGTGGAGGGGAAGTTTGTGGATGGACAGTGTTTGGTTGTCCAGTGTGTGTTTGGGCAGTGTGTGGGGGACTGGGGCAGTGTGTGGTTGGGAAGTGTGTGTATGGACATTGTATGCTTGGGCAGTGTGTGGCTGGCAGTGTGTATATGGGTTGTGTATGGTTTGGGGAAGTGTGTAATTGGGTAGTGTGTGGTTAGGCAATGTGTGGTTGTGCAGTAAGTATATGAGTGTGTGTGGTTGGGCAGTGTCTGGATGGCAGTGGGCACTTAGGTAGTGTGTGAATGGGCAGTGGGTGGTTAGGCGGTGTGTTGGGCAGTGTGTGGATGGGTAGTGTGTGGATGGGCAGTGTGTGTTTGAGCAGTATATGGCCGGGCATTGTGAGGATGGGCAGTGTGTGGAAGGTCAGTCTGTGGTTCAACAGTGTGGTTGGGCAGTGTGTAGGTCCTGTGGCAGTGTGTGGTTGTGCAGTGTCTGGTTGGGCAGTGCATGGATGGGCAATGTGTGGCTTGGAGTGTGTGGGTGTGCAGTGTTTGAATGGGCAGTGTGTGGTTGGCAGTGTGTGGTTGAGCACTTTGTATATGGGCACTGTGTGGTTTGGACAGTGAGTGGTTGGGCAATGTGTAGTTGGGCAATGTGTGGTTGTGCAGTGAGTGAATGACTGTGTGGTTGGACAGTGTGTGGAAGGCAGTGGGTGCTTAGGCAGTGTGTAGATGGGCAGTATGTGGTTAAATGGTGTGTTTGGGCAGTGTGTGGATAGGTAGTGAGTGGATATGCAGTGAGTGTATAGGCACTATGTGGTTGGGGCAGTTTGTGAGTTGGTCAGTGTGTGTTGGGCAAGGTGTGGCTGGGTAATGAGAAGTTGGGCAGTGTGTGGTTGGACAATATATTGACGAGTGTATGTGAATGGGCAGTGTGTCGATGGGTGTGGGTGAATGGGCAGTGTGTGGTTGGGCTGTATGTGGATAGGTAGTATGTGATTGTGCAGTCTCTGGTTGGGCAGTGTGTGGTTAGACAGTATTTGTTAGGGCAGGGTGTGGTTGGGCAGTGTGTGGTGGGGCAATGTATATCAGCCTTGGGCAGTGGGTAGTTGGCAGTGTGTGGAGGCCTTGGGCAGTGGGTGGTGGGGCTGAGTGCACTTGGGCAGTGTGTGGTTGGGCAGTGTATGCTTGGCAGTGTTTGTTTGGGTAGTGTGTGGTTGGGTAGTGTGTGGAAGCCTAGGGGAGTGGATGGACTGTGTGTGGTTAGCAGTGTGTGGTTGGCCATGTGTGATTGGGCACTGTGTGGTTATGGGCAGTATATGGTTAGGTACTGTGTGGTAAGGCATGTGTGGGAGCCTCTGGAAGTGTGTGGGGCCTGTGGCAGTGTGTGGTTGTGCAGTGTATGTTTGGGATGTTTGTGGTGCGGCAGTGTGTACATTGACAGGGTGCAGATGAACAGTGTGCATTTGGCAGTGTGCACTTGGGCAGTGTGTGGATGGGCATCGTTTGGTTGTTAAGTGTGTGGTTAGGTGGTGTGTGGGTCATGGGGAGGTGTGTGGTTGGGTAGTTTGTGGTTGAGCAATGTGTGGTTCTGGACTGTGTGGTGGGGCAGTGTGTGGTTGGGAAGTATGTATTTGTCAGTAAGTGGATGTGCAGTGTGTGGTTGGGGACACTTTGTGGTTGGGCAGTGTGTGGTTGGGTAGTGTGTGGATGAGTGTGTGTGGCTGGGCAGTGTGCGGCTGAGCTGTGTGTGGAAGGGCAGTGTTTGGATGGGCACTGTGTGGTTGGGAAGGTTGCGTTTGGGCACTATGTGGATAGGCAGTGCATGGATGGGCAGTATGTGAATGGGCAGTGTGTGGTTGGGCAGTGTGTGGTTGGGCAGTGTTTGGATGGCCAGTGTGTGGTTGGGAAGTGTATGTTTCGGCAAAGTGTGGCTAGGGGCACTGTGTTGTTCAATAGTGTGTGGATGGGTAGTGTGTGGTTGGGCAGTGTGTGTGATTGGCCAGTGTTTGGATGTGGGTGTGTGGATGGGCAGTGTGTTGTTGGGAAGTGTTTGGTTGGGCAGTATGTGGATAGGCAGTATGTGTTTAAGCAGTATGTGGATGGACAGTTTGTGTTTGGACAGTGTTCAGATGGTTATTTTAGTGATGGACACAGGGTGGTTGGGCAGTGTGTGTTTGGGCAGTGAGTGGGTCCTGGTGCAGTGTGTGATTGGGCAGTGTATGGACTGGTAGTGTGCAGCTGGGCAGTTTGTAGCTTGGCGGTATGTGGTTGGGCAGTGTGTGGTTGGGCAGTGTATGCTTGGCAGTGTTTGTTTGGGTAGTGTGTGGTTGGGAAGTGTGTGGAAGCCTAGGGGAGTGTGTGGATGGACTGTGTGTGGTTAGCAGTGTGTGGTTGGCCATGTGTGATTGGGCACTGTGTGGTTATGGGCAGCATATGGTTAGGTACTGTGTGGTAAGGCATGTGTGGGAGCCTCTGGAAGTGTGTGGGGCCTGTGGCAGTGTGTGGTTGGGCAGTGTATGTTTGGGATGTTTGTGGTGCACCAGTGTGTACATTGACAGGGTGCAGATGAACAGTGTACATTTGGGCAGTGTGCACTTGGGCAGTGTGTGGATGGGCAGCGTTTGGTTGTTAAGTGTGTGGTTAGGTGGTGTGTGGGTCATAGGGAGGTGTGTGGTTGGGTAGTTTGTGGTTGAGCAATGTGTGGTTCTGGACTGTGTGGTGGGGCAGTGTGTGGTTGGGAAGTATGTATTTGTCAGTAAGTGGATGTGCAGTGTGTGGTTGGGGACACTTTGTGGTTGGGCAGTGTGTGGTTGGGTAGTGTGTGGATGAGTGTGTGTGGCTGGGCAGTGTGCGGCTGAGCTGTGTGTGGAAGGGCAGTGTTTGGATAGGCACTGTGTGTTTGGGCAGGTTGCGTTTGGGCACTATGTGGATAGACAGTATGTGAATGGGCAGTGTGTGGTTGGGCAGTGTGTGGTTGGGCAGTGTTTGGAGGGCCAGTGTGTGGTTGGGAAGTGTATTTTTCGGCAAAATGTGGCTAGGGGCACTGTGTTGTTCAATAGTGTGTGGATGGGTAGTGTGTGGTTGGGCAGTGTGTGTGATTGGCCAGTGTTTGGATGTGGGTGTGTGGATGGGCAGTGTGTTGTTGGGAAGTGTTTGGTTGGGCAGTATGTGGCTAGGCAGTATGTGTTTAAGCAGTATGTGGATGGACAGTTTGTGTTTGGACAGTGTTTAGATGGTCATTTTAGTGATGGACACAGGGTGGTTGGGCAGTGTGTGTTTGGGCAGTGAGTGGGTCCTGGGGCAGTGTGTGATTGGGCAGTGTATGGACTGGCAGTGTGCAGCTGGGCAGTTTGTAGGTTGGCGGTATGTGGTTGGGCAGTTTGTAGATGGGCAGTGTGTTGCTTGGAGTGTGTGGTGGTGCAATGTGTGGATGGGTCGTTTGTGGTTGGCAGTTTGTGGTTGAGCACTGTGTGGCTGGGCAGTGTAGGGTTGAACATTGTGTGGATGAGTGTGTGGTTGGGTAGTGAGTGGCTGGGCAGTGTATGGATGGGCAGTGCGTAGTTGTGCAGTGTCTAGTTGATCAGTGTGTGGTGGAGAAGTATGAGGATGGGCAGTGTGTGGTTTAGAAGTATATGGTTGGGCAGTGTGTGGATGAGCAGTGTGTGGATATGCAGTGTGTGGAAGGAAAATGTGTGGTTGGGTAGTTTATAGCTGGCAGTATGTGGGTGGACTGGGTGTGCATGGGCAATGTGTGGTTGTAGGAGGCTGGCCTGGCTTATAGTGGGTGACTGATGGTACTTACACCTTGTGCCAGGTCCAGTTATCCCTTATTAATAGGTTCATAGTGTTCTAGCAGCTTAGGCTGATAGAGGTAGCTATAGCAGTGCAGCTTAGGCTGAACTAGGAGACATGCAAAGCTCCTAGTATACCACTTATATCATATAGCACTATATCATAAAAATCACAATTCTCAGAGTTACGAAAAATAAAAGTTCTTTATTTTAGTGACAATGGGTCAGAAATATCTCAGAGGATATACTCCCTTAGGAGGTAAGTAAAATACACAAAATATACACACAAACCAAAATCAGGTAAGTAACCAGTTAGAAAAGTAGTGCAAACACTGTAGAATACAATAATGTGCAAAAGGCCTAGTGGCCACACAAACCATATACTCTAAAATTGGAATGCGAACCACGAATGGACTCCAAGCCTAGTGTAATGTGTATAGCATGGATACTCAAAGTAAGGCCAGCGGGCCTCATGCGGCCCCTCTGACCTTTAAATGCGGCCCTTGGAGCACCAGGAGCACTGGGCAGCTGTTTGCTCGACTCTGCACTAACAATAACAATAGGAAATACACGCACAATCATTTTTTTCAAGCTCAATTGGTCTTAAAGAAAGGAAGTAACTAGGGACTCCTGCACTTAGCTTTAGAAAAGCCTTCATTTTTAAAGACATCTTGCAAAACAAGTGTAACATTAAGACAGCCTCTTCAAAATTAAATAAGTGTATTTAGTTAACATGCAGAACCTTTTCGCCTTAATACAATTTATTTTATCAGTGCATTGAGATGTATCCATTTAAAAGTGATAGTTTTCAAACATAAATTTGGAAACATAAATTTGGAAGCATTAATTTGATTCCCTAACCCTGAGAACAACACCAATAGTAAATTAAAGAGACAGGTCACTTGGTATGTGCGCTTTATGGGTGTCATGGGTTCCTATCATACATTAACAACATTACACTTTAATAAATCAAACATAGAAGCAGGTTTTGTGCAGCACACCATGAATCATGTATTTCGAGGTCATCTTAAATGTGATAATGCAGAAAAAGGAGGGAAAGTGATACTAAACAATTGTCTAGGATCACACAATTTGGAAAAGTGATTAGTTACAGGTTTTCTGGTTTCCCATTGTTTATTTCAGCCACTAGATGTATATAATTTGCTTCTCCTACACCTACCTTGCCACGAATGCCCCCAGCCACCCCACCCGACCGCCACTGCCCTGGCATAAATGCGGCCCCCAGGCACGTCACAGATCAAACTTTTTGGCCCATGGGAAAATGTTTGCGAGGACCCATGGTGTAGTGGGTTGATGGAGTGTAATAAAACACTAAGGGTGTCCAAGATACCCCACCCCAAGACCCTGGAAAGTAGGAGTAAAGTAACCCTCCTTCCCAATAAACACACTAAAGTTGTTATAGGAGATTCTGCAAAGACAACAACTAACTGCAAAGCACTGAAGATAGATTCCTGGACCTGAGGACCTGTAAAGGAAGGGGACCAAGTCCAAGAGTCACGAAAGTGTCCAGGGGGGGCAGAAGCACACTAAACCCCGGATGAAGGTGCAAAATGGCTGCCTCGTGGATGAAGAAGCTGAAGATTCTGCAACAACAAAAGGTGCTAGGAACTTCTCCTTTGCACAGAAGATGTCCCACGGCGTGCTGGAGGATTCAGAGTTGTTTCCACTCTCAAAGACATCAAATTAACCTTGCTAGCTGCAAAGGTCACGTTGAAGAAAATTAGTGCTGCCTGGGCCCAGGAAAGACCAGAAGGTTGCCCCTTGGGGGAAGAGAGAGAGGGGGCACTCAGAAGCACAGAGAGCTCACGCAGAAGCAGGCAGCACCCACAGAAGCACTTGAACAGGCATTCAAGAAATCTGAGCATGGCGGTCGTCTCAACACTATAAAGGAGGGTCCCACGAAGTCGGTGGTCAACTCAGCGAGTTGAGCAATACAGGACGGAGTGCTGGGGACCAGGGTTATGCTGTGCACGAAGGATTCCTTGCAAAAGTGCACAGAAGCCCTAGCAGCTGCAGATCACGCAGTAGCAGGCAGCACCCGCAGAAGCACTTGAACAGGCGTTCAAGAAATCTGAGCACGGCGGTCGTCTCAACACTATAAAGGAGGGTCCCACGAAGTCGGTGATCAACTCAGCGAGTTGGGCAAAGCAGGACGGAGTGCTGGGGATCTAGGTTATGCTGTGCACAAAGGATTCCTTGCAAAAGTGACAGAAGCCCTAGCAGCTGCAGATCACGCTGTACACAGGATTACTGTCTGGCGTGGGGAGGCAAGGACTTACCTCCACCAAATTTGGACAGAAGGACCACTGGACTGTCGGGGTCACTTAGATCTAGCTCCTGTGTTCCAGGGACCACTCTCATTGAGATGAGATGGGACCCAGAGGACTGGTGATGCAGAAGCTTGGTGCCTGCATTGGCAGGAGGAAGATTCCGTCGACCCACGGGAGAATTCTTCTTGGCTTCCAGTGCAGGGTGATGGCAGACAGCCCGCAGAGCATGCACCACCAGGAAACAGTTGAGAAAGCCGGCATGATTAGGCGCTACAATGTTGCTGGTAGTCTTCTTGCTACTTTGTTGCGGTTTTGCAGGCGTCCTGGAGCAGTCAGTGGTTGATCCTTGGTAGAAGTCAAAGAGAGTGCTGCAGAGGAACTCTGGTGAGGTCTTGCATTCTTTATCTGAAGAGAAACCCATAGGAGAGGCCCTACATAGCCTGCAGAGGAGGATTGGCCATCTAGTCAGGTAATCACCTATCAGGAGGGGTCTGTGACGTCACCTGCTGGCACTGGCCACTCAGAGGCCTCCATTGTGCTGTCACACCTCTGCATTCAAGATGGCAGAGGTCTGGGACACACTGGAGGAGCTCTGGGCACCATCCTTGGGGTGGTGATGGACAGGGGAGTGGTCACTCCCATTTCCTTTGTCCAGTTGTGCACCAGAGCAGGGGCTGGGGGATCCCTGAATCGGTTTAGACTGTCCCATGCAAGAAGGTCACCATCTGTGCCCTTCAAAGCATTTCCAGAGGCTGGGGGAGGCTACTCCTCCACAGCCCTTAACACCTATTTCCAAAGGGAGAGGGTGTAACACCCGTTCTCAGAGGAAAACGTTTGTTCTGCCTTCCTGGGACTGGGCTGACCCCATGAGGGCATAAGCCAGTCTGAGGGTTGGCAGCAGCGGTAGCTGCAGTGAAAACCCCATAGAGAAAATTTGCCAGTACCTGGGGTCCATGCTGGAGACCCGGGGATGCATGGGATTGGCACCCCAATACCAGATTTGGGATGGGGGGACAATTCCATGATCTCAGACGTGTTACATGGCCATGTTCGGAGTTACCATTGTGAAGCTACATATAGGTATTGACCTATATGTAGTGCACGTGTGTAATGGTGTCCCCTCACTCACAAAGTCTGGGGAAATTGCCCTGAACAATGTGGGGGAACCATGGCTAGTGCAAGGGTGCCCTCACACTTAGTAACTTTGCACCTAACCTTCACTAAGTGAGGGTTAGACATATACGTGTCTTATAAGTTACTTAAGTGCAGTGTAAAATGGCTGTGAAATAACGTGGATGTTATTTCACTCAGGCTGCAGTGGCTAGGGGGTCCTGGCTAGCAGGGTCCCAGTGACACATAACTAACATACTGAAAACATAGGGATTTCACTATGAGCACTGGGCCCTGGCTAGCAGGATCCCAGTGAGACAGTGAAAACACCCTGACATATACTCACAAACCGGCCAAAAGTGGGGGTAACAAGCTAGAAAGAGGCTACTTTCTCACACGACCCCCCATCCCCCCAAACGAAGGACAATAATGCTAACCTTGGCCAGTTGAGACTTTATTGTCTAAGTGGTGATAAGTAGAGAGTAGCTCTGCAATAGACTGGTTACTCCCTTTATCATCCACTATATGGTTACTTCCATGTGGGGATGTAAACCACCCTGTTTGAAGTTTTTTAGCTAAGCAACAATGTGAAGATATATTTTCAGAGTTTCTATCAGTAAGTTTTAGTTTAGAACAGTGGGAATTGTCCACTGGACCTATTTCTAGTGATGAGAATGCCAGACAGGGATGCTGTCTCAGTAAAGCCATAGCTGGGCAAAAATGTTGTCCATATGGCTGGAAGAGAGAACAGGGATGCTGTTTCTCTTGAGTTGGAGCAGGGCAGGGATGCTGTCCTATGAGCTCCACACTAGGGCAGGGATGCTGTCCTAAGTGTTGTGAGGCAGTGCAGGGTTTCTGCACTAAAGTTTCTCTGGGAGGGTTGGAGGGATGCTCCATGTTAACTAAAATGGTGCTCTTTTTCTCACCAATATTAGTTATCCCACAGAGAGGTACTTCCACCGCAGGGAGTACAGCTATGTCAGCGGATGATTCCCTTTGAACAGGTGCCACCCCAGGAGAGGTTTCTCCCACCATAGGAATGGTATCCTGAATGGCAGGGTGGTTAGGGGATACTGTGATACCCTTTTTACCTGTTGTTGGAGAGGGATCCTGAGTTTTGAGGCCTTTGTTTTTTCATTTCAGTAGAAATGAGAGGGTACAATTCCTCAGGGATACCCAGCATGGCTGCATGGGTATAAAACTCTACATCAGCCCAACCTGAGGCCTCTAGGTCATTACCTAAGAGACAGTCTACAGGTAAGCTAGGTGATACTACCACCTGCTTAGGGCCAGTAACTCCACCCCAACTAAGCTGAACTATAGCTAAGGGAAGAAACTTAGTGGAGTTATGGACATCAATAATCTTATACTGTTGTACAATGATGTGTTGTTCAGGAGCCACTAGGTTTTCAGTCACCAAAGTGATACTGGCACCTGTGTCCCTGTAGGCCTGGGCCTCAACACCATTTATTGAAACTGTCTGCCTGTACTTATCCATTGTAAGGGGACAAGCAGCCAGTGTGGCAAGGCCAATGCCACTAGGTTTGACAGAAACTGTCTTGGGACTGACTACCCCTTTTTCTATGATGGACCCATAAGTGAACCCAATTACACCCTTAGTTTGACTGCTGCCAGCAGTCCCACCACTATTACCACTACTGCTAGGGGCACTGGAGCTTGATGTATTAGTGGTGGTAGGCTCAGGGGGTTTACCTGGACAGGACTTATTCCCTGGCCTATGGCCTTTGTTTTTGCACACAAAGCACCAAAGCTTTTTAATGTGTGCACGTTGTGAAGAAGAGGAAGAATTTGTTTTATCCCCACCCCCTGAAGAGTGTTTAGGATTTGAAGAAGGATCTTTGGTTTTACCCTTATCCCCATGCTTATCCTGAGATTTCTCACCATCTTTATTCTTGCCATCCTTGTCACCACCTGTATGAACTTTTCTGTTCACTCTTGTTCTGGCCCATTTGTCTGCCTTCTTTCCCAATTCTTGGGGAGAGGTCAGATCTGAGTCCACTAGATATTGGTGTAACAAATCAGACATACAGTTATTCAGAATATGCTCTCTCAGGATCAGATTATACAGGCTTTCATAGTCAGAAACTTTACTGCCATGTAACCACCCCTCCAAGGCCTTCACTGAATGGTCAACAAAGTCTACCCAGTCTTGTGAAGACTCTTTTCTGGTTTATCTGAACTTAATGCTGCATTGTTCAGTGGTTAAGACAAATCCATCCAAGAGTGCATTCTTTAAAACTGTAAAATTATTGGCATCACTTTCCTTCACAGTAAGGAGCCTATCCCTACCCTTTCCACTGAAAGATAGCCATAGGATAGCAGCCCACTGCCTTTGAGGGACCCCCTGTACAACACAGGCCCTCTCAAGTGCAGCAAACCACTTGATAATGTCATCCCCCTTCTTGCAAGGGGGAACTATCTTATGCTGATTCCTAGAATCATGCTCTTTTACAGGATTACTATCTGTAATACTGTTGCTTCCACCATGGGGTCCAAACCCCAACCTCTGCCTTTCTTTTTCTATGTCTAAAGATTCCCTGTCTAGAGCCAGCTGTTGCTGTTTAAGCTTCAGCCTGGACTCTTCCACTCTCAATCTATTGAGCTCCCTTTCTAACATTCTGTCATCAGGGTGGGTGGGTTGGGCATGCTTTGACACAGAAGAATGGTGTGAATGAAAAGAGGGAGTATTGTCCCTAACAGTTGGCACCCTAACAACCTGGCCTGCAGGAATGACATCCCTACTGTGATGAGAGCTCACATTAGTACCAGTTATGCTAGGTGGTCTTCTAAGGGGCAAGTTGTGAAGAATACCATCTAACATTCTTACTGGGGGTGCCCCAGAATCAGAGTGTGAACCATCTCCTAACTTCTCAACAGATGTGCCAGCTATGGCCTTATCATTTTCAATGAGCATGTTATTTAACAATTCTCTAGAGGGATTCTTCCCTACCCCTAAACCTCTATCAATGCAGAGACTCCTCAACCCTTTCCAGCTAAGGTTATCATAAGCAGTGCTGGCCAGATCAAGAGTAGGACCTGTACCAGACATGATAGAAGAAAGGTTTAGGGACAGAAAAAGAGAGAAAACGTTTCAGGACTTTTTAAGTAAACAGAAAAAAAACTTTCTCAACTTTTTAGAAACTTTTTGAAATTTTAGAGGTACTTTTCAGCACTTAGCAAATAGAGTAAGAGAAGAAAAGCAAAACTTTTTGGTTAGGTGTACATACACTGAACTTGTTTTGTATATTATTCTCTCATGAAAAGTACAAAATGACAAAGTGGTAAGTAGTTACAAGTACTTATCCCACCGCTGCACAACCAATGTAGGAGGCTGGCCTGGCTTGTAGTGGGTACCAAGGGGTACTTACACTCTGTACCAGGTCCAGTTATCCCTTTTTAGTGTAGAAGAGGTGTTTCTAGCAGCTTAGGCTAATAAAAGGTAGCTATAGCCGAGCTGCTTAGGCTGAACTAGGAGACATGCAAAGCTCCTACTATACCACTGGTGTCATATGCACAATATCATAAGAAAACACAATACACAGATATACTAAAAATAAAGGTACTTTATTTTTATGACAATATTCCAAAAGTATCTCAGTGAGTACCCTCAGTATGAGGATGCAAAATATACACAAGATATATGTACCCAATACCAAAAATATGCAGTAATAGCAAAAGGAAGTAATGCAAGCAATGTAGAATTACAGTAGATTGCAATAGGAGCACATAGGTATAGGGGCAACACAAACCATATACTCCAAAAGTGGAATGCGAACCACGAATGGACCCCAAACCTATGTGAGCTTGTAGAGGGTCGCTGGGACTGTAAGAAAACAGTGAGGGTTAGAAAAATAGCCCACCCCAAGACCCTGAAAAGTAGGTGTAAAGTGCACCTATATTCCCCAGAGAGCACAGAGGTCGTGATAGGGGAATTCTGCAAGGAAGACCAACACCAGCAATGCAATCAAAGTGGATTTCCGGACGAGAGTAGCTGTGGAACAAGGGGACCAAGTCCAAGAGTCGCGACAAAGTCGAGATTGGGCAGATGCCCAGGAAATGCCAGCTGAGGGTGCAAAGAAGCTGCCACCGGATGGTAGAAGCTATAAATTCTGCAAGATTGAAGAGGACTTGAAACTTCCCCTTTGGAGGATGGATGTCCCACGTCGTGAAGAAGCTTGCAGAGGTGTTCCCACGCAGAAAGACCACAAACAAGCCTGGCTAGCTTCAAGGGTCGCGTTAGGGCTTTTGGATGCTGCTGTGGCCCAGGAGGGACCAGGATGTCGCCACTTGCGTGAGGAGACAGAGGGGACGCCCAGCAAGACAGGGAGCCCTCACAGAAGCAGGCAGCACCTGCAGAAGTGCCGGAAGAGGCACTACGAAGAGGAGTGAACCGGAGCTCACCCGAAGTCACAAAAGGAGATCCCACGACGCCGGAGGACAACTCAGGAGGTTGTGCACTGCAGGTTAGAGTGTCAGGGACCCAGGCTTGGCTGTGCACAAAGGAAATCCTGGAAGAGTGCACAGGAGCCGAAGCAGCTGCAAATCACGCGGTACCTAGCAATGCAGTCTAGCGTGGGGAGGCAAGGACTTACCTCCACCAAACTTGGACTGAAGAGTCACTGGACTGTGGGAGTCAATTGGACAGAGTTGCTGAGTTCCAGGGACCACGCTCGTTGTGCTGAGAGGGGACCCAGAGGACCGGTGATGCAGTTCTTTTGGTGCCTGCGGTTGCAGGGGGAGGATTCCGTCATCCCAAGGGATATTTATTCGGAGCTCCTGGTGCAGAGAGGAGGTAGACTACTCCCACAGCTTGCACCACCAGGAAAACAGTCGAGAAGGAGGCAGGATCAGCGATATAAGGTTGCAGTAGTCGTCTTTGCTACTTTGTTGCGGTTTTGCAGGCGTCCTGAGCAGTCAGCGGTCGATCCTTTGGCAGAAGGTGAAGAGAGAGATGCAGAGGAACTCTGATAAGCTCTTGCATTCATTATCTACAGAATTCCCCAAAGCAGAGACCCTAAATAGCCAGAAAAGGAGGTTTGGCTACCTAGGAAGGAGGATTGTAGGAAAGTACCATCTTGCCTGGCATGTTACTCCCATATTTCACTGTATATATGTTGTTTTAGTTCTATGTGTCACTGGGACCCTGCCAGCCAGGGCCCCAGTGCTCATAAGTGTGCCCTGTATGTGTTCCCTGTGTTATGACTAACTGTCTCACTGAGGCTCTGCTATCCAGAACCTCAGTGGTTATGCTCTCTCATTTCTTTCCAAATTGTCACTAACAGGCTAGTGACCAATTTCACCCATTTACATTGGCATACTTGAACACCCTTATAATTCCCTAGTATATGGTACTGAGGTATCCAGGGTATTGGGGTTACAGGAGATCCCTATGGGCTGCAGCATTTCTTTTGCCACCCATATGGAGCTCTGACAATTCTTACACAGGCCTGCCCTTGCAGCCTGAGTGAAATAACGTCCACATTATTTCACAGCCATTTACCACTGCACTTAAGTAACTTATAAGTCACCTATATGTTTAACCTTTACCTGGGAAAGGTTGGGTGCTAAGTTACTTAGTGTGTGGGCACCCTGGCACTAGCCAGGGTGCCCCCACATTGTTCAGGGCAAATTCCCCGGACTTTGTGAGTGCGGGGACACCATTACACAGGTGCACTATACATATGTCACGACATATGTATAGCGTCACAATGGTAACTCCGAACATGGCCATGTAACATGTCTAAGATCATGGAATTGTCACCCCAATGCCATTCTTCCATTGGGGAGACAATTCCATGATCCCCCGAGTCTCTAGCTCAGACCCGGGTACTGCCAAACTACCTTTCCCGGGGTTTCACTGCAGCTGCTGCTGCTGCCAACCCCACAGACAGGTTTCTGCCCTCCTGGGGTCCAGCCAGGCTTGGCCCAGGAAGGCAGAACAAAGGACTTCCTCAGAGAGAGGGTGTTACACCCTCTCCCTTTTGAAAAAGGTGTTAGGGCTGGGGAGGAGTAGCCTCCCCCAGCCTCTGGAAATGCTTTCATGGGCACAGATGGTGCCCATTTCTGCATAAGCCAGTCTGCACCGGTTCAGGGATCCCCTAGCCCTGCTCTGGTACGAAACTGGACAAAGGAAAGGGGAGTGACCACTCCCCTGACCTGCACCTCCCCTGGGAGGTGCCCAGAGCTCCTCCAGTGTGCTCCAGACCTCTACCATCTTGGAAACAGAGCTGCTGCTGGCACACTGGACTGCTCTGAGTGGCCAGTGCCAGCAGGTGATGTCAGAGACTCCTTCTGATAGGCTCCTTCAGGTGTTGCTAGCCTATCCTCTCTCCTAAATAGCCAAACCTCCTTTTCTGGCAATTTAGGGTCTCTGCTTTGGGGAATTCTTTAGATAACGAAAGCAAGAGCTCATCAGAGTTCCTCTGCATCTCTCTCTTCACCTTCTACCAAGGAATCGACCGCTGACTGCTCTGGAAGCCTGCAAAACTGCAACAAAGTAGCAAAGATGACTACTGCGACCTTGTAACGCTGATCCGGCCACCTTCTCGAATGTTTTCCTGGTGGTGCATGCTGTGGGGCTAGTCTGCCTCCTCTCTGCACTAGAAGCTCCAAAGAAATCTCCCGTGGGTCGACGGAATCTTCCCCCTGCAACCGCAGGCACCAAAGAACTGCATCACCGGTCCTCTGGGTCTCCTCTCAGCATGACGAGCGAGGTCCCTTGATTCCAGCAACTCTGTCCAAGTGACTCCCACAGTCCAGTGACTCTTCAGTCCAAGTTTGGTGGAGGTAAGTCCTTGCCTCCCCACGCCAGGCTGCATTACTGGGAACCGCGTCTTTTGCAGCTACTCCGGCCTCTGTGCCCTTATGGCGGAAATCCTTTGTGCACAGCCAAGCCTGGGTCCACGGCACTCTAACCTGCATTGCACGACTTTCTAAGTTGTCCTCCGGCGGCGTGGGACTCCTTTGTGCAACTTTGGTGAGCACCATTTCTCTCCTCTTCGTAGTGCCTGTTCCGGCACTTCTGTGGGTGCTGCCTGCTTTTGAGAGGACTCCTTGTCTGGGTCGACTCCCCCTCTGTCCCCAAACGCAATTGGCGACATCCTGGTCCCTCCTGGGCCACAGCAGCTTCCAAAAACCCTTACTTCATAATTTGCAGCTAGCAAGGCTTGTTTGTGGTCTTTCTTCAGGAAAATACTTCTGCACGACTCTTCACCACGTATGACATCCATCCTCCAAAGGGGAAGTTTCTAGCCCTTGTCGTTCTTGCAGAATCCTCAGCTTCTACTGCCTAGTAGCAGCTTCTTTGCACCCACAGCTGGCATTTCCTGGGCATCTGACCATCTCCGACTTGCTTGTGACTTTTGGACTTGGTTCCCTTGTTCCACAGGTCCTCTCGTCTGGAAATCCATCGTTGTTGCATTGCTGGTGTTGGTCTTTCCTGCAGAATTCCCCTATCACGACTTCTGTGCACTTTGGCGAACTTAGGTGCACTTTGCACTCACTTTTCAGGGTCTTGGGGTGGGCTATTTTTCTAACGCTAACTGTTTTCTTTCAGTCCCAGCGACCCTCTACAAGGTCACATAGGTTTGGGGTCCATACGTGGTTCGCATTCCACTTTTGGAGTATATGGTTTGTGTTGCCCCTATCCCTATGTGTCCCCATTGCAACCTATTGTAACTATACATTGTTTGCACTGTTTTCTAAGACTATACTGCATATTTTTGGTATTCTGTATATTTGCTATCCTCATACTGAGGGTACTCACTGAGATACTTTGGCATATTGTCATAAAAATAAAGTACCTTTATTTTTAGTATATCTGTGTATTGTGTTTTCTTATGATATTGTGCAAGTGACACTAGTGGTACTGTAGGAGCTTCACTCGTCTCCTAGCTCAGCCTAAGCTGCTCTGCTAAGCTACCATTATCTATCAGCCTAAGCTGCTAGACACCCTATACACTAATAAGGGATACCTGGGCCTGGTGCAAGGTGTAAGTACCCCTTGGTACTCACTACAAGCCAGTCCAGCCTCCTACAACGGCTAATCACCCATAGGGCCTCCAGGTGTTGAAATTAGGTGTGCTGCTTAGTCAAAGAGCCAGGTCTGGAGGTCCTTCCTGAACCGCTTCAGTGATGCGGTCTACCTGAGCTTGAGGGTGAGTGTGTTACATGTCCAGGCTGCTAGGTACGAGAGGGATCTTCCTCCTGCTGTGCTTTTCCGGTTCTTGGGAGGGCTGCAAGGGCGAGCTTGGAGGAACGGAGAAGTCTGTTGGGTATGTAGAAGGTAAGGTGGTGGTTGTGGTGTTGAAGTAAGCCTCAGCAAAGCCTACTAGTGCAAGGGCTTCACCCTTCTCTGCACAAAGTCCTCAGACCATATAGGAAGAAGTTGGCACAGAAACTGAAATAAAAGACAAAGGCCCTCATTCCAACATTGACGGGCGGCGGAGGCCGCCCGTCAATGTTGCGCGTCAGGAATACCGCTCCGCGGTCCAGAGACCGCAGAGGGTATTCCAAGTTTTCCCCTGGGCTGGCGGGCGGCCGGCGAAAGGCCGCCCGCCAGCCCAGGGGAAAACGACCTTCCCACCATGAAGCCGGCTCGTAATCGAGCCGGCGGAGTGGGAATGTGCGACGGGTGCTACTGCACCCGTCGTGTATTTCACTGTCTGCTATGCAGACAGTGAAATACATTTTGGGGCCCTCTTACGAGGGCCCCTGCAGTGCCCATGCCATTGGCATGGGCACTGCAGGGGCCCCCAGGGGCCCCGCGACTCCCCATCCCGCCATCCGGTTCCCGGCGGGAGAACCGCCAGGAACTGGATGGCGGGAGGGGGAGTCGGAATCCCCAAGCCGGCGCAGCTTGGAGGATTCCTTGGGGGCAGCGGGAAACCGGCGGGAGACCGCCGGTTTCCCTTCTCTGACCGCGGCTAAGCCGCCGCGGTCAGAATGCCCCGCGGGGCACCGCCGGCCTGTCGGCGGTGCCACCGCGTCCCGCGGCCCTGGCGGAAGTAATCCGCCAGGGTCGTAATGACCACCAAAGTTTATTAAACCTCATGAGGTGGTACTACAGTTCAAACAGCACCCTTCGGTAATGTTTGAAGTAGCACACTGAACTGAGATAGCATGGTCCTTTTATACTCACGCAGGGGCTAAAAGGAGGTGGTACAATTATAGAAGCAAGACTTCTATACATATAAGGTCATGTGGAAATGCACAGTCAACAGGTAGGAGGGGCTAACAGTTTTCAAGGACTAACAGCTGCAGACCTTACTGGGCATGTGCGAAAGTGGTAGATGCTAAATATAACTTGTCACTAGGCAGATATTCAAGAGTAGTTAACAGAAACGTAGGACAGAGTACATGGTGAGCACATAGCAGCATGTGGCAGAGAAAATGGTTGCCATGAATACAATATGGATTCCGCAAAATGTTCACAATAGTTGCTAAATACAAGATGTCTTCTGCTAATGCTTAATCTAATTGCTGCTAAACTACAACAGACGACCATTTCAGCATTAGCTGAAGACATTCGTCTTTCTGGGATAATCTAAATGTTCATCTTTTATATTTATACTCATCATTCCAGCTATTTCCTTATCTAACATATGTTGTGCTTTCATTTCTGTAATATTTCTTTTGGTAGGCATACAAGCAGTAGTGCACATGGAGCAGAACATTGGACCACACTGAATACAGATACAGCATGTGAAAAATATTGCAATCATTACACACAGGATAGTCAGTAGTTTCCAGCCCCAAGCGTAAACAAGAGCCCAAAACCATCCAGAAAAAGTCCAAGTACCAGTCTCTGTGTGGATTTCTGCAGCAATTTTATGCTATTTAGATATTGCATCATATACTGAAGGTGAGTGATCTGGAATAAAAACACAGCAACTACTACCGATGATGCGACATGCACCACCCCGATCAGCTAATATCACATCTAGTACCATACGATTTTGGAGCGCTACAATCCTTGCAAGTTGGAGCACCTTGGTAATATTCCCAAGTGCCAGAGCTGCCTGATTGGTAACAGCTTCACTCTCACGTCTCACTTTCCTACTGTTTAACGCAGCACCCACAAAGGAGAACAACCCTAAATTAAAATCAACATATTGTTGCAGGCTAGTGTCCGTTTGGTCTACCTCATTTGTACTTATTGTCCTTTTATATCTATTTTTAATGATGTCATTGAACAGTTTAAAATCTCGGTGATATGATGCAGGGGCCTAAAACACAGGGGGTAATAGAAAAGATACATAACATACACCTGACCACCCAACAGGTAGTTGGTAATATCCATAGTTACCACAAACAAAAAATGTATTTTGTGAAGCTGTAAAACTACTATTATTTACACCCTCAATAGTTAAATTAAAGGTACAATCGCTTATCCCTACTAGAATTCACCCAATGCTACGTACACATTAATCTGCTTTAGTTTTTGTAACAGAAATCACAAATTGTTCTTTCTTGTCAGAGTCTCTTATATTTGTAAAGACATATGCTATTAAAACATTGTCCGGTTGATACTCTTCCCATTCCCATTTAGTTCCTTTGGCTTGGGGATACCCATCTTTGTCTTGGTAGCATACTTTATTCAGGTGAAAAAAAAGTCCGCCCTCTGTACGTTTTCCAGATGCAAACAAAAGCGTGTACCAAGCTTGAAAAGAACCGTTGTGTGAAAACGGAAGAGGAATGAAAGGTGTTCCTCCTTTCTTTTGATGCGCAGGTATCATTCCACATACCCAACAGTTAGTAGTATTTGTAGCATTATGAGTATGATGCAACCTCTGAATGAAAGTATTATTGAAGTACGATTGATGGTGCTTTTGCTCATGATAGGGAAGCGTAAAGTCATAGTGATCCTCTGGTATTGGAGTCGTGGCAACAAAAAACTCACAAGCAGGAGCCTTCTTTTCAACAAACCAGGTGATTATTGCTATAACCACCAAAACAACAACAAACCCCATAGTACTAAGGATCACTTTGTTATTCATTTTAGCAACAGTGATAATCAACCCTTTCAGAAATTAATTAAAAACAATCGTTGGAGCTCTTATCCCTGGGCAGCCACTGATTTCTTCACCCCGGGCCAAGACGGGTGTCACTACTCTAATGCATGGCTGGTCCTCCCCCCTTGCCACATTGGCTCTCCGTTTCACTAACCCAGGGCGGTAGCTCAACCATTTTTTTTCAAAACATTTTCACATTCTTTCCTCGGTCTCAAATTATATCGCGACACTCCAGAAGTCGTATGGTCCGGGAAGAACTCCGCAGATTCGTCAGGTGATATAGCACGGCCTTTCTCTGTAGTCAAAATCTTTCGATGATGGGTCAGCACAGCAGGTTCCACCAAGGTAAGTACCACTCTCTTGCAGTGAGCACTATGGACCCAATTATTTTGGTTCGTCACTCGAACTGCTGTCCTTGTCGCAAGTAGCACGTGTTCTGGGCCTCGCCACCTTGGTTCCAAGCTGCTTGATCTTTCAAAGGACTTAATCATCACCTGGTTACCAGGTCGGAGTTCATGGGCTTCACCTGTATATCTGTCAGGAAGTGCTTCTCGAACCTGTTGATGAATAGAAACCAAATTGTCGGTTAACTGTGCCAAATAATCATTCATCAGGACACAAGGTACATCATATACAGAATTTGGCTTAGGAACTCCCCAAATGTTCATTGGCCTTCCAAACACCACTTCATATGGACTAAGGCCAATTCGAGAGTGTGGCACTGACCTAATAGACAATAATGCCAATGGTAATGCATCCGGCCAAGTTAAGGATTTGGAAGCCTGTATCTTCGCTAACTTCAGCTTCAAAGTAGTATTATACCTTTCCACCAACCCGGCTGATTGTGGGTGGAAAAACAACTTGGAACTTCTGTTTGATCCCTAATCCTTTCAGGACATACTTAATAACTTCCCCAACAAAATGAGGTCCGTTATCATTCCATAAAAGTCTACAAACACCAAACCTAGGGAAAAGTTATTTCAGAAGCACCTTCGCTGTGGTAATGGCAGTATTATCCTTTGTGGGGTACGCCTCTATCCATTTACAGAAGGCACATACCACCACCAAGACATACTTTAAATTGTTGCAGCGTTCAAGCTGAATATAATCCATTTGTAGAACTTCAAAAGGTGCAATTGGTGTATCAAACCCTCCCGCAGGAGTACGTGTCCCTTTTCCAGGATTGTATTGTAAACAGATCAAACAAGACTGTACTACTCTCTTAGCTGTACCGAAAATTTGTGAATGCTCCCAAACTTGCGTAAGCAACTTCGTTATTGTTGAAGCTCCAACATGTGCCAGCCCATGTGCCATCTGAACCATAGGTTGTACAAAAGCTATAGGCAATTTCCATTTATCCATCTGCTTATTCCACCAACAGCCCTCATCATCCAATTCTCCTTCTTCAGACCACTGCTCACGTTCTTTCACAGAGCAGATTTCTGTATATCTAATACGTCTTGTCTAGCATTATGCCAACGTTCAGCTTGTGACTTCACTACATACATAGAAGTAGTACTTTGCTGCATCGCAGTCTCACGTGCTACGCGGTCCGCAAGAGCATTACCTTGCCCTATCTTATCGGTCACTTTCTTATGTGCACTACATTTCACAATAGCTAGTTTCTTTGGATATGTCAATGCAGTCAAGAGGTTATGCACTAATTCTCCGTGCATTATCTGTATCCCGTGGGATGTGAGAAAGCCTCTCTCCTTCCAAAGCAAACCAAAATCATGAGCCACTCCAAAAGCATAGCGGCTGTCTGTATAAATGTTCACACATAAGTCAGTACTAAGCTCACATGCTCGTGTCAAAGCTATTAGTTCAGCTGCTTGAGCTGACTTCTGTGGTATACGAGCTATCTCCACTACCGTGTGTATTGTGGTGATTGCATATGCAGCTGAGGTCGTACCGTCTGGCAACTTCAAACAAGACCCATCAACCCACAATTCCCCGTCTACATCTGGAAGGGGCGTATCTTGTAAATCAATACGACCCTTTGTCTGTTCTTCGGTAAGGAATATACAATCATGTGTTTCTTGTGACTGAGGCTGAGTCACCGGATATGGCAACGAAGTGGCTGGATTTAGTGTTGCACATCTCTTCAGTGTAATGTGAGGAGCCAGCAATGTCAATTCATATCCTGTCAGGTGAGCGCTAGTTAAATGTTGTGTCTTTGTTTGATTTAAATGAGCATCAACCGCATGGGGTACTAACACCAACAGCTTATGTGACAAAACAATCCCTTCACTCTGATGTATTGACACAGCTGTTGCGGCAACTGAACGAAAACACCCAGGCAACGCTCGAGCGAAAGTGTCAAGTACTGCTAAAAAATATGCACATGGACGCTGCTTATCGCCATGTGTCTGTACTAAAACAGACAATGCACATCCATCTTTCTCATGTACGTAAAGTGCAAAAGGCTTCATGTAATCTGCAGTACCTAACACTGGTGCTGAACAAAGGGCTTGTCGTAGCTGCCGGAAAGCAGCCTCACATTCATCTGTCCATGGGAGGGGCATTGGAGTATCTTTAGTCAAAAGTGCTAGCAAAGGTTTGACAATGTGTGAAAACCCTAATATCCATTGCCTACAAAACGAAGTAAGACCAAGGAATGCACGAACATCTTTCTGAGTAGAGGGTACTGGTGTGTCTAAAATTGCTTGAATACAATCTGATGTAAGTGCACGGCCCTCCTTAGACAAAAGGTGACCTAAAAAGGTTACCTTTGGTCTACAATATTGCAATTTCTTTAGTGACACTTTATGATGGTGTGAAGCAAGAAAAGAAAGTAAGGACAAAGTGCACTTTTCACATTGCTCAGGGGTATCAGCTGCCAACAAAATATCATCAACATATTGTATGAGAGCCACACCTTCAGGCAAAACAAAAGAATCAAGTTGTCGTTTTAACGCTTGACTATAAATACTTGGACTCTCAGTATAGCCTTGAGGAACTTTGCAAAATCTAAATGATCGTTTGTTCAAAGTAAAACCAAACAAATATCGGCTGTCAGGATGAATAGGGATCGAAAAGAAAGCATTGTTCAAGTCTATCACAGAGAACGTAGTTGCTGTCGGGGGAACCAAAGTAAGAAGTGTCGTGATGTCAGGTACCACAGGATATTGAGGTATCACAATCTTATTGACTTCTCGTAAATCAATAATGAATCGGTAAATCCTAGTATCAGTATCCTTTTTCAGAATAGGAAGAATCGGACAGTTACAAACATTATACAGAACTTCCTCAACAACTCCAACTGCAATAAGATCATGCACAATTCGTGTGCGTGCTTCTTTGCCCTCCTGTAAAATTTTGTATTGAGGCAAACGTGGCAATACAGCTCCCTCCTTGACACTAATATGTACCGGTGGAATAATCATTTGTCCCACATCAGTATCTGAAGTAGCCCACAAAGTACTAGGGACTAATGTACTTAGTACTAAGTACTAATGCAATATCCTCTTTAACAAGACACACTCTTTCCATCACAGGATGATTATTATTCAAAATAACACACACCCCTTCAGGAGAGCATCATATTGTAGCCCTGAAATACTTGAGCATATGCCCTCTCTGCAAAGAACTTGGGGTGAAAAATCGACGCACAGCCTGCTGGAAATGACGCACAGTCTGCTTAGCCGGGAAAGCATAGACTGAACTGGAACGACGCAGCCTGGCTCCCCGAGTGGAGATCGACACAGTACCAGCATTGCGACCGGAACTTCGACGCACAGCCCACTGGATCGACGCATCGCTGAACCGGAACAACGCATCCCGACTTAATGTGAGAGGAACCGACGCAGCACCTGCCTTTTTCTGCTTGAGATTTTAGCCTAATCCTCAAACAACATGTCTCTGGCTGGGTCTCAAGGAGGAGTTGGAGATTTTGACCTAGCCAAGCTGGAGACATACACTGCCAGCTAAAAGGGTTCTGCAAGAGGGTGGGAGTACCTACCCGGGGTGCCTCCAGGAAGGAGGAGTACCAAAATGTGCTGAGGGCCTGTGCAGAAACCCGTTCACAAGAGGATGTTGAGGTAGAGGAGCCAGAGGATGGCCCCTCAGAGGATTTGCCACCAGCAGTGAGGGATGTTACCCCTGGAATTGTGCCCTCTGGTAAACCAGGGAGCAGTGTCTCTAGCCATAGCCTGACCGCAGAGGTAAGGAGGGAGGAGAGAGAATTTCAGTTTGCGAATGGCAAGGTTAAACATTTAGGCAGAGGAGAGAAAAGCTGAGAGAGAACCAAAGCAAGCTGAGGCTGAGAGAGCCTTGGCTGAAAAGGAACTTCTTTTGGCTCATGAACTGAGTCTCAAAGAGCTGGACCTCAAATCTAGGCCATCTGAGTCCAGCAGTGATGGTGGCAGCATGCCGGCACGACCTGCTGGAGGAAGGATGTTTTGTATGCCCAAAAATGTGGTGCCAAGGTATGTGGTGGGAGATGACATAGATAAGTGGTTAGTGTGAGAAAGTAGCCTCTTTCTAGCCTTGTTACCCCCACTTTTGGCCTGTTTGTGAGTGTATGTCAGGGTGTTTTCACTGTCTCACTGGGATCCTGCTAGCCAGGGCCCAGTGCTCATAGTGAAAACCCTATGTTTTCAGTATGTTTGTTATGTGTCACTGGGACCCTGCTAGTCAGGACCCCAGTGCTCATAAGGTTGTGGCCTATATGTATGTGTTCCCTGTGTGGTGCCTAACTGTCTCACTGAGGCTCTGCTAATCAGAACCTCAGTGGTTATGCTCTCTCATTTCTTTCAAATTGTCACTAACAGGCTAGTGACCAATTTTACCAATTTACATTGGCTTACTGGAACACCCTTATAATTCCCTAGTATATGGTACCGAGGTACCCAGGGTATTGGGGTTCCAGGAGATCCCTATGGGCTGCAGCATTTCTTTTGCCACCCATAGGGAGCTCTGACAATTCTTACACAGGCCTGCCACTGCAGCCTGAGTGAAATAACGTCCACGTTATTTCACAGCCATTTTACACTGCACTTAAGTAACTTATAAGTCACCTATATGTCTAACCTTTACCTGGTAAAGGTTAGGTGCAAAATTACTAAGTGTGAGGGCACCCTGGCACTAGCCAAGGTACCCCCACATTGTTCAGGGCCAATTCCCTGAACTTTGTGGGTGCGGGGAAACCATTACACGCGTGTACTACATATAGGTCACTACCTATATGTAGCTTCACAATGGTAACTCCGAATATGGCCATGTAACATGTCTAAGATCATGGAATCGCCCCCTCTATGCCATCCTGGCATTATTGGGACAATTCCATGATCCCAGTGGTCTGTAGCACAGACCCTGGTACTGCCAAACTGCCTTTCCTGGGGTTTCACTGCAGCTGCTGCTGCTGCCAACCCCTCAGACAGGTTTCTGCCCCCCTGGGGTCAAGCCAGGCTTGTCCCAGGATGGCAGAACAAAGGACTTCCTCTGAGAGAGGGTGTTACACCCTCTCCCTTTGGAAAATGGTGTGAAGGCAGGGGAGGAGTAGCCTCCCCCAGCCTCTGGAAATGCTTTCTTGGGCACAGATGTGCCCAATTCTGCATAAGCCAGTCTACACCGGTTCAGGGACCCCTTAGCCCCTGCTCTGGCGCGAAACTGGACAAAGGAAAGGGGAGTGACCACTCCCCTGACCTGCACCTCCCCTGGGAGGTGTCCAGAGCTCCTCCAGTGTGCTCCAGACCTCTGCCATCTTGGAAACAGAGGTGCTGCTGGCACACTGGACTGCTCTGAGTGGCCAGTGCCACCAGGTGACGTCAGAGACTCCTTCTGATAGGCTCCTTCAGGTGTTAGTAGCCTATCCTCTCTCTTAGGTAGCCAAACCCTCTTTTCTGGCTATTTAGGGTCTCTGTCTCTGGGGAAACTTTAGATAACGAATGCAAGACCTCATCCGAGTTCCTCTGCATCTCTCTCTTCACCTTCTGATAAGGAATCGACTGCTGACCACGCTGGAAGCCTGCAAACCTGCAACATAGTAGCAAAGACGACTACTGCAACTCTGTAACGCTGATCCTGCCTCCTTCTCGACTGTTTTCCTGCTTGTGCATGCTGTGGGGGTAGTCTGCCTCCTCTCTGCACCAGAAGCTCCAAAGAAATCTCCCGTGGGTCGACGGAATCTTCCCCCTGCAACCGCAGGCACCAAAAAGCTGCATTACCGGTCCCTTGGGTCTCCTCTCAGCATGACGAGCGAGGTCCCTTGAATCCAGCAACTCTGTCCAAGAGACTGCCACAGTCCAGTGACTCTTCAGTCCAAGTTTGGTGGAGGTAAGTCCTTGCCTCCCCACTCCAGACTGCATTGTTGGTAACCGCGACTTTTGCAACTTCTCCGGCCCCTGTGCACTTCCGGTGGAAATCCTTTGTGCACAGCCAAGCCTGGGTCCACGGCACTCTAACCTGCATTGCACTACTTTCTAAGTTGGTCTCCGGCGACGTGGGACTCCTTTGTGCAACTTCGGCGAGCACTGTTTCACGCATCATCTTAGTGCCTGTTTCTGGCACTTCTCCGGGTGCTACCTGCTTCATAGAGGACTCTTTGTCTTGCTCGACGTCCCTTCTCTCTCTAGGTCCAATTTGCGACCTCCTGGTCCCTCCTGGGCCCCAGCAGCGTCCAAAAATGCCAACCGCACGATTTGCAGCTAGCAAGGCTTGTTGGCATCCTTTCGGCGGGAAAATACTTTTGCACAACTTTGCAAGGCAAGAGGGATCTGTCCACCAAAGGGGAAGTCTCTAGCCCTTTTCGTTCCTGCAGAAACCTTTGCTTCTTCTGTCCAGTCAAAGCTTCTTTGCACCCGCAGCTGGCATTTCCTGGGCATTTGCCCATCTCCGACTTGCTTGTGACTTTTGGACTTGGTCCCCTTGTTCCACAGGTACCCTAGATTGGAAATCCACAGTTGTTGCATTGTTGGTTTGTGTCTTTCCTGCATTATTCCTCTATTACGACTTCTTTGTCTCTTGGGGAACTTCAGTGCACTTTGCACTCACTTTTCAGGGTCTTGGGGAGGGCTAGTTTTCTAACTCTCACTATTTTCTAATAGTCCCAGCGACCCTCTACAAGGTCACATAGGTTTGGGGTTAATTCGTGGTTCACATTCCACTTTTGGAGTATATGGTTTGTGTTGCCCCTATCCCTATGTGTCTCCATTGCATCCTATTGTAACTATACATTGTTTGCACTGTTTTCTAAGACTATACTGCATATTTTTAGTACTGTGTACATATAACTTGTGTATATTTGCTATCCTCACTCTGAGGGTACACTCTGAGATACTGTGACATATTGTCATAAAAATAAAGTACCTTTATTTTTAGTATAACCGTGTATTGTGTTTTCTTATGGTATTGTGCAAGTGACACTTGTGGTACTGTGGTAGCTTCACACGTCTCCTAGTTCAGCCTAAGCTGCTCTGCTAAGCTACCATTATCTATCAGCCTAAGCTGCTAGACACCCTATACACTAATAAGGGATACCTGGGCCTGGTGCAAGGTGTAAGTACCCCTTGGTACTCACTACAAGCCAGTCCAGCCTCCTACAGTTAGCTGCTTATGAAGTTGCACTAAGGGCTCATGGGATTCCAGTTGTTGGGAGGGACACACTCCTCACATTAGATCCAAAGGACCAGAACACATACTCATCCATGAAAACCACTTTACTTGCCACGTTTGGGCTGACCCCTGAGAATTACCGTCAGAGGTTCAGGGACAGCTCCAACCTCTCCACCCAAACGTGGGTAGACTTTTTTGATTCCTTCCAGTAAGGTACTGAATGGATGGGTGCAGGGCAGTAAAGTAGATGACTATGTGGGGTTGTATAGTTTGATCCTGAGAGAGCATAGGCTTAGTGTTTGCTTTACAGATTCTGCCAGCACCTAGTTGACAGTAAGATGACTGACCCTAGGAAGCTTGCTGAGGAGGGGGACCTCTGGGTTAGTGTAGGAAAATGGCTCCTTGTTGCAGTTACCCCCTCACACACTTTTTGCCTGATATTGATGCTGACTTGACAGAGAAGTGTGCTGGGATCCTGCTAACCAGGCCCCAGCACCAGTGTTCTTTCTCTTAAAATGTAACATTGTTCCCACAATTGGCACACCTCTGGCACACAGATAAGTCCCTTGTACCAGTGGTACCAAGGGCCCTGTGATCAGGGAAGGTCCCTAAGGCTTGCAGCATATGTTGTGCCACCCTAAGGGGCCCCTCACCTTACACATGCACACTGCCATTGCAGATTGTGTGTGTTGGTGGGGAGAAAAGGCAAAGTTGACATGGCATCACCTTCAGGGTGCCATGCCCACTAAACACTGCCCGTGGCATAGGTAATGCACCCCTCTATCAGCCTTACAACCCTAAGGCAGGGTGCACTATACCACAGGTGACGGCATAGCTGCATGAGTACTATGCCCCTACAGTGTCTAAGTCCATTCTTAGATATTGTAAGTGCAGTGTGGCCATAATAAGAATATGGTCTGGTAGTTTGTCAGAAACTAACTCCAAAGTTCCATAATGGCTACACTGAATACTGGGATATCAAACTTCTCATAATAATAAACCCACACTGATGCCAGTGTTGGATTTATTAAAAAATGCACACAGAGGGCATCTTAGAGATGCCCCCCTGCATTTTACCGAATCCTTCAGTGCAGGACTGACTGGTCTGTGGCAGCCTGCCTCTGAGACGAGTTTCTGACCCCATGGGGTGAGAGCAGTTGTTCTCTCTAAGACCAGAAACAAAGCCGTCCCTGGGGTGGAGGTGCTTCACACCTCCTCCCTGCAGGAACTGTAACACCTAGTAGTGAGCCTCAAAGACTCAAGCTTTGTGTTACAATGCCCCAAGGCACTCCAGCTAGTGGAGATGCCCGTCCCCTGGACACAGCCCCCACTTTAAGTGGGAAGTCCGGGGAGATAATGAGCAAAACAAGGAGGAGTCACCCCCTCAGCCAGGTCGGCCTCTAAGGTGACCAGAGCTGAAGTGACCCCCTGTGAGAAAGTAACCTCTTTCTAGCCTTGTTACCCCCACTTTTGGGTTGTTTGTGAGTGTATGTCAGGGTGTTTTCACTGTTTCACTGGGATTCTGCTAGCCAGGGCCCAGTGCTCATAGTGAAAACCCTATGTTTTCAGTATGTTTGTTATGTGTCACTTGGACCCTGCTAGCCAGGACCCCGGTGCTCATAAGTTTGTGACCTATATGTATGTGTTCCCTGTGTGATGCCTAACTGTCTCACTGAGGCTCTGCTAACCAGAACCTCAGTGGTTATGCTCTCTCTTTGCTTTCCAAATTGTCACTAACAGGCTAGTGACCAATTTCACCAATTCACATTGGCATCCTGGAACACCCTTATAATTCCCTAGTATATGATACTGAGGTACCCAGGGTATTGGGGTTCCAGGAGATCCCTATGGGCTGCAGCGTTTCTTTTGCCACCCATAGGGAGCTCTGACAATTCTTACACAGGCCTGCCACTGCACCCTGAGTGAAATAACGTCCACGTTATTTCATAGCCATTTACCACTGCACTTAAATAACTTTTAAAACACCTAAATATCTAACCTTTACCTGGTAAACGTTGGGTGCTAAGTTACTTAGTGTGTGGGCACCCTGGCACTAGCCAAGGTGCCCCCACATTGTTCAGGGCAAATTCCTCTGACTTTGTGAGTGCGGGGACACCATTACACGCGTGCACTGTACATAGGTCACTACCTATGTACAGCGTCACAATGCTAACTCCGAACATGGCCATGTAACATGTCTAAGATCATGGAATTGTCACCCCAATGCCATTCTGGCATTGGGGAGACAATTCCATGATCCCCCGAGTCTCTAGCACAGACCCGGGTACTGCCAAACTACCTTTCCCGGGGTTTCACTGCAGCAGCTGCTGCTGCCAACCCCTCAGACAGGTTTCTGACCTCCTGGGGTCCAGCCAGGCAGAACTCCCCTTTCCTTTGTCCAGTTTCGCGCCAGAGCAGGGCTAAGGGGTCCCTGAACCGGTGTAGACTGGCTTATGCAGAAATGGGCACCAAATGTGCCCATGAAAGCATTTCCAGAGGCTGGGGGAGGCTACTCCTCCCCTGCCTTCACACCATTTTCCTAAGGGAGAGGGTGAAACACCCTCTCTCAGAAGAAGTCCTTTGTTCTGCCATCCTGGGACAAGCCTGGCTTGACCCCAGGAGGGCAGAAACCTGTCTGAGGGGTAGGCAGCAGCAGCAGCTGCAGTGAAACCCCAGGAAAGGCAGTTTGGCAGTGCCAGGGTCTGTGCTACAGACCACTGGGATCATGGGATTGTGCCAACTATGCCAGGATGGCATATAGGGGGCAATTCCATGATCATAGACATGTTACATGGCCATATTCGGAGTTACCATTGTGAAGCTACATATAGGTAGTGACCTATATGTAGTGCACGCGTGTAATGGTGTCCCCGCACTCACAAAGTCCGGGGAATTGGCCCTGAACAATGTGGGGGCACCTTGGCTAGTGCCAGGGTGCCCTCACACTAAGTAACTTTGCACCTAACCTTTACCAGGTAAAGGTTAGACATATAGGTAACTTATAAGTTACTTAAGTGCAGTGTAAAATGGCTGTGAAATAACGTGGACGTTATTTCACTCAGGCTGCAGTGGCAGGCCTGTGTAAGAATTGTCAGAGCTCCCTATGGGTGGCAAAAGAAATGCTGCAGCCCATAGGGATCTACTGGAACCCCAATACCCTGGGTACCTCAGTACCATATACTAGGGAATTATAAGGGTGTTCCAGTAAGCCAATGTAAATTGGTAAAATTGGTCACTAGCCTGTTAGTGACAATTTGAAAGAAATGAGAGAGCATAACCACTGAGGTTCTGATTAGCAGAGCCTCAGTGAGACAGTTAGTCACTACACAGGTAACACATTCAGGCACACTTATGAGCACTGGGGCCCTGGATACCAGGGTCCCAGTGACACATACAACTAAAACAACATATATACAGTGAAAAATGGGGGTAACATGCCAGGCAAGATGGTACTTTCCTACACAACCCCCCCCAAACGAAGGACAATAAGACTAGCCATGACCTGATGAGTCTTCATTGTCTAAGTGGAAATATCTGGAGAGTCCATCTGCATTGGAGTGGCTACTCCCAGGTCTATGTTCCACTGTATAGTCCATTCCCTGTAGGGATATGGACCACCTCAACAATTTAGGATTTTCACCTTTCATTTGTTTTAGCCAAAGTAGAGGTTTGTGGTCTGTCTGAACAATGAAGTGAGTGCCAAACAGGTATGGCCTCAACTTCTTCAGTGCCCAGACCACAGCAAAGGCCTCCCTCTCTATGGCAGACCAACGCTTTTCTCTAGGGGTCAACCTCCTACTAATAAAAGCAACAGGTTGATCCTGGCCCTCAGAATTAAGTTGTGATAGGACTGCCCCTACTCCTAATTCAGATGCATCAGTTTGGACATAGAATTTTTTAGAGTAACAAGGGCTTTTCAGGACAGGTGCAGAGCACATGGCCTGCTTCAGCTCCTCAAAAGCTTTCTGACAGTTTTCTGTCCATAATACCTTTTTAGGCATTTTCTTGAAAGTGAGGTCATTAAGAGGGGCTGCAATGGAGCCATAGTTCTTAATGAACCTCCTGTAATACCCAGTGAGGCCTAGGAAGGCTCTCACTTGAGTCTGAGTAGTAGGGGGAACCCAATCAATAATTGTTTGCATTTTCCCCTGTAGTGGTGCAATCTGTTCCCCACCAACAAGGTGTCCCAGATAAACCACTTTACCCTGCCCTATCTGGCACTTTGAAGCCTTGATAGTGAGGCCTGCCTTTTGCAGGGCCTCCAAAACTTTCCATAGGTGGACCAGGTGATCATCCCAGCTGGAGCTAAAGACAGCTATATCGTCCAAATATGCTGCACTGAAAGCTTCCAGCCCTTGCAGGACTGTGTTCACCAACCTCTGAAAAGTGGCAGGTTCATCTTTCAATCCAAAAGGCATTACTGTGAACTGGTAATGTCCTCCAATGGTTGAAAATGCAGTTTTAGGTTTAGCATCTTCTGATAATTTGATCTGCCAATACCCTGCAGTCAAATCAAAAGTGCTTAGATACTTGGCAGATGCCAGTGTATCTATGAGCTAATCTGCCCTGGGTATAGGGTGAGCATCAGTTTTGGTTACCAGGTTGAGACCTCTGTAGTCTACACAAAACCACATTTCCTTCTTTCAATCCTTGGAATGAGGTTTTGGTACAAGTACCACAGGAGAAGCCCATGGACTTTCAGAGTGCTCAACCACTCCCAGTTCTAACATTTTCTGCACCTCTTGCTTTATGCAGTCCCTGACATGGTCAGGCTGCCTATAGATCTTACTTTTGACAGGCAAGCTGTCTCCAGTATCTATAGTGTGCTCACACCAAGAAGTGGTACCTGGCACAGTAGAGAATAGTTCAGAGAATTGATCTAGGAGATTTATGCAATGGTCTTTCTGCTCAGCAGTAAGACAATCAGCCAAAACTACTCCTTTCACCAGAGCATCTTGTTCTGTGGAAGAGAAGAGATCAGGAAGAGGATCACTGTCTTCTTCCTGTCCCTCATCAGTTGCCATGAGCAGGGTGAGATCAGCCCTGTCATAGTAGGGTTTCAGGCGATTGACATGGAGCACCCTAAGGGGACTCCTGGCAGTGCCTTAGTCAACTAAATAAGTGACTTCACCCTTTTTCTCAACAATTGTGTGGGGTCCACTCCATTTATCTTGGAGTGCTCTTGGGGCCACAGGCTCCAAGACCCACACTTTCTGCCCTGGTTGGTACTGAACCAAAACAGCCTTCTGATCATGCCATTGCATCTGGAGCTCTTGGCTGGCCTGAAGGTTCTTACTGGCCTTTTTCATATACTCAGCCATCCTTGATCTGAGGCCAAGTACATAATCCACAATATCTTGTTTTGGGGCTTTTAAAGGTTGTTCCCAACCCTCCTTGACAAGTGTTAGTGGACCCCTAACAGGGTGTCCAAAAAGAAGTTCAAAGGGGCTAAAGCCCACTCCTTTCTGGGGTACCTCCCGGTAGGCAAAAAGGAGGCATGGTAACAGGACATCCCATCTCCTGCGGAGTTTTTCAGGGAGACCCATAATCATGCCTTTGAGAGTTTTATTAAATCTCTCCACCAGTCCATTTGTTTGTGGATGATAGGGTGTGGTGAACTTGTAAGTTACACCACACTCCTTCCACATGGCCTTTAAGTATGCAGACATGAAATTGCTTCCCCTGTCTGATACTACTTCCTTTGGGAAGCCCACCCTGGAAAATATTCCCAGGAGGGCCTTTGCCACTGCAGGAGCTGTAGTGGTCCTTAAAGGAATTGCCTCAGGATATCTTGTGGCATGGCCCACTACCACCAAGATAAACCTATTGTCTGAAGCAGTAGGAGGGTCAAGGGGGCCAACTATGTCAACCACTACCATTTCAAAGGGAACCCCAACCACAGGCAGTGGAATAAGGGTGCCTTTGGGGTGCCACCTGTCTTGCCACTGGCTTGACAGGTTTCACAGGACTTACAAAACTCTTTTGTGTCCTCAGACATCCTAGGCCAATGAAACAAGGGAACAAGCCTGTCCCAAGTTTTCATTTGTCCCAGATGTCCTGCTAGGGGAATGTCGTGAGCAAGAGTTAGGAGGAACTTTCTGTACTCCTGAGGAATCACTAATCTCCTGGCAGCTCCAGGTTTAGGATCCCTTGCCTCAGTGTACAAGAGGTTGTCCTCCCAGTAAACTCTGTGAGAGTCACTAACATCCCCATTAGCCTGTTTGCCAGCTTGCTGTCTTGACCCTCTAATGTGGGACAGGTTTGCTGTGCCACACTCAGCTTCTCCCTGGCAGGCTTCCCTTCACCCAAAAGCTCAGCAGTGTCTGCTTCCAGCTCCTCTGGTGTAGGTTCTGCACAGGGAGGGAATTCTTCTTCCTCAGAAGTAGAATCCACTGTAGAGGGAGGGATAGTAGGAAGTGCTTTACTTCTTCTAGCCCTAGCTTTAGGGAGCACTTGGTCCATTGTTCCAGGATCCAAGCTTCCCTGTCCTTTTTGCTTTTTGGCCTGAGCCCTGGTTAAAACAAAAATATGCCCTGGGATGCCCAGCATTGCTGCATGGGCCTCCAACTCCACATCTGACCAAGCTGATGTCTCCAAATCATTTCCTAATAGACAGTCTACAGGTAAATCTGGGGCTACCACAACTTTCTTTGGACCAGTAACCCCCCCCAGTTGAGATTTACAACAGACATGGGGTGGCTAAGTGTGTTGTTGTGAGCATCGGTTACTTGGTACTGGTGACCAAGTGGGTGTTGTTCAGGGTGGACCAGTTTCTCTATGACCATAGTCACATTGGCACCAGTGTCCCTGTAGGCCTGAACCTCAACACCATTTATTAGGGGTAGCTGCTTGTACTTATCCATATTAAGGGGACAAGCAACTAAGGTGGCTAAATCAATAGCCCCCCCAGAGACTAACACAGCCTCTGTGGTCTCCCTAACAAGACCAACCCCAACTAAGTTACCAAAAGTGAGCCCAGCTACTCCCTTGGATTGGCTATTAGTAGGTTTGCTCCCACCACCACTGCTATTAGTAGGGACACTAGGGGTAGCAGTAGGGGTTGCAGTGGTAGGAGGCTTGGTGATTTTCTTTGGACAACTGGGATCTGTTGTCCTATGGCCTTTTATTTTACATAAATAGCACCATGGTTTCTTTTCCTTGTTTTGATTAAAAGAGGATTTGGGCCCACCACCCCCACCAGAGTGTTTTTGTGGACCTGATGAAGACTCATTTTTAGATTTGTCCCCACCTTTGTCAGAAGACTTACCATCCTTCTTCTTGCCATCTTTGTCACCCCCTGTATGAACTTTTCTGTTCACCCTTGTTCTGACCCATTTGTCTGCCTTCTTTCCCAATTCTTGGGGAGAGGTCAGATCAGAGTCCACCATGTACTGGTGCAACAAATCAGACACACAATTATTAAGAATATGCTCTCTCAGGATCAAGTTATACAGGATGTCATAATCAGTAACTTTACTGCCATGTTACCACCCCTCCAAGGCCTTCACTGAATGGTCAATGAAATCAACCCAGTCTTGTGAAGACTCCTTTTTGGGGACTGGCTTGTAGTGGGTACCAAGGGGTACTTACACCTGCACCTGGCCCAGGTATCCCTTATTAGTGTATAGGGTGTCTAGCAGCTTAGGCTGATAGAAAAATGGTAGCTTAGCAGAGCAGCTTAGGCTGAACTAGGAGACGTGTGAAGCTACTACAGTACCACAAGTGTCACTTGCACAATATCATAAGAAAACACAATACACAGTTATACTAAAAATAAAGGTACTTTATTTTTATGACAATATGCCAAAGTATCTCAGAGTGTACCCTCAGATTGAGGATAGCAAATATACACAAGTTATATGTACACAGTACTAAAAATATGCAGTATAGTCTTAGAAAACAGTGCAAACAATGTATAGTTACAATAGGATGCAATGGGGACACATAGGGATAGGGGCAACACAAACCATATACTCCAAAAGTGGAATGCGAACCACGAATGGACCCCAAACCTATGTGACCTTGTAGAGGGTCGCTGGGACTATTAGAAAATAGTGAGGGTTAGAAAAATAGCCCACCCCAAGACCCTGAAAAGTGAGTGCAAAGTGCACTAAAGTTCCCCAGAAGACAAAGAAGTCGTGATAGAGGAATAATGCAGGAAAGACACCAACCAACAATGCAACAATGATGGATTTCCAATCTAGGGTACCTGTGGAACAAGGGGACCAAGTCCAAAAGTCACAAGCAAGTCGGAGATGGGCAAATGCCCAGGAAATGCCAGCTGTGGGTGCAAAGGAGCTTCTACTGGACAGAAGAAGCAAAGGTTTCTGCAGGAACGAAAAGGGCTAGAGACAGCCCCTTTGGTGGACGGATCCCTCTCGCCATGAAGAGTCGTGCAGAAGTGTTTTCCCGCCAAAAGAACGCCAACAAGCCTTGCTAGCTGCAAATCGTGCGGTTAGCGTTTTTAGACGCTGCTGTGTCCCAGGAGGGACCAGGAGGTCGCAAATTGGACCAGGAGGAAGAAGGGACATCGAGAAAGACAAGAAGCCCTCTCAGCAGCAGGTAGCACCCGGAGAAGTGCCAGAAACAGGCAATACAAGGATGTGTGAAACAGTGCTCGCCGAAGTTGCACAAAGGAGTCCCACGTCGCCGGAGACCAACTTAGAAAGTTGTGCAATGAAGGTTAGAGTGCGGTGGACCCAGGCTTGGCTGTGCACAAAGGATTTAAGCCGGAAGTGCACAGGGGCCGGAGAAGTTGCAAAAGTCGTGGTTACCAACAATGCAGTCTGGTGGCGGGAGGCAAGGACTTACCTCCACCAAACTTGGACTGAAGAGTCACTGGACTGTGGGAGTCACTTGGACAGAGTTTCTGGATTCAAGGGACCTCGCTCGTCATGCTGAGAGGAGACCCAAGGGACCGGTAATGCAGCTTTTTGGTGCCTGCGGTTGCAGGGGGAAGATTCAGTCGACCCACTGGAGATTTCTTTGGAGCTTCTGGTGCAGAGAGGAGGCAGACTACCCCCACAGCATGCACAAGCAGGAAAACAGTCGAGAAGGCGGCAGGATCCGCGTTACAGAGTTGCAGTAGTCGTCTTTGCTACTATGTTGCAGGTTTGCAGGCTTCCAGCGCGGTCAGCAGTAGATTCCTTATCAGAAGGTGAAGAGAGAGATGCAGAGGAACTTGGATGAGCTCTTGCATTCATTATCTAAAGTTTCCCCAGAGACAGAGACCCTAAATAGCCAGAAAAGAGGGTTTGGCTACCTAGGAGAGAGGATAGGCTAGCAACACCTGAAGGAGGCTATCAGAAGGAGTCTCTGACGTCACCTGGTGGCACTGGCCACTCAGAGCAGTCCAGTGTGCCAGCAGCACCTCTGTTTCCAAGATGGCAGAGGTCTGGAGCACACTGGAGGAGCTCTGGACACCTCCCAGGGGAGGTGCAGGTCAGGGGAGTGGTCACTCCCCTTTCCTTTGTCCAGTTTCGCGCCAGAGCAGGGCTAAGGGGTCCCTGAACCGGTGTAGACTGGCTTATGCAGAAATGGGCACCAAATGTGCCCATGAAAGCATTTCCAGAGGCTGGGGGAGGCTACTCCTCCCCTGCCTTCACACCATTTTCCAAAGGGAGAGGGTGTAACATCCTCTCTCAGAGGAAGTCCTTTGTTCTGCCATCCTGGGACAAGCCTGGCTTGACCCCAGGAGGGCAGAAACCTGTCTGAGGCGTTGGCAGCAGCAGCAGCTGCAGTGAAACCCCAGGAAAGGCAGTTTGGCAGTGCCAGGGTCTGTGCTACAGACCACTGGGATCATGGGATTATGCCAACTATGCCAGGATGGCATAGAGGGGGCAATTCCATGATCATAGACATGTTACATGGCCATATTCGGAGTTACCATTGTGAAGCTATATATAGGTAGTGACCTATATGTAGTGCACGCGTGTAATGGTGTCCCCTCACTCACAAAGTCCGGGGAATTGGCCCTGAACAATGTGGGGGCACCTTGGCTAGTGCCAGGGTGCCCTCACACTAAGTAACTTTGCACCTAACCTTTACCAGGTAAAGGTTAGACATATAGGTGACTTATAAGTTACTTAAGTGCAGTGTAAAATGGCTGTGAAATAACGTGGACGTTATTTCACTCAGGCTGCAGTGGCAGGCCTGTGTAAGAATTGTCAGAGCTCCCTATGGGTGGCAAAATAAATGCTGCAGCCCATAGGGATCTCCTGGAACCCCAATACCCTGGGTACCTCAGTACCATATACTAGGGAATTATAAGGGTGTTCCAGTAAGCCAATGTAAATTGGTAAAATTGGTCACTAGCCTGTTAGTGACAATTTGAAAGAAATGAGAGAGCATAACCACTGAGGTTCTGATTAGCAGAGCCTCAGTGAGACAGTTAGTCACTACACAGGTAACACATTCAGGCACACTTATGAGCACTGGGGCCCTGGATACCATTGTCCCAGTGACACATACAACTAAAACAACATATATACAGTGAAAAATGGGGGTAACATGCCAGGCAAGATGGTACTTTCCTACACATGGGCACTGCAGGGGCCCCCTAACAGGGCCCCGTATTGATTTTCAGTGTCTGCCTAGCAGACACTGAAAATCGCGACGGGTGCCACTGCACCCGTCGCAAACCAGCAACTCCGCCGGCTCCATTCGGAGCCGGCTTCATCGTTGCTGGGGCTTTCCCGCTGGGCGGGCGGCCTTTTGGCAGTCGCCTGCCCGCCCAGCGGGAAAGTCATAATGACCGCCGCGGTCTTTGTACCGCAGTACGGTCTTCTGGCGGTTCCCGCCAGGCGGGCGGCTTCCGCCGCCCGCGGAAGTAAGAATGACCCCCTATGTCATACACATGAAGCATAATACATCATTTACATCCCCACAGGTACGCCAGTCAATGTCACTGGAAAGGAGGTGCCAGCACTATCCAGTTCCCCAACAGAAGAGACCCACAGTGATGACAGTAACTCTGGTCTTCAGGATCTGGACCATCTACCTGGCCCATCAGGGACTTCTGGACAGTCGGCAACCCAAGCCCAGTCACAGACCATCAAACAGCCTCCCCCATCAGGAAACAACACCACAGCACTCACCCAGCATACCCACACCGGTGTCCCCAGGACACGGCAATCAGCAGTGTGCCTACCAGTACAGGGACCCCAGGACACACCTCACACACAAGACAATCAGGGAACTGGGGTCAGTGGCAGTGGGCACATCGTTCAGGGGACAGGGGCACAGGCAAACAGGGAATCTGGTAGGACAGTGAGCCAGGGGGAGGACAGGACCATGGAACTGACTCTCCAGGAGGCACTCACTGAAATCCTGGGAGCATATCAACATTCCCAGGACACAATGGGCAAGATCCTAGACAACGTCCATGAGAACAGGTGGCTTCAGGAGGGACAGTATCAGGGGATAAGGGAGGACTTGCATGCCATCAACAATACCCTGATCTCCATAGCACGGGTGCTGGCAGACATGGCCAACATTATGAGGGAAGCAGTGTCACACCAGGGTGCCCCTGCCACTAGCCAGTCATCTGAACAGCCATCCACTTCCGCTGCCGCTTGTGGCCAGGAGGCCCCGCCACAGGATTCACAGGCCACCAGCAACCCTCTCTACAGAAGGTGAACCACCCCGCAAACGTTCCCTGTGTCCCAGACAGAAGCCAGAGACACTTGCGAAGACCACCACCAGGAAATGAGACTCTCCTGATTGTGTCCCACTCAGTCACCTTGTCCACTTTGAACTCCCATTGCTCCCCTTCCTATGTCCCCATGGACAATGCACCTGTGCTACGAACAGTCTGGAACAATACTATGGACTTTCCTCCATCATCACTCCATCCCATTGCACTTCCCCCCTCTATATAGTAGCACTTTAATAAACACTCTTTGATACAAATCGATTTTGAGTATGTCATGTATTCCAAATATGTATTGATTGAAACAGGTACAACCAGTGCAAATGAACTGAACATAGAATGAGCATAGAATCAATGACCTGTAGCTGGCTGTTGTGATACCACCAGGAGTATTTGTCAAATCACCAACATCTGCAAACGGAATATCCAGAGGTAACAGTAAGTGGACACAGAAGTGGTAAATACCAGCATGCCAATGCCAGACAGAATACAACCAAAGTCATTTAACTGTACAGTTGCACTATGTCACCTGAGTGTAATTGGAAGTACTGACGGATTACAGATGTTCTGTTGTCCACATCCTCATCCTCTGCCTCCTCATCCTCACTGTCCACAGGGTCCACTGCTGCCACAGGGGCATCTCCAGTATCCTCCTGCAGAAAAGGCTGTAGGAGGCTGGACTGGCTTGTAGTGAGTACCAAGGGGTACTTGCACCTTGCACCAGGCCCAGTTATCCCTTATTAGTGTATAGGGTGTCTAGCAGCTTAGGCTGATAGATAATGGTAGCTTAGCAGAGCAGCTTAGGCTGAACTAGGAGACGTGTGAAGCTACTACAGTACCACTTAGTGTCATATGTACAATATCATAAGAAAACACAATACACAGTTATACTAAAAATAAAGGTACTTTATTTTTATGACAATATGCCAAAGTATCTTAGAGTGTACCCTCAGTGAGAGGATAGGAAATATACACAAGATATATATACACAATAGCAAAAATATGCAGTATAGTCTTAGAAAACAGTGCAAACAATGTATAGTTACAATAGGATGCAATGGGGAAACATAGGGATAGGGGCAACACAAACCATATACTCCAAAAGTGGAATGCGAACCACGAATGGACCCCAAACCTATGTGACCTTGTAGAGGTTCGCTGGGACTATTAGAAAATAGTGAGAGTTAGAAAAATAACCCTCCCCAAAACCCTGAAAAGTGAGTGCAAAGTGCACTAAAGTTCCCCTAAGGACAAAGAAGTCGTGTTAGAGGAATAATGCAGGAAAGACACAAACCAGCAATGCAACCACTGTGGATTTCCAATCTAGGGTACCTGTGGAACAAGGGGACCAAGTCCAAAAGTCACAAGCAAGTCGGAGATGGGCAGATGCCCAGGAAATGCCAGCTGCGGGTGCAAAGAAGCTTCTACTGGACAGAAGAAGCTGAGGTTTCTGCAGGAACGAAAAGGGCTAGAGACTTTCCCTTTGGTGCACGGATCCCATTCGCCGTGGAGAGTCGTGCAGAAGTGTTTTCCCGCCGAAAGAACGCCAACAAGCCTTGCTAGCTGCAAATCGTGCGGTTAGCGTTTTTGGACGCTGCTGAGGCCCAGGAGGGACCAGGAGGTCGCAACTTGGACCAGCGAAGAGAGGGGATGTCGAGCAAGACAAGGAGCCCTCTCTGAAGCAGGTAGCACCCGGAAAAATGCCAGAAACAGGCACTATAAGTATGCGTGAAACGGTGCTCACCGAAGTTGCACAAAGGAGTCCCACGTCGCCGGAGACCAACTTAGAAAGCCGTGCAATGCAGGTTAAAGTGCCGTGGACCCAGGCTTGGCTGTGCACAAAGGATTTCCGCCGGAAGTGCACAGGGGCCGGAGTAGCTGCAAAGTCGCGGTTCACAGCAATGCAGCCCAACGAGGTGAGGCAAGGACTTACCTCCACCAAACTTGGACTGAAGAGTCACTGGACTGTGGGGGTCACTTGGACAGAGTCGCTGGATTCAAGGGACCTCGCTCGTCGTGCTGAGAGGAGACCCAAGGGACCGGTAATGCAGCTTTTTGGTGCCTGCGGTTGCAGGGGGAAGATTCCGTCGACCCACGGGAGATTTCTTCGGAGCTTCTGGTGCAGAGAGGAGGCAGACTACCCCCACAGCATGCACAAGCAGGAAAACAGTCGAGAAGGCGGCAGGATCAGCGTTACAGAGTTGCAGTAGTCGTCTTTGCTACTATGTTGCAGGTTTGCAGGCTTCCAGTGCGGTCAGCAGTCGATTCCTTATCAGAAGGTGAAGAGAGAGATGCAGAGGAACTCGGATGAGCTCTTGCATTCGTTATCTGAAGTTTCCCCAGAGACAGAGACCCTAAATAGCCAGAAAAGAGGGTTTGGCTACTTAGGAGAGAGGATAGGCTACTAACACCTGAAGGAGCCTATCAGAAGGAGTCTCTGACGTCACCTGGTGGCACTGGCCACTCAGAGCAGTCCAGTGGGCCAGCAGCACCTCTGTTTCCAAGATGGCAGAGGTCTGGAGCACACTGGAGGAGCTCTGGATACCTCCCAGGGGAGGTGCAGGTCAGGGGAGTGGTCACTCCCCTTTCCTTTGTCCAGTTTCGCGCCAGAGCAGGGCTAAGGGGTCCCCTGAACCGGTGTAGACTGGCTTATGCAGAATTGGGCACATCTGTGCCCAACAAAGCATTTCCAGAGGCTGAGGGAGGCTACTCCTCCCCTGCCTTCACACCATTTTCCAAAGGGAGAGGGTGTAACACCCTCTCTCAGAGGAAGTTCTTTGTTCTGCCATCCTGGGCCAGGCCTGGCTGGACCCCAGGAGGGCAGATGCCTGTCTGAGGGGTTGGCAGCAGCAGCAGCTGCAGTGAAACCCCAGGAAGGGCAGTTTGGCAGTACCAGGGTCTGTGCTACAGACCACTGGGATCATGGGATTGTGCCAACTATGCCAGGATGGCATAGAGAGGGCAATTCCATGATCATAGACATGTTACATGGCCATATTCGGAGTTACCATTGTGAAGCTACATATAGGTAGTGACCTATATGTAGTGCACGCGTGTAATGGTGTCCCCGCACTCACAAAGTTCAGGGAATTGGCTCTGAACAATGTGGGGGCACCTTGGCTAGTGCCAGGGTGCCCTCACACTAAGTAACGTTGCACCTAACCTTTACCAGATAAAGGTTAGACATATAGGTGACTTATAAGTTACTTAAGTGCAGTGTAAAATGGCTGTGAAATAACGTGGACGTTATTTCACTCAGGCTGCAGTGGCAGGCCTGTGTAAGAATTGTCAGAGCTCCCTATGGGTGGCAAAAGAAATGCTGCAGCCCATAGGGATCTCCTGGAACCCCAATACCCTGGGTACCTCAGTACCATATACTAGGGAATTATAAGGGTGTTCCAGTAAGCCAATGTAAATTGGTAAAAATGGTCACTAGCCTGTTAGTGACAATTTGGAAAGAAATGAGAGAGCATAACCACTGAGGTTCTGATTAGCAGAGCCTCAGTGAAACAGTTAGTCACTACACAGGTAACACCTTCAGGCACACTTATGAGCACTGGGGTCCTGGGTTACCAGGGTCCCAGTGACACATACAACTAAAACAACATATATACAGTGAAAAATGGGGGTAACATGCCAGGCAAGATATTACTTTCCTACACAACCCCCCCCCAAACGAAGGACAATAAGACTAGCCATGACCTGATGAGTCTTCATTGTCTAAGTGGAAATATCTGGAGAGTCCATCTGCATTGGAGTGGCTACTCCCAGGTCTATGTTCCACTGTATAGTCCATTCCCTGTAGGGATATGGACCACCTCAACAATTTAGGATTTTCACCTTTCATTTGTTTTAGCCAAAGTAGAGGTTTGTGGTCTGTCTGAACAATGAAGTGAGTGCCAAACAGGTATGGCCTCAACTTCTTCAGTGCCCAGACCACATCAAAGGCCTCCCTCTCTATGGCAGACCAGCGCTTTTCTCTAGGGGTCAACCTCCTACTAATAAAAGCAACAGGTTGATCCTGGCCCTCAGAATTAAGTTGTGATAGGACTGCCCCTACTCCTAATTCAGATGCATCAGTCTGGACATAGAATTTTTTAGAGTAACAAGGGCTTTTCAGGACAGGTGCAGAGCACATGGCCTGCTTCAGCTCCTCAAAAGCTTTCTGACAGTTTGCTGTCCATAATACCTTTTTAGGCATTTTCTTGGATGTGAGGTCATTAAGAGGGGCTGCAATGGAGCCATAGTTCTTAATGAACCTCCTGTAATACCCAGTGAGGCCTAGGAAGGCTCTCACCTGAGTCTGAGTGGTAGGGGGAACCCAATCAATAATTGTTTGGATTTTCCCCTGAAGTGGTGCAATCTGTTCCCCACCAACAAGGTGTCCCAGATAAACCACCTTACCCTGCCCTATCTGGCACTTTGAAGCCTTGATAGTGAGGCCTGCCTTTTGCAGGGCCTCCAAAACTTTCCATAGGTGGACCAGGTGATCATCCCAGCTGGAGCTAAAGACAGCTATATCGTCCAAATATGCTGCACTGAAAGCTTCCAGCCCTTGCAGGACTGTGTTCACCAACCTCTGAAAAGTGGCAGGTGCATTTTTCAAACCAAAAGGCATTACAGTAAACTGGTAATGTCCTCCAATGGTAGAAAATGCAGTCTTAGTGTAGGAGGCTGGACTGGCTTGTAGTGAGTACCAAGGGGTACTTGCACCTTGCACCAGGCCCAGTTATCCCTTATTAGTGTATAGGGTGTCTAGCAGCTTAGGCTGATAGATAATGGTAGCTTAGCAGAGCAGCTTAGGCTGAACTAGGAGACGTGTGAAGCTACTACAGTACCACTTAGTGTCATATGCACAATATCATAAGAAAACACAATACACAGTTATACTAAAAATAAAGGTACTTTATTTTTATGACAATATGCCAAAGTATCTTAGAGTGTACCCTCAGTGAGAGGATAGGAAATATACACAAGATATATATACACAATAGCAAAAATATGCAGTATAGTCTTAGAAAACAGTGCAAACAATGTATAGTTACAATAGGATGCAATGGGGAAACATAGGGATAGGGGCAACACAAACCATATACTCCAAAAGTGGAATGCTAACCACGAATGGACCCCAAACCTATGTGACCTTGTAGAGGGTCGCTGGGACTATCAGAAAATAGTGAGAGTTAGAAAAATAACCCTCCCCAAGACCCTGAAAAGTGAGTGCAAAGTGCACTAAAGTTCCCCTAAGGACAAAATAGTCGTGTTAGAGGGAGAATGCAAGGAAAACACAAATCAGCAATGCAACAACGATGGATTCCTGTCTGACGGTACCTGTGGAACAAGGGGACCAAGTCCAAAAGTCACAAGCAGCTCGGAGATGGGCAGATGCCCAAGAAATGCCAGCGGTTGGTGCAAAGAAGCTCTTACTAGGCTGAAGAACTGTGAATACTGCAGGAACGACAAGGGATAGAGACTTCCCCTTTGGAGGATGGATCCCCCACGCCTTGGAGAGTCGTGCAGAAGTGTTTTCCCGCCGAATGGACGCCAACAAGCCTTGCTACACGCAAATCGTGCGTTTGGCGTTTTTGGACGCTGCTGGGGCCCAGGAGGGACCAGAAGGTCGCAAATTGGACCTGCAGAGAGAGGGGACGTCGAGCAAGACAAAGAGCCCTCACTGAAGCAGGTAGCACCCGGAGAAGTGCCAGAAACAGGCACTACGAGGATGCGTGAAACGGTGCTCGCCGAAGTTGCACAAAGGAGTCCCACGTCGCCGGAGACCAACTTAGAAAGTCGTGCAATGCAGGTTAGAGTGCCGTGGACCCAGGCTTGGCTGTGCACACAGGATTTCCGCCGGAAGTGCACAGGGGCCGGAGAAGATTGCAAAGTCGCGGTTCCCAGCAATGCAGCCCAGCGAGGTGAGGCAAGGACTTACCTCCACCAAACTTGGGCTGAAGAGTCACTGGACTGTGGGGGTCACTTGGACGGTGTCGCTGGATTCGAGGGACCTCACTCGTCGTGCTGAGAGGAGACCCAAGGGACCGGAGATGCAGCTTTTTGGTGCCTGCGGTTGCAGGGGGAAGATTCCGTCGACCCACGGGAGATTTCTTCGGAGCTTCTGGTGCAGAGAGGAGGCAGACTACCCCCACAGCATGCACAAGCAGGAAAACAGTCGAGAAGGCGGCAGGATCAGCGTTACAGAGTTGCAGTAGTCGTCTTTGCTACTATGTTGCAGGTTTGCAGGCTTCCAGCGCGGTCAGCGGTCGATTCCTTATCAGAAGGTGAAGAGGGAGATGCAGAGGAACTCGGCTGAGCTCATGCATTCGTTATCTAAAGTTTCCCCAGAGACAGAGACCCTAAATAGCCAGAAAAGAGGGTTTGGCTACCTAGGAGAGAGGAGAGGCTACTAACACCTGAAGGAGCCTATCACAAGGAGTCTCTAACGTCACCTGGTGGCACTGGCCACTCAGAGCAGTCCAGTGTGCCAGCAGCACCTCTGTTTCCAAGATGGCAGAGGTCTGGAGCACACTGGAGGAGCTCTGGACACCTCCCAGGGGAGGTGCAGGTCAGGGGAGTGGTCACTCCCCTTTCCTTTGTCCAGTTTCGCGCCAGAGCAGGGGCTAAGGGGTCCCTGAACCGGTGTAGACTGGCTTATGCAGAATTGGGCACATCTGTGCCCAACAAAGCATTTCCAGAGGCTGGGGGAGGCTACTCCTCCCCTGCCTTCACACCATTTTCCAAAGGGAGAGGGTGTTACACCCTCTCTCAGAGGAAGTTCTTTGTTCTGCCATCCTGGGCCAGGCCTGGCTGGACCCCAGGAGGGCAGATGCCTGTCTGAGGGGTTGGCAGCAGCAGCAGCTGCAGTGAAACCCCAGGAAGGGCAGTTTGGCAGTACCAGGGTCTGTGCTACAGACCACTGGGATCATGGAATTGTACCAACAATGCCAGGATGGCATAGAGGGGGCAATTCCATGATCATAGACATGTTACATGGCCATATTCGGAGTTACCATGGTGAAGCTACATATAGGTAGTGACCTATATGTAGTGCACGCGTGTAATGGTGTCCCCGCACTCACAAAGTTCAGGGAATTGGCTCTGAACAATGTGGGGGCACCTTGGCTAGTGCCAGGGTGCCCTCACACTAAGTAACTTTGCACCTAACCTTTACCAGGTAAAAGTTAGACATATAGGTGACTTATAAGTTACTTAAGTGCAGTGTAAAATGGCTGTGAAATAACGTGGACGTTATTTCACTCAGGCTGCAGTGGCAGGCCTCGGTAAGAATTGTCAGAGCTCCCTATGGGTGGCAAAAGAAATGCTGCAGCCCATAGGGATCTCCTGGAACCCCAATACCCTGGGTACCTCAGTACCATATACTAGGGAATTATAAGGGTGTTCCAGTAAGCCAATGTAAATTGGTAAAATTGGTCACTAGCCTGTTAGTGACAATTTAAAAGTAATGAGAGAGCATAACCACTGAGGTTCTGGTTAGCAGAGCCTCAGTGAGACAGTTAGGCACCACACAGGGAACATATACATGCACACCTATGAGCACTGGGGCCCTGTGTGACAGGGTCCCAGTGACACATACATATAGGCCACAAACTTATGAGCACTGGGGTCCTGACCAGCAGGATCCCAGTGACACATAACAAACATACTGAAAACATAGTGTTTTCACTATGAGCACTGAGGCCTGGCTATCAGGATCCCAGTGAGACAGTGAAAACAGTGACAAACACTCTGACATACACTCACAAACAGGCCAAAAGTGGGGGTAACAAGGCTAGAAAGAGGCTACCTTCTCACACAACCCCCCCCCAAACGAAGGACAATAAGGCTAACCTTGGCCAGTTGAGACTTTATTGTCTAAGTGGTGATAAGTATAGAGTAGCTCTGCAATAGACTGGTTACTCCCTTTATCATCCACTATATGGTTACTTCCCTGTGGGGATGTAAACCACCCTGTTTGAAGTTTTTTAGCTAACCAACAATGTGAAGATGTATTTTCAGAGTTTCTATCAGTAAGTTTTAGTTTAGAGCAGTGGGAATTATCCACTGAACCTATTTGTAATGATGGAAATGCCAGACAGGGATGCTGTCTCAGTAAAGCCATAGCTGGGCAAAAACTTTGTCCATTTGGCTGGAAGAGAGAACAGGGATGCTGTTTCTCTTGAGTTGGAGCAGGGCAGGGATGCTGTCCTATGAGCTCCACACTAGGGCAGGGATGCTGTCCTAAGTGTTGTGAGGCAGTACAGGGTTTCTGCACTAAAGTTTCTCTGGGAGGGTTGGAGGGATGCTCCATGTTAACTAAAATGGTGCTCTTTTTGTCACCAATGTTAGTTATCCCACAGAGAGGTACTTCTACCTCAGGGAGTCCAGCTATGCCAGCTGATGATTCCCTTGGAACAGGTGCTACCCCAGGAGAGGTTTCTCCCACCACAGGAATGGTATCCTGAATGGTAGGGTGGTTAGGGGATACTGTGATACCCTTTTTACCTGTTGATGGAGAGGGATCCTGAGTTTTCAGGCCTTCTCTCCTTTGCTTTTTCATTTCACTTGAAATGAGAGGGAACAATTCCTCAGGGATGCCCAGCATGGCTGCATGGGCATAAAACTCTACATCAGCCCAACCTGAGGCCTCTAGGTCATTACCTAAGAGACAGTCTACAGGTAAGCTAGGTGATACCACCACCTGCTTAGGGCCAGTAACTCCACCCCAACTAAACTGAATTATTGCTAAGGGAAGAAACTTAGTGGAGTTATGGACATCAATAATCTTATACTGTTGTCCAATGATGTGTTGTTCAGGAGGCACTAGGTTTTCAGTCACCAAAGTGAAACTGGCACCTGTGTCCCTGTAGGCCAAGGCCTCAACACCATTTATTGAAACTGTCTGCCTGTACTTATCCATTGTAAGGGGACAAGCAGCCAGTGTGGCAAGGCCAATGCCACTAGGTGTGACAGAAACTGTCTTGGGACTGATTACATCAGTTTCCACTATGGACCCATAAGTGAACCCAACTACACCCTTTGCTTGACTGTTGCCAGCAGTCCCACCACTAGTACCACTACTGCTAGGGGCACTAGAGCTTGATGTATTAGTGGTGGTAGGCTCAGGGGGTTTACCTGGACAGGACTTATCCCCTGGCCTATGGCCTCTGTTTTTACACACAAAGCACCAAGGCTTTTTAATGTGTGCAGGTTGGGAAGAAGAGGAAGAATTTGTTTTATCCCCACCCTCTGAAGAGTGTTTAAGATTTGAGGTGGGATCTTTGGTTTTACCCTTATCCCCATGCTTATCTTGAGATTTTTCACCATCTTTCTTCTTATTGCCATCTTTGTCACCCCCTGTATGAACTTTTCTGTTCACCCTTGTTCTGACCCATTTGTCTGCCTTCTTTCCCAATTCTTGGGGAGAGGTCAGATCAGAGTCTACCAGGTACTGGTGCAACAAATCAGACACACAATTATTAAGTATATGCTCTCTCAGGATTGTGTTATAAAGGCTTTCATAATCAGTAACTTTACTGCCATGTAACCACCCCTCCAAGGCCTTCACTGAATGGTCAATGAAATCAACCCAGTCTTGTGAAGACTCCTTTTTTGTCTCTCTGAACTTTATCCTGTACTGTTCAGTGGTTAAGCCATAACCATCCAGGAGTGCATTCTTAAGAACTGTAAAATTATTGGCATCATTTTCTTTCACTGTAAGGAGCCTATCCCTACCTTTTCCACTAAATGATAGCCATAGGATAGCAGCCCACTGCTTTTGAGGGACATCCTGTACAGCACAGGCCCTCTCAAGTGCAGCAAACCACTTGTTAATGTCATCCCCCTCCTTATAAGGGGGAACTATCTTGTGCAGATTCCTGGAATCATGCTCTTTTGCAGGATGACTATGGGGAATACTGCTGCTGCCACCATGGGTATCTAAACCCAACTTCTGTCTTTCCCTCTCTATTTCTAAAGACTGTCTATCCAAATCCAGCTGTTGCTTCTTGAGCTTCAGTCTGGTTTGTTCCACTCTCAATCTATTGAGCTCCCTTTCTAACAATCTGTCATCAGGGTGGGTGGGAGGGACATTTCTAGATACAGAGGTATGATGGGAATGAACAGAAGGAGACCTGTCCCTTACAGAGGGCACCCTAACAGCTTGGCTACCAGTATAATGTGAGAGCACATCATCAGTATGATGTGATTCAACCTCTGTACCAACTATGCTAGACTGTCTAGTAATGGGCAGGCTGAGAAGTTTCTTTCCTGAACCTTTTCCTGGGGGAGTCCCTGGATCAGATTGAGAACCATTAGCTACTTTTTCTACAGATTGGGCACTTATGGCCTTATCCTGTACTCTAAGCATATTAATTAACAGTTCTAAGGAAGGATTCTTCCCTACACTCAAACCTCTCTCTATGCAGAGACTCCTTGCTCCTTTCCAGCTAAGGTGATCATATGCAAGTTTGGACAGTTCAACTTTTTGGCCTGTGCCAGACATTTTTAGAGAGAGTTAAAGTGATAGACAAAGCGAAAAAAAAGTTTTCAGAACTTTTTGGAAAGACAGAAAAAAAACTTTTTAAACTTTTAAGAACTTTTTGAAAGTTTAGAAGTACTTTTCAGCACTTAGAAAAGAGTGAAAAGAGGAAATGCAAAACTTTTTGGCTATGTGTATATACACTGACCTTGTTTTGTATATTTTTCTCTTATGAAAAGTACAATGACAAGAGTGGTAAGTAGTCTCAAAGCACTTATCCCACCGCTGCACAACCAATGTAGGAGGCTGGACTGGCTTGTAGTGAGTACCAAGGGGTACTTGCACCTTGCACCAGGCCCAGTTATCCCTTATTAGTGTATAGGGTGTCTAGCAGCTTAGGCTGATAGATAATGGTAGCTTAGCAGAGCAGCTTAGGCTGAACTAGGAGACGTGTGAAGCTACTACAGTACCACTTAGTGTCATATGCACAATATCATAAGAAAACACAATACACAGTTATACTAAAAATAAAGGTACTTTATTTTTATGACAATATGCCAAAGTATCTTAGAGTGTACCCTCAGTGAGAGGATAGGAAATATACACAAGATATATATACACAATAGCAAAAATATGCAGTATAGTCTTAGAAAACAGTGCAAACAATGTATAGTTACAATAGGATGCAATGGGGAAACATAGGGATAGGGGCAACACAAACCATATACTCCAAAAGTGGAATGCTAACCACGAATGGACCCCAAACCTATGTGACCTTGTAGAGGGTCGCTGGGACTATCAGAAAATAGTGAGAGTTAGAAAAATAACCCTCCCCAAGACCCTGAAAAGTGAGTGCAAAGTGCACTAAAGTTCCCCTAAGGACAAAATAGTCGTGTTAGAGGGAGAATGCAAGGAAAACACAAATCAGCAATGCAACAACGATGGATTCCTGTCTGACGGTACCTGTGGAACAAGGGGACCAAGTCCAAAAGTCACAAGCAGCTCGGAGATGGGCAGATGCCCAAGAAATGCCAGCGGTTGGTGCAAAGAAGCTCTTACTAGGCTGAAGAACTGTGAATACTGCAGGAACGACAAGGGATAGAGACTTCCCCTTTGGAGGATGGATCCCCCACGCCTTGGAGAGTCGTGCAGAAGTGTTTTCCCGCCGAATGGACGCCAACAAGCCTTGCTACACGCAAATCGTGCGTTTGGCGTTTTTGGACGCTGCTGGGGCCCAGGAGGGACCAGAAGGTCGCAAATTGGACCTGCAGAGAGAGGGGACGTCGAGCAAGACAAAGAGCCCTCACTGAAGCAGGTAGCACCCGGAGAAGTGCCAGAAACAGGCACTACGAGGATGCGTGAAACGGTGCTCGCCGAAGTTGCACAAAGGAGTCCCACGTCGCCGGAGACCAACTTAGAAAGTCGTGCAATGCAGGTTAGAGTGCCGTGGACCCAGGCTTGGCTGTGCACACAGGATTTCCGCCGGAAGTGCACAGGGGCCGGAGAAGATTGCAAAGTCGCGGTTCCCAGCAATGCAGCCCAGCGAGGTGAGGCAAGGACTTACCTCCACCAAACTTGGGCTGAAGAGTCACTGGACTGTGGGGGTCACTTGGACGGTGTCGCTGGATTCGAGGGACCTCACTCGTCGTGCTGAGAGGAGACCCAAGGGACCGGAGATGCAGCTTTTTGGTGCCTGCGGTTGCAGGGGGAAGATTCCGTCGACCCACGGGAGATTTCTTCGGAGCTTCTGGTGCAGAGAGGAGGCAGACTACCCCCACAGCATGCACAAGCAGGAAAACAGTCGAGAAGGCGGCAGGATCAGCGTTACAGAGTTGCAGTAGTCGTCTTTGCTACTATGTTGCAGGTTTGCAGGCTTCCAGCGCGGTCAGCGGTCGATTCCTTATCAGAAGGTGAAGAGGGAGATGCAGAGGAACTCGGCTGAGCTCATGCATTCGTTATCTAAAGTTTCCCCAGAGACAGAGACCCTAAATAGCCAGAAAAGAGGGTTTGGCTACCTAGGAGAGAGGAGAGGCTACTAACACCTGAAGGAGCCTATCACAAGGAGTCTCTAACGTCACCTGGTGGCACTGGCCACTCAGAGCAGTCCAGTGTGCCAGCAGCACCTCTGTTTCCAAGATGGCAGAGGTCTGGAGCACACTGGAGGAGCTCTGGACACCTCCCAGGGGAGGTGCAGGTCAGGGGAGTGGTCACTCCCCTTTCCTTTGTCCAGTTTCGCGCCAGAGCAGGGGCTAAGGGGTCCCTGAACCGGTGTAGACTGGCTTATGCAGAATTGGGCACATCTGTGCCCAACAAAGCATTTCCAGAGGCTGGGGGAGGCTACTCCTCCCCTGCCTTCACACCATTTTCCAAAGGGAGAGGGTGTTACACCCTCTCTCAGAGGAAGTTCTTTGTTCTGCCATCCTGGGCCAGGCCTGGCTGGACCCCAGGAGGGCAGATGCCTGTCTGAGGGGTTGGCAGCAGCAGCAGCTGCAGTGAAACCCCAGGAAGGGCAGTTTGGCAGTACCAGGGTCTGTGCTACAGACCACTGGGATCATGGAATTGTACCAACAATGCCAGGATGGCATAGAGGGGGCAATTCCATGATCATAGACATGTTACATGGCCATATTCGGAGTTACCATGGTGAAGCTACATATAGGTAGTGACCTATATGTAGTGCACGCGTGTAATGGTGTCCCCGCACTCACAAAGTTCAGGGAATTGGCTCTGAACAATGTGGGGGCACCTTGGCTAGTGCCAGGGTGCCCTCACACTAAGTAACTTTGCACCTAACCTTTACCAGGTAAAAGTTAGACATATAGGTGACTTATAAGTTACTTAAGTGCAGTGTAAAATGGCTGTGAAATAACGTGGACGTTATTTCACTCAGGCTGCAGTGGCAGGCCTCGGTAAGAATTGTCAGAGCTCCCTATGGGTGGCAAAAGAAATGCTGCAGCCCATAGGGATCTCCTGGAACCCCAATACCCTGGGTACCTCAGTACCATATACTAGGGAATTATAAGGGTGTTCCAGTAAGCCAATGTAAATTGGTAAAATTGGTCACTAGCCTGTTAGTGACAATTTAAAAGTAATGAGAGAGCATAACCACTGAGGTTCTGGTTAGCAGAGCCTCAGTGAGACAGTTAGGCACCACACAGGGAACATATACATGCACACCTATGAGCACTGGGGCCCTGTGTGACAGGGTCCCAGTGACACATACATATAGGCCACAAACTTATGAGCACTGGGGTCCTGACCAGCAGGATCCCAGTGACACATAACAAACATACTGAAAACATAGTGTTTTCACTATGAGCACTGAGGCCTGGCTATCAGGATCCCAGTGAGACAGTGAAAACAGTGACAAACACTCTGACATACACTCACAAACAGGCCAAAAGTGGGGGTAACAAGGCTAGAAAGAGGCTACCTTCTCACACAACCCCCCCCCAAACGAAGGACAATAAGGCTAACCTTGGCCAGTTGAGACTTTATTGTCTAAGTGGTGATAAGTATAGAGTAGCTCTGCAATAGACTGGTTACTCCCTTTATCATCCACTATATGGTTACTTCCCTGTGGGGATGTAAACCACCCTGTTTGAAGTTTTTTAGCTAACCAACAATGTGAAGATGTATTTTCAGAGTTTCTATCAGTAAGTTTTAGTTTAGAGCAGTGGGAATTATCCACTGAACCTATTTGTAATGATGGAAATGCCAGACAGGGATGCTGTCTCAGTAAAGCCATAGCTGGGCAAAAACTTTGTCCATTTGGCTGGAAGAGAGAACAGGGATGCTGTTTCTCTTGAGTTGGAGCAGGGCAGGGATGCTGTCCTATGAGCTCCACACTAGGGCAGGGATGCTGTCCTAAGTGTTGTGAGGCAGTACAGGGTTTCTGCACTAAAGTTTCTCTGGGAGGGTTGGAGGGATGCTCCATGTTAACTAAAATGGTGCTCTTTTTGTCACCAATGTTAGTTATCCCACAGAGAGGTACTTCTACCTCAGGGAGTCCAGCTATGCCAGCTGATGATTCCCTTGGAACAGGTGCTACCCCAGGAGAGGTTTCTCCCACCACAGGAATGGTATCCTGAATGGTAGGGTGGTTAGGGGATACTGTGATACCCTTTTTACCTGTTGATGGAGAGGGATCCTGAGTTTTCAGGCCTTCTCTCCTTTGCTTTTTCATTTCACTTGAAATGAGAGGGAACAATTCCTCAGGGATGCCCAGCATGGCTGCATGGGCATAAAACTCTACATCAGCCCAACCTGAGGCCTCTAGGTCATTACCTAAGAGACAGTCTACAGGTAAGCTAGGTGATACCACCACCTGCTTAGGGCCAGTAACTCCACCCCAACTAAACTGAATTATTGCTAAGGGAAGAAACTTAGTGGAGTTATGGACATCAATAATCTTATACTGTTGTCCAATGATGTGTTGTTCAGGAGGCACTAGGTTTTCAGTCACCAAAGTGAAACTGGCACCTGTGTCCCTGTAGGCCAAGGCCTCAACACCATTTATTGAAACTGTCTGCCTGTACTTATCCATTGTAAGGGGACAAGCAGCCAGTGTGGCAAGGCCAATGCCACTAGGTGTGACAGAAACTGTCTTGGGACTGATTACATCAGTTTCCACTATGGACCCATAAGTGAACCCAACTACACCCTTTGCTTGACTGTTGCCAGCAGTCCCACCACTAGTACCACTACTGCTAGGGGCACTAGAGCTTGATGTATTAGTGGTGGTAGGCTCAGGGGGTTTACCTGGACAGGACTTATCCCCTGGCCTATGGCCTCTGTTTTTACACACAAAGCACCAAGGCTTTTTAATGTGTGCAGGTTGGGAAGAAGAGGAAGAATTTGTTTTATCCCCACCCTCTGAAGAGTGTTTAAGATTTGAGGTGGGATCTTTGGTTTTACCCTTATCCCCATGCTTATCTTGAGATTTTTCACCATCTTTCTTCTTATTGCCATCTTTGTCACCCCCTGTATGAACTTTTCTGTTCACCCTTGTTCTGACCCATTTGTCTGCCTTCTTTCCCAATTCTTGGGGAGAGGTCAGATCAGAGTCTACCAGGTACTGGTGCAACAAATCAGACACACAATTATTAAGTATATGCTCTCTCAGGATTGTGTTATAAAGGCTTTCATAATCAGTAACTTTACTGCCATGTAACCACCCCTCCAAGGCCTTCACTGAATGGTCAATGAAATCAACCCAGTCTTGTGAAGACTCCTTTTTTGTCTCTCTGAACTTTATCCTGTACTGTTCAGTGGTTAAGCCATAACCATCCAGGAGTGCATTCTTAAGAACTGTAAAATTATTGGCATCATTTTCTTTCACTGTAAGGAGCCTATCCCTACCTTTTCCACTAAATGATAGCCATAGGATAGCAGCCCACTGCTTTTGAGGGACATCCTGTACAGCACAGGCCCTCTCAAGTGCAGCAAACCACTTGTTAATGTCATCCCCCTCCTTATAAGGGGGAACTATCTTGTGCAGATTCCTGGAATCATGCTCTTTTGCAGGATGACTATGGGGAATACTGCTGCTGCCACCATGGGTATCTAAACCCAACTTCTGTCTTTCCCTCTCTATTTCTAAAGACTGTCTATCCAAATCCAGCTGTTGCTTCTTGAGCTTCAGTCTGGTTTGTTCCACTCTCAATCTATTGAGCTCCCTTTCTAACAATCTGTCATCAGGGTGGGTGGGAGGGACATTTCTAGATACAGAGGTATGATGGGAATGAACAGAAGGAGACCTGTCCCTTACAGAGGGCACCCTAACAGCTTGGCTACCAGTATAATGTGAGAGCACATCATCAGTATGATGTGATTCAACCTCTGTACCAACTATGCTAGACTGTCTAGTAATGGGCAGGCTGAGAAGTTTCTTTCCTGAACCTTTTCCTGGGGGAGTCCCTGGATCAGATTGAGAACCATTAGCTACTTTTTCTACAGATTGGGCACTTATGGCCTTATCCTGTACTCTAAGCATATTAATTAACAGTTCTAAGGAAGGATTCTTCCCTACACTCAAACCTCTCTCTATGCAGAGACTCCTTGCTCCTTTCCAGCTAAGGTGATCATATGCAAGTTTGGACAGTTCAACTTTTTGGCCTGTGCCAGACATTTTTAGAGAGAGTTAAAGTGATAGACAAAGCGAAAAAAAAGTTTTCAGAACTTTTTGGAAAGACAGAAAAAAAACTTTTTAAACTTTTAAGAACTTTTTGAAAGTTTAGAAGTACTTTTCAGCACTTAGAAAAGAGTGAAAAGAGGAAATGCAAAACTTTTTGGCTATGTGTATATACACTGACCTTGTTTTGTATATTTTTCTCTTATGAAAAGTACAATGACAAGAGTGGTAAGTAGTCTCAAAGCACTTATCCCACCGCTGCACAACCAATGTAGGAGGCTGGACTGGCTTGTAGTGAGTACCAAGGGGTACTTGCACCTTGCACCAGGCCCAGTTATCCCTTATTAGTGTATAGGGTGTCTAGCAGCTTAGGCTGATAGATAATGGTAGCTTAGCAGAGCAGCTTAGGCTGAACTAGGAGACGTGTGAAGCTACTACAGTACCACTTAGTGTCATATGCACAATATCATAAGAAAACACAATACACAGTTATACTAAAAATAAAGGTACTTTATTTTTATGACAATATGCCAAAGTATCTTAGAGTGTACCCTCAGTGAGAGGATAGGAAATATACACAAGATATATATACACAATAGCAAAAATATGCAGTATAGTCTTAGAAAACAGTGCAAACAATGTATAGTTACAATAGGATGCAATGGGGAAACATAGGGATAGGGGCAACACAAACCATATACTCCAAAAGTGGAATGCTAACCACGAATGGACCCCAAACCTATGTGACCTTGTAGAGGGTCGCTGGGACTATCAGAAAATAGTGAGAGTTAGAAAAATAACCCTCCCCAAGACCCTGAAAAGTGAGTGCAAAGTGCACTAAAGTTCCCCTAAGGACAAAATAGTCGTGTTAGAGGGAGAATGCAAGGAAAACACAAATCAGCAATGCAACAACGATGGATTCCTGTCTGACGGTACCTGTGGAACAAGGGGACCAAGTCCAAAAGTCACAAGCAGCTCGGAGATGGGCAGATGCCCAAGAAATGCCAGCGGTTGGTGCAAAGAAGCTCTTACTAGGCTGAAGAACTGTGAATACTGCAGGAACGACAAGGGATAGAGACTTTCCCTTTGGAGGATGGATCCCCCACGCCTTGGAGAGTCGTGCAGAAGTGTTTTCCCGCCGAATGGACGCCAACAAGCCTTGCTACACGCAAATCGTGCGTTTGGCGTTTTTGGACGCTGCTGGGGCCCAGGAGGGACCAGAAGGTCGCAAATTGGACCTGCAGAGAGAGGGGACGTCGAGCAAGACAAAGAGCCCTCACTGAAGCAGGTAGCACCCGGAGAAGTGCCAGAAACAGGCACTACGAGGATGCGTGAAACGGTGCTCGCCGAAGTTGCACAAAGGAGTCCCACGTCGCCGGAGACCAACTTAGAAAGTCGTGCAATGCAGGTTAGAGTGCCGTGGACCCAGGCTTGGCTGTGCACACAGGATTTCCGCCGGAAGTGCACAGGGGCCGGAGAAGATTGCAAAGTCGCGGTTCCCAGCAATGCAGCCCAGCGAGGTGAGGCAAGGACTTACCTCCACCAAACTTGGGCTGAAGAGTCACTGGACTGTGGGGGTCACTTGGACGGTGTCGCTGGATTCGAGGGACCTCACTCGTCGTGCTGAGAGGAGACCCAAGGGACCGGAGATGCAGCTTTTTGGTGCCTGCGGTTGCAGGGGGAAGATTCCGTCGACCCACGGGAGATTTCTTCGGAGCTTCTGGTGCAGAGAGGAGGCAGACTACCCCCACAGCATGCACAAGCAGGAAAACAGTCGAGAAGGCGGCAGGATCAGCGTTACAGAGTTGCAGTAGTCGTCTTTGCTACTATGTTGCAGGTTTGCAGGCTTCCAGCGCGGTCAGCGGTCGATTCCTTATCAGAAGGTGAAGAGGGAGATGCAGAGGAACTCGGCTGAGCTCATGCATTCGTTATCTAAAGTTTCCCCAGAGACAGAGACCCTAAATAGCCAGAAAAGAGGGTTTGGCTACCTAGGAGAGAGGAGAGGCTACTAACACCTGAAGGAGCCTATCACAAGGAGTCTCTAACGTCACCTGGTGGCACTGGCCACTCAGAGCAGTCCAGTGTGCCAGCAGCACCTCTGTTTCCAAGATGGCAGAGGTCTGGAGCACACTGGAGGAGCTCTGGACACCTCCCAGGGGAGGTGCAGGTCAGGGGAGTGGTCACTCCCCTTTCCTTTGTCCAGTTTCGCGCCAGAGCAGGGGCTAAGGGGTCCCTGAACCGGTGTAGACTGGCTTATGCAGAATTGGGCACATCTGTGCCCAACAAAGCATTTCCAGAGGCTGGGGGAGGCTACTCCTCCCCTGCCTTCACACCATTTTCCAAAGGGAGAGGGTGTTACACCCTCTCTCAGAGGAAGTTCTTTGTTCTGCCATCCTGGGCCAGGCCTGGCTGGACCCCAGGAGGGCAGATGCCTGTCTGAGGGGTTGGCAGCAGCAGCAGCTGCAGTGAAACCCCAGGAAGGGCAGTTTGGCAGTACCAGGGTCTGTGCTACAGACCACTGGGATCATGGAATTGTACCAACAATGCCAGGATGGCATAGAGGGGGCAATTCCATGATCATAGACATGTTACATGGCCATATTCGGAGTTACCATGGTGAAGCTACATATAGGTAGTGACCTATATGTAGTGCACGCGTGTAATGGTGTCCCCGCACTCACAAAGTTCAGGGAATTGGCTCTGAACAATGTGGGGGCACCTTGGCTAGTGCCAGGGTGCCCTCACACTAAGTAACTTTGCACCTAACCTTTACCAGGTAAAAGTTAGACATATAGGTGACTTATAAGTTACTTAAGTGCAGTGTAAAATGGCTGTGAAATAACGTGGACGTTATTTCACTCAGGCTGCAGTGGCAGGCCTCGGTAAGAATTGTCAGAGCTCCCTATGGGTGGCAAAAGAAATGCTGCAGCCCATAGGGATCTCCTGGAACCCCAATACCCTGGGTACCTCAGTACCATATACTAGGGAATTATAAGGGTGTTCCAGTAAGCCAATGTAAATTGGTAAAATTGGTCACTAGCCTGTTAGTGACAATTTAAAAGTAATGAGAGAGCATAACCACTGAGGTTCTGGTTAGCAGAGCCTCAGTGAGACAGTTAGGCACCACACAGGGAACATATACATGCACACCTATGAGCACTGGGGCCCTGTGTGACAGGGTCCCAGTGACACATACATATAGGCCACAAACTTATGAGCACTGGGGTCCTGACCAGCAGGATCCCAGTGACACATAACAAACATACTGAAAACATAGTGTTTTCACTATGAGCACTGAGGCCTGGCTATCAGGATCCCAGTGAGACAGTGAAAACAGTGACAAACACTCTGACATACACTCACAAACAGGCCAAAAGTGGGGGTAACAAGGCTAGAAAGAGGCTACCTTCTCACACTTAGGTTTAGCATCTTCTGACAATTTGATCTGCCAATACCCTGCAGTCAAGTCAAAAGTGCTTAGATACTTGGCAGATGCCAGTGTATCTATGAGCTCATCTGCCCTGGGTATAGGGTGAGCATCAGTTTTGGTTACCAAGTTGAGACCTCTATAGTCTACACAAAACCGCATTTCTTTCTTTCCATCTTTGGAATGGGGTTTTGGTACCAGTGCCACAGGAGAAGCCCATGGACTGTCAGAGTGCTCAACCACTCCCAGTTCTAACATTTTCTGGACCTCTTGCTTTATGCAGTCCCTGACATGGTCAGGCTGCCTATAGATCTTACTTTTGACAGGTAAACTGTCTCCAGTATCTATAGTGTGCTCACACCAAGAAGTGGTACCTGGCACAGTAGAGAAGAGTTCAGAGAATTGATCTAGGAGATTTATGCAATTGTCTTTCTGCTCAGCAGTAAGACAATCAGCCAAAACTACACCTTCCACAAGAGCATCTTGTTCTGTGGAAGAGAAGAGATCAGGTAGAGGATCACTGTCTTCTTCCTGTCCCTCATCAGTTGCCATGAGCAGGGTGAGATCAGCCCTGTCATAGTAGGGTTTCAGGCGGTTGACATGGAGTACTCTAAGGGGACTCCTGGCAGTGCCTAAGTCAACTAAATAGGTGACTTCTCCCTTCTTTTCAACAATTGTGTGGGGACCACTCCATTTATCTTGGAGTGCTCTTGGGGCCACAGGCTCCAAGACCCACACTTTCTGCCCTGGTTGGTACTGAACCAAAACAGCCTTCTGATCATGCCATTGCTTCTGGAGCTCTTGGCTGGCCTGAAGGTTTTTACTGGCCTTTTTCATGTACTCAGCCATCCTTGATCTGAGGCCAAGTACATAATCCACAATATCCTGCTTAGTAGCTTTTAAAGGTTGTTCCCAAACCTCCTTTACAAGTGTGAGTGGACCCCTAACAGGGTGTCCAAAAAGAAGTTCAAAGGGGCTGAAGCCCACTCCTTTCTGGGGTACCTCCCTGTAGGCAAAAAGGAGGCATGGTAGAAGGATATCCCATCTCCTGCGGAGTTTTTCAGGGAGACCCATAATCATGCCTTTGAGAGTTTTATTAAATCTCTCCACCAGTCCATTTGTTTGTGGATGATAGGGTGTTGTGAACTTGTACGTTACACCACACTCCTTCCACATGGCCTTTAAGTATGCAGACATGAAATTGCTTCCCCTGTCTGATACCACTTCCTTTGGGAAGCCCACCCTGGAAAATATTCCCAGGAGGGCCTTTGCCACTGCAGGTGCTGTAGTGGTCCTTAAAGGAATAGCTTCAGGATATCTTGTGGCATGGTCCACTACCACCAAGATAAATCTATTGCCTGAAGCAGTAGGAGGGTCAAGGGGGCCAACTATGTCAACCCCTACCCTTTCAAAGGGAACCCCAACCACAGGCAGTGGGATAAGGGGTGCCTTTGGGGTGCCACCTGTCTTGCCACTGGCTTGACAGGTTTCACAGGACTTACAAAATTCCTTTGTGTCCTCAGACATCCTAGGCCAATGAAACAATGGAACCAATCTGTCCCAAGTTTTCATTTGACCCAGGTGTCCAGCTAGGGGAATGTCATGTGCCAGTGTTAGGAAGAACTTTCTGTACTCCTGAGGAATCACTAATCTCCTGGCAGCTCCAGGTTTAGGATCCCTATGCTCAGTGTACAAGAGGTTGTCCTCCCAGTAAACTCTGTGAGAGTCACTGACATCCCCATTAGCCTGTTTGACAGCTTGCTGTCTGAGACCCTCTAATGTGGGACAGGTTTGCTGTGCCACACTCAGCTCCTCTCTGGCAGGCCCCCCTTCACCCAAAAGCTCAGCAGTGTCTGCTTCCAGCTCCTCTGGTGTAGGTTCTGCACAGGGAGGGAATTCTTCTTCCTCAGAAGTTGAATCCACTGTAGAGGGAGGGATAGTAGGAAGTGGTTTGCTTCTACTAGCCCTAGCTTTAGGGAGCACTTGGTCCATTGTTCCAGGATCCAAGCTTCCCTGTCCTTTTTGCTTTTTGGCCTGAGCCATTGTCAAAGCAAAAATATGCCCTGGGATGCCCAGCATTGCTGCATGGGCCTCCAACTCCACATCTGACCAAGCTGATGTCTCCAAATCATTTCCTAGTAGACAGTCTACAGGTAAATCTGTGGCTACCACAACTTTCTTTGGACCAGTAACCGCCCCCAGTTGAGATTAACAACAGCCATGGGGTGGCTAAGTGTGTTGTTGTGAGCATCGGTTACTTGGTACTGGTGACCAAGTAGGTGTTGTTCAGGGTGGACCAGTTTCTCTATGACCATAGTCACACTGGCACCAGTGTCCCTGTAGGCCTGAACCTCAACACCATTTATTAGGGGTAGTTGCTTGTACTTATCCATATTAAGGGGACAAGCAACTAAGGTGGCTAAATCAATAGCCCCCTCAGAGACTAACACAGCCTCTGTGGCCTCCCTAACAAGGCCAACCCCAACTAAGTTACCAATAGTGAGCCCAGCTACTCCCTTGGATTGGCTATTAGTAGGTTTGCTCCCACCACCACTGCTATTAGTAGGGACACTAGGGGTAGCAGTAGGGGTTGTAGTGGTAGGAGCATTGGTGCTTTTCTTTGGACAACTGGGATCTGTTGTCCAATGGCCTTTTATTTTACATAAATAGCACCATGGTTTCTTTTCCTTGTTCTGATTAAAAGAGGATTTGGGTCCACCACCCCCACCAGAGTGTTTTTGTGGGCCTGATGAAGACTCATTTTTAGATTTGTCCCCACCCTTGTCAGAAGACTTACCATCCTTCTTTGTGTTGCCATCTTTGTCACCCCCAGTATGAACTTTTCTGTTCACTCTTGTTCTGAGCCATTTGTCTGCCTTCTTTCCCAATTCTTGGGGAGAGGTCAGATCAGAGTCCACCAAGTACTGGTGCAGCAAATCAGACACACAATTATTAAGAATATGCTCTCTCAGGATCAAGTTATACAGGCTGACATAATCAGTAACTTTACTGCCATGTAACCACCCCTCCAAGGCCTTCACTGAATGGTCAATAAAATCAACCCAGTCTTGTGAAGACTCCTTTTTGGTCTCTCTGAACTTTATCCTGTACTGTTCAGTGGTTAAGCCATAACCATCCAGGAGTGCATTCTTTAGAACTTGGAAATTATTAGCATCATTTTCTTTCACAGTAAGGAGCCTATCCCTACCTTTTCCACTAAATGATAGCCATAGGATAGCAGCCCACTGCCTTTGAGGGACATCCTGTACAACACAGGCCCTCTCAAGTGCAGCAAACCACTTGTTAATGTCATCCCCCTCCTTGTAAGGGGGAACTATCTTGTGCAGATTCCTGGAATCATGCTCTTTTGCAGGATGACTATGGGGAATACTGCTGCTGCCACCATGGGTTTCTAAACCCAGTTTCTGTCTCTCCTTCTCTACTTCTAAAGTCTGTCTATCCAAATCCAGCTGTTGCTTCTTGAGCTTCAGTCTGGTTTGTTCCACTCTCAATCTATTGAGTTCCCTTTCTAACAATCTGTCATCAGGGTGGGTGGGAGGGACATGTCTTGAAACAGAAGTATGGTGAGAATGGACAGAAGGAGACCTGTCCCTTACAGAAGCCACCCTAACAGCTTGGCTAACAGAAACATCACTACCAGTATGGTGAGAATAAATGCTTTTGCTATGATGTGAGACAACACTTTTTATATGGTGTGGCTCATCATCATTACCAACTATGCTAGACTGTCTAGTAATGGGCAGGCTAGGAAGTTTCTTTCCGGAATCTTTTCCTGGGGGAGTCCCTGGATCAGATTGAGAACCATTAGCTACTTTTTCACCAGATTGGGCACTTATGGCCTTATCCTGTACTCTAAGCATGTTAATTAACAGTTCTAAGGAAGGATTCTTCCCTACACTCAAACCTCTCTCTATGCAGAGATTCCTTGCTCCTTTCCAGCTAAGGTGATCATATGCAAGTTTGGACAGATCAACATTTTGGCCTGTGCCAGACATTTTTAGAGAGAGTTAAAGTGATAGTAAAAGATAAAAAGTTTGTCCGAGCTTTTAGAAAGACAGAGAAAAAAACTTTTTAAACTTTTTAGAACTTTTTAGAAAGTTAGAAGTACTTTTCAGCACTTAGAAAAGAGTGAAAAGAGGAAATGCAAAACTTTTTGGCCATGTGTATATACACTGACCTTGTTTTGTATATTTTTCTCTTATGAAAAGTACAATGACAAGAGTGGTAAGTAGTCTCAAAGCACTTATCCCACCACTGCACAACCAATGTAGGAGGCTGGACTGGCTTGTAGTGAGTACCAAGGGGTACTTGCACCTTGCACCAGGCCCAGTTATCCCTTATTAGTGTATAGGGTGTCTAGCAGCTTAGGCTGATAGATAATGGTAGCCTAGCAGAGCAGCTTAGGCTGAACTAGGAGACGTGTGAAGCTACTACAGTACCACTTAGTGTCATATGCACAATATCATAAGAAAACACAATACACAGTTATACTAAAAATAAAGGTACTTTATTTTTATGACAATATGCCAAAGTATCTTAGAGTGTACCCTCAGTGAGAGGATAGGAAATATACACAAGATATATATACACAATAGCAAAAATATGCAGTATAGTCTTAGAAAACAGTGCAAACAATGTATAGTTACAATAGGATGCAATGGGGAAACATAGGGATAGGGGCAACACAAACCATATACTCCAAAAGTGGAATGCGAACCACGAATGGACCCCAAACCTATGTGACCTTGTAGAGGGTCGCTGGGACTATTAGAAAATAGTGAGAGTTAGAAAAATAACCCTCCCCAAGACCCTGAAAAGTGAGTGCAAAGTGCACTAAAGTTCCCCTAAGGACAAAGAAGTCGTGTTAGAGGAATAATGCAGGAAAGACACAAACCAGCAATGCAACAACTGTGGATTTCCAATCTAGGGTACCTGTGGAACAAGGGGACCAAGTCCAAAAGTCACAAGCAAGTCGGAGATGGGCAGATGCCCAGGAAATGCCAGCTGCTGGTGCAAAGAAGCTTCTACGGGACAGAAGAAGCTGAGGTTTCTGCAGGAACGAAAAGGGCTAGAGACTTCCCCTTTGGTGGACCGATTCCACTCGCCGTGTAGAGTCGTGCAGAAGTGTTTTCCCGCCAAAAGAACGCCAACAAGCCTTGCTAGCTGCAAATCGTGCGGTTAGCATTTTTGGACGCTGCTGAGGCCCAGGAGGGACCAGGAGGTCGCAATTTAGACCAGCAGAGAGAAGGGATGTCCAGCAAGACAAGGAGCGCTCTCAGAAGCAGGTAGCACCCTGAGAAGTGCCAGAAACAGGCACTACGAAGATGCGTGAAACTGTACTCGCCGAAGTTGCACAAAGGAGTCCCATGTCGCCGGAGACCAACTTAGAAAGTCGTGCAATGCAGGTTAGAGTGCCGTGGACCCAGGCTTGGCTGTGCACGAAGGATTTCCGCCGGAAGTGCACAGGGGCCGGAGTAGCTGCAAAGTCGCGGTTCCCAGCAATGCAGCCCAGCGAGGTGAGGCAAGGACTTACCTCCACCAAACTTGGACTGAAGAGTCACTGGACTGTGGGGGTCACTTGGACAGAGTCGCTGGATTCGAGGGACCTCGCTCGTCGTGCTGAGAGGAGACCCAAGGGACCGGTAAAGCAGCTTTTTGGTGCCTGCGGTTGCAGGGGGAAGATTCCGTCGACCCACGGGAGATTTCTTCAGAGCTTCTGGTGCAGAGAGGAGGCAGACTACCCCCACAGCATGCACAAGCAGGAAAACAGTCGAGAAGGCGGCAGGATCAGCGTTACAGAGTTGCAGTAGTCGTCTTTGCTACTATGTTGCAGGTTTGCAGGCTTCCAGCGCGGTCAGCAGTCGATTCCTTATCAGAAGGTGAAGAGAGAGATGCAGAGGAACTCGGATGAGCTCTTGCATTCGTTATCTGAAGTTTCCCCAGAGACAGAGACCCTAAATAGCCAGAAAAGAGGGTTTAGCTACTTAGGAGAGAGGATAGGCTACTAACACCTGAAGGAGCCTATCAGAAGGAGTCTCTGACGTCACCTGGTGGCACTGGCCACTCAGAGCAGTCCAGTGTGCCAGCAGCACCTCTGTTTCCAAGATGGCAGAGGTCTGGAGCACACTGGAGGAGCTCTGGACACCTCCCAGGGGAGGTGTAGGTCAGGGGAGTGGTCACTCCCCTTTCCTTTGTCCAGTTTCGTGCCAGAGCAGGGCTAAGGGGTCCCCTGAACCGGTGTAGACTGGCTTATGCAGAATTGGGCACATCTGTGCCCAACAAAGCATTTCCAGAGGCTGGGGGAGGCTACTCCTCCCCTGCCTTCACACCATTTTCCAAAGGGAGAGGGTGTAACACCCTCTCTCAGAGGAAGTTCTTTGTTCTGCCATCCTGGGCCAGGCCTGGCTGGACCCCAGGAGGGCAGATGCCTGTCTGAGGGGTTGGCAGCAGCAGCAGCTGCAGTGAAACCCCAGGAAGGGCAGTTTGGCAGTACCAGGGTCTGTGCTACAGACCACTGGGATCATTGGATTGTGCCAACTATGCCAGGATGGCATAGAGGGGGCAATTCCATGATCATAGACATGTTACATGGCCATATTCGGAGTTACCATTGTGAAGCTACATATAGGTAGTGACCTATATGTAGTGCACGCGTGTAATGGTGTCCCCGCACTCACAAAGTTCAGGGAATTGGCTCTGAACAATGTGGGGGCACCTTGGCTAGTGCCAGGGTGCCCTCACACTAAGTAACTTTGCACCTAACCTTTACCAGGTAAAGGTTAGACATATAGGTGACTTATAAGTTACTTAAGTGCAGTGTAAAATGGCTGTGAAATAACGTGGACGTTATTTCACTCAGGCTGCAGTGGCAGACCTGTGTAAGAATTGTCAGAGCTCCCTATGGGTGGCAAAAGAAATGCTGCAGCCCATAGGGATCTCCCGGAACCCCAATACCCTGGGTACCTCAGTACCATATACTAGGGAATTATAAGGGTGTTCCAGTAAGCCAATGTAAATTGGTAAAAATGGTCACTAGCCTGTTAGTGACAATTTGGAAAGAAATGAGAGAGCATAACCACTGAGGTTCTGATTAGCAGAGCCTCAGTGAGACAGTTAGTCACTACACAGGTAACACCTTCAGGCACACTTATGAGCACTGGGGTCCTGGGTTACCAGGGTCCCAGTGACACATACAACTAAAACAACATATATACAGTGAAAAATGGGGGTAACATGCCAGGCAAGATGGTACTTTCCTACAAAGGCACATTGTTATAACTTATGTATAGTGTATATACTCACATATTCATATATTATAACCTGTAGTATAGATATTACTCAATGTTATAAAAATAATATAATTCTTTTAACTTTATGAGTTTACAGTTTGCTGTGTAGTGTGGTACATTCACTAATGGTACACTCCAGGTGGCTCCTTAGAATGTAGGGGTAATGGAATACCCGGGAGCTCACCTTAGAATGTTGATGTGGGAGTTGTGAGGAGCTGGAGCAGCGAGATGGTGTATAAGGAGTTCTTCTAATAAACAGAATTTTCAACTGATTTATGCTGTGTTCATAACACACATGTTGTCTGAGGGCCAAGTTGTGCAACAAGCAGCATGTCACTACTATCCGGCAGACCTTCTTAGGTGAGTAGCACAGGGATCCACCTTTCAGATGGAGGCACCGGTTCCTGGCCTTCAGGAGGCCAAAGGTCCTTTCAATGATCCTCTGGTTCACCCATGGGCCTCATTATAACATTCTTCTGCCCTTGTCCTGGCATTCCTCAGTGGGGTCAGCAGCCATGATAGGTTTGGGTAACCAGAGTCATCTGCAAATATTGAGGGACAACATTTAGCCACACACTATCCTATATGGCCAATACCATTGATATACACCAACATATACTGGGTGGGAACCCGGGCTCACCTATTAACCACACTCTGTGCCTCTGTAGTTTGCCCATCAAAATTGGGATTCTGCTATTCCTCAGGACAAAGGCATCATGCACCGACCCAGGATAATTAGTATTGACGTGGGAGATATACTGGTCCACCAAGCACACCATCTGCACATTCATAGAGTGGAAACTCTTACAATTCCTGAACACCTGTTCATTCTGGGGTAGGGGGGACACAAATGCAATATGTTTTCCATCAATTGCCCTATTTATTTTGGAGATATGTCCCATTGCATAAAACTCTGCCTTCACAGTGGCCAAATCCTTAACCTGGGGAAATGCTATGTAGCTGCTATGTAGCTGCACATGAGTTTAATCAGGGCAGACAACACTCTTGTCAGCACTATTGAGAACATTAGCGGTGACATTCCTGTTGCCAAGCCCACTGTCACTTGGAAAGAACCAGTTGCCAGGAAATGGAGCACTGATAGCACTTGCACAAGAGGGGGATCCCAGTGGTGTGACAGATAGCAGATATCAGGTCAGGCTCCAATTGGGCACACAGCTCTGTGATTGTGGCCCTGTCAAGTCTGTGGGTGAGGATGATGTGCCTGTCCTCCAGTGTAGCCAAGTCCACCAGGGGTCTGTACACCAGGATATGTCTCCATCTCCTATTCATCTGCAGTGGTAGGAATCTAAGAGACAAAAGAATGAGGAGGCTGTCACAAACTGAACAATGGAGCCACAGCAGTGGTCCGCACTGTGCAAACAGTGTACAGTGTAATTTGTCAAGTATGCGCCTATTTCTCCTGTTACGCAGCATATTTCCATAGGCCCCCCCTCCGAAATGGTGAACGCCTGTCCTGTGTGGAGGGACAGGGAAATTCCACTGATGTTGTGCGCCATTACGGGAGGCGGTCGGGAACCGCCTTGCAATTCCTCATTGGTTATAATTGGGCCCTATGGGTTACAGTGGCCAATAGTGATCTACGCCGGTGGTGACGGTATGCACCGCCGCAGACGTGACCACCATTTTCTATCTGTTTTGTTTCCTGACCTTCCATAGGAGAAGACCTACACTGCATGTGCTGCTGTGACCTGTGTCTGGAACCTACTATGGCTCGTGTGATCAGGGAAAGGGCCCCAGCATTCACTTCAGAGGAATTAGAGAGACTGGTGGATGGGACCCTACCCCAGCAATCTAATGCATTCCTGGAGGGCATTCACAGGGGATTGGTGGCCCAACAGAGATCGATCCAGGCTCTGGCCTCCTCTCTGATGGAAGCCATTGACCCTGTTTCAACTATCCCCCCTTCAACTTCCACTTCCCAGTCCCATTTTCCTCAGCCCCAACCCATCCCATGCACACAGCCAGAGGAGCATGCACACAAGACAACACCCAAGAGTATCACAGGCAAACACAAGCACCACACTTCATCCCACAGGCACTCACACAAACAATATTCATTTGCAGACACAACAACATCCACTATTTACACTGTTTCCCACTCCTCTTTCTCCTCCACCTCCCACCCAGTTACTTCCACACTCACACCTGCATGCACTACATCATCATCCACTACCAGCATCATCATCACACCAAGCAGAACCCATATCTCACTGGCAGACACCTCAACAACATCCCTGCATACGTCCCCTGTTTCCTCTCCCACCATGTCTGTCCCTGTAGGAGGCTGGCCTGTCTTATGGTGGGTACCTGATGGTACTTACACCATGTGCCAGGACCAGTTATCCCTTATTAGTAGATTAGTAGTGTTCTAGCAGCTTAGGCTGATAGAGGTAGCTATAGCAGAGCATCTTAAGCTGAACTAGGAGACATTGCAAAGCCCCTACTATACCACTTATATCATATACCACTATATGATAAGAATCACAATACTCAGAGTTAATAAAAATAAAGGTACTTTATTTTGGTGACAATGTGCCAAAAATATCTCAGAGGATATACTCCCTTAGGAGGTAAGTAAAATACACAAAATATATGCACAAACCAAAATCAGGTCAGTAAACAGTTAGAAAAATAGTGCAAACACTGTAGAATACAATAGGATGCAATAGGCCTGGGGGCAGCACAAACCATATACTAAGAAAGTAGAATGCGAACCACTTAGGTACCCTTGGCTTAGTGTAGTGTGTAGAGGGTCACTGGGAGTGTAAGAAAACACTAAGGGTGTCCAAGATACCCCACCCCAAGACCCTGAAAAGTAGGAGTAAAGTGATACTACTTTCCCAGAAACACACTAACGTCGTGATAGGAGGAGCTCTGAAGACGGATTCCTGGACCTGAGGACCTGTAAAGGAAGGGGACCAAGACCAAGAGTCATGGAAGTGTCCAGTGGGGGCAGGAGCCCACTAAACCCCAGACGAAGATGCAAAATGGCTGCCTTAGGATGGAAGAAGCTGAAGATTCTGCAACAACAAAAGGTGCTAGGAACTTCTCCTTTGTGCAGAAGATGTCCCACTGAGTGCTGGAGGATGCAGAGCTGATTCTTTGGAGAAAGACTGCAAACAAGCCTTGCTAGCTACAAAGGCCGCGGTTTGAAGAAAAAGGGTGCTGCCTGGGCCCAGAATGGACCAGGGGGTCTCCACTTGCACGAGGAGACAGAGGGGGCCCTCTGCAACACAGAGAGCCCATGAACGAGAAGGCAGCACCCACAGAAGTACTTGAACACGAGTTCAAGAAAACTGAGCATGGCAGTCATCTCAACACTACAAAAGAGGGTCCCACAAAGCCGGTGGTCAACTCAACGAGTTGAGCAATACAGGACGGAGTGCTGGGGACCTGGGCCGTGCTGTGCATGAAGAATTCCTTGCAACAGTGAACAGAAGCCCTAGCAGCTGCAGTTGAGGCAGTACACATGATTACTGTCTAGAGAGGGGAGGCAAGGACTTGCCTCCTCCGAATTTTGACAGTTGGACCACTGGACAGTCGGGTCACTTAGGTCCACCACCTGTGTTCCAGGGGCGACACTCGTCAGGATGAGAGGGGTCCCAGAGTACCAGTGATGCTGAAGTTTGGTACCTGCTGGAGCAGGGGGAAGATTCCGTCGACCCACTGGAGATTTCTTTGTGGCTTCCATTGCAGAGTGAAGGCACACAACCCCTAGAGCATGCACCACCAGGAAACAGTTGAGAAAGCTGTCAGGATTAGGCGCTACAATGTCGCTGGTAGTCTTCTTTCTACTTTGTTGCAGTTTTGCAGGCATCCTGGAGCAGTCAGCGGTCAATCCTTGGCAGAAGTCGAAGAGGGAGATGCAGAGGAACTCTGGTGAATTCTTGCACATCGTTATCTGAGGAGGATTGGCAACCTAGAGAGGTAAGCACCTATCAGCAGGGGTCTCTGACGTTACCTGCTGGCACTGGCCACTAAGAGGCCTCCATTGTGTCCTCACACCTCTGGATTCAAGATGGCAGAGGTCTGGGACACACTGGAGGAGCTCTGGGCACAACCCCTGGGGTGGTGATGGGCAGGGTAGTGGTCACTCCCCTTTCCTTTGTCCAGTTTCGCACCAGAGCAGGGGTTGGGGGTTCCCTGAACCGGTGTAGACTGGCCTATGCAAGGAGGGCACCAAATGTGCCCTTCAAAGCATTTCCAGAGGCTGGGGAAGGCTACTTCACCCCAGCCCTTAACACCTATTTCCAAAGGGAGAGGGTATAACACCCTCTCTCAGAGGAAATCATTTGTTCTGCCTTCTTGGGACTGGGCTGCCCAGACCCCATTAGGGCAGAACCTTGTCTGTGTGTTGGCAGTAGCGGTAGCTGCAGAGAAAACCCCAGAGAGCTGGTTTGGCAGTACCTGGGGTCCATGCTGGAGCCCCGGGGATGCATGGGATTGGCACCTCAATACCATATTTGGCTTAGGGGGACAATTTCATGATCTTAAACATGTAACATGGCCATGTTCGGAGTTACCATTGTGAAGCTACACATAGATGTTGACCTATATGTAGATCACACGTGTAATGGTGTCCCCGCACTCACAAAGTCCGGGGAAATTGCCCTGAACAATGTGGGAGCACCTTGGCTAGTGCCAGGGTGCCCTCACACTTAATAACTTTGCACCTAACCTTCATTAAGTGAGGGTTAGACATATAGGTGACTTATAAGTTACTTAAGTGCAGTGTAAAATGGATGTGAAATAACGTGGACGTTATATCACTCAGGCTGCAGTGGCAGTCCTGTGTAAGAACTGTATGAGCACCCTATGGGTGGCAAAGGAAATGCTGCCGCCCATAGGGATCTCCTGGAACCCCAATACCCTGGGTTCCTAGGTACTATATACTAGGGAATTATAAGTGTGTTCCAGTGTGCCAATCAGAATTGGTGAAAATGGTCACTAGCCTGCAGTGACAATTTTAAAAGCAGAGAGAGCAGCATAAACACTGAGGTTATGGTTAGCAGATCCTCAGTGATACAGTTAGGTACCACACAGGGAACACAGGGATAGTAGGGTAAATGTACTCCTACTTTTCAGGGTCTTGGGGTGGGGTATCTTGGACACCCTTAGTGTTTTCTTACACTCCCAGTGACCCTCTACACACTACACTAGGCCTGGGGTCCATTTGTGGTTCGCATTCCACTTTTGGAGTATATGTTTTGTGTTGCCCAAGGGCCTATTGTCCCCTATTGCATTCTATTGTGTTATACAGTGTCTGCACTCCTTTTCTAACTGTTTACTTACCTGATTTTGGTTTGTGTGTATATTTTGTGTATTTTACTTACCGCCTTAGGGAGTATATCCTCTGAAATACTTTTGCCGTATTGTCACTAAAATAAAGTACCTTTATTTTTATTAATTCTGAGTATTGTGTTTCTTGTGATATAGTGCTATATGATATAAGTGGTATGGGGGGCGTGGCCAAGCCACCAAGCATGGCGGACGCGAGCTGTTAGAGCTCTGTGCCGCGTTCGGCTCATCCGCCATTGACAGAGGGGACTGGGGAGACACATTGCTCCCTGACGGGCCGGGTTGGAGCCTGGAAGACTTCGGGACCCACGTGTGCCGCGAGCAGACTCTTGGAGGCCCGCAGCGGCGAAGCTGCGCCCCGGCCGCGCGGGCCAGACCTGTGGGCTGGGCTGCGAAGCAGAGCTGCCGCGAGAAGAGGAGCAGCCAATGCAGCTTACCGGCGATCGCGACCTGGGGGGGAGGGACGTCCGCCCCCCCCGGCGGCAGGACAATGAGGTGAGCGTGCGGCCCGCGTGGGTCCTACACTGGGACTGGTGCTGGGCCCGGGTGGTGACTGTTGGCCCTCTGGGGAGCTGGCGGAGCCCGGGCGGCCTCTTCCCCCGCTTCTGACTGCGGCAATGGAAAGGGGACGAACGCCCCCTCGATGACCAAGACCCTGTGTGGAGGAGCGGTGACGGGGCCGCGGGGCTGAGATGCTCTGGGCCCCCGCTGGACCTGCGGAAATCAGCTGGCCTGCGCCTGCGTCGGCGCAGAACCCTGCCGACCTGCTGGGAACTCGCGGCAGCCACAGAGGACCCCAAAGACGGAAGTGAGTGGCGGGGGACCGAGGGAGAGGAGCCGCTTGCATGGGTTGCTCGTGCTGTTGCAGGAGGTGACCCACTACCCCCGGACAAGTGGGCCCGGCCCCTCTCCGATCATCTTGGGTACCTAAGCGAGCGAGGGCCGCACTGAAGTTTACAGAGCCAGCTGGTGGTCAGAAACACGTGGAGCGCTGCATGGGGGATGGCACTAGGTGCAATCCTCTACTGGACTGACTGCAGGGGGAGATCCACAGCGCAGAACTGAGTGTGACTACCGGTGGTGTTGCCTGGCGTCGAGTTGTGCGGACCTGCCGGTGTGCTACCCGCTTGTCCCACACTGTTCCAACTGAAATCAAATTGAAGCGCGGAACACACGTGGTGGCTGATAGGGCGGTGGGAGAAGATCCGGAGCTGGACAGAAACCCCCTAAGGCCTAGAACATGGCCGGAACAGGGCACCTACGCTCTGGTGCTGGAACCGGGAAACCACAGGACTGGATAATCCAAGACAGTCAAAAACTAGATGCACTGCTTGCCGCAGTGGAACGCATTGGAGACTCACTGGAGTGTGCCTGCACGTCGTTGGAAGCCAAGATAGACAAGGTGGCGCGTGACCTTGTCCTGCAACATGCGGACCACCGCAAGCTAATGGACAAAACCAGCGAGATCGAGGCCAAAGTAAATGAACTAACACCTGCGACTGCCCAACTGAAAATGGGAATGGAAGACATACAGGCCAGGGTGATGGAGCTGGAGCGCCGAATGGAGGACGCAGAAGGCCGCTCCAGAAGAAACAACATTTGTGTAGTGAACTTGCATGAAGGTACCGAAAGCCGGGATCTGGTGGCCTATCCGGAGAGTTGGCTGCGGGGGCTCGTACCAGAGGGCAAGCTTACCCCCTTCTTCACTGTGGAATGTGCCCACCGTATTCCGGCACGGTCGAGACTGCCGGGGAGTGCTCCGCGCCCATTTATCATTCACCTCCTCCACTATGCAGACAGAGACATTATACTACGAACAGTGAGAGCCGGCCCGCCTCCCTGAGTGGACGACGTGCAGATCTTGCTATTCCCAGACTATACCTTAGCGGTGCAAAGGGATCGGGCCTCCTACCTGCCTCTGAAACGTATGCTACGATCCCTTGGCCTAACTTACACTTTGCTATTTCCCGCCAGACTACCAGTTGTGGCGAAAAACAAAATGCACTTCTTCCCCACACCTGAGGCAGCATGGGAGTGGCTCGAGTCATCAGGACTGTCCTCTGGTGGCGCACCTGAACGAACTGGGCCGACACCCCGGGCCAAGCGCAGTCGAACCAGACAGGACTGAAGAAGAAACACAACTCACACTGGACCAACAAAATGCGCTCCAGACCTGGAACAACTAATTCAGGAGAGAAGGGAAGCGATCCACACTGCTGCAGTGATAAGTGCATCCCCCCTGGCCTCGGGATCAGACACAGAACATTCGCAGCCGGCCAGTGACCGTCCTCTCACACCGGACCACCTATTGGAATCAGGCCTCACCGGGGGGCCCCCGGTGACGCCAGCCACCGCAGACAAACTTTTTAACGGATCTTCGAACAATGTCGAGAGACTATACACCGTAGGAACTGCCCAACTAACGATACCTGCATAGGTGTGGTCTGAGAGATGAGCAGACAACGGACCTGATTGTGGAATGCATGCGTCGGACTACATATGGCTATGTGCGCACTAGATGGCGCGGTGCCCTACCTTGCACGCTGCGCTTCCTTGTGACTAGAGAATGTGAGACTTCCCCTATATTCTCTCTGTTATCTGCTACAGCCGGATAAAATGGCTTGTGGTTCAATTGCTCCTCTGCGAGTTTGGCCTATCCCCACAGTCCTACCAGTGGAGACACATAATGTATGGATGTGCGATTGCACGTTACTGTTTTCATTGTTGTGTTTGGGCGGTAACCTGTGGTCTATCTGCTCTGATGGCATTAGTTATGTTTTGTTGTTGCTGGTAGACACCTACTGAACCCCTGACTGTTGGTTGGGAGTGGAAGAATGACAGTGTGGCGCTGCACGGAGGGGTGGGGTGGGAAGAATTGAAAGAGAACTCATTGCCTATGATATGGCTACATACACAGCAATTACTTGGAATGTAAGAGGCATTCACACCTCCAAGCGGCGATATGCTATTTACTCTTACCTCAAAAGACATTCAATCCATTTGGCGTTTTTACAGGAGACACACCTAACGGGCCCTGAGATCCCCCGACTGCGCCAGCGCTGGAGAAGGCAATTGTATGCGACGGGTCACTCGGCATACGCCAGAGGTACACTAATTTGGATTAGAACTGGTACTCCCTTTGCGATGGAGGAGCAGATCGTGGACCCACAGGGTAGATTTGTGCTAGTTAAGGGAAGGCTGGCGGGCCACACGGTTGTATTAGGCTCTATACATGCCCCAAACACAGACCAGACTGCCTTTCTACATAATCTGTCTCAGCATCTGGCTGGCTGGAGTGGCCTTCCATGGCTGCTGGGGGGAGTCTTCAACAGCGTGCTTGACGTGGAATTGGACCGCTCCTTCCCCCCGCTGCCCACATTACCGGTGGTAACTGCCTCTTGCGGTCTGGTACACTGGACCCAACAATGGCAATTGGTTGACGTATGGCGTCAGCGACACAGGATGGACAGGGACTACTCCTTCTATTTTGCCCCACACTCCCTGCACGTGTGCCTAGACAGGATGCTTTGCACTGCGAGTTTCACCCCGGTAGTAGTGAACTCAGATTATCTGGGGCGCACACACTCGGACCATAACCCGCTGATTGCGCACCTATGCTGGGGATCCCCCCGTCTAGTTGTCCCCACTTAGAGACTGAGGCCGGAGCTACTGGAGGACGCTGCTTTCAGAGAGTCATTGAGTGCTATAATCCCAGAATTCTTTGAGCAAAACGACCGCACGGCCTCGTCGGGTTTGATAGAGTGGGATGCATTCAAGGTTTTCATCCGGGGGCACTGTCTGGGAGCTCAGTGTAATCTGCGCCGCTCTGTTGAACGCGATCTGACCCGGGTGGAGCGGGTCCTGTTACAACCAGAGGGGGAGGTAACTAACAATCAAGCTGAAGAGTCGAGACTGCCGGCAGTACGCACCGAACACCTGTCACTACTAGAGCGCCTGCGTTGTCCAAATTACACTGCACACTCCGCGAGAACCCATGCATCGTCCGACAAAGCGGCAAGCTCCTGGCCTAGCTGATCCATTGGGACTGTGAGAGGAAACCGATAGTGGAAATTCTCTCACACACAGGGGAACTGATACACACACCTGGGGAGATACAAGCCGAATTCACGAGACATTATGAGGCACTCTACGCTTCAAGGGCGCCTCCTGGGGGTGATTCCAGTGTTGAATTCCTTGCCAGAGTGGAGCTCCCACACTTAGAGGATGACCAGATTGAGGCACTTGAAACACCTCTCGACCTTGAAGAGATCAGATCTAGTATCCGTGAACTTGCTTCCGGCAAAACGTCGTCCCCGGATGGGTTGCCGTTTGACTTCTACAAGGCCTTCGCGATACAACTGGCACCCAGGCTGCTTCGTGTATATGAGGTGGATGAACAGGAGGGCGCTGCTGGTCTCCCTTCCCAAGCCTGTGAGGGATCCGGTGGATATGGGCTCGTATAGACCCTTGACAATGCTGAACACCGATTATAAAATATTAGCCAAAGTACTGGCGACGCGCCTTGCACCAAGCGTGCCGGGTCTAATACATCCCGACCAAAACGGGTTCGTACCGGCCAGGGACCCCTCCCACAATATCAGAAGGTTATTCTGGGTCATGCAATATGCGAGGCGTGATTGTCTGCGAGCGGGCTGCCTTGTCCTTGATCTGGAAAAGGCATTCGACTCTCTGGAATGGCCCTACTTGTTCAAAGTGTTACATCAGTTTGGTATGGGTACAACCTTTACTTGTCTAGTTAAACTACTATACACCAGACCGCTAGTCCGGGTGAGGCTGGGATCCGAGATATCGGAGACGATCCGGGTGCGCAGGGGTACGAGACAGGGGTGCCTTCCCTGACCGGTGTTATTCTCACTCGCTATGGAACCTCTAGCGGCGGCCTTGCGCAGAGAAGGGAGTAACTGGGTAATCCCTCTAGGGGATGGTCTACACATAGTGTCGCTGTATGCTGACGACCTCCTTCTATACTTTAGAGATGTCACGCAAATCCCACCTGGTGCTGGCTCGCTTCTACAACATTTTGCGTCGATATCCGGCCTCAGGGTCAATCGGTCCAAGTCGTGCCTCTTTCCCTTTGACCCAGGACTTTCAGATCCGGGACTTAATCTGACTGGGAGCCCTGTTCCGTGGCAACCATCCATGTTCAGATATTTGAGTCTACCACCACGAGGAAGATATATTTGAGGGAAACCTAGCAAGAGCGATGTCCTCAGTCAAGTCTCAAATGGTGTTTTGGAGGACATTACCACTCTCAGTAGCAGGCAGGATAGCACTCCTACAAATGGTGGTTCTCCCACGGCTCTTGTATTTTTTTTCTAACCTCCCGCACTACATTCCCCCCCCTGCTTCTTCAGGACACTGGAGACGGGACTGGGAATTCATCTGGAATGGCGGCCGTTGTAGAGTTGCCCTGAAAAAGCTGTACCTACCACCTGACAAGGGCGGACTAGTGGTCCCTAATCTGGAACACTATTACCTGGCGGCCCAGCTTCAGTGGATATCCAAGTGGCTAGCGGACGCTCAACTCGTGGACACAGCATCGGAGAGAAGACCATGGCCGCTCCAGCAGATACAACACTTATTTCACCCACTCACACATGCGCAGACCCCGTGGTAACTGTTTCTTAGAGTGGCCCACAGGAGTTTCCGCAGATCACTCCACCTCACGGAATCGGTGATCCCTTCTGCACTGGCTCTGGCGCTATCGGGCACACCAAGGGGCCCCGGAGTCACGTCAGACTCTGAGTTACGCACATGGCACGAAATAGAGTTGTACACACTGGGTGATCTTTATGAAGAAACCCAGTTGCTCCCTTTTGCCAGGCTCCAGGAGATGGGATTGCCACCTGGCCAGTTTCTATTATACTGCTCCTTGGTGAGGGCTCTGGGGTCCGGGTGGGGAGACATCTCGGTGGCTCCTCCTACTCACTTACTGATTCAGTATCTGCAGGTGGTGGGTCAGGGTCATCATTTGATTAGCTGGCTAGCAGATGCCCTGAGAGCCCAGACCGCCCTTGAGAACGAAACGCTACATGCGGCATGGGAAGCGGACACTGGCGATTCGATTGCAGTAGCGCGATGGAGGTCTGCTCTTTCAGATCACTTAACGTACCCCGCAATTCTCGATTCCGCTTAATTCAGTACTATATAGTGCACAAACCCTACCTTACGCCAGCCCGCGTGAACAGATACTTGCCCGCGGAGACGCTGCCTGTCCCCGATGCCGCGAGATTGGAGCAGACTTGTTACACATGGTATGGTCCTGTCCTAACTTGGGCTCCTACTGGAGGGTGGAAATTGACAATTTGACTGCTTAGCACAACGAATACCCTTCACAGGGGAGGCATGCATTCTGGGACTATTCCCCAGAGGCAAACAGCGCAGAGCGGGGGTGCGCTTTACGGACTTAGGGCTCATTGTGGCAAAGCGATTAGTGACCCGCAGGAGGAAATCCCCAGATCCTCCACCAGTACAGGCCTGGAGGCGCTCTCTTGTGGTGTGGGCAGGGGCAGAGGGCACAGCGCTGAAGCGTGAGGAGGTCCTGGGGCTGCAACAGTTCCCGCTATCCACCTGCTGGGAGGGGCTGTTACAGCGGCTGCGTAACATGGGGGTGTGCGTGTGTGAGGTGGCTGGCTGTTGGGTGTCTGAGTACGAGCGTTTGTGAGGGGGGACAGACAGGGTGGGAGAGGACAAAAAGGACACGTGGATGGATGTTGTGTAGGTGTATGCAAGTGAGGTGTGTGTGCTGCATGATGTGGTGATGGTGGTGGTGCAGTGCGTGCAGGTTTGAGTGCAGATGTGACTGTGAGGGAGGAGGAGGAAGGGGAGACAGTGGAGGCAGTGGATGTTGTTGTGTGTGCAACTGTCAGAACCTCAGTGATTCTGCTCTCTCTGCTTTTAAATTTGTCACTGTAGGCCAGTGACTTAATTTACCAATTTCAATTGGCACACTGGACCCCCCTTATAAGTCTCTAGTATAGGGTACCTAGGTACCCAGGGCATTGGGGTTGCAGGAGATCCATATGGGCTGCAGCATTTCTTTTGCCACCCATAGGGAGCTCAGACAAACACTTACACAAGACTGCCATTGCAGCCTGCGTGAAATAACGCACACGTTATTTCACAGCCATTTTCACTGCACTTGAGTAACTTATAAGTCACCTCTATGTCTAACCTATTGTCCAATTTGGTGCTGTTTTGTGTGTGTGTGTGTAATATTTTGAGTGTGGTGCTATATACCACCAATGGTTTACCACCATTGAATGTCTGCTGCGGTGATTCGTGTGTCATAATGCTGGGGGCGTGGTTCCATTGGCGTAACACTGTGGGTTTTGCTACCGCCAGTTTATCACTGACCTTTAGGCTGGCGGACTTGTGTGTGTGGCTGTATAGTGACAGATTGGTATGTGTGTGTCATAATATGCTTGCCGGTTATCCGTCGCAGCAGTGTTATATTGGCGGCAGTCGGCATGGCAGTAAGCAGGATTTACTGCGGATTGTTCATAGTCTGTGGTAGGATCTCTAAGCCCAGGACCCCTCTCGTCTTCCAGTTGATATCAACCCTGAATTTAGCCATGAATTAGCAATGGCAGAAAGTTTACAGGATGACTTCAGGACATCTTTTACAGATCCTAGCTGTGCCATCATGGTGGAGGTGACAAGCTCGGCAGAGAGCATAGTCTTGATTGCTGCCAGTAACCATATATCTGTGGACACTGCCAGGTCATGTGCAAGAAATGTGCATTTGTTGTTCTACATCTCTAGCATGTAGAGTCTACAGCTAGCATCCTAGCCACAGGTAAATTGGTCTATGTATATATTTTAGCTGTATTACACTAAATGTTCCTCTGGGGAAATATCTTTAGTCTGTTGGCAGCATTATATCCACTTCACTTATCCAATCTCATTGCCCAATTCTAGTCCCCATTTTACCATTCAGTCATTCTCCTCATCAAATACCTAGGTTTCCCTGACTCCCCACTCTCTTTTGCCATAATGTCTGAGATATACAAAATCCCCTCTACAGAAATCTATCATTTAAAAAAAATTAGGGTGGCACTTTGAAAATTGGGCAAAATACCTCCGCCTGACTGTGTAAAATTCCTTCTCTTGATTTCTTACAATGGCCACATTGCCAACACTATATACAAACTACAGGAGCCTGATACTCATCATATTGAAAAAACATTCCCTCTGCTTTACAGAAATATGGGACAAAATCCAGGAAGATATCACTAGTTATAAAATATCTCTTTAATTTCTAAATGCAAATTGTAGGCTATCTTAGAGCATTTTGGACTCCAGCGAGGTTGCTCAAACTAGGATTGGTTGACACCAATACTTGCTGGCGTTGTAAAGATTCAATAGAATACTTTGAACACCTTATCTTCCAAAGCAGCCTTATTCACTCCTTCTGGGATCAATTGGAGTACACCACGCATTCAATGCAACTATACATTTAAATGTTACAGTGGTGATTTTAGGCCCCTCCACAATTGTCCCACTCCTCTTTACCAGCAAATGGGATCTCCAGCTACTAGATTTATTGCTCAAATAGGCATCAAAACCATCCTCCAGGATAAAAGAAACATGGCCTTTTCTCACATCATGCATGATGGGCCTGGTTATATTCCCTGAGAAGTGCATACAATATAATACATTATAACTTTACTGTTTCCTCTTCCACGTACCTGTGGAACAGTTTGGATTTCTAGCTCCAAACAGGCAAAACCTACTGACCTATTTTGTACATCCTCAAACTACAATGATACCTGGAAGAGCATCTCTCCCTTCTTCCTTATTTTTCACCTTTTTGCCTCCTATTTCCTTTCCCAACTATCTCTATAAATTTTGTATCTGCCGTTCATATATCATTCACATATAATCCACCCCTGTCAGTACGATATACTACTCATATGTACAAAGTCAGCCTCGTACCTTGTTTCTGCATGATTTATTTTTTCAGTTTTGATGATCCTCAGTAAAACTTAGCCCACAGATTTAAAGTCCCATGTCAAGTGCCTCACCCTAAAGAACCCACTGTAGCAGGCAACACAGGAGGATCACCTGACCCCCCACAACTGACAGCATGTGCCACTGAAGAATTGTTAACCTGACTATCAACATCCATCCACCAAATATTTGAATCTGACACAGGATGATGCAGGAACATGTTCTTCATGCCCAGCATCTCTGAGCTTGGCCAGCGATCTATTGTTCCACTGCTTTTCATTCTACACCATAATAGCATATTTAGAGACTCAAATCACACAAGCACATGGGTAAAACTAGAATGTACTTAATGACACCCCAGAGGCCCCTAACTTTAAATCCTTTTAGACACCAAGTCAACTTTGGCTCCTGAAGCTATTGCCAACCGTATGATAACTTTCAACACTCTGTTAACCCGTTCCACCATGCCATTACCCTGAGGCTATACAATGCCATAGTAAGATGCTTAAAGGCAAAACCTGTTAAAATGTCTGCATGATGTGAGATCTGAATTACCCACCATTACATTATTACCACTAAATACCTAGGAATACCTTCTCTTTTAAATAGTGATCTCAAAAATACAATGATTGCATCTGTATTAGGTTCCCCGAGAAATTTGCATTCCATTCATTTAGAGTGATATTCAGCGGGAACAACTGCATACCTACAACTCCCCTGCAAGAGTCCACTGAAGGCTAGACCCAATTCCTCCCAAGGCAGCTTGTAAAACTCAACTGGTGTTAACAGAATGCTAAAAGTATGATGGGAATTGTCTGCTTGCCTACACATTGATCAACCAGCAACAAATATGTCAACCTCTGCATCCATGCCAGGCCACCAATAATATTCATGCAGTCTTTTTTCATGCCAGTCTGACCCACATATCCATGATGTGCAGATTCTGTCAAATGAGCATTGCTGGAGGCTTCCCCTCAAGATTAGTGTATCCTCAATGGGCAGCTCGTCCTTGACTTTGCAAAATGGCTTAACTTCTTTGTCCAACACCTACCTCTGTTGGCCCTTGGCCAGCTCCAGGATCTGCATTCTTTCAGACTGTCTCTTCTCTGCTGCATAATTTTCCTCTTCCTTCTTCTGCGCCACTTTCTTCTCAAACGTCTTCATGCTCTCTTTCCTGCCCATTTTGCTGATGCTCCTGCCTATTTTCCTTGCTCTCCACTTCAGTCTTTTCCTTATTGGTTCATTCTCACCTTATTCCTTCATTCTTTTTTTGCTCTCTGTTTTTTCCTGCTCTCTTTGAACTATTTTAGTCTGCTTTCGCTGCTGCCTCTTTTCCCTTTTCCAGCCCCTTTCTGATGCTCCCGCCTCCCCCTCTCCTCCTTCCCACCTTTTCAGCAGCCTCACACACATCTTCTAGTGCCCCGCCCACCTCCCGGGATTTACTTAATTGTGGCTCAGCATAACTGCGCTAAAGGCTAGCCCATCTTCGCCCATCCATGCCTGGACCGTGCCCAGCATCAGGAACTCTGGTCCAGCAACCATTCAAAGCTACACTTCTACTGCGCATGGCGCCCTTGACGCTGGATGCTGCCATGAACACTGCCACCATACCGCACCAAACGTCACAGTAGGACCTTTCACCTGTACCCTCTGCCACTTCACCTGCCCCAACAAGCACGCCCCCACTTCTCTCACTAACACCCATCCCACCTGACTGGCAAAACCAAATACGCACCACCAGCTCGTATGCAGCCTCCTTAACAATCGCTCACCAAACATGCCACTGAGATCTGGGACCTTATTGAAACTCCCATGCCTGACATCGTCTTCCTAACCGAGACCTGGCTCAACCCTGCATCAGCCTCCAACATTGTCAACACCATAGTGGCAGGATATAGAATCACCCACCGTGACCACATCGACAAATCAGGTGAAGGAATAGCCTCTATCCAAAGAGACTCCATCATGTACCACTGCCATCGACAACACCATCCCAGCAATGGAACACCTCAACTTCCCTATCCAAACAGGCAAGAAATCTACCATTAGGGGAACCCTCAAATACAGTCTACCGGGACCTCCAACCACCTTCTGCAACCCCATCACGGATTTCATCACCCCCCTAGCCATTCTCTCGAAGGACTACATGTGTCTGGGTGACCTCAACTTCCACCTCAATGACATAACCGGCCCTAACTACATCAACCTCCTCGACAGCCTGAACAACATCAACCTGACCCAACTAATACATGATCCCACACACATCACAAGACACATGTTCAACCTCATATTCACCTCCAGTGACTGCATCAAATACAGCCACACCACCAGATTAACATGGACCATCCACTCAGTCATCCACTTCATTATCACAACCCCCAATGTATTCCCCCAGTGCAACTCAGCGCCACCTGTTACAGTTGGAACAAGGCCTCAGAGACTGAATAGACCAACACCCTCAACCCACCCAAACTCCAGAACAATGTGAACCAGGACTCCAGAAGCTTCATTGCCTGGATCACTGACTTCACTGATATTGTTGCCCCCTTCAAGAACAAGAAACATAGAAGATCCACCAAACAAGCCAACTGGTACAGAGAGGACCTTAGGAAAGCCAAGTGCCATTGCAGGCACCCCGAGAGAAGGTATTGCACCATCAAAAACCCAGCCAACAGAACCGCGTAAAATCAGTATTCAACCTATTCCACCACCAAATCTTGTGACAAAAAAAAGCCCTGGTATCGTGCTTCAAAGCTAATCCCAACAACTGTAAGGAGCTCTACTGCATAGCCAAGGAATTCAACAACATCGCAATGGCAATAAGCAACAGCTCTCCCTCTCAGGACAACAAAATTGCCAAAATTTACAGAAACTTTAACCCCTAGCTCAAGCCTGATGATTTTTCAGCAGCTATACCTTCACACACAACCATCCCAAGGCTACTCACCTGGAACCACCTCACCACTCAGGACACCATCACCATCATAAAATCCATCCACTCCGGTGCCACACTTTTGACGCATGCCACCACCACATCTTCAACTTAGGAGCATCCAGGATCGGCCTCAAATTTTCCACCCTACCAAACACTTCTCTGGATTCTACCACCGTCCCAGAGGACTTGAAGCACACAGAAATCAAACTCCTGCAAAAAAAACCTTCAGAGCTTTAGCGGACCCCAACAAACTCAACAACTTAAGACCCATCTCCCTGCTCCCTTTCCTGGCCAAACTCATATTCAGCACAGATAAGACAGAAGTCTTAAGCTTCGGCTGCCACAACTCTCCCTAGACGCCTCTTGGTGGCCCACAGAATTGGTACCCATTCGAACTCCAGCTGAGCACACCGGGAATCTTTGTGTTATCCTGGATAGCAAACTCACGATGACGTGTCAAAGCAGTGCCAACTTCCTGCTTCTTCATCATGCTCATGTTGTTTAAGGTTTTGAAGTGGCTTCCCCAAAACGCAAGACTTACTATCACACAAGTTCTCATTACTAGTCAGAAGGTATTGAGGCCCACCTAGTTGAAAAAACTACAGACAATCTAATACACCGCAGCAAGGCTCATCCTGGATCTCCCTCGTCACACCCAGGTCACTCCACCTCAAATAACTCCACTGGCTCCTGGTTTAGGAGATGTCACTTCAAGCTACTCACCCACGTGTTCAAGGCCTTGTACAACTCCAGTCCTGTCTACATCAGTCACCACCTGAGATGTCATAGACATATCCGCTCCGCCTCTTTTGCCCTGGCCCATACACCGCATCCAACGCAGTAAAACAGGAGGACGCTCCTTCTCCTACCTCCCAGCCAAAGCCTGGAACTGCCTCCCACTGTACCTCAGGACCCTCTATACTCTACATGAGTTCCATAAGACACTGAAAACCTGGCTCTTCCACCCTGCCAGTGTCTGGATCCCTCCCGGTTGACAAGTTGATCTCAATAAGTTGACTGATTGTAGGAGGCTGGCCAGGCTTGTAGTGGGTACCAAGGGGTACTTACACCTTGCACCAGGTCCAGGTATTCCTTATTCGTGTAGAGGGGTGTCTAGCACCTTAGGCTGATAGATAATGGTAGCTTAGCAGAGCAGCTTAGGCTGAACTAGGAGGCGTGGAAAGCTCCTACTATACCACTGGTGTCATATGCACAATATCATAAGAAAACACAATACACAGATATACTAAAAATAAAGGTACTTTATTTTTATGACAATATGCCAAAAGTATCTCAGTGAGTACCCTCAGTATGAGGATAGCAAATATACACTAGATATATGTACACAATACCAAAATATGCAGTAATAGCAATAGAAAACAGTGTAAACAATGTATAGTCACAATAGAATGCAATGGGGACACATAGGGATAGGGGCAACACAAACCCTATACTCTAGAAGTGGAATGCGAACCACGAATGGACCCCAAACCTATGTCACCTTGTAGAGGGTCGCTGGGACTGTAAGAAAACAGTGAGGGTTAGAAAAATAGCCCACCCCAGAACCTGAAAAGTGGGTGCAAAGTGCGCCTAAGTTCCCCAGAGAGCACAGAAGTCGTGATAGGGGAATTCTGCAAGGAAGACCAACACCAGCAATGCAACAACAATGGATTTCCTGACGAGAGTACCTGTGGAACAAGGGGACCAAGTCCAAGAGTCACAATCAAGTCGGGAGTGGGCAGATGCCCAGGAAATGCCAGATGTGGGTACAAAGAAGCTGCCACTGGATGGTAGAAGCTATGGATTCTGCAAGAACGACAAGGGCTAGAATTTTCCCCTTGGGAGGATGGATGTCCCACTTCATGAAGAAGCTTGCAGAGGTGTTTCCATGCAGAAAGACCGCAAACAAGCCTTGCTAGCAGCAAGGGTCGCAGTTAGGGTTTTTGGATGCTGCTGTGGCCCAGGAGGGACCAGGATGTCGCCAATTGCGTGAGGAGACAGAGGGGGTGTCCAGCAAGACAAAGAGCCCACTCAGAAGCAAGCAGTACCAGCAGAAGTGCCGGAACAGGCACTACGAAGTGGAGTGAACCGGAGCTCACCCGAAGTCACAAAGGAAGGTCCCACGATGCCGGAGGACAACTCAGGAGGTCGTGCACTGCAGGTTAGAGTGCCGGGGACCCAGGCTTGGCTGTGCACAAAGGAAATCCGGGAAGAGTGCACAGGAGCCGAAGCAGCTGCAAATCACGCGGTTCTCAGCAATGCAGTCTAGCGTGGGGAGGCAAGGACTTACCTCCACCAAACTTGGACTAAAGAGTCACTGGCCTGTGGGAGTCACTTGGACAGAGTTGCTGAGTTCAAGGGACCTCGCTCGTCGTGCTGAGAGGAGGCACAGAGGACCGGTGATGCAGTCTTATGGTGCCTTCGGTTGCAGGGGGAAGATTCCGTCGACCCACGGGAGATTTCTTCAGAGCTTCTATTGCAGAGAGGAGGCAGACTATCCCCACAGCATGCACCACCAGGAAAACAGTTGAGAAGGCGGCCGGATCAGCGTTACAAGGTCGCAGTAGTCATCTTTGCTACTTTGTTGCAGTTTTGCAGGCTTCCAGAGCAGTCAGCGGTCGATTCCTTGGCAGAAGGTGAAGAGAGAGATGCAGAGGAACTCTGGTGAGCTCTTGCATTCGTTATCTAAGAATTCCCAAAAGCAGAGACCCTAGATAGCCAGAAAAGGAGGTTTTGCTACTTAGGAGAGAGGATAGACTAGCAACACCTGAAGGAGCCTATCAGAAGGAGTCTCTGATGTCACCTGCTGGCACTGGCCACTCAGAGCAGTCCAGTGTGCCAGCAGCACCTCTGTTTCCAAGATGGCAGAGGTCTGGAGAACACTGGAGGAGCTCTGGGCACCTCCCAGGGGAGGTGCAGGTCAGGGGAGTGGTCACTCCCCTTTCCTTTGTCCAGTTTCGCGCCAGAGCAGGGCTGGGGGATCCCTGAACCGGTGTAGACTGGCTTATGCAGAAATGGGCACCATCTGTGCCCATGAAAGCATTTCCAGAGGCTGGGGGAGGCTACTCCTCCCCAGCCCTAACACCTTTTTCCAAAGGGAGAGGGTGTAACACCCTCTCTCTGAGGAAGTCCTTTGTTCTGCCTTCCTGGGCAAAGCCTGGCTGGACCCCAGGAGGGCAGAAACCTGTCTGAGGGGTTGGCAGCAGCAGCAGCTGTAGTGAAACCCGGGGAAAGGTAGTTTGGCAGTACCCGGGTCTGTGCTAGAGACTCGGGGATCATGCAATTGTCTCCCCAATGCCAGAATGGCATTGGGGTGACAATTCCATGATCTTAGACATGTTACATGGCCATGTTCGGAGTTACCATTGTGACGCTATACATATGTTGTGACATATGTATAGTGCACGCGTGTAATGGTGTCCCCGCACTCACAAATTCCAGGGAATTTGCCCGGAACAATGTGGGGGCACCTTGGCTAGTGCCAGGGTGCCCACACACTAAGTAACTTAGCACCCAACCTTTACCAGGTAAAGGTTAGACATATAGGTGACTTATAAGTTACTTAAGTGCAGTGGTAAATGGCTGTGAAATAACGTGGACGTTATTTCACTCAGGCTGCAATGGCAGCCCTGTGTAAGAATTGTCAGAGCTCCCTATGGGTGGCAAAAGAAATGCTGCAGCCCATAGGGATCTCCTGGAACCCCAATACCCTGGGTACCTCAGTACCATATACTAGGGAATTATAAGGGTGTTCCAGTATGCCAATGTACATTGGTGAAATTGGAAACTAGCCTGTTAGTGACAATTTGGAAAGAAATGAGAGAGCATAACCACTGAGCTTCTGGATAGCAGAGCCTCTGTGAGACAGTTAGTCATAACACAGGTAACACATACAGGGCACACTTATGAGCACTGGGGCCCTGGCTAGCAGGGTCCCAGTGACACATACAACTAAAACAACATATATACAGTGAAATATGGGGATAACATGCAAGGCAAGATGGTACTTTCCTACACAACCCCCCCAAAACGAAGGACAATAAGACTAGCCATGACCTGATGAGTCTTCATTGTCTAAGTGGAAATATCTAGAGAGTCCGTCTGCATTGGAGTGGATACTCCCAGGTCTATGTTCCACTGTATAGTCCATTCCCTGTAGGGATATGGACCACCTCAACAATTTAGGATTTTCACCTTTCATTTGTTTTAGCCAAAGTAGAGGTTTGTGGTCTGTCTGAACAATGAAGTGAGTGCCAAACAGGTATGGCCTCAACTTCTTCAGTGCCCAGACCACAGCAAAGGCCTCCCTCTCTATGGCAGACCAACGCTTTTCTCTAGGGGTCAACCTCCTGCTGATAAAAGCAACAGGTTGATCCTGGCCCTCAGAATTAAGTTGTGATAAGACTGTCCCTACCCCTAATTCAGATGCATCAGTTTGGACAATGAATTTTTTAGAGTAACAAGGGCTTTTCAGGACAGGTGCAGAGCACATGGCCTGCTTCAGCTCCTCAAAAGCTTTCTGACAGTTTGCTGTCCATAATACCTTTTTAGGCATTTTCTTAGATGTGAGGTCATTAAGAGGGGCTGCAAAGGAGCCATAGTTCTTTATGAACCTCCTGTAGTATCCAGTGAGGCCTAAAAAGGCTCTCACCTGAGTCTGAGTTGTAGGGGGAACCCAGTCTATAATAGTTTTCCCCTGAAGTGGTGCAATCTGTTCTCCACCTACCAGGTGTCCCAGATAAACCACTTTCCCCTGCCCTATCTGGCACTTTGAAGCCTTGATAGTGAGGCCTGCCTTTTGCAGGGCCTCCAAAACTTTCCATAGGTGGACCAGGTGATCATCCCAGCTGGAGCTAAAGACAGCTATATGATCTAGATATGCTGCACTAAAAGCTTCCAGCCCTTGCAGGACTGTGTTCACCAACCTTTGAAAAGTGGCAGGTGCATTTTTCAAACCAAAGGGCATTACTGTGAATTGGTAGTGCCCTCCAATGGTGGAAAATGCAGTTTTTGCTTTTGCATCCTCTAATAACTTGATCTGCCAATACCCTGCAGTCAAATCAAAGGTGCTTAGATACTTGACAGATGCCAGTGTATCTATTAGCTCATGTGCCCTGGGTATAGGGTGAGCATCTGTTTTGGTTACCTGGTTGAGACCTCTGTAGTCAGCACAAAATCTCATTTCCCTTTTCCCATCTTTGGAATGAGGTTTTGGTACAAGTACCACAGGAGAGGCCCATGGACTTTCAGAGTGCTCAACCACTCCCAGTTCAAGCATTTTCTGAACCTCTTGTTTTATGCAGTCTCTGACATGGTCAGGCTGCCTATAGATCTTACTTTTGACAGGCAAGCTGTCTCCAGTATCTACAGTGTGCTCACACCAAGAACGGGTGCCTGGCACAGTAGAAAAGAGTTCAGAAAACTGACCCAGGAGATTTATGCAGTGGTCTTTCTGCTCAGCAGTAAGACAATATGCAAAACCTACACCTTCCACTAGAGCATCTTGTTCTGTAGAAGAGAAGAGATCAGGGAGAGGGTCACTCTCTTCTTCCTGTCCTTCATCTGTTGCCATGAGCAGGGTGAGATCAGCCCTGTCATAGTAGGGTTTCAGGCGATTGACATGGAGCACCCTAAGGGGACTCCTGGCAGTGCCTAAGTCAACCAAGTAGGTGACTTCTCCCTTTTTCTCAACAATAATGTGGGGTCCACTCCATTTGTCTTGGAGTGCTCTTCGGGCCACAGGCTCCAAGACCCACACTTTCTGCCCTGGTTGGTACTGAACCAAAACAGCCTTCTGGTCATGCCATTGCTTTTGGAGCTCTTGGCTGGCCTGAAGGTTTTTACTGGCCTTTTTCACGTACTCAGCCATCCTAGATCTGAGGCCAAGTACATAGTCCACTATGTCTTGCTTTGGAGCTTTTAAAGGTTGTTCACAACCCTCCTTAACAAGTGTTAGAGGACCTCTCACAGGGTATCCAAATAGGAGTTCAAAGGGGCTGAAGCCCACTCCTTTTTGGGGTACCTCCCTGTAAGCAAAAAGGAGGCAAGGTAACAGGATATCCCATCTCCTGCGGAGTTTTTCAGGGAGTCCCATAATCATGCCTTTGAGAGTTTTGTTAAATCTCTCCACCAGTCTATTTGTTTGTGGATGATAGGGTGGGGTGAACTTGTATGTCACACCACATTCCTTCCACATGGCCTTTAAGTAAGCAGACATGAAATTGCTTCCTCTGTCTGATACCACCTCTTTTGGGAAGCCCACCCTGGAAAAGATTCCCAGGAGGGCCTTTGCCACTGCAGGAGCTGTAGTGGTCCTTAGAGGAATTGCTTCAGGATATCTGGTGGCATGGTCCACTACCACCAAGATAAACCTATTGCCTGAAGCAGTAGGAGGGTCAAGGGGGCCAACTATGTCAACCCCTACCCTTTCAAAGGGAACCCCAACCACAGGCAGTGGAATAAGGGGTGCCTTTGGAGTGCCACCTATCTTGCCACTGGCTTGACAGGTTTCACAGGACTTACAAAACTCTTTTGTGTCCTCAGACATTCTAGGCCAATGAAACAAGGGAACAAGCCTGTCCCAAGTTTTCATTTGCCCTAAATGTCCAGCTAAGGGAAAGTCGTGGGCTAGAGTTAGGAGGAGCTCTCTGTATTGCTGAGGAATCGCCAATCTCCTGGCAGCTCCAGGTTTTGGATCCCTTGCTTCAGTATACAAGAGGTTGTCCTCCCAGTAAACTCTGTGAGAGTCACTGACATCCCCATTTGCTTGTTTGACAGCTTGCTGTCTTAGACCCTCTAGTGTGGGACAGGTCTGCTGTGCCACACTCAGCTCCTCCCTGGCAGTCCCCCCTCCACCCAAAAGCTCAGCAGTATCTGCTTCCAGCTCCTCTGGTGTAGGTTCTGTACAGGGTGGAAATTCTTCTTCCTCAGAAGTTGAATCCACTGTAGAGGGAGGGATAGTAGGTAGTGTTTTACCCTTACTAACCCTAGCTTTAGGGAGCACTTGGTCCATTCTTCCAGGATCCAAGTCACCCTGTCCTTTTTGCTTTTTGGCCTGAGCCCTGGTTAAAGCAAAAATATGCCCTGGAATGCCCAGCATTGCTGCATGAGCCTCCAACCCCACTTCTGCCCAAGCTGATGTCTCTAAATCGTTCCCTAGTAGACAGTATACAGGTAAATCTGAGGCAACCACAACTTTCTTTGGACCAGTAACCCCCCCAGTTGAGATTCACAACAGCCATGGGGTGGCTAAGAGTGTTGTTATGAGCATCAGTTACTTGGTACTGGTGACCAAGTAGGTGTTGTTCAGGGTGGACCACTTTCTCTATTACCATGGTAATACTGGCACCTGTGTCCCTGTAGGCCTGAACCTCAACACCATTTATTAGGGGAAGTTGCTTGTACTTATCCATGTTAAGGGGACAAGCAACCAAGGTGTCTAAATCAATAGCCCCCTCAGAGACTAACACAGCCTCTGTGGTCTCCCTATTCAGACCAACCCCAACTAAGTTACCAATAGTGAGCCCAGCTACTCCCTTGGATCCTTGGATTGGCTAGTAGTAGGTTTGCTCCCACCACCACTGCTATTACTAGGGGCACTAGGTGTAGCAGCAGGGGTTGTAGTGGTAGGAGGTTTGGTGCTTTTCTTTGGGCAACTGGAATCAGTTGTCCAATGGCCTTTTATTTTACATAAATAGCACCATAGTTTCTTTTCTTTATTTTGATTTGAATAGGATTTGGGCCCACCACCCCCACCAGAGTGTTTTTGTGGGCCTGATGAAGACTCATTTTTAGATTTGTCCCCACCCTTGTCAGAAGACTTACCATCCTTCTTCTTGCCATCCTTGTCACCCCCTGTATGAACTTTTCTGTTCACCCTTGTTCTGACCCATTTGTCTGCCTTCTTTCCCAATTCTTGGGGAGAGGTCAGATCAGAGTCTACCAGGTACTGTTGTAACAAATCATACACACAATTATTAAGAATATGCTCTCTCAGGATTAGGTTATACAACCTTTCATAGTCAGAAACTTTACTGCCATGTAACCACCCCTCCAAGGCCTTCACTGAATGGTCAACAAAGTCTACCCAGTCTTGTGAAGACTCCTTTTTGGTTTCTCTGAACTTGATCCTGTACTGTTCAGTGGTTAAGCCATAACCATCAAGGAGTGCATTCTTAAGAACTGTAAAATCATTGGCATCACTTTCCTTAACAGTAAGGAGCCTATCCCTACCCTTTCCACTGAATGATAGCCATAGGATAGCAGCCCACTGCCTTTGAGGGATCCCCTGTACATTACAGGCCCTCTCAAGTGCAGCAAACCACTTGTTAATGTCATCCCCCTCCTTGTAAGGGGGAACTATCTTGTGCAGATTCCTAGAATCATGCTCTTTTACAGGATTACTATCTGTAATACTACTGCTGCCACCATGGGGTCCAAACCCCAATCTCTGTCTTTCTTTTTCTAAGTCAAATGCTTGTCTATCTAAATCCAGCTGTTGCTTCTTGAGCTTCAGCCTGGATTCTTCCACTCTCAATCTATTGAGTTCCCTTTCTAACATTCTGTCTTCAGGGAGGGTGCGTTGGGCATGCCTTGACACAGAAGAATGTTGAGAATGAACAGAGGGAGACCTGTCCCTAACAGATGGCACTCTAACAACCTGGCCTAAAGGGGTAACCTCTATACTATGATGAGAACTCACATTAGTACCAGCTATGCTAGGTGGCCTGCTAAGGGGCAGGTTGGGAAAGTCCTCTTCTAACCCTTTCACTGGGGGTGCCCCAGAATCAGAGTGGGAAACATCAGCTAATCTCTCACCAGAAGTGCCAACTAAGGTCTTATCTTGTTCAATGAGCATATTAACTAACAGTTCTCTTGAGGGATTCTTCCCTACCCCTAAACCTCTATCTATGCAGAGACTCCTTGCTCCTTTCCAGCTAAGGTGGTCATAAGCAAGTTATCAACAGTTTGACCTGTACCAGACATTATAGAAAAGGTTTAGGGACAGAAAAAGAAAGAAAAAGTTACAGAACTTTTTAAAGAACAGAAAAAAAACTTTTACAACTTTTTAAGAACTTTTTGAAAGTTTTAGAGGTACTTTTCAGCACTTAGCAAAAGAGTAAGAGAAGAAAAGCAAAACTTTTTGGTTAGGTGTACATACACTGAACTTGTTTTGTATATTTTTCTCTTATAAAAAGTACAGAATGACAAAAGTGGTAAGTAGTTGCAAGTACTTATCCCACCGCTGCGAAACCAATGTAGGAGGCTGGCCTGGCTTGTAGTGGGTACCAAGGGTTACTTACACTTTGCACCAGGTCCAGGTATCCCTTAGTAGTGTAGAGGGGTGTCTAGCAGCTTAGGCTGATAGAAAAGGTAGCTTAGCAGAGCAGCTTAGGCTGAACTAGGAGGCGTGGAAAGCTCCTACTATACCACTGGTGTCATATGCACAATATCATAAGAAAACACAATACAGAGATATACTAAAAATAAAGGTACTTTATTTTTATGACAATATGCCAAAAGTATCTCAGTGAGTACCCTCAGTATGAGGATAGCAAATATACACAAGATATATGTACACAATACCAAAATATGCAGTAATAGCAATAGAAAACAGTGCAAACAATGTATAGTCACAATAGAATGCAATGGGGGCACATAGGGATACGGGCAACACAAACCATATACTCTAGAAGTGGAATGCGAACTACAAATGGACCCCAAACCTATGTGACCTTGTAGAGGGTCGCTGGGACTGTAAGAAAACAGTGAGGGTTAGAAAAATAGCCCACCCTAAGACCCTGAAAAGTGGGTGCAAAGTGCACCTAAGTTCCCCAGAAAGCACAGAAGTTGTGATAGGGGAATTCTGCAAGGAAGACCAACACGAGCAATGCAACAACAATGGATTTCCTGACAAGAGCACCTGTGGAACAAGGGGACCAAGTCCAAGAGGCACGATCAAGTCTGGAGTGGGCAGATGCCCAGGAAATGCCAGCTGTGGGTGCAAAGAAGCTGCCACTGGATGGTAGAAGCTGTGGATTCAGCAAGAACGACAAGGGCTAGAGACTTCCCCTTTGGAGGATGGATGTCGCACGTCATGAAGAAGCTTGCAGAGGTGTTTCCGTGCAGTAAGACTGCAAACAAGCCTTGCTAGCTACAAGGGTTGAAGTTAGGGTTTTTGGATGCTGCTGTAGCCCAAGAGGGACCAGGATATTGCCAATTGGGTGAGGAGACAGAGGGGGCATCCAGCAAGACAAAGAGCCCACTCAGAAGCAAGCAGCCCCCACAGAAGTGCCAGAACAGGCACTATGAAGTGGAGTGAACCGGAGCTCACCCGAAGTCACAAAGGAAGGTCCCACGACGCCGGAGGACAACTCAGGAGGTTGTGCACTGCAGGCTAGAGTGCCGGGGACCCAGGCTTGGCTGTGCACAAAGAAAATCCTGGAAGAGTGCACAGGAGCCGGAGCAGCTGCAAATCACGCAGTTCCCAGCAATGCAGTCTAGCGTGGGGATGCAAGGACTTACCTCCACCAAACTTGGACTGAAGAGTCACTGGACTGTGGGAGTCACTTGGACAGAGTTGCTGAGTTCAAGGGACCTCGCTCGTCGTGCTGAGAGGAGACCCAGAGGACCGGTGATGCAGTCTTTTGGTGCCTGCGGTTGCAGGGGAAAGATTCCGTTGACCCACGGGAGATTTCTTCGGAGCTTCTATTGCAGAGAGGAGGCAGACTACCCCCACAGCATGCACCACCAGGAAAACAGTCGATAAGGCGGCTGGATCAGCGTTACAAGGTCTCAGTAGTCGTCTTTGCTACTTTGTTGCAGTTTTGCAGGCTTCCAGAGCAGTCAGCGGTCGATTCCTTGGCAGAAGGTGAAGAGAGAGATGCAGAGGAACTCTGATGAGCTCTTGCATTCGTTATCTAAAGAATTCCCCAAAGCAGAGACCCTAAATAGCCAGAAAAGGAGGTTTGGCTACTTAGGAGAGAGTATAGGCTAGCAACACCTGAAGGAGCCTATCAGAAGGAGTCTCCAACGTCACCTGCTGGCACTGGCCACTCAGAGCAGTCCAGTGTGACAGCAGCACCTCTGTTTCCAAGATGGCAGAGGTCTGGAGCACACTGGAGGAGCTCTGGGCACCTCCCAGGGGAGGTGGAGGTCAGGGGAGTGGTCACTCCCCTTTCCTTTGTCCAGTTTCGCGCCAGAGCAGGGCTGGGGGACCCCTGAACCGGTGTAGACTGGCTTATGCAGAAATGGGCACCATCTGTGCCCATGAAAGCATTTCCAGAGGCTGGGGGAGGCTACTCCTCCCCAGCCCTAACACCTTTTTCCAAAGGGAGAGGGTGTAACACCCTCTCTCTGAGGAAGTCCTTTGTTAAGCCTTCCTGGGCCAAGCCTGGCTGGACCCCAGGAGGGTAGAAACCTGTCTGAGGGGTTGGCAGCAGCTGCAGTGAAACCCTGGGAAAGGTAGTTTGGCAGTACCCGGGTCTGAGCTAGAGAATCGGGGGATCATGGAATTGTCTCCCCAATGCCATTGCATTGGGGTGACAATTCCATGATCTTAGACATGTTACATGGCCATGTTCGGAGTTACCATTGTGATGCTATACATATGTATAGTGCACGTGTGTAATGGTGTCCCCGCACTCACAAAGTCCGGGGAATTTGCCCTGAACAATGTGGGGGCACCTTGGCTAGTGCCAGGGTGCCCACACACTAAGTAACTTAGCACCCAACCTTTACCAGGGAAAGGTTAGACATATAGGTGACTTATAAGTTACTTAAGTGCAGTGGTAAATGGCTGTGAAATAACGTGGACGTTATTTCACTCAGGCTGCAAGGGCAGGCCTGTGTAAGAATTGTCAGAGCTCCCTATGGGTGGCAAAATAAATGCTGCAGCCCATAGGGATCTCCTGGAACCCCAATACTCTGGGTACCTCAGTACCATATACTAGGGAATTATAAGGGTGTTCCAGTATGCCAATGTAAATTGGTGAGATTGGTCACTAGCCTGTTAGTGACAATTTGGAAAGAAATGAGAGAGCATAACCACTGAGGTTCTGGATAGCAGAGCCTCAGTGAGACAGTTAGTCATAACACAGGTAACACATACAGGGCACACTTATGAGCACTGGGGCCCTGGCTAGCAGGGTCCCAGTGACACGTACAACTAAAACAACATATATACAGTGAAATATGGGGTAACATGCCGGGCAAGATGGTACTTTCCTACACTGATTGATTGATTAATTGAAATCACCACACCCTCAACCAGCACCACTACAGATTCTTCGTCATCTACAATGTGAATCGTAGTAACATCAGTTAAAACACCTTGACAAAAAAACTGCTATGGAATTATTTCCACCAGGAATGTATTTTACTTTGAAGTGAAGTTCATATAATTTAGACAACAACTTAACAAGTCTTGGGCTAGCTTTACTAAAACTCTATTCAGTGAACAGATGCACCTAGGGCATGTGATCAGTTAGAAGAGAAAATTCCCTATCTTGCAAATATGTGGAAAAGTGAATGTTGTCCTACACATATGCCAATGCCTCGCTCTATCAATGGTGCTGTAATTGTGTTTAGACATGGACACACTCCTGGAAGCAAAAGCAAGTGTATTTTCCTTACAGTCTATTATTTAACCCAATCTCACACACAGACCCACCCCACTGGGCCCAACTGTAACAAAGAATTAACTTCATTATCAAAGGCTTGTAAAGAAGATGCATTAATGGTGAAACCTTTTAATGATGTGAAAGCAGGCTCATCATCAGGGCCCCTACAAAACCTTTTAGCCTTTTCTGAAACGTTTTCTCAAGGTTTCAGTATGAAAAGCAAAGTAGTCATTGTGTCGCGGCGCACTACCGTGGCAACTCTTTCTCGAGCTGCAGTCGGGCCGGTGGTCCAAGTTTCGGAAAATTGGCACTACCGCTGCCCATTGTTTTGTCATCCTGTTTCCACAGTGCGACCCAGGAGGCACATTTCGTGCTCTGGGTCGCGCCGAAGCCCCTGCTACCGTTCCTGAAATTCACCTATACTTACGTCTTGGGCTTTTTCCTTTTTCTTTCCTCCTTTTTCTTATTTTTTCTTCCATCTTCGTTTCTTCTTTTTTCTTGGTGTCCACGTTGTGTTCCTCTTTGGTCTTCTTCTTCCCAGCATGCCTTTTTCCTTTTCTACTTGGTCTTTTTTCCTATTCTTTTCGATGTGGTCTTTCCCAATCCAAGATGGTGTCGCAGTTTCTTCCTGGTGTGTTACTTCCTGTTTTCTGGTATATAAGCACTTCAGTTCTTTTCTTCCTTACATCACTGGCAAAATGCCCAAGTTCCACCTGTAGCATTACAGTGCGCCTTGACAGGCAGGTAGTAGTGGTTGTGAGGTGGCCAATCGACTGACTCAGCCGGTCCATTCAGGCAGCAGTGTTGCACTCTCTGCACCTTGCATGGGCCCTATCCGCCCCCATTTTCCTGCACAGGTAATTGATGGCGGTGGTGAGGTTTGCCATGTTGTTGTTCATGGTGTTGAAATGTGTGTCAACATTGGTAAAACCCTGAGAGAGGGTCTGTTGCAGTCTGTGCAGTCTGTCTGTTCATTACCCGCATATGTTTATTTTGCAGGCAGTGACTGCTCAGTAAGGATGCCTCCAGTCCTAGGAATTGTTCCCTGTGACATCCTCCTCACCTGCTGACTGTGTTTGACGTCACCGTCTCCCCCCAGACCCAGCTGACCTATGTGGCTGACTCACACTCATCTATGGCTCCGGTGTCAGGTTGCCTATCTCAGGGTCCACATCTGTCTCCTCGGTGGTATCACATGCATGGTGGACAAGTGGTGTGGTCATGCATTCCCCTGCTGATTCACTGGCTGCCTCGTCTGCGGTGATGGTGGCCGATTCATCTCCCTGCACAGTAGGGTCATTGGTGGGTACTTGTGGGAGACCTGTGAAACACAGGGGACTTAGCTTTGACGATGACATACTGCCTGCTATTTTACAGACACCGTCTATTCTGGTCAATGATGGTGCTGGACCTTTGGGTCCCACAAAGGAAGCGTGGGACAAGTTGTCCTCACTCAAACAAGACCTTATTAAAACGGTCCTTCATGGAACAATCATGATTGAGTACCTGAGAGCCAACATAGCCCCTAATGGACTATTGGTATCCAACATGCCAAGGATATTTTTACAAGACCTGGCTTTCAGGAAGGATTGGGCCCAGATCGCCTGGAAATGCACCAGAGACTGGCTTGTTCTTATCATTAATACTTCCAAACGTCTAGTAGAGTCCATCACCATTCAAATCAATTTGATGGAAAGTTCACTCAAAACCACTGTTTCATTGACAGCTTTCAAAAGCCGGTTGACTGAAATTAATTCTGAACTGAATGAAACAAAGGAATTCCTTACTCAACAGAAGATCACCAAATTACAAAAAGATAGCACTAAGTTCAGCAGGGAGAAGTTCTACCCATACATCAAGGAAGACTTCACTGCTGACACTCAATCTCTTTCATCTGATGATTCATCTTCCTTTGTCAAAAAATCTCGGAAATTCAGCAATAGCTCCTCTTCTGATGGTTGGAGTACTGATGACGACAGACCCCAAACTTACTTCCATTTTCCACAGTACCCTCATGGCCAGCCACTAGCATGGCAACCTCCGTTCCCCTTCTACCAACCCCGCCCCATGGGACCTTATCTGCCTTTTTTAGGCCAAGGCCGGGGCCGAGGAAGAGGCAGAAGGAGAGGAAGAGGCAGAAGGGTCCATTGGGCACCAGAGGAGCCACAGATGGTCACCCGGAGCCAAGGGAAGATGCAGACAAATCGGACTTAGTAGTGAATCTATCTTCAAGACTACTTTCCCCATATGAAAGTAGGGTACTGAACAGAGGATTGGACTTTGTTCCCACCCCTTCTGAGGATTTATTTCGCCTCCATTGTGAACTCTCTCAATTGTTCAGAAAGATTAGATTACAGGTCTTTTTCAACAACAGACCTGTGAACAACCAGCCTGAGGATTCAGGCCTTAGGAAACCATCCAAATTTATGCCCCCCTCAGCTTCCTTGCCATGTGAGGTCTGAGCATTCGAGAAAGCAGTTATGAACGATAGTTCTATGTTACAACCCAGATCGAATTTTGTGAACTTACCCAACCTGGAACGGAATGCTCTTAGAACACTAGCATCCGACACCAGCCTTGTGACAAAACCAGCGGATAAGGGTGGCGCAATTGTGATAATGAATACTGTAGACTATAGGCAAGAATGCCTGCGTCTTCTCGGGGATTCCTCCTATTATGCTCGAATCACACGCGACGGAGAGACTACATATTCTTGGATTACCCAAAAAGAAGCAGAGTTCCTTGACACCAAAGATCCCCGTGTCCCTTAATTCTATTGCCTCCCTAAGATCCATAAAGGGAGGTTCCCCCCTCCCGGTCGCCCTATAGTATCAGGGATAGGTTCAGTTCTTGAACCATTATCTACCTTTTGCGACCATTTCCTCCAACCTTTGGTACAAGAATCAGCCACCTACTTAAAGGACACTAAGGATGTCCTTAACCTAATAGACAACATTAACTATATGGTTCAAGTGCATGCACTCATCACTCTGGATGTGGAGGCATTGTACACAAATATACCACAAGAGGCCACTTTAAAAGTAGTTGAATCAGCTCTTCTCTCTGCCACTTTGGAATCAGCCACTCCCATCCATTTTATCATGCATTGCGCCACTCTAGCCATGACAGAAAAAAAAATTACATTTGAAAACTGTCTTTTCCATCAGACACGTGGCACGTCAATGGGGAGCACTTTTGCCCCGAGTTTGGCCTGCCTACACATGTACGATTTTGAAAAGCGGTTTATATTGCCCCCCACCAACCCTTTTCATGATAACATTAAATTGTGGCGCCGGTACATAGACGATATTTTGATCATCTGGCAAGGCCCCTGCTCTGTAGTCGATGCTTTCACGACATGGGTTAACAGTCTAGATCCATTTCTGAGGTTTACTACTTCAGTATCCTCCACTGAGATCCCATTTTTGGATTTACTGATCAGTATTGATAATGGCAAGCTTGTGACAAGAACTTATCACAAAACCACTGATCGCAATAGTCTATTACTCTAAGAGAGCCACGACCCTAAGGCATTACGAAATAATCTCCCTTACGGGCAGTTCCTCCGATTACACCGGAATTGTTCCAGTTTGTCAACGTTTAACACTCAAGCGTAGGACCTGACTAGCAAACTGAATGTGCGCATTACCGGGATCATGTGGTAAGATCAGCTTATAAACGAGCTAAAAATTGCAATCGTGATGCGTTACTGTTGACAAATTCTCGTTCAACAGACAATAAGTTGACTTGTGTGTCCACATTTACCCCTTTATCCAATACTATAAAAAAGGTGATCAATAAAAGGTGGAACATCTTGCGTAGTGGAGGACTAGAGATTCCTAGACCCCTTTTTGCTTTTAAAAGAACAACCAACATCAGAGACATGCTGGTCCATACTCGACCACGACCCTGGCGCCACTTCTGCCAGACAAAGGGCTCTGTGGGACATTCCACCAGTTGCAGGCCATTTTCCATGTGGCAATTGCAATGTTTGTACACTTACGAAACGCATCGACACTCTAGAACTTGACCCTATAGGCACTTGGCGTTTATTAAAAGATACCAATTGTAACACTCGCTATTGTGTCTATATGATCACGTGCCCATGTAATTTACGTTATGTGGGCATGACCACGAGAGCAGTCAAATTGAGAATCAATGAGCATCGCAGTGATATCAGATGCGGCCGGACTACAACTAAACTCAGTATACATTACATTGAGGTAAATCACGGCCCTGGCGATATGTGGTGGGTCGTATTGCAGATTTCCCCGACTCAAGTCTCGAGGGGCCTTTTCGAACTCGAACAACGTTGGGTGTACAAATTGAACACTCACATGAAGGGACTCAATGAAGACATTCCATGGATTAGTCTATCGCAGAGATAGATTGATCCATGGTGGATTTTTTATCCAGAACTTTGGTTTTCCACCAACCGATTCTTAGTTTATAGTAGGTCCTTGTGGTAATGTTTGGTGCCACCCCACATTATTGCTCTCTCATTGAGGGCTATCATGTATATTAACATTATGGTGATCCCAACCAGTATACACTATATCACATTACATTTTTCCCTTCCTTTAGCACAAATAAGTGTTCCTGGTTAGTCTTATAGTTGACTACTATTATATCTTTTTTTGGATGGTGTAATCATAATCCTAACTTGGAATGACCCTGTTCCTCCTTCTGTGTCCTAGTTATCCATAACAGTCCCTTCCTCGCTTTCTCAATCGTTTAGTTACGATCGTAAGGGAGAGTTCAGCAGAGTCCCTTCTTTGTTCCATGCTGACTCGCAATGCGACGGAAGCGTACCTAGACTCGGTAGCGTTGCTTAGCAACACCCGCGTCAGCCGGGCATATTCACTTCTGGCATACAGGCTTTTTCTTTGCCTTGCCCGCGCTCCCTTCATTCTCCCGGAAGTGCGGCCAGGGGTACGTGCACCGTCCAGGCACCACAGGGACACAAGTAAGTTTCTCTCCGGCTACCTATCTTTTACTATTTTTCATGACACTGACCTTGCTTGTCATTTGTGCATACTGCCTTCCGTTTTGGGCCATTTTCCGAGTTAATACAGAGAAATGTGTAACGGCTCTTTGGGTTGCTATTGACCTGAACTTCTCAGTCTGATTTCAACGTTGTTGTTTTGATGCATTCATGGGGGACATCATAAGTAATATTGGACCGTCTAAAAAACCATTAATGCCTGTCCTTATTCTGATCCACCTGGCTCATTGGTTTTGCTTTAATGACGTGACATTTATAGCCCAATCTACTTAAGGGTTTATAAAGTCTTACATGAAATTATGACAAGGGATTATATTTTCTGATAAGAGGGTAACTTTACTTTATTGTTGTGTATGGACTCTGTGACTTTTTTTCCCTCAGTAACAACCTTTCTATGTTTTATCTAATGATCAGATAAGTGTATGCGTGGCCATTGGGCCCTCGCTATCCGATGAAGCTCGTTCCCTTAATGAGGGGTTAAGCATTTTTCATTAATTTTCATGCACCCGAGTGGCATCACCTGCACCATCACAGCGTGTCTCTCACTAAATAGGACACTTTAATTTGTTATTTAATACCTTTATGTTGCAATTTTATGATTGCTTTGTCACCTGTGTTCTTTTCATTTCAGGGCGACAGTTAGGATGGGACGTTCTAATAACATACACTCAGTGTAAGTGACTTAAGTACTGACTAGGGACAGTCTTATCCTATAGGAGCTATTTTTCAAATGTAGAGAAGGAGAAGTTGATTTTCACCTGGTCCTGAAGAAGCGTCATTGGATCCATTCGGACCGCCTAAGACGCGAAACATGTTGACCCTTGTTTCAGGGTCGGCCTGGTAATTCCATACCGTCCCATCTCCATTATATGTGGTTGAGAGTGTTTTGATTGTTATATTCATTTCACTCTCCTCATCTGTTTTAACCTTAGCCTTTACCCTCTTTGGTTTAATTAAATAGTTACCCCGAGTTTTTGGGTCCTGAGCAAATTTTAACCTTGATTACTCTCTTTCTTCCTTTCCCTCTTCCAAGCTCACTAATGGGGTCTGGCATCATCGAGTAAAGATCTCCGGCAAAGAGCCCCCCCTCACGGGGGGTGCCCGTCAGACATTGCAGCGCCAGTCTGACGAGGAGCACTTCCGATGATGAAGCATGACACCCAGCTGGGTGTGTGAGGATTCTTGCTCCTAGAATTAGGACTCCTCCCTCCTTTGTGGAACAGTGTATCTTTGTGCATAAGATACACTGTCAGTGCCTCTCATATGTGTGGTGTATCAAAATAAATATTCCTCAAAAGTTGGACTACTGTACTACATTGCCCATAATGTATTGTTCTGTAGGTTGCAATATAGGCATGTATCAAATTTGGAGGATGCATGCTTTTGTGTACTGTGGTTGTGTGCATGGTGTATTGAATGGTGTAAATAAGGAAGATGTGCTGCTTACTTTTGGATGTTCCCGGTGCAGAACTGTCCAGGTCCCCAATTCCAACGACAGCCTCCAGCTCCAGAGTGGTCTCCACCATGCTCTCAATGGCTGTAGGAGGTGGTACTGCGGATGGTCCTCCACCAGTTCGTTTTGCCTCCCTCATCCGCTCTTCCACCCTTTCTTTGGTCTCAATGGCTGTAGGAGGTGGTACTGTGGATGGTCCTCCACCAGTTCGGTTCGCCTCCCTCATCCGCTCTTCCACCCTTTCTTTGGTCCTGGAGCTGAGCTCGTACCCCCTTTTGCGCACCTCATCGACGGTGCGAAGCCTGACTCCAGTTGCATTGATCTTGTTCTGAAAGTCCAGCCAGATCTTCTTTTTCTGGGTGTCAGGGACACTCATTGCTGCCTTGCCAAACAGGACCTCAGGGTGCAGGCAGCACTCCTCAGTCAGGACCTCAGCTCCTTATCGGAAAGCTTCAGTTTCCTCTTCCTCCCTGCAGTGGGTGTCTCCTTGGTCTGAGCTGCCATGGCTGCAGTTGCTCCTCTCAGCTGGGTGTGCCTCTGCTGTCTGTGCTGGGTAGACTCCTCCCAGTTCCATGGGGGTACTTCCTGGTTCTGATGTCATCACTCAGAACCAGGAAGTGTTTTTTTTTTGTTTTTTTTTGCACCCTCCCATGAATTGCAACACAGTCGCAAATTCCGAGTCCGGGCCACACTCTTGTGCAATTTGCAAAATCGCAATTTGCGATTTCGCAAATTGCAATGCGACTCCAAACTGAATCGCAAACTGGAGTTGCGATTCTTACTAACATCCCGTTTTGCGACTTGCAAATTGTGTCGCAAAACCAGAGTTTGATACATGTAGCCCTAACTGCTCTATCAACATGATACAGGGAGTATCAAGTTGTTACCAAGAATACTATGATGTATTCCAGAAAACTTGCACACCTGTTTTACCTTCTCATCGTGTGTATGACTGCAGCATTCCTTTGATTCTGGGAGAAATGGTTCCCTTTGGTAAGATGTATTCGTTGAGTGAAAAAGAAAAGAAAAGAAGGTACTTAAAGAATACCTAGATGATAATATACAGAATGGTTTAATCGACCCCTCTTCATCACCTACAGGGGCTCCTCTTTTCTTTGTTCCAAAGAAAATGAAAGATCTACGTCCCTGTGTTGACTTTCACAGACTTAACAAGATAACCATTAAGGATTGGTATTCTTTACCCCTTATTAGGGATATTCTGGAAGCCGTCCAAGGTGCCAATAGGTTTACAAAATTGGATTTGAGGGGTGCTTATCACCTCTTACGTGTCAGGGAAGACAAATGGAAAACAGCCTTTCGTACTCTATTCGGCCATTATGAATACCATGTCATGCCTTTTGGTTTAACCAATGCACACTCCATATTTCAACGATTCATGGATTCCGTGTTTTCTGACTTATTAAATCATAGTGTGGTGATTTATCTGGACGACATCCTAGTATAGTCCTGTATACCTGAACAGCATACAGAGTATGTACTTCAGGTTTTTGAAAGACTCAGACAGAATCAGTTATACTGTAAATCAGAAAGATGTGAATTTAACGTTCATTTTGGTGGCCAACTCTTATGAACGATGCCGAATCCTATGTAACATCATGTCCTGTATGTGCCCAAACCAAGACACCTCGAACCAAGCCAGCAGGATTACTGATGCCCTTGCCTGTTCCCTCTGCTCCATGGCACACTCTGTCTACAGATTTCATCTGTTCATTACCGTCTTCTTCAGGGAATCATGTCATCATGGTAACTGTTGATTCTTTTACCAAGAAGGCGCATTTCACAGCCTTAAAGAAATTACCTACAACTCAAGAAATGAGTCATATATTCATGCGAGATATTTTTTGCCTTCCACAAGTGAATATTTCAGACTGAGGACCCCAATATGTGTCATGTTTTTGGAAAGCTTTTTGTACTTTACTGCACATTGATATCTCCCTTTCCTCCACAAAGCAACGGTCAAACTGAACGCTTGAATCAGGAACTCCAATAATATTTACGTTGTTTCTGTAATGCCACACAAAGTAACTGGTCGGATTTCCTTTCTTTAGCTGAATGTTCCTACAATAATACAGTGCATAGTGCAACAGGATCAGAACCTTTTTACCTATGGCTTCAATCCTAAGACTTTTTCCACTAGCGCAGATTTGCGTAAAAAAATATAACAGCGGCTACCGCATTAAACGCGCCAGCCGGGCATCATATTTATGGAATGATGGTAGCAGGAACTGCGGCCTGGTTAGCGTCATAATAAATTACTCTAACCGGGCAGCGGAGGCGTGGGGAAGACTGAGGGTTGTGCGCCAAAGAATGGTGCACGTTAGGTTAGAGTCCAAAATATGGATTCTAACCTGACTAGCATCATTTTTTGACGCACAACCCCAATGGAAATTACTCCTGTCTTAGGAAAGATAGGGGTCATGCCTCCCTGCCCAATGCCCATTCCCAGGGGACTTCTGTCTGCATAGACCTGGCGAGGACCAGCAAAGCATCTATAGTGCGAACAGCTCCAACGATAGACAACTAGAAGCAACCTCTGCACCCGGAGCCATCGGACGTGGTGGCGAAGTTCCAACTCTTGGTTCAGGGTCCTAGCCCCCCAAAGAGCTCTACATCGAGAACCAATTATTATGTTCTTGATAAGATAGAGGTATTTCTAGATATGCATGTGCTCTGTATTGTGCAGGTGTGTTTTCAGGTGTATAGTAATGTAATGTATTTGTGTTCCCATTCGCTGCTGGAAATGTGACCCAAAAATGGAAATTTTCTGTTCTATAGGCTGGATGAGCCTCAACAACAAATGTAACTGGACCACCCTGGGCCGTTAGGCCATGTGCCAATAAAGGTTCAGTAAAGGGTGGTCGCATATTGACTGCAATTGCTACCTGTTGCAGGTTTGCCATTATGAATGGTAAAAAAAATTCAGAGTTTTTTTCTTTCATATTTCTTTATTGTATTTTACTGTAAATAAGAAGACAATCTATGCAGTATATGAGGACAAGCAACGGAAAAAAAAAAGAGATAAACCAAGAAACTGCAGCAACCCACCGCACATTTTGAATATTAACATCCAGTACAGCACATAGAGGTAGCCAGTCCTAGGGGACTTGGAGTAAAAGGCAGCAGTATTTGCAGCAGTAAAAAACAATTACCGAAAAACAATTACAAACCTGTTGGATGCTGTGCAAATGTTACACTATAAGCAGAGTACAATAGAACATCAAACCTTAAAACATCTATCATAATCTATGTTAAACTGCAGTGGACTGAGTAGGCGCGCTGCCGGGGCCCGCCAAGGGAGTGCTGAAGAGGAACCCCGTGATAGGGAAGCGGATTATTAGTTATTATTTATGAGTGAGTAGGGCAGAGGAGGTTGCCGCGGGCGGGACACCAGTAGCCCATCAGCACGCGATCCCCCCCATCACCTCGTCCTGCCGGTCAGTTCAGCTCACCCTCTATCATCACAAGAACCCCCACCCAATCAGAGGGATCCGCAGAGGGGCCAGATGTAGCGTACAGTGATGCAAGCGCCTGCTGCTCCGCCAGCACTTCCACGCGCAAGTCAGTTAGCCATCTTGGTGGCGGCGGTAAACTGGGGGATTTCCAAGTCATGGGTAGACGTCTTTTTGCCAGTACCAATGCCAGATCTAGGATTTTGTTTGCTGATTTGTTTTTGGAGGATCTGCGTGTTATACCCAGTAAATACTGTGCCATGTCCCAAAGCATGTTCCTTCCCGTACATTTATTCAATATCTCAGTTATGATTGTCCAATATTCGATAACCCGGGGGCAGGCCCACACCATATGCAAGAAATCGGCAGAATCACTGTGACATCTCGGACACTCGTCCCGTGCAGTTGGATAGATCCTCGCCAGCCTAGCAGGTGTTAGATAAGTGTGGTGTAAATAATTGAACTGGATGAGTTTGTAGCGGGCATTCATTGAAACAATTTTAGGAGCTGCGAGGGCCAGCTGCCACAGGCCGTCAGTGAGTAAGCTGCGCAGTGCCTCCCCCCAGTATGTCCGAAGTGATGTAAGGGAAGCGGCATCATCTATGCTGAGCGCGTTGTATAAGTTTGTAACCGCCTTATTTGCGCCCCATGAGTCAGAATTGTCTGGAGCAAAACCGATGTGGCGGGTTCATTGGGTAGGGACCCCCAGCAGGACGCCGCCATCCGAGTTAGGGCAGAATAAGTAAGAAAGGACTTCCAGGAGGGAGGCTAAAGTCACTCAGCAAGTCATTAAATGGGGTCAGCATGCTATCGTCGAAGAGATCACCCCAATCCGTTATTCTCGCCCCCTCCCATGCAATGGCCGTCCGTCTGTGTTGGGTAGGGCCACCCCCGGTAACACCCATAGTGGGAGCTGCGGTGCATATGGAGCCACCCAGCCCGATCTGCAGATGTACTTGAACCAGCACTTCTCGGCAATTCTCAGCAATAGGTTAGTCTCTGCAACTGGAGTATCAGGGCTAGGTGACAACAGCCGCTGCAGAAGCCCGGTCGTGCCCCCTCATTTAATTGTGGTGTCTAATTTATGCAGATTGTGTCCTGCCAACCAACGCATTACCCACTGGAGCTGAGCTGCCGCAAAGTTAGGAGCTCCCAGGCCTCCCTCCGACAGGGAAGCGTAAAGTTTGTTTAAGGCCACCCGTGCTCTGCCCTTGCCCCATATAAGTGCAGTGAGGAGAGAGTGCAGCTCCACAAACCATTTGTTTGGAAGAAGGAACTGAAGAGCAGAGAAGTGATACAGTAATTGTCAACATCAGGGCAGTGTGCGCTCTATGGGCGACTAAAATGCAAAAACCCAACCTTTATGCAAGGACCTAATTCATGCATTGCATTTATATGCAGTATGTTAACCTTTTGCATTGCAGACTTTAAACTTGAAAAAACACTATTCATGATGTTTGCAATAAATGTTCATTTGCAATGTATTGCTGCAGGCTTATTGAGTGTGTTAGGGTGTGGTCCCTTTCTGGGACCTTGTAGAAGCTTTCCCTGCAGCATGACTGGGTGTGGTTTGTGGGCTGGGCCAGATTCTATTTAAGGGAGCCAGCCCAGTTTCACATGCTCACTATTCAGAGGTCCCTGAGCATAGCAGCAGCAACTTCCTGAGCTCCTTTTCCGGAGGCCTACTTTGACCTTTCCAGGCCTTGACCCTCATTGTATTGGTGATCCTTGAACAGGGCGGTAAGACGGAGGTCAGGCTGGGCCCCTGACCCCATTTTCAAAGGCATACGAATTTTTGGGCCTAGTTTTCATGTTGAAAGATTTTTCCTTGTGCGTGTGAATGTGCTCGTGGTTTAATTATTGTGCGCGACCATTTCTTGGCATTTGCAAGGTGTCACTCAAATCGGCAAGACGCACAATTCATTCCCGCATTTAAATCTTGGTGTTTCAGATCGCTTACAGTGTGTCTGATCATTTCATGGCATTTGCATATACCTGTTGGAACCGACAGTGTGCGCGATCCATTCCCGCATTTAAAACCTTGATGTTCAGATCACTTACAGAGTGCGCAATCATTTCATGGCATTTGCATATTCTTGTTGGAATCGGCAAGACGCACAATTCATTCCCGCATTCAAATCTTGATGTTCAGATCGCTTACAGAGTGCGCGATCATTTCATGGCATTTGCATATACTTGTTGAAATCGGCAGTGTGCGCGATTCATTTCCCGTATTTAAATCTAGGTGTTCAGATCGCTTACAGTGTGCGCGATCATTTCATGGCAATTAAAACTTTGATGTGTAGTGTTTCCTGAAGTGCACTCAACTATCCAGGGCTTTTGAATTTTCTGCAAAGGTGTTAAAATTCAAGATGTTACATTATATGTGCATATTAAGTCCTCAGTACAATTCCTATTGTTTTCCAGGGAAAGTTAAGATTACTTTTTGTCCTCATGTAAAAAAACAATGTTTGTTCTGAAAACATAATTCTAGAAGGTTTTTATATTCCTAAACAATATGTGACATTTTATGAGGAGTTCATTTGAAAAGTTGTGTTGACCATTCTTGATTCATTCTTAGGTACCCAGATGTCTTGAGGCCTAGTTATAGTCCTTTCTTAAGTTATCCATGGTTACAGTATGACAATGCTTAGAATCATAGTCTAGTGAAAATCAATGTGATATAATCTTGATATTGTGTGGTTTAACCTTTTGCTTCCTACAGGTCTCCTTCCCAGCTGTTCCCATCCTAATCCCCTTTTCCCCCGCTTGGACTCTCTCAGGCTCTGTGATTTTTCTATCAGAGTTTTGGAGCTGTCTAGTGGTGGACATGTTGGGAACATGCTCAGACCCCGTGGATCTGGTCTCCCTGACAGTATTCTTGGAAGGACAAACATCTTATCAATAGCCAATTTACCAAGGGGAGAGAGCGGAAGAGAGTTCCAGAAAGGCAACGAGGACTTCACACCCATCAGAACGCCGCCTATGTTTGCATCTGTTAGGTCTTTTACCTCATGGAAGATTTTGACCCAGAGGTATTTATTGGTATCATATTCCCACGCTAGTGAAGTATGAAGTAATTGCTCATGCTGGGCCGTGGATAACGGTATAAGGGTAAACAGGCGAGACTTCGACTAATTAACCTGGAGTTCAGAGGCCTCGCCAAACTTCTGCAAAAATGTTAACAGTTGGGGCAAGGCAGCTGCAGGGTTGGAGAGGTATATTAGGGTGTTGTCCGCATAAAGTGATACGACGTGCCACAGCCCTCCCACATGAATTCCCCATTTGGGCGCACTCAGTCTCAAAGCTTGCGCCAAGGGCTCCATAGCTAGCGCAAAAAGGAGCGGTGACAGGGGGCACCCCTGGTGGGTCCCCCGGGTAATATCGGAGGGTTTGGAGAACACTGTACCCATCCTTACCCGAGCCCTGGGTAAGTGGTATAATAGGGATATCCATTTCAGGAAGTTGGGGCCAAAGCCTAGCAGGTATTAGAGTGGATTAATGACGCCTGGTAGAGGTGGGGATTCAACTCCTAAATCTGAGAAACGTCATTTATTCCAAAGAATGAGAGAAGGGACTTCATACATTTATCCACCAACTCACTCGTCTGCCTCCTGTCTTCAGTTACAAACCCACCGCAGCTGGGAAAGTGTGTGGGGTTAGAACAGAATAAAGATGTCTCAAGTGCTCACCCTTTATGTTCATTTGTCCAGTGGGGAACAGACTGGACCCTGGAGCACAGTTAGGAAACCCTAAATGTGCACTTGTAAAAGCACTCTTCCTCAGAGGCGCACATTTATTCTAACCTACTCCCAAAGCCCAGCGGTAGGTTGCCTAGAAGACTGTGCCAGGCTCAGCTTTTGTAGTGAGGCGCTATTTTTTTAAAGGTTCTGATTTCCTAAATGTGGAATTGTACATAATGTATACTTATGCACTACAGAAAGGTGGCCCGATGGGCAAATGTACATTTCTTCCTGTGGAGAGACCCCTTCACCTCCACCCAGTGCTGGCATGGGTCTCCCACTTCCCTGCGTGAGAGGGCGTCTCTTCCAGCTCTTTGCTGTAATACAAACCCCCAAAGAGCTCTACATCGAAAACTAATTATTATGTTATTGATAAGATAGAGGTATTTCTAGATGTGCATGTGCTCTGTATTGTGCAGGTATGTTTGCAGGTGTATAGTGATGAAATGTATTTGTGTTCCCATTCGCTGCTGGAAATGTGACTGTAAGGAAATGCCTCCTTGGCATGGTTACCCCCTGACTTTTTGCCCTTGCTGATGCCAAGTTCTGATTTGAAAGTGTGCTGAGGCCTGCTAACCAGGCCCCAGCACTAGTGTTCTTTCCCTAACCTGTACTTTTGTTTCCACAATTGGCACACCCTGGCATCCAGGTAAGTCCCTTGTAACTGGTACCTCTGGTACCAAGGACCCTGATGCCAGGGAAGATCTCTAAGGGCTGCAGCATGTCTTATGCCACCCTGGGGACCCCTCACTCAGCACAGACACACTGCTTGCCAGCTTGTGTGTGCTAGTGGGGATAAAATGACTAAGTCGACATGGCACTCCCCTCAGGGTGCCATGCCAACCTCACACTGCCTATAGGCATAGATAAGTCACCCCTCTAGCAGGCCTTACAGCCCTAAGGCAGGGTGCACTATACCATAGGTTAGGGCATAAGTGCATGAGCACTATGCCCCTACAGTGTCTAAGCAAAACCTTAGACATTGTAAGTGCAGGGTAGCCATAAGAGTATATGGTCTGGGAGTCTGTCATGCACGAACCCCACAGCACCATAATGGCTACACTGAAAACTGTGAAGTTTGGTATCAAACTTCTCAGCACAATAAATGCACACAAATGCCAGTGTACATTTTATTGTAACATACACCCCAGAGGGCACCTTAGAGGTGCCCCCTGAAAACTTAACCAACTACCCGTGTAGGCTGACTGGTTTTAGCAGCATGCCACACACCAGACAAGTTGCTGGCCACATGGGGAGAGTGCCTTTGTCACTCTGTGGCTAGTAACAAAGCCTGTACTGGGTGGAGGTGCTTCTCACCTCCCCCTGCAGGAACTGTAACACCTGGCGGTGAGCCTCAAAGGCTCGCCCCCTTTGTTACAGCACCCCAGGGCACTCCAGCTAGCGGAGTTGCCCGCCCCCTCCGGCCACAGCCCCACTTTTGCCCGCAAGGCCGGAGGAGATAATGAGAAAAACAAGGAGGAGTCACTGACCAGTCAGGACAGCCCCTAAGGTGTCCTGAGCTGAGGTGACTCTGACTTTTAGAAATCCTCCATCTTGCAGATGGAGGATTCCCCCAATAGGGAGAGGAATGTGCCCCCCTCCCCTCAGGGAGGAGGCACAAAGAGGGTGTAGCCACCCTCAAGGACAGTAGCCATTGGCTACTGCCCTCCCAGACCTAAACACACCCTTAAATTCTGTATTTAGGGGCTCCCAGAACACAGCAAGATAGATTCCTGCAACCTAAGAAGAAGAGGACTGCTGATCTGAAAAACCTGCAGAGAAGACGGAGACACCAACTGCTTTGGCCCCAGCTCTACCGGCCTGTCTCCCCACTTCTAAAGACACTGCTCCAGAGACGCGTTCCCAGGGTCCAGCAACCTCTGAAGCCTCAGAGGACTACCCTGCATCTAGAAGGACCAAGAACTCCAGAGGACAGCGGCTCTGTTCCCCAAAGACTGCAGCTTTGCAACAAAGAAGCAACTTTGAAACAACACACGTTTCCCGCCGGAAGCGTGAGACTTTGCACTCTGCACCCGATGCCCCCGGCTCGACTTGTGGAGAACAAACACCACAGAGAGGACTCCCCGGCGACTACGAGACTGTGAGTAGCCAGAGTTGACCCCCCTGAGCCCCCACAGCGACACCTGCAGAGGGAATCCCGAGGTTCCCCCTGACCGCTACTGCCTGCTTCAAAGACCCGATGCCTGGTAAAGACTCTGCACCCGCAGCCTCCAGGACCTGAAGGATCTGACCTCCAGTGCAGGTGCGACCCCCAGGTGGCCCTCTCCTTTGCCCAGGTGGTGGCTACCCCAAGGAGCCCCCACCCCTTGCCTCTCTGCATCATTGAAAAGACCCCTTGGTCTCCCATTGATTCCTATTGCGAACCCGACGCCTGTTTGCACACTGCACCCGGCCTCCCCCGTGCTGCTGAGGGTGTACTTTTTGTGTTGACTTGTGTCCCCCCCGGTGCCCTACAAAACCCCCCTTGTCTGCCCTCCAAAGACGCGGGTACTTACCTGGCCGCAGACTGGAACCGGGGCACCCCCTTCTCCATTGAAGCCTATGTGTTTTGGGCACCACTTTGACCTCTGCACCTGACCGGCCCAGAGATGCTGGTGTGGTAATTTTGGGGTTGCTCTGAACCCCCAACAGTGGGCTACCTTGGACCCAAACTTGAACCTTGTAGTTGGTTTACTTACCTGCAAAAACTAACAAACACTTACCTCCCCCAGGAACTGTTGAAAATTGCAGAGTCTAATTTTAAAATAGCTATATGTCATTTGTGTGACAACTGTATATGCTATTTTGCTCATTCAAAGTTCCTAAAGTTCCTAAGTGAAGTACCTTCAATTTAAAGCATTACTTGTAAATCTTGAACCTGTGGTTCTTAAAATAAACTAAGAAAATATATTTTTCTATACAAAACCGATTGGCCTGGAATTGTCTCTGAGTGTGTGTTCCTCATTTATTGCCTGTGTGTGTACAACAAATGCTTAACACTACCCTCTGATAAGCCTACTGCTCGACCACACTACCACAAAATAGAGCATTAGAATTATCTCTTTTTGCCACTATCTTACCTCTAAGGGGAACCCTTGGACTCTGTGCATGTTATTTCTTACTTTGAAATAGTACATATAGAGCCAACTTCCTCCATTGGTGGATCAGCGGTGAGGTAGAAGACTTTGCATTTGCTGGACTACTCAGCCAATACCTCATCACACGACTAAATTCCAAAAATTTTCATTAGAAACTGATTTTTGAAATTTGAGCTATTTTTCAAAATTTTTAAAAGTCCTGCTAGGGCCTTGTGTTAGTCCCTGTTAGCATTTCATTTAAAGTTTAAAACTTTTGTAAAAATTTGAATTAAGTTCTAGAAATAGTTTTAGATTCTTAAAAAGTATTCCAACTTTTAGAAACATAGGGCCATATGTAGGTAGAAACCAATTTGCGAGTTGCAAATTGCGAGTCCTTCCGACTCGCAATTTGCAACTCGCAAATTGGTATGCAGAAAGTTGTCTCAGACACCTTCTGCGACTCACTATGGGGTCGCAAAGACCCACCTCATAAATATTTATGAGGTGGGTCGCAGTTTGCGACCCCATAGCGAGTCTAGGCACTCACGGGGATGGTGGCCTTCTGGAGACAGCAGACCACCATGTCCGTGACTGTTTTTAAATAAAGCAGTTTTTTTTTTCTCTTTGCAGCCCGTTTTCCTTAAAGGAAAACGAGCTGCAAATAGAAAAAAATACCGAAACCTTTTTGTTTCGTTTTTTTTCAGAGTAGGCAGCGGTCCATAGGACCACTGCCTGCTCTGAAAAAATAATATTGGGAGCATTCACAAAGGGAAAGGGGTCCCATGGGGACCCCTTCCCGTTTGCAAATGAGTTACCATCCACTTCAAGTGGATGGTAACTGCGGGTTGATTTGTGACCGCTTTTGCGGTCACAAATCAACCATATAGTGCGGTGCGACTCGCAAATAGGTAGGGAACGCCCCTTCCTATTTGCGAGTCTGAAACACATTTTGCGAGTCGGTACCGACTCGCAATATGTGTTTCAGCATCGCTTGAGGGCATTAGCGCCTTGCAAACGGCGTTTTTCGCTGTTTGCGAGGCGCTAATGCCTTCCTACATCTGGCCCATAATGTCTAATGCAGAAGAGAGTGTGATGGAACTCAACATCACCCCTTACCTGAATCTTAGGATGTCAGAGTTAAGGTCTCTCTGCAAAACAAAAAAGATTAGAACTGGCTCAAACCCTACCAAAATACAGCTCCAGGAGCTGTTGGCAGAGTTTGCCAAGAACAACCCCTCTGAGGATGACCTCCCAGAGGAGGAAGCTAGTGAATTGGAAGAAATCCCACCTCCAGTCCTAGTTAGGGAGAACAGGGTCCCTCAAACCCTGACTCCAAATGTGATAGTCAGAGATGCTGCTTCTCTCACAGGAGAGTCCAGCACCTCTGGAATCACTGAGGACAGCCTCAGTGAATATGACCTACTGTTAGCCAGGATGGTCAAAAGATTGGCTTTAGAGAGACAGCTCCTAGCCATAGAGAGGGAAAGACAAGAGATGGGCTTAGGTCCCATCAATGGTGGCAGCAACATAAATAAGGTCAGAGATTCTCCTGACATGTTGAAAATCCCAAAAGGGATTATAACTAAATATGAAGATGGTGATGACATCACCAACTGGTTCACAGCTTTTGAGAGGGCTTGTGCAACCAGAAAAGTAAACAGATCTCACTGGGGTGCTCTCCTTTGGGAAATGTTCACTGGAAAGTGTAGGGATAGACTCCTCACACTCTCTGGAAAAGATGCAGAATCCTATGACCTCATGAAGGCTACCCTGATTGAGAGCTTTGGATTCTCCACTGAGGAGTATAGAATTAGGTTCAGGGGGGCTCAAAAATCCTTGAGCCAGACCTGGGTTGATTTTGTTGACTACTCAGTAAAAACACTAGATGGTTGGATTCAAGGCAGTGGTGTAAATGATTATGGTGGGCTGTACAATTTATTTGTGAAAGAACACCTGTTAAGTAATTGTTTCAATGATAAACTGCATCAGCATCTGGTAGACATAGGACCAATTTCTTCCCAAGAATTGGGAAAAAAGGCGGACCATTGGGTCAAGACTAGGGTAACCAAGACTTCCACAGGGGGTGACCAAAAGAAAGGGGTCACAAAGACTCCCCAGGGGAAGAGTGTTGAGACATCCAAAGGGACAAATAGTAAAGAGTCTTCTACAGGGCCCCAAAAACATGCTCAGGAGGGAGGTGTAGGAAAGTACCATCTTGCTTGGCATGTTACCCCCATATTTCACTGTATATATGTTGTTTTAGTTGTATGTGTCACTGGGACCCTGCCAGGAAGGGCCCCAGTGCTCATAAGTGTGCCCTGTATGTGTTACCTGTGTTATGACTAACTGTCTCACTGAGGCTCTGCTATCCAGAACCTCAGTGGTTATGCTCTCTCATTTCTTTCCAAATTGTCACTAACAGGCTAGTGACCAATTTCACCAATTTACATTGGCATACTGGAACACCCTGATAATTCCCTAGTATATGGTACTGAGGTACCCAGGGTATTGGGGTTCCAGGAGATCCCTATGGGCTGCAGCAGTTCTTTTGCCACCCATAGGGAGCTCTGACAATTCTTACACAGGCCTGCCAATGCAGCCTGAGTGAAATAACGTCCACGTTATTTCACAGCAATTTACCACTGCACTTAAGTAACTTATAAGTCACCTATATGTCTAACCTTTACCTGGTAAAGATTGGGTGCTAAGTTACTTAGTGTGTGGGCACCCTGGCACTAGCCAGGGTGCACCCACATTGTTCAGGGCAAATTCCCCGGACTTTGTGAGTGCGGGGACACCATTACACGAGTGCACTATACATAGGTCACTACCTATGTATAGCTTCACAATGGTAACTCCTAATATGGCCATGTGACATGTCTATGATCATGGAATTGCCCCCTCAATGCCATCCTGGCATTGTTGGCACAATCCCATGATTCCACGGGTCTCTAGCACAGACCTGGGTACTGCCAAACTGCCTTTCCCGGGATTTCACTGCAGCTGCTGCCAACCCCTCAGACAGGTTTCTGCCGTCCTGGGGTCCAGCCAGGCTTGGCCCAGGAAGGCAGAACAAAGGACTTCCTCAGAGAGAGGGTGTTACACCCTCTCCCTTTGGAAAAAGGTGTTAGGGCTTGGGAGGAGTAGCCTCCCCCAGCCTCTGGAAATGCTTTCATGGGCACAGATGGTGCCCATTTCTGCATAAGCCAGTCTACACCGGTTCAGGGATCCCCCAGCCCTGCTCTGGCGCGAAACTGGACAAAGGAAAGGGGAGTGACCACTCCCCTGACCTGCACCTCCCCTGGGAGGTGCCCAGAGCTCCTCCAGTGTGCTCCAGACCTCTGCCCTCTTGGAAACAGAGGTGCTGCTGGCACACTGGACTGCTCTGAGTGGCCAGTGCCAGCAGGTGACGTCAGAGACTCCTTCTGATAGGCTCCTTCAGGTGTTGCTAGCCTATCCTCTCTCCTAAATAGCCAAACCCTCTTTTCTGGCTATTTAGGGTCTCTGCTTTTGGGAATTCCTTAGATAACGAATGCAAGAGCTCATCAGAGTTCCTCTGCATCTCTCTCTTCACCTTCTGCCAAGGAATCAACTGCTGACCGTGCTGGAAGCCTGCAAAACTGCAACAAAGTAGCAAAGACGACTACTGCGACCTTGTAACGCTGATCCTGCCACCTTCTTGACTGTTTTCCTGGTGATGCATGCTGTGGGGGTAGTCTGCCTCCTCTCTGCACTAGAAGCTCCGAAGAAATCTCCAGTGGGTCGACGGAATCTTCCCCCTGCAACCGCAGGCACCAAAGAACTGCATCACCGGTCCTCTGGGTCTCCTCTCAGCACAACGAGCGAGGTCCCTTGAACTCAGCAACTCTGTCCAAGTGACTCCCACAGTCCAGTGACTCTTCAGTCCAAGTTTGGTGGAGGTAAGTCCTTGCCTCCCCACGCCAGACTGCATTGCTGAGAACCACGTGTTTTGCAGCTACTCCGTCTCCAGTGCACTTTTCCAGGATTTCCTTTGTGCACAGCTAAGCCTGGGTCCACGGCACACTAACCTGCATTGAACGACCTCCTGAGTTGTCCTCCGGCGGTGTGGGACTCTCTTGTGCAACTTCGGGTGAGCACTGTTTCACTCCACCTCGTAGTGCCTGTTCCGGCACTTCTCCGGGTGCTGCTTGCTTCTGATTGGGCTCCTTGTCTTGCTGGACGCCCCCTCTGTCTCCTCACGCAATTGGCGACATCCTGGTCCCTCCTGTGCCACAGCAGCATCCAAAAACCCCAACCGCAACCCTTGCAGCTAGGAAGGCTTGATTGCTGTCTTTCTGCAGGAAAACACTTCTGCACGACTCTTCACGACGTGGGACATCCATCCTCCAAAGGGGAAGTTTCAAACCCTTGTCGTTCTTGCAGAATCCACAGCTTCTACCGTCCGGTGGCAGCTTCTTTGCACCCACAGCTGGCATTTCCTGGGCATCTGCCCACTCCCGACTTGATCGTGACTTTTGGACTTGGTCCCCTTGTTCCACAGGTACTCTCGTCTGGAAATCCATCATTGTTGCATTGCTGGTGTTGGTCTTTCCTGCAGAATTCCCCTATCACGACTTCTGTGCTCTTTGGGGAACTTCAGTGCACTTTGCACTCACTTTTCAGGGTCTTGGGGCGGGCTATTTTTCTAACCCTCACTGTTTTCTTACCGTCCCAGCGACCCTCTACAAGGTCACATAGGTTTGGGGTCCATTCGTGGTTCGCATTCCACTTCTAGAGTGTATGGTTTGTGTTGCCCCTATCCATATGTGCTCCTATTGCATCCTATTGTGACTATACATTGTTTGCACTGTTTTCTATTGCTATTACTGCTTATTTTGGTATTGTGTACATATATCTTGTGTATATTTGCTATCCTCATACTGAGGGTACTCACTTAGATACTTTGGCATATTGTCATAAAAATAAAGTACCTTTATTTTTAGTATATCTGTGTATTGTGTTTTCTTATGATTTTGTGCAAGTGACACTAGTGGTACTGTAGGAGCTTCACTCGTCTCCTAGATCAGCCTAAGCTGCTCTGCTAAGCTACCTTTTCTATCAGCCTAAGCTGCTAGATACCCCTCTAGACTATTAAGGGATACCTGGGCCTGGTGCAAGGTGTAGGTACCTCTTGGTACCCACTACAAGCCAATCCAGCCTCCTACAGGAGGGCCCAGAGCCTCTTCACAATCCAATTTTGGGCACAAGGGTAAAAACTTTGATCCCAAAAAGGCCTGGTGTCGTAGCTGTAATCAGCCAGGACACCAAACTGGAGACAAGGCCTGTCCCAAGAAAGGTTCCACTTCTAACTCTACTCCAGCTAACACTGGAATGGCCAGTCTCCAAGTGGGATCAACAGTGTGCCCAGAGCAAATCAGTGTTCACACTGAAGCTACATTAGTCTCTGAGGGTGGGGTGGATTTAGCCACACTGGCTGTCTGGTCCCCTAACATGCAAAAATACAGGCAGCAACTCTTAATTAATGGGACAAGTGTAGAAGGCCTGAGGGATACAGGTGCCAGTGTCACCATGGTGACAGAGAAACTGGTTTCCCCTGGTCAATACCTGGCTGGACAAACTTACCCAGTCACCAACGCTGACAATCAGACTAAAGTACATCCAATGGCTATGGTAACTTTAGAGTGGGGAGGGGTCAATGGCCTGAAACAGGTGGTGGTCTCCTCAAATATCCCTGTAGACTGTTTGCTTGGAAATGACCTGAAGTCCTCAGCATGGGCTGAGGTAGAACTCAAAACCCATGCAACCATGCTGGGTATCCCTGAACTGGTGTGTGTCAAGACAAGGGCACAATGCAAGGCTCAGGGTGAAAAAGTGGTGTTGTAGCCGGGAAAAAGGGCCCAACCCACCAAGAGAAAAGGAAAGAAGACTGGGGAACCAGCTTCCACACAACAATAAAAAGAGAACCTCTCTTCCCAGGAAGAAGTTCTGCCCTCTGAGGGAACTGAGCCCCTGGAGTTAGAACCTTATCAGGTTGAGCTCCTAGGCCCAGGGGGACCCTCAAGGGAGCAGTTGTGTAAGGGGCAAGAAACTTGTCCCTCTCTTGAAGGCCTTAGGCAGCAAGCTGCGGAAGAGTCCAAAGATAAAATAACAGGAACACATAGAGTCTATTAGGAAGATGGACTCCTTTACACTGAGGCAAGAGATCCCAAACCTGGTGCCACTAGGAGAGTGGTAGTGCCTCAGCAGTTTAGGGAGTTCATTCTGACCTTAGCTCATGATATTCCTCTTGCTGGCCATTTGGGACAGACCAAGACGTGGGAGAGATTAGTCAACCACTTCTATTGGCCCAACATGTCCCAGAAGATCAAGGAGTTTTGTGTCTCCTGTGCCACCTGTCAAGCCAGTGGTAAGACAGGTGGACACCCAAAGGCCCCCCTCATTCCACTTCCAGTGGTGGGGGTCCCCTTTGAAAGAGTGGGTGTGGACATAGTGGGTCCACTTGAACCTCCCACAGCCTCAGGGAACCAATACATACTAGTAGTAGTGGATCATGCTACTAGATACCCTGAAGCAATTCCTCTTAGGTCAACTACTGCCCCTGCAGTAGCCAAAGCACCCATTGGTATTTTTACCAGAGTGGGTTTTCCTAAGGAGGTGGTGTCTGACAGAGGTACCAACATTATGTTAGCATACCTGAAACACATGTGGAATGAGTGTGGGATGACTTACAAATTCACCACGCCATACCATCCACAAACCAATGGTCTTGTTGAAAGGTTTAACCAGTAATTGAAAGGCATGATCATGGGGCTCCCTGAAAAACTCAAAAGGAGATGGGATGTCCTCTTACCATGTCTGCTTTTCACTTACAGAGAGGTGCCTCAGAAGGGTGTAGGGTTTTCCCCCTTTGAACTTCTGTTTGGCCATCCTGTAAGGGGACCACTAGCTCTTGTGAAAGAAGGCTGGGAGAGACCTCTTCATGAGCCTAAGCAAGATATAGTGGACTATGTACTAGGCCTACGTTCAAGGATGGCAGAGTATATGGAAAAGGCAAGCAAAAACCTTGAGACCAGCCAACAGCTCCAGAAGTTTTGGTATGACCAAAAGGCTGCTATGTTTGAATTTCAGCCAGGGCAGAACGTCTGGGTTCTGGAGCCTGTGGCTCCCAGGGCACTTCAGGACAGATGGAGTGGCCCTTACCCAGTGCTAGAAAAGAAGAGTCAGGTCACAGACCTAGGCAGTAGCAAGACCCCCAAAAGGGTGATCCATGTGAACCGCCTCAAGCTCTTCCATGACAGGGCAGATGTGAATCTGTTGATGGTAACAGAGGAGGACCAGGAAGCTGAGAGTGAACCTCTCCCTGATCTCCTCTCCACAGACCCTAAAGATGGCTCAGTTGATGGAGTGATCTATTCAGACACCCTCTCTGGCCAACAGCAATCTGACTGTAGGAAGGTCCTGCAACAGTTTGCTGAGCTCTTTTCCCTAACCCCTGGTCAGACACACCTGTGTACCCATGATGTTGACACAGGAGACAGCATGCCTGTCAAAAAAGAATATTTAGACAGTCTGACCAAGTTAAGGAAAGCATCAAGGTGGAAGTCCACAAGAAGCTGGAATTGGGAGTCATTGAGCACTCTGACAGCCCCTAGGCTAGCCCAGTGGTCTTAGTCCCCAAACTCACACCAAAGATGGAAAGAGAAAGATGAGGTTTTGTGTGGACTACAGAGGACTTAATTCTGTCACCAAGACAGATGCCTATCCCATTCCAAGGGCAGATGAATTGATAGACAAACTAGGTGCTGCCAGATTCTTAAGTACCTTTGGTACCCCTAGGAGTCCCCCCCTTGCCTGTCTGCATCGCTGAAGAGACCCCTTGGTCTCCCATTGATTCCTATTGCAAACCTGACGCCTGTTTGCACACTGCACCCGGCCGCTCCCATGCCGCTGAGAGTTTACTTTTTGTGTTGACTTGTGTCCCCCCCGGTGCCCTACAAAACCCCCCTGGTCTGCCCTCCAAAGACGGGGGTACTTACCTGCTGGCAGACTGGAACCGGGGCACCCCCTTCTCCATTGAAGCCTATGTGTTTTGGGCACCACTTTGACCTCTGCACCTGACCGGCCCGGAGCTGCTGGTGTGGTAACTTTGGGGTTGCTCTGAACCCCCAATGGTGGGATACCTTGGACCCAAACTTGAACCTTGTAGGTGGTTTACTTACCTGCAAAAACTAACAAACACTTACCTCCCCCAGGAACTGTTGAAAATTGCACTGTCTCATTTTAAAATAGCTATATGTCATTTGTGTGAAAACTGTATATGCTATTTTTTATAATTCAAAGTTCCTAAAGTTCCTAAGTGAAGTACCTTTCATTTAAAGCATTACTCGTAAATCCTGAACCTGTGGTTCTTAAAATAAACTAAGAAAATATATTTTTCTATACAAAAACCTATTGGCCTGGAATTGTCTCTGAGCGTGTGTTCCTCATTTATTGCCTTTGTGTGTACAACAAATGCTTAACACTACCCTCTGATAAGCCTACTGCTCGACCACACTACCACAAAATAGAGCATTTGAATTGTCTATTTTTGCCACTATCTTCCCTCTAAGGGGAACCCTTGGACTCTGTGCACACTATCTCTTACTTTGAAATAGTACATACAGAGCCAACTTCCTGGTCACATATTGACTGCAATTGCTACCTGTTGCAGGTTTGCCATGATGAATGGTAAATTTTGTTCAGAGTCTTTTTCTTTCATATTTCTTTATTGTATTTTACTGTAAATAAGAAGACAATCTATGCAGTATATGAGGACAAGCAAGGGAAAAAAAAGAGATAAACCAAGAAACTGTAGCATCCCATTGCACATTTTGTATATTAACATCCAGTACAGCACACAGAGGTAGCCAGTCCTAGGGGACTGGGAGTAAAAGGCAGCAGTATTTGCAGCAGTAAGAAACAATTACCGAATAACAATTGCAAACCTGTTGGATGCTGTCCAAATGTTACACTATACGCAGAGTACAATAGAACATCAAACCTTAAAACATCTATCATAATCTATATTAAACTGCAGTGGACTGAGTTGGTGCGCCGCCGGGGCCCGCCAAGGGAGCGCTGAAGAGGAACCCCTGTGATAGGGAAGCAGATTATTAGTTATTATTTATGAGTGAGTAGGGCAGAGAAGGTTGCCGCGGGCGGGACACCAGTAGCCCATCAGCACGCGATGCCCCCCATCACCTCGCCCTGCCGGTCGGTTCAGCTCACCCTCTATCATCACAAGAACCCCCACCAAATCAGAGAGATCCGCAGAGGGGCCAGATGTAGCGTACAGTGATGCAAGCGCCTGCTGCTCCGCCAGCACCTCCACGCGCAAGTCAGTTAGCCATCTCGATGGCGGCGGTAAACTGGGGGATTTCCAAGTCATGGGTAGACATCTTTTTGCCAGTACCAATGCCAGATCTAGGATTTTGTTTGCTGATTTGTTTTTGGAGGATCTGCGTGTTATACCCAGTAAATACTGTGCCATGTCCCAAAGCATGTTCCTTCCCGTACATTTATTCAGTATCTCAGTTATGATTGTCCAATATTCGATAACCCGGGGGCAGGCCCACACCATATGCAAGAAATCGGCAGAATCACTGTGACATCTCGGACACTTATCCTGGGCAGTTGGATAGATCCTCGCCAGCCTAGCAGGTGTTAGATAAGTGTGGTGTAAATAATTGAACTGGATGAGTTTGTAGCGAGCACCAAAGAACTGCATCACCGGTCCTCTGGGTCTCCTCTCAGCACAATGAGCGTGGTCCCTGGAACTCAGCAACTCTGTCCAAGTGACTCCCACAGTCCAGTGACTCTTCAGTCCAAGTTTGGTGGAGGTAAGTCCTTGCCTCCCCACGCTAGACTGCATTGCTGGGTACCACGTGATTTGCAACTGCTCCGGCTCCTGTGCACTCCTGCGGGTGCTGCCTGCTTCTGTGAGGGCTCCCTGACTTGCTGGGCATCCCCTCTGTCTCCTCATCCAAGTGGCGACATCATGGTCCCTCCTTGGCCACAGCAGCATCCAAAAACCCTAACCGCGACCTTTGCAGCTAGCAAGGTTTGTTTGCGGTCTTTCTGCCCTCTTCGTTCTTGCAGAATCAACAGCTTCTACCATCCGGTGGCAGCTCCTTTGCACCCTCAGCTGGCATTTCCTGGGCATCTGCCCACTCTCGACTTTGTCGTGACTCTTGGACTTGGTCCCCTTGTTCCACAGGTACTCTCGTCCGGAAATCCATTTTGGTTGCTTTGCTGGTGTTGGTCTTCCTTGCAGAATTCCCCTATCACGACTTCTGTGCTCTCTGGGGAATATAGGTGCACTTTACACCTACTTTTCAGGGTCTTGTGGGTGGGATATTTTTCTAACCCTCACTGTTTTCTTACAGTCCCAGTGACCCTCTAGGAGCTCACATAGGTTTGGGGTCCATTCGTGGTTCGCATTCCACTTTTGGAGTATATGGTTTGTGTTGCCCCTATACCTATGTGCTCCTATTGCAATCTACTGTAACTTTACATTGTTTGCATTACTTCCTTTTGCTATTACTGCATATTTTTGGGTATTGTGTACATATATCTTGTGTATATTTGGCATCCTCAGACTGGGGGTACTCACTGAGATACTTTTGGCATATTGTCATAAAAATAAAGTACCTTTATTTTTAGTAAATCTGTGTATTGTGTTTTCTTATGATATTGTGCATATGACACCAGTGGTATAGTAGGAGCTTTTCATGTCTCCTAGTTCAGCCTAAGCTGCTCTGCTATAGCTACCTTCTATCAGCCTAAGCTGCTAGAAACACCTCTTCTACACTAATAAGGGAGAACTGGACCTGGTACAGAGTGTAAGTACCCCTTGGTACCCACTACAAGCCAGGCCTGCCTCCTACAGACCGTCCTTCTGGTTTCGGTAGTGATCCACCCGTAGATGTTGCAGAGCATGCGGAGGGTGTTGAAACAGGAGGATGAGACGGCGTTGACTTGTTGGGTCATTGAGAGCGATGAGTCAAGGATGAAACCCAGGTTGCGGGTGTGGTTGGTGGGCATTGGTGCGGCTCCCAGCGTGGGCGTCCACCAGGAGGTGCCCCAGGCAGAGGGGGTGATGCCGAGGATGACGACCTCTGTCTTATCTGAGTGTTGCTTTAGGTGACTGTTCTTCATCTAGTTGGCGACGGCCTTCATACTGTCGTCGAGGTTGGTTTTGGTGGTGGCGGGGTCCTTGGTGAGGGAGAGGATCTGCTGGGTGTCGTCAGCGTAAGAGACGATGTTGAGGTTGTGAGATCGGACAATTTTGGCGAGCGATGCCATGTAGACGTTGAAGAGTGTTGGGCTGATGGAGGAGCTCTGTGGTACGCCGCAGATGGTCTTGGTGGCTTCAGATCAGAATGGAGGGAGGCAGACTCTCTGTGTTCTGTCAGAGAAGAAGGAGGTGATCCAGTCCAGGGCTTTGTCGCGGATCCCTGCGTCGTGGAGGTATGTGCGCAGGGTGTGGTGGCAGACAGTGTGGAAGGCAGCTGAGAGGTCAAGGAGGATGAGGGCTGCGGTTTCGCCTTTGTCCGGGAAGGTCCGTATGTCATCGGTGGCGGCAATGAGGGCGGTCTCGGTGCTGTGATTGCTGTGAAAGCCAGATTGGGAGAGGTCCAGAGTGTTGTTTTCCTCCAGGGGGTAGCTCAGTAGCCTGTTGACGATCTTCTCGATAACCTTCGCCGGGAACAGAAGCAGTGAGATGGGCCGGTAGTTTTTGAGGTCCTTAGGGTCTGCTTGGGGTTTCTTGAGCAAGGCGTTGATCTTAGTGTGCTTTCAGCTTTCTGGGAAGGTGGCGATCTCGAAGGAGCTATTGATTATCATACGGAGTTGGGGGGCGATGATGAAGATCCCTGTGTTGTAGATGTAGTGCGGGCAGGGGTCAGATGGAGAGCAGGAATGAATGGTGCTTATTACTTTGGTGGTGTCAGCGTCGTTGACGTGTCCAGGAGAGCAGGAGGCTGGTGTGGTTGGGGGGCGGTGAGTCGGAGGTTTTGGTGACTGCTGGTGGGGCTTTGGTGTTGAAGCTGTTGTGGATGTCTGTGATTTTGCGGTGAAAGAATGTGGCGAGGGAGTCGCAGAGGTCTTGCGAAGGTGGGATGTCGTTGGTGCTGGAGCTGGGGTTGTAGAGTTTCTTCATGATGTTGAAGAGCTTTTTGCTGTTGTGTGCGTTGTTGTCGATACCTTCAGAGCTTGATCCCTGCTTCACTCAGAGGAATGGACATGATGCCTGGCTTGCCTTGAAGAATTACGAGTCTGTAAAGAAGAGTGCCACGCAAACCAACAAATGGTGAGTGACAGGCGGATTCCAAGCCCTTTACTGAACACAACAGAGTCTCACAAGCAAGACGCTTGCGCACGTGCATGCACTCGCTGACTCGACCCTAACGAGGTTCTACAGGCAATAATTGTCTTAATTGGATATGTCTATTTAGTGCTAAGTCTCAGCATCAGCTTTCTGTTCTTGCACGTTATGGATTGACCATTCCAATTGGTAATCATACATTCTGGCTGGACCATTCAGATTGGGCCAGCCTGCTTGTAGTGCCACAGTGAGCAAACAAACAATGCACAGGAATGTAGCCCACACGGATAACTAACACCTGAGATGAATTCAAACATGAGGCTCATCATTATTCTTGTTGTATCCTGGGACCCCATTTTTTTAAGTGCACTTGATCCATCCGCGACTCTTGACATTGTGGATTTCAACCTCCGACTACAGACCTTGGTCCTCATGTGGGAAACAGTATTTACAACATGATTTTCACATCGCACTGCCTTTACCATGCATTTATTAGCACCCAAGTGTTTACCATGTATAGACCTTTACCGCGCATTCCCTTACCACACATTTAAGGTAAGTATAGAGGTTTGGGGGTGTACCCTGAAAAAAATAAAATTTAAATATATATAAACATATATATATTTAACATTACCTTAGTTAGACTAATAATGTGTGGCAATGGCTTGAGAGGTAAAAGCACATGTGTGCTAAACATTTGTTGGGTAAAATATGTGTTGTAAAGGCATGCAATGTCTTTACCTGCATTGTTCTGTCATACAACCTCTCCATGTCAGGGGGTTAACCTCATCCATTATGTGTTTTCTGGATTTTTCAAGTGGCGGAGCCCAACACGTCCACTCAGCCATGTCCGCAGGGGTCACTCCTGATATCATTACTCGTTAATATTTACGTCCTACCACATTCCTCAGTCATCTCTAAACATTAGAGGAAATTCCATAACAAGCCGAGGATGCCCTTTTAGTGGTCCAGCTATCAGGTGACCAAATCAACATACAGCTCTGGTTCAATGTTTCCATGATGTTAAAGCATAGATGGAAAGTTATCAACAGCAGTTAAAGAAGGGCTAAACTCAATTGCACTCAGTCGTTGCACTGATTGGACTGGATGCTGTTAAGGTTTTGCCCCTCTATGAGGGGTGCTTTTAAGGCTTTGCCTCCCTTAGAGCGATGCCTTTAAGGCTTTGGCTCTCCATCAGATATGCTCTTAAGGCTTTGCTTTTCCATGAGATATGTTCTTAAGCGGTCACGGCTCGCGCAGATTCCTGGGGGCGGGGTGGAGTGCGCGGGGGATTGGTACATTTAAAATTATTATATTCAAACATTTTGAAACGTATCTCCTCCACTGCTCCTCTCTCCCGCGTCGTCACTGCATGCAGGCACAGGCTCCCAGCCTGCCCAGTGGCCTATCCTGACGCTGCTCAAAGCAGCATCAGGATAGGCTGGGTGCTCCCAGGCAGACTGAGAGCTCTGTGCGCATGTATGTTTAGCCGGCCTGAGACAGCCGGCCAAACATACATGCGCAGTGAGGGGGAGTGCACAGCACTACCCCTCAGTGCATGTCACCCCAATGGCCAAACCCCTTTCAAAGAAAAGGATAATAAACATTGTTTATTATCTTTTTCTTTGGAAGGTTTTGCAGCTGCCACTGCTGGCGGGTGGGGGGGGAACTCTTCAGCCCTTATGAAGGAGCCACCCTGTCTTATGGATTTGTCTCTCCATGAGAGATGCTGTTAAGGCTTTGACTCTCCATTAGAGATGCTCTTAAGGCTTTGCTTCTCTTAGAGCAACGCCTTTAAGGTTTTGGCTCTACATCAGAGATGCTATTAGTCCTTTGTCTCTCCACGAGAGATGTTCTTAAGGCTTTGCTTCTCCATGAGAGATGCTCTTAAGGCTTTGCTTCTCCATGAGAGATGCTCTTAAGGCTTTGCCCCTCCATGAGATATGCTCTTAAGGCTTTGCCTCTCCATGAAAGATGCACTAAAGGTTTTGCCTCTCCATCAAAGAAGTTCCTAGGACTTTGCCTCTCCATGAGAAAATTACCACAAAATCACCAATGCACGCTGGATTGTGATGCTAACCGACTCATTCTATGTGATTGTGATGGAATTCAAATGTAATTACGAGAACACAGGTCAAATCATGTGCCTAGGCTACACTGGAACTGAGTCATTGTTCAGTGTAATACCATCAACATAAGGTTACCCGGGGAGAGTTGGCCCATCTCAATTAAAAGCAAATCAGACAATGATGTTATCATAGCACCTGGCATATGTCTCCTTCTAGGTATTTGTGCTGTTAGTTGATAAAGCGTCTGAATACATTTTGCACGCTTTGCTTGGCCATAAATATTGTTTTGCCTTATTTTATCATGTCATTTATTAGGCAATTCATACTATTGTCTAAGCTCCAGAACACTTTCAAAGGACAGAAAGTACCCAGCTCTGCATTGTGGACCATAAGTGTGAGCTCTCTGGGAACAATATGGACTCTGATTGTCTTCCTCAGTTATATTAAGAAATGCAACTCCAGGATCCTCCTTGCCCAGCATGATATATGGAGTGATAGCCGGCTGCCAATGCCCTGACAACTGTTCTAGTTACTTTACATTAATTCCATTGCTCAGAATCCATTCTTCCTCATTCCAGTCTTAACAGAATGAGGTGAGTCCAAGCCCTTCACAGACTAAACCCTCTAAAAGAACTCAGTCCTTCCCACGGCTGGTTGGTGTATGTTGAGACTCACCTACACGGAGCTCTTCAGATGGTGAGAGGGTGATCACCTGGGGGAGGATGATATGTAAAGACTGAAACTTTGAGGAATAGAATCAGAATCCTACTTCTTACATTCAGTCTTAACAGAATGAGGAATACCAAAGCAAACCTCAAGGAAGGCCATCTTCATGGGAATAATATACACGCTTCCACAGACCAAAGTAATGCATCTCCCATGCAAAACTTTATAAATTCATCATCAGATACTAGCATCCGAACCAAAGTGAAGAAATAACTTTAGTACCAAAGTTGAGTGATCCTGTTCCCTCATACTGAAGAAAGTAATGTACAAACAGTGGAAGGAAAAGACCAAAGAGCTGGCCTACACATTTCCACTAAGAATTCACCCTGATCCTCTACCCATTTCATAGGTAGACCGCCCTTACACATCCAATGGTTGGGGAAATCCATGTACTTCATAAGGCAGGGAAATGAGAGAATGCACCCAGTGACTCAGAGAGGACTTTAAGGGTTACAGACCCTAGTGGGTCAGGACTATATTTTACAAAAAAGGTCATGAGCCTTGTGAATAGAAGCCTTGTGTGTAAGATAGAGCAAAACTGCTCACCAAACACCCAGAGGGTGAAAAAGAACTTCTTCATGAGAAGAAGAATATGGGCAAACACGTGCAATAGAATATCCTGGTCCACATCATACATGGAAGGAACTTTATGAACAAATGTAGCACTCAACCTGAGTACCAATATGTCTGGGAAAACCTGTAGCAAAGGGGGACTAAAGGTGAAGCACATACTCACCCAATTGTCTCGTCACATTTCCTCACAGGTACATGAAGATAGACATCCTGTTGGCTCAGAGTTGCTAGAAACTCTCTGTATAGATCAGTGGCTAATCCTCTGCAGACAGACCATCTTGAAGTGAAGAGTTTGTACTCATTTCTTCATGGCCTTCAGATCACGTACTTTGAGGAAATCGCCTACCCCCTTCTCAACAAGAAATAGGGCTAAATCAATCCTCCTACCCAGTTTATCTAATAGTACTGGAATGATCACCCTCTTTTGAAGGAGATGAAGCCGACAAGATATCCTGAACACAGCACCTACAACACTGATTGGTCAAGCATGCTGTATTCATAGGCTGAAACAAAGCCTTGGATGTGCTCTCCTAGGGAGCAGTAGTCTCGTCTGCTTAGCAGCAGTCAGTATCATTGCTGCTTTTGTCCTCTTTGTCCTGTTGTCTGTTGGTTCTAGCACTTGATATCTTCCCAGAATTCCATGGCTGAAAACATTTACAAAAAGATCTTGAAGACCGGTGGTGCTTTTTGGCAGAGTCTACAAATTCAGTTTGAAGGCGAGATATGGAACAGGTATATCATCTGGCATACATATTGGGTGTTAAATATCATTTACAAATATTTCTCTGCGTTTAAGTTGAAAACAGAAAATCTAACCCACTGGGCCAACATTTCTGATAAATTATTTATGTCAGATGATAATTATATAGAAGTTATTCTGACATCCAATCACAAGGGAAGCTGGACCCTTGCCCTTATACGGAGGAGCAGGTTTTTGATCTTTAACTGTGTTGTTTATCATATGTTCCAATTGATCTTCAAAAAGCTTAAGTCCCCTAAGAGGAATCTTCAAGAAGGTGGCCTTCTCAGCTCCATCTGCCTTCCAATCTCTCATCCGCTTATGGTAACGTCCCAATGCTGACACTCCCAAAGATAAAGCTGAAGCTCGAACTCCATCACATAAGCCATCAGATGAAAACATGGCCTGCAGTTTCACTCGCTCCTGCATGACAAAGCAATAATCACATTCTACCATGTCTAAAGGCAGCGTCGCAAAATCCTGTACTATAGGCTATGCTGTGTAAGTAGCATACGTTTCAGCCACTAATGTCAGGTTGTCCCCTACCTCTGCCTTCTTCTTGGCATTTACACTCAGTTTATCAGCTGGGGAGTACAGCTTTCTAGATTCACCAAGGTATGCTCCGTAAAAGTTCACAACATTGTCTCAACTCACAATTCTTAGGGCATGAGGCAGCTGGTTCTGCATTCCATGAAGCATCAAGTGGGTGCAAGAGTCTGGGAATAGGGAGACGATTCAGATCCCGACACTCAGGACTGGTTATTTCATTGATTGTCTCAAGAAAGGGTGACTCCTTCCAATAGTCATGATGCCATTATGTACAGAATAGTGAACATTAAACGTGCCAAGTGCAGGAGAAAACATCTGCAAAGGGAAAAAAAACTCCTTGGCAAACATGAATTTTAACTGAAAAAGATTCAAAATGATGACATTTGCAAGCACCAAACACCTTTTAAAGAGCACATGAGTTGCTTAACTCTTCTCTGTAGGCAGAGTTGTGCATCATTATTGCTTGCAAGAGCACGGTATTCTTCTCTGTGGTCCCCGCCATCCATGTCCCACTAAATGCTGAAGCAGTGAGGGCCTGTTCCTTCGTCCCCATGGCTCACTTGTGGCACATGGTGGACTTCGGCAGTAGTTCAGCCCCGCAGATATTGCTGCTGTGTCCCTAAACTAGGAGTTATTTAAAAAATGCTGTACCTCAACCAATCAACACTTCCTGGTCAAAGCCATGAAAAGACTAGAAGGTGCAAATGACAACTTGTTGTAGCGTACGCCTAGCACTAGGCTAAACTAAATAAAAGAAACAGAAAACAATAAAACTAATATGTAGGAGGAATAAAAATTTAGATTAGAGCTACGTACCATGACCAGGAGTGCCTTCCCAGAAAACTTAACAGGATGTCTCCTGGGAAGGTGAGTCATAATATATGCACCTACCAGGAGGCATGGGGAGCAAAGTTTTTTGTGAGAGTTTTAAGCTAAGGTATGCTATATAGGAGGTGCACTCACCTCAATCTTTTAAGACTGGAATGGGGAAGCAGGGCAAAGAAGCATCCATGGCTTTTGTGGCAAGAACAGTTAGTTCTCCAGAGCCACGCTAGGTGTAACACATTTGGTAATCTTTACCACAACAAATCATTGCGCTGGTATGTCCAGCCATTCAGAAGTTAAATCAAAGCCTCAGGGTCTTATCGCTATACGCCTCAATCATGGCGATAGCTCACTCATTACATTTCCTCTGCTGAGGCTGTGCTGGGACTCCATTGTGAAAGTAAGAAATGGCTGCCTACAGCAAGGCTGACAGGTGATCATGGTTACGGCATAATGATTTAATGTCATCGCATGGTTCACCTTGCTGAGGCGCTCCTCACTCACTGAGCTGAAGACGCTGGCATCATATGTAATGCCATTCCTAGAGGCCATCCTGCCCTCCTCCAAGAATGTTGCTGTGCATTGATTGGGTAAGGCGTTACACAGTCACCCAGCCAGCCAATCACCAATAGACAAGAAGCTTGTGGGAAATTATATCAGCCTGAGCCTAACATAGAGGACCTGTTTACAAGTTTGGTAGAGGAGAATTTCAGTGTGAGATTCTGTTGCAACCAATCACAGCTGGCCCTTTGTTCCTGAACCCGGACTGAACAGGCGTGGGAACACCAGACCTGATTTTATCAGGCAAAAAGCTAGGTCATAAAATCACACGAGGCTTTGGCTGCAACACCATCCAAGCCTCTGTCCTTGACTCCACCTGACTTTTTCCTACAGTAAGGAGGAAGATGCAGTGATGCCCCCTTGCCACAGCGTTCTTTCCGCCTTCTTCCCCTACCACCCTGGGAACACCCATGCAATGCCCATGGAATGCCTCCCTTGCGCAGACTAATGAAACACAGCGATTTGTACTTCATTGCATTACTCCATATTTTGGAGCCACTCAAAGCCACACAAAGTGGTTTTGCGTGGCTTCAAAATTATGAGTTAGAGCTTTATGTCACGCATGTACCACGATGCGGGGTGCAAGCATGATGCAAACATCTCATAAATATGCCCCTAAGGACACAACCGGCCACATTTTCATGCAAAATTAGAATAATTGATAATGTTTTCCTTGGCTCACCAGCCGCAGTGAAGGGCACGAATGACCCTTCAACATGAACTCTACTCATCCAGGCTGATCTCTGGAGTTGGCACAGATGTGTCTGAATTGTGATCTGCCCTGGGTCATCCAGGCACTTAACTCAGGACATGCCTTCACCAGAGTCCCTCAACAGGCAATCCAATATGATGTCCACACTACAAGGACACAATTCAAGAACACTACACACACTCAGCATGGCTGAACCAATATATGCTCTAGCCTAGAAGGACACAATTAGTAAGAGCCAGAGGGTGCTGCACACACTCCCTACCACTGACTCAATGTATCCTCCACACAATAAGAGGGAGCCATGCAAGATTAGTGGAACTCATTGGCTGTTTTTCCTGGATGGCAGAGATCTATTTGAGTTGCCGGTGCATCTGCCTGTCCCCAGTACTGCAGTTCATGGGTGTGAATTTGACCAGTGCTGGCTCAGCATTTCACTGCAGTTCATGGGTGTGAATTTGACCAGCGTTGACTCAGCATTTCATTGCAGTTCATAGGTGTGAATTTGACCAGCGCTGACTCGGCATTTCACACTTCTGATCTTCATAAAATGACTATTGTTTAGTTGGGTGTTAAATAAAAGAAATTATTTGACCTCCATGCTCACTAAAAGTAGTTATACTATATAAACCTGGGCACGTGTGCCAGCAGCATCCTCTTTGGAGCAACACAACCAGCTCACCAGTGCTTAATTTGTAAAATAATAAGGGCTGGTGCTAACATTTGTCTCAGAAACCACTGTCTATGCTGATAAAGTTTAGGACTGCTCAATACCAATGCTGCTTGATCTTTATTCCACCTCCTTGCCTCTCTAATCCACCACTAGACACTCCCGTGCTTGGTCTTTAATCCACCTCCCTGCCACTCTAGTCCACCACTAGACACTCCCTTGCTTGGGCTTTATTCCACCTCCTTGCCTCTATAGTCCACCACTAGACACTCCCTTGCTTGGTCTTTATTCCACCTCCTTGCCTCTCTAGTCCACCACTAAACACTCCCTTGCTTGGTCTTGATTCCACCTCCTTGCCTCTCTAGTCCACCACTAGACACTCCTTTGCTTGGTCTTTATTCCACCTCCTTGCCTTTCTAGTCCACCACTAAACAATCCCTTTCTTGGTCTTGATTCCACCTCCTTGCCTCTCTAGTCCACCACTGGACCCTCCGTTGCTTGGTCTTTATTCCACCTCCCTGCCTCTCTAGTCCACCACTAGACACTCCCTTGCTTGGTCTTTAATCCACCTCCCTGCCTCTCTAGTCCACCACTAGACACTCCCTGCATGCTTCATTCTTGCAGGTTCTTTTTCACCCTTGCTTTCTTTGTTTATCACTGTTGTTCCATCATTCTCGTCCTGCTTCTTTCCCCTTTTATTTATCTCTCTATTGTTCAGGGTCAAAGACTAATGAGGGAAAATAATTGCAAGGCCACAAGAATTAGTGCTGGTGAGCTACCCCCCCAAACCACCGGTTCAAATTAAGCACTGCAGTCCACATGTCAGGCCCTTCTCCATCATACTTCCCTTTTCCTCCATTGGACATATTTCAACCACACATCATATCAAGCAAACACATGGGTGCACCTATAATGGCAAATGCTAGATGACATAACATAGCATTACTATTTGAAGGAAACTGATGAAAATCAAGAGTTTAAGGGGTAATATTACCCTCCACCAGTCGTAAACCTTTTAAACGCCCCAGTACTGAAAGTATCAGGTACGCCCTGCTCTAGAGAAAGCATAACGTCGGCATGATTTTTCTTTGGAAAGAAAGGGTAATTTGCACTGGCACTCAGAGGTCCGTGTGTAAATCACTAGAGTGGTAAGGAAATAACCCACTAGTCCTGGCAGGCATAGATGTGCGTAAGTGATGAAAAAAGAAACAGAATAGGTCTAAGCAGCTGAAGATTTCTGAGTGTGCAGTGAATTGATAGTTACAGAGCCTGTGCTCTGCTGCTTGATGTTACTACATGATGACACTACACTCTGCCTCTTGGGAGTTTGAGAAATCTGTAAATTGTAGAGATGGCTGAGCAGTGCTTCAGCTCAGACCAGCTGGAATGATACTAAGGCTCATATTTATGGGCTTTTACCCAGGGGAGCACAGCAAGTCTGTCGTATATGGCACATTCCTGTACTTTCCCCCTGAGCTGACGGCGTTTTGGCTACCTAGCGACAACGCAAGCAGTGTTGAACCACGGCACATGGGTGTCTGCATTGCATGCAGGATTGCTTTTGTGCAGGCAGGCTACCTTCCTGCACAAAAAGAATCCTGGGAGGCGTTTTCCTATTTCTATGAGTGTTGCACAAAGCAGCACACATAGTATTGAGGAAAAAACTATGAGAAAGAAAAATATTTCCCCTTGTTGCACCTCCCCAGGAGAGGCGTAAGGTTGTTACGCATCCCCAGGTTTACATGGCCTTCTAAATCTGGGATGTGTCAAAATCCATGGGTGTTGCTTGGAACACCACGTCAGCCCTCGTGCACCGCATCCCTAAGGCAATTTGCTCTGCCTTGCCTTACTCCATATCTATAAGGCCATTCAAAGCCCCGCAAAGTGGCTTTACGTGGCCTTATTGATTGCAAGGTTTGTGCCGCCATTGCATCACAAAAAGTGACGCAACGGTGGCGCTAGGGCCTCATAAATATGCCTCTAGGGTTGGGCGAAAATTTCAGGCAAATTACAAACAAGCAACGTTTGCCATTTTTTTCCTCCCAAGGAGCAGAACTGGGGCCTGATCTAATGCTGCGTGGGCAGAAAATAGTAAGGGTTGGGAAAGACAAAAGGTCTCACCAATCGACGAGCTGTAAGCTTTGCCAATCAGGTGGTGGGGTGTTCGAACATGCAGGGGAAGACGGAAGGGGACAACAAGAAGGTGGAAAGGGGTGTAGAACAGGACTGCGGGAATTGAATAACTAGACAGTTAAATAAACAAGCATTTTCAATGAAACGGGTCTCGCATTTGCACGAGTTAGAGCTATTAGCGTTATAAACTCCTAACCTGACTTTTCTTGCAACACAAATTAAAAGAAAAAAAAAAAACTGCGCGGTCGCACTATGTAAAATGCAGCACGATCATGATGAAATTGAAAATGAAAAAACTGAGCACGATCGCGATATGTAAAGCCCAGTGCAATCGCACTGCATGGAAAATAAACAGATAAAGTAGTCCAGAAACCATGCTAAAAACATCGAACCTCGTATGTTTTTAGTAGTTTACCGGTGCTGTGTAGGTGGGCTAAACACCAGAAAAGGAATGACGTATGCATGCCTTTCACAAATGAAAGCAAACAGATTTTAAAAGGAAAGCCCACGAACCAATGAAAGTGACTGGCGTGGTTGGAAGCCCAAAGAGAGATTACTACAGAGGACGGAGTGCTTGCGCTCGCCCCTAAAAAGCAACATGGAGGGGCCAGTGATGGCTGTGTCATAGCGTTTTTTTGTTCTGTCCGTTGTGGGAATAAGAAACACGGCTGGGGTGAGGGAGGTGGGATAAGAAATACTAGGGGGAACCCAACACAGGAGGGGGTTGTCAGTGGAACAGGGAAGAAGGCGGGGATGGGAGACAAAGAAGCAAGGCGGACAGGGGTTGGGAAGGGACGAATAGACATGGTGGGGGAGGGGAGGAAGAAACAGACCAGGGATGTGGGAAGGGGAAGGAGCACCATGGACAGCTGTTGGAACCATACATAAGTTACAAACTATCATGTGATATATGTTACTGGTCACATTAACACAACACGAGAAGTGGGACTATTTACCTGAACATCGAAGAGCAAGAAAAGATGGTTTATCTTCATAAAGGGACCTTTTGTGTCTGTACACTATTAGAAGGTACAGAGGAAGGGTAATTAGGAGACTCTGCAGGGGGTTGCATCATGCCAGTGAAAAGTACTGTGCTACAGCATGGCCCGTCCTCAACGTATGCTGCCACACAAATTCCTATGGCAGAAACATCATCATCTGGTAATAACTTTGTTTTTTAGCTCTTTGCGCTTTTTTCAGCAATTTTTATAAAACACAAACTCAACCAAAAGGTACTGGAGAGGTCTCAGGAGCACCAATTACATTGCACAAAAAAAATGCATTGTTTATAGGCAGAAATAGATTATGGGGCATGAGTGGTTTGCACCATACTTGCACCACGCAACGTGGTAGATGCGTTGTGCAAAACACTAAGACATTTTTTGAAGCCACGCAAAGCCACTTTCTGTGGCTTTGAAAGGCTTCAAAATTCTGGAGCAAGGCAAGGCAGTGCAGTTCCATGGACATGCAAGGATGTTACTACGCAACTCCCATGGTTTTTGACGCATTTCCAGATTTACCAAACCTGCTAAACATGGAAATGTACCACAAAGATCCGCCTCCCCAGGAGAGGTGTAGCAAGGAGAAATATCTTTATGTCTCCTAAAAAAAAAGTCCTCTTTCTATGTGAAAGATGAAAAAGACTCGCAGGATAGTGTTGGTGCTGGAAGGTGCAGCTTCCTGCACAAACACAATCCTGCATTCCAAGGCAGGCACTCTTTCACCGTGGTAGAAGGGTGCATGCGTTGGCACCGGGCTGCCAAAACGGTGCCAGCACAGAGGGGAAGGACAGGAATTGGCCGTATTGGTTACATACAACGCATTCCTGCCCTTTGACCACGTTGACCAGATGCTGAGACTCAAACCTGGTTCCCCAGGTCCAAAGTCTGCAGCTCTTGCCGTTATGCCACATCCTGGACAGAGGGACGGGGGCAGGCATAAAGCAACAGGGCCTCAAGCTGAGCCACAGCCAGGATTCAGGCTCGAGCTTTCAGTGGCTCATCCACATCTAAATATCATAACCAAGGCCAGCAACTTGTCTTGGAGACAGGGACAGTTATGGAGGAGAAAGTAAGGGGAGAGGATATGGCGTAACAGCACGAGCTGTCAACGTTAGACCAGCTAGTTTGACTCTTGGCGTCAGCTCAACATCTTGTTATTCCAGGCAAATCACTTAATCTACATCTGCCCCCAAAAAATGAATGTGTAAAGCGCTCTAATACCTTTGGCAGTGTTTAATTTGAGCCAGTGGTTGCAGGTGGGGGCACCGGTACTTCTTTTTGGGGGCTGGCACTTTTTTTTCTGCATCAGGCAATTACTGCGAGCAGAAGATATTTGGGAAACACAAGGAAGAGAAAGACGGAAAAGCATCACAAAGGGAGAAAGCCGAAAATTGCAGGTGTAAGCTAAAGAGGCAAGGAGTGGCTTTAAATGGATAAAAGAGGCCTGAGATGGCTTTAGGATTACGCTTCCTCAGTATTCAGTGCCCGCACATTTAAATGCAGCAGCCGCGTGTTTCTGAGAAGAGCTTGGAGCACCAAAATGTTTTCATTTACAAATTAAGCACTGACCTTCTGGTTCAGTTCCCGCTATATAACTGCAAAATAAATAAAATAATTAAATAGAAGTTGAGAATTATGAAAATCTATTGTAGAAAGAGGAATCCTCCAGCCAAAATATTGGGGTGCAGGACTGTCATTTCGGTTCTGCCTTCTGCACCGACCGCAAAGTGCTGCGAGTCACAAAACTATGGGTCAAGAATAACAAAATAAATAGCGCTTTAAAAAAAAATCAACTCTCTCCTCCTCCCGAGGACCAAAATGCATATGTGTTGTCACAGCGTTGGGACATCAGGAGATGCCGTGAGCCCAGACTGAGTTCAGCTTATGAGATACAGAGACCGTCTGCCACTTATTTGCCCACTAATTAGAGGCGAGAGAGACTTCTTTCCCATTTGCAACATCCACTGTGGCTGACAGGCAGGCAAGATGCGTGTGAATTCAGTGCGTAATTTGAGCCTGTGGTGTCCGGTGCGTGGCACCGGCACCTATGTTTGAAGGACGGTCACTTATTTTTCTGCCTCAAGCATTTACTGCGAGAAAAAGACATACATGGGAAAGACGGAGGAAGAGAAAAAATAAAAAGCTTCACAAAGATAGAAAGCAAAAAGCTGTAAGAGTGAGCTGTAGGGGCAGGGAGTGGCTGTAAATGTATTAAAGAGGAGCGAGATGGCTTCAGGATTAAGCTGCCTAAGTATTCTGTGGTCACACATTTAAATGCAGCAGCTGCATGTTTCAGTGGAGAGCTTTGGGTACCGGCACGTTTTTATTTACAAATTATGCACTGCCTGAGAGCATACTTATCAATGCACTGACATTGCAGTGCCTTCTCACTACACACTTAAAGATAAGATTGTCTTGAATAGACAACCAAAAACATCAACTCAGTGATGCACGTCCACGGCATCCATGTTAGGACATCCTCATTCCTCACTCCTCATTCCTACTTCTCATTCCTGCTTCTCATCCCTGCTTCTCATCCATCATCCCTACTTCTCATCCATCATACATCATCCCTACTTCTCATCCATCATCCCCACTTCTCATCCATCATCCATCATCCCTACTTCTCATCCATCATACATCATCCCTACTTCTCATCCATCATCCATCATCCCTACTTCTCTTCCATCATCCCTACTTCTCATCCCTGCGTCTCATCTCAGTTTATCATCCACCATTTCTACTTCTCATCATCAAACTTCATCCCTACTTCTAATCCATCATCGCTACTTCTCATCCATCAAACATCATCCCTACTTCTCATCCATCATCCCTAATTCTCATCCATCATACATCATCCCTACTTCTCATCCATCATCCCTACTTCTCTTCCATCATTCCTACTTCTCATCCCTACGTGTCATCCCAACTTCTCATCCATCATCCCTACTTCTCATCCCTGCTTCTCATCCATCATCCTTACTTCTCATCCATCATACATCATCCCTATTTCTCATCCATCATCCCTGCTTCTCATCCATCATCCCTACTTCTTATCCATCATACATCATCCATACTTCTCATCCCTGCTTCTCATCCATCATCCTTACTTCTCATCCATCATACATCATCCCTACTTCTCATCCATCATCCCTGCTTCTCATCCATCATACATCATCCCTACTTCTCATCCATCATCCCTGCTTCTCTTCCATCATCCCCACTTCTCATCCATCATACATCATCCATACTTCTCATCCATCATCCCTAATTATCTTCCATCAACCCTGCTTCTCATCCATCATACATCATCCCTACTTCTCATCCTTGCTTCTCATCCATCATACATCATCCCTTCTTCTCATTCATCAGCCCTGCTTTTCTTCCATCATCCCTGCTTCTCATCCATCATACATCATCCCTACTTCTCCTCCATCATCCCTGCTTATTCTGTTCCCTCTGCCTGAATTGTTTCCCTAGGTTGCTGATGTGATGTTGAATGTCCTATTGTAACAATATTTATTCTAGCTGTTAAACAGGACAGGAAACTTATAATTTTCATGTGAGAAATGTTTAGTTCATCCCGTGTATCATGAGAAAGAATCCTGAAGTAACAATCAACTAGAAAATGTAATATTTTGTTGGAACTGTATGAAATCATTGAAATGACTATGCGCTTTTGCTGATAAAATCCGGAATAGTTGCAAACTTGATGGTGTCAGTGGCAGCCATTGGATGCCGAATCTTGTGTGTAAGATGAGCCCACCTGAATGACCAATCAAAAGACCTAGGGATATTTTTAATTAGTGAGGAACTTTGAAACTTGGAGTCACTCTGCTAGAGCCAGTTTTGATGCGCTGATGATTCCAGATGTTTGCTGCTCTCTGCTTCTTCTGAACCCCTCTACCCCTTAGCTATTTTCTGAAGAATAAAGTTATACTTTCTAATTGCCCTACTTGCTTATGTTGTTCAGTACTAATATGCTCAACCAGTTCTGAACTGCTAGCCTGCCCTATGTGCAGCCTGTGTTCTGCTCCATCCTGATGCTGCTGTCTATTGATGTCGGAAGAAAGTGAACGTTCTGTCGATGAAAATTCTCTCTCTGATGTGGAGAGGTATAACTAAATGTGGTTTCTTTGTTTTCTTTTTCCAGTTTAGATAATTACACCATCATATTCTTATAGAGACTAACCCTAGTTAGATGCTTTACCAAATTATTTTTGTCTTTTTCTTTGTTTCGCCCACATGTGTAGCCCATTGCACACATGCAAGTCCACATTTGAGTAAGAGTTATGGATGGCCCAGCTCTGAAATTAAATGTTGTTAACTGAATTTTGCTGATTTACTGATGTCATTATCATCTGCTTTGAAACCTGAAGTAAATGTTCATGTTGAAGTTTTGCTAATTTATGTTGTTCTTTTGGAGTGGTTAACGGTATTGATGTTTAGTAGACTAAATTAGACGTTTTGGTCAGCCTATGGTTTTCATATATGTTTATAACTTAGGGGGTCATTCTGACCCTGGCGGTCGTTGACCGACAGGGTCAACGACCACGGGAGCACCGCCAACAGGCTGGCGGTGCTCCCAAGGGCATTCTGACCGCGGCGGTTCGGCCGCGGTCAGATGCGGGAAACCGGCGGTCTCCTGCCGGTTTCCCGCCGGTTTCCCGCCGGTTTCCCGACGGTTTCCCGACGGTTTCCCGCTGCCCTGCAGAATCCTCCATGGCGGCGGAGCGCGCTCCGCCGCCATGGGGATTCTGACACCCCCTACCGCCATCCTGTTCCTGGCGGGTTTCCCGCCAGGAACAGGATGGCGGTAGGGGGTGCCGCGGGCCCCTGGGGGCCCCTGCAGTGCCCATGCCAATGGCATGGGCACTGCAGGGGCCACCTTAAGAGGGCCCCACAAAGTATTTCAGTGTCTGCTATGCAGACACTGAAATACGCGACCGGTGCCACTGCACCCGTCGCACCTTCCCACTACGCCGGCTCAATTCTGAGCCGGCGTCCTCGTGGGAAGGTTGATTTGCCCTGGGCTGGCGGGCGGCCTTTTGGCGGCCGCCCGCCAGCCCAGGGCAAATCCCAAAATACCCTCAGCGGTCTTTCGACCGCGGAGCGGTATTTTGGTGGGGGAACTTCGGCGGGCGGCCTCCGCCGCCCGCCGAAGTTAGAATCACCCCCTTAGTTTTGCACACCATATATGTTACATTCATTTGGGGATTGTAATAAGGGTTTGAAACTTTATTCAGACTGGAGTTTGATTTGGTGTTTAAATTGGTAATGAACTCTAGAATTGTTATGGTTTATGTGATTGATTTGTGATTAAATGAATCTGACTACTACACTCTTCACTCAGTCCAAAGATCCAGTCGACCTCTAGTGGTGGGATAAGGTATTGTGGTTGTAATGTGTCATCAGCACGCTTGTGGTTCCTGAACCCGAGACGGGAAGAACACTTCTGCAAGTGCGTCAGCACAACCAAACGCTGAGCGTGCACCTCACCGAGCAATCTGTGGCCTTCTGCTCAACGGAACCACGTGGTGAAGAAGGAATTAGCAGGACAACCAATGCACGAAAAAGTCTCAAAATCCAAGGAAACACAGTGGAAGAAGTCCTCCTCAACGCCAAATGTGAGGAGTAAGTATCCAAGAAAGAAATATTGTTTAGAAAGTATCCATTTCTGTCATATGCAGGAGCCCACATGTGGAGGATCCTCGTCCTGTAACTCCAGCTGCAGCTGCTTGACAGAAGCGTTTGGAACTCACAGGGTGCAAAGAAGAACACGGGCCAATAAATTAAACAATAAAACTTCTATGTCAACCAATAACAAATCTGGATGAGCACATGAATCCAAACACTATATGAAACCAGGACTATAACAACTATGCACATGGAGTCATTACAGCCCACCAGTGCACATCGTCAGGCATGTGTCACATCAATTGCACAGATGAAGCTGTTGACAAGTACTTTATTAGTGATTCATGATTGATGAGGCAAGAAGAGCGGTCCGGTGGGGGTGTAAACCTCTTGGAAGAGTATCAAATGCTCTGTGGGACGACACAAGGGGATGGGAGGGTGCAGAACGAGGCGGAAGAAGCAACTCTGAGGGGTGTGGCAAAAGATGAACCAACATAGACATGGTTGAAAGGCGACAACGCAACATGGAAAGAGTCAGAGAAAAAGAAGCAAGGCAATACACTTAAAAAAATACCTCAATCACAGCAACGGAAGGACCTTAATTGATATGAAGCTATCAGTACTTGGTCCTTGCTCCTGCTGAAAGAACAGGAACGGAAGACAGTCTGTGCTGCCCAATTAGAAGGCAGCATGTGAGAGTGCCAATGAAGCCCACAAATGGTAAGCAATGGGCGGGCTCCCAGGCCGTTATTCAACACAATATCTCCTGCAAGCAAGAGCGCATGTGCTAGCGCACATCCGCTTACTGAGGCGAGACGTAAAAACATCCAAAGTCAAATTCAGGGTAGTTTTAAGAAACACTATGCCGGGCAATGTATTTACCTTAATGCTAACTGCCCAGACTCCAGACAGGACAACATTCCCCATTAGGGATGTCTGTGCACCACAGCCACCTGCAAGTTCCTCCTGACCCTCTAGCAGGCAGATGCCTCCCACAAGCTCCTGTGCTGGTAACGTTGCTTAGAAGAGCACTGCAGGGGCCAGACAGTGTAATTAACTTAATGAAGTCACCAGTAAGTACATTTTCCAGCACAGCACAAGACATCTGAGTTCAGTGCATTCCTCAGTGCCCAAAAAGAGGAATTCTTGTTCTGCAGAATATTTTGGCTGCCTCAGTGCTTAATTTGTAAATAAAAACGTGCCGGTGCCCAAAGCCCTCCTCTTAAACACGTGGCTGCTGCAATTAAATGTGGGAACACGGAATACTGAGGCGGCGGGATCCTGAAGCCATCCCGGGCCTCTTTAATCCTTTTCCAGCCCCTCCCTGCCCCTTCAGCTCACTCTGGCAGCTTTCTATGTTCTCCCTTTGTGAAGCCTTTTCGTTTTTCCCTTTCTCAGTCTTTCCCATGAGTGTCTTTTACTCGCAGCAAATGCTTGAGGCAGAAGAATAAGCCCGGCCCTTTCCAGTTCAGGGAATGCGCAAGGTCAGAAGCAAAGGGGCTATGGAAGGTCGGGTATGTGCTCGGCACTAGAGAGAGCATCTCCAGAAAATATGACAAAACCTGAAAGTATGCACACATGCACACAAACACACACATATATGCATATCTGATGTATTTATATATTTCGCATGAGCCTAGATTCTTCTAATACATCCCTTTCTCTGCCAGTTACTTCCTCATTAATGGAACAAAGAGTATCTTCCACCCTCCACTGTGCCGGTAAGGTGAGCCAATTGAGTTCCATCAGAGTAGCAGTGAGATGGTCACATTTCTTCAGACGTGCTGCAGCACGTAGGATGCCCGTCCGTGGGGCAGTGTGGACAATAGGTGACCACAGAGCAGGGCGTAGCCACCATTCAGACTCAGTACAATTGATTCAACAGCAGTACTGAAGGAGTTTTTTGGGAGGAAAAGTTTCACTTTTTTTGAACAAAGAGCTTGTACCAAGGAACTTTGATCTTCTTGGGGGGGGGGTAATTTTGCTGCATCCTTCCATTACCGCTGTGAGCTCTCAGGTGGCTCCTTGATCTGCATGATTCACCTTACAGATGAACAATACAGGTGTAGTCCAAGGGTGGTTAGTTTCATTCATAAAATACTTTTTACTTTCAGGCGTTTTACTGTAATCCATCGTCAGCAATAAGTGACACCTCAAGGCTGCTGCCTGTCCTCGCCTTATGGGAGTGCGTCTGGGTCAGGAATTAAATACAGCCAGATACTATGGTGAGCTGGCTGTGGAAGTCTGCCTTATTTTTTTATTCCTATAACTCAACACCTGATTGAAGGTGGTGTACAATATGACAGGTTTTGATTATTTTACAAAGTTTCACACAGCAGGCTAATAACAAGCATTGGCAAAGTGTAGGAAGCTGGCTCTGTATATGCTATATAAAAATGAGATATAGGCCCTCATTCTGACCCTGGCGGTCTTTGACCGCCAGGGCGGAGGACCGCGGGAGCACCGCCGACAAGCCGGCGGTGCTTCAATGGGGATTCCGACCGCGGCGGTAAAGCCGCGGTCGGACCGGCACCACTGGCGGGGTCCCGCCAGTGTACCGCGGCCCCATTGAATCCTCCGCGGCGGCGCAGCTTGCTGCACCGCCGCGGGGATTCTGACCCCCCCTACCGCCATCCAGATCCCGGCGGTCGGACCGCCGAGATCCGGATGGCGGTAGGGGGGGTCGCGGGGCCCCTGGGGGCCCCTGCAGTGCCCATGCCACTGGCATGGGCATTGCAGGGGCCCCCGTAAGAGGGCCCCTAAATGTATTTCACTGTCTGCTGCGCAGACAGTGAAATACGCGACGGGTGCAACTGCACCCGTCGCACAGCTTCCACTCCGCCGGCTCGATTCCGAGCCGGCTTCATCGGGGAAGCCTCTTTCCCGCTGGGCTGGCTGGCGGTCTGAAGGAGACCGCCCGCCAGCCCAGCGGGAAAGTCAGAATTACCGCCGCGGTCTTTCGACCGCGGAACGGTAACCTGACGGCGGGACTTTGGCGGGCGGCCTCCGCCGCCCGCCAAGGTCAGAATGAGGGCCATAGTGTGCACAGAGTCCATTGGTTCCCCAGAGGCTTAACAGAGGCTAAAGTAGATAATACTAATGCTCTCTTTTGTGGTAGTGTGGTTGTTAGAGGACGGTTCTGACCATCAGGTCTGCCCTGATTTTTCGATTTTTGACCACCTGGTTTTTGACTGTTTACTGTGAGGAAGCCTCCTATGAGGTGACTCCCGCACAATAAACACATGGTAAAATGGACTGCGTGTGTTTACCGCCGGTGTCGCTGTGCTAAGGAAAGGCTGCTGTGGCGCAGCAAGGGGAGGAGGCCCCGGGCAGGTTACATGTGATCATGGGTGCGCCTGGATGTGCACCCATGTGAGGGTTGTGGGAGGAGGATTCCTAGTGTGCGCAGCCCAAGAACTGCGCTTAGGTAGTCCTGGTGCAGGAAGAACTATGCAGAGTGGGTGGTGACCTGGAGTAGGTCTCATGAGAGGGGTATATACATGTGAGGGAGAGTCAGTGTGCTTACTGTCTTTTCACTGTAGGGACACCCAGTTCAATGCCAATGTCAGTGTGCTTAAGATATTTGCTTTGGGGGGATACTCTGTTGAATGTCAATGGGAAAGGAGGGCCTAGGGTGCAACTCCAGTTCTCTGGGATCAATCGAGACCAGAGTCACACCAAAGTACCCTGTAACCTGTAAGAAAAGAATGATGCAGTAGGTTACAAGAGCATAGTTGTACAACTTATGGGTCATCCAGGGATGTCATCTTTCTCTGCCTCAGCTCAGGATTAGGGACAATTACTGCTCTGTCCAGTTGCTGGAGCAGGGCCTTGCATCAATCAGCCAGCTGTCATTCCGTGCCAGGATCAGGCTGGAGAAGCCCTGTGAGGAATGTCAGGGAGGAGGGGCTGAGACTTTCAGAGCACATGTGGCAACTAACTCCTGGAGGATGCCAACTTGAGCTATCCCAGAAGACTATGCAAGAAGAAGGGGACGGGGGCAAGGAAGTGATGTGGCACATCTGGATAGGCCAGTGGTGCAGACCTGCTGGACACTTCTGCCCCCACTTAAAAGGTCCTGCACAGGGGAGAGCTCTCTCTCGGCTGTGCTTCACTGCTGGACACTGGGACTGCAGACGGGCGTCATGGACAACTGGAAGGAAGAACCTCCTGACTGCCCTTGGGGCAGGGACTCTGCCCCTGAAGGATTCCAGGCCAGCTAGGTGAATGCCAGGGCCAAGCAAGCTGGCCCCCTTACCCCCTCAGAGGACTAGTGGGGGGGAAGGACTGGGCTAGCGCAAGGAAGGAAAGATTGGCGCAAGGAGTCAGTGGGACTGGATCCCTGATGATCTGGGACCCTTCTATTCCAGGAGGCCCAAGGAGAGTGCTCCTGGTGGCAAGGGCTTGTCACCAGGAGTGGAACGACAAAAGAATGATGAAAATCGGCCCTTGGGGGCCCGAGATATCACAGGACAAAGGATGGTGACCTTTGGGAAAGCAGCTACGAAGCGCGTGGGGCTCCGCAGCTGCTTCAGACTGTGCCCCCAGGTGGGCCAGGGCCTGGGGGCTGCCCAGGAGGAAGAGGAGCAAAGGGGAGTGTTGTTCCCCCGTGAAGCCTGGTCCAGTGTTGGACATCAGCTGTGGGGGCCCCGTCGGGCACCCCCCTGCTGCTGTGGGAAGGGACCCAGGACCCCATCCCAGGGCCCCCGGCGGCGAAGACAAGCTGTCCCCGTGAAGATGGCCAAATGGGGCCCCGGACCCCATCCCGGGGCCCCGAGAAGAGGCAGGAGTGGGGGTGCGCCGTCGCGCACCCCCAGCCGAAGCAGAAGTCGGGGAGCGTTGTCACGCTCCCCGTGAAAGTGGCCAGCAGGGGCCCGAACAGAAGAGGGCCTGGGGCAGCGCCATCGCGCTCCCCCCCCGAAGAGAAGAGGGGCCCCGGACCCCATCCCGGGGCCCAAGAAGACAACGACCTCAGAGAGCACCGTCGCGCTCCCTGTTGCGAGGAGGAGGGGCCCCGGACCCCATCCGTGGGCCCCGAAGACGCAAGGAGGAAGGGGGAGTGCCGCTGCACTCCTCCCGCGTGGCCCGTCTGGCCGCGAGCATCCCTGTGTCTGCCCGCTCTCCAATGCAGCAGGCCAGCTCCCGTGGCAGCACCTGGAGGTGCGGGGAGCCGGCGGGGGCGGCCAGGGGTGGGCTCCCTGGGCCGCCCTCCATCGAGGGATCCTCTGTCGGGACCGGCACCCCCTACAGCAAAGTCTTAAGGAAATGGCACTGCGGCTCTCCCAGCGCACCGGGAGAGCCGCTCATCAATTATGCAGCCACCCCAGCATGCTTTGCGAGGCGGGGGGCTGCTATTTGAGCCCCCAAAACGTCTGTGGTGGTCCCAGGGAGATGGGGCCACCACCAAAAGAGTACCAGGAGACAGGGGGAGCTGCAGGAGCAGTGCAGCCTCCCTCCAACATCGGTTGGTGTCCCCACCCTAGGTAGGGTGGGACACATGAGAGATAACCCCTCAAGGGTTGGATGGATATTTGAAGCAGAAGCTTCAGTACATTTTTGTTCTTGTTTGTGCAAGGGTGCCTTTCATAGGTGTAGGTTGGTATGGTCCCATGTATTCTACTGTTATTTTATGGTCATTTAGGAGTAATCCAAAAGTAATCTTAAAGTAATCCTGATGGTTATAATTTGGTCTCATATGTTCCCTGATTATGCTAATTTGAATAGTGATACTGACAGCCACCTCTTGGCAAGATGCAAGTATTTAATCACAAATGTAGGTGTCTTCATTGCACTGTACTGTTGAATACTGTCAAAATGTTCAAATGTCGCAAGGGGGGAACTGGGATTGTTTGCCATGTGGATTGTTGGATTATATTCTCCGTTGAGGAGACCTGAGAGATTACATAATGCTTGCCCGGAGTGATTCTATCACTTTGTATATATTTGTAGATTGTTGCATAGTATTGAGTAGTGTGTGTGTATAATAAATGTACTTTTACTTTATCAAAAGAAAAAAGCACAGACTGGATGTTCATTTATTGAGAGTCATGCTTGAGTGCTTGTGAATGGGGATTACTAGCCCACACCACCTCCCTTGAGCAAGCCTTGGACTGCACTGCAACGCTATCCTATGAGAGTCAAGCGCTACAATGGGATGTTTGGTTCCCAGTGGCGGTTATGTGCGGACTCGTTACTTGTGCAGGCCACACAACTAATGACCCACCTTCCAACAGTGGTCGAGCAGTTAGGCTTATAAGAGGGTAGTGGCCACACAGGCAATAAATGAATCACACACTCAATGGCAAAATCCAGGCCAATTGTTTTTATATAGCAAAACTATATTTTCTTGATTTATTTTTTAGAACCACAAGATTCAAGTTGCAGGTAAGTACTCCAATACATTCATATTTCACACATGTAGCGACAGTACTTTGTTTGGAAACTATAAGTTATACTACTTTCAAATTATTGGCAAATATCTGTTTTAAAAATGGACACTGCAATTTTCAGAAACAGTTCTTGGCCGGAAGAAATGTTAGTTCGATTTGCAGGTAAGTACAACACTTACAGTTTCAGTCTCCGGGTTTTAGGAAGTCCACTGGTTGGGGTTCGAGTTAACCCCAAACACCCACCTCCAGCAACACGGGGCCGGTCGGGTGCAGAGGTAAAAGATGAGCAAATTTAACATGGGCTCCTATGGAGACATGGGGTACTCGGAATCAGGTCTGCCTGCAGGTAAGTACCCGCGTCTCGGAGGGGAGACCAGGGGGGGATTAGAAGAGCACTGGAGGGGCCACAAATAGGCACCAAACACACACCCTCAGCGGCACAGGGGTGACCAGGTGCAAATAGAACGTCGGGCTTCCAATGCTAGTCTATGAGGAGGCCCTGGGGTCACTCAGAGGCTGCAGGGGGGTGTCCCGGGTCAGACAGGGAGGAGGGCCGCCTGCTGAACGTAGATGCGCCAGGTGTCAGGTTCAGAGCCTGGGGGCTGCGGGTGCAGTGTGTCTTTAAGCGTCGGTTATCTTCGCCTGGAGCTTTACGGTCAGGGGGGGTCCTCGGGATTCCCTCTACAGGCGTCATTGTGGAAGGGTGGAGAGGTCAACCCAGGATGGGCACTTGCTCGTAATCGCCTGGGGACTATCTCCTGCGGACCATCTCCTGCTGAGTGGACCACCTGGACACAGGCCGACGCCGTCGTGTGCACAGAGGTCAGGACTCACGCTTCCGGAGTGAGATGGAAGTCCTTGGTTGTAGGTTTCTTTTAGACACAGCCACTGTCCTCTGGAGTTCTTGGTCCTTTTGGGTGCAGGGCAGTCCTCTGGAGTTTGGCAGAGGTCACTGGTCCCACTGGACGGGTTGCTGGTCTTTTGAAGGTTCTTTGAAGCAGGAGACAGGCCGGTAGGACTGGGGCCAAAGCAGTTGTCATCTTCCTTCTTCTCTGCTCGGGGTTTCAGCTTAGCTGTCCTTCCTCTTCTTGTAGGTCATCAGGAATCTGTTGAGCTTGGTTCAGGGAAGCCATTAAATACAAAATTTAGGGGTGTTTTAGGGGTCAAAGGGCAGTAGCCAATGGCTACTGTCCCTGAGGGTGGCTACACCCTTCCTGTGTCCACTCCCTTTGATGAGGGTGGCAGATACCTAGCCCTATAGGTCCCTGTCCTCCAAATGAAGATGGAGGATTCTGCAGGGTGGGGGTGTCACCTCAGGGGTGGACCTAGCTGGGCGGGGTCACTCCTCCCTGGTTTCCCTAATTTTCCCGCCGGACTTGCCACCAAAAGTGGGGCTTTGTCTGGGGGGGCAGGCAACTCCACTAGCTGGAGTGCCCGGGGGCACTCTAACACAAGACTTGAGCCTTTGAGGCTCACCGCCAGGTGTTACAGTTCCTGTAGGGGGGAGGTGTGAAGCACCTCCACCCAGGACATACTTTGTTTCTGACCACAGGGTGCACAGAGGCACTCACCTCATGCGGGCAGAAACTAGTCTGAAAGTGGCAGGCTGGCACCAACCGGTCAGTCTTACACTAGCAGTTTGGCTAACATACAGTGGGCATCTCTAAGATGCCCTCAGTGTGCATCTTTCAAAAAATCCCACACTGGCATCAGTGTGGGTTTATTGTGCTGAGACGTTTGATACCAAACTTCCCACTATGCAGTGAAGCCATTATAGAGCGGTGGAGTTCATGATGACAAACTCCCAGACCATATACTCGATATGGTTACAGTGCACTTACAATGTCTATGAATGGACTTAGACGCTGTAGGGGCATATTGCTATGCCCTCACCTGTGGTATAGTGCACCCTGCCTTAGGGCTGTAAGACCTGCTAGAGGGGTGACTTACCTATGCCACAGGTAGTGGTTTGTGGGCATGGCACTCTGAGAGGTGTGCCATGTCGTCTTTGTCTTTTTCTCCCCACCAACACACATAAGCTGCAAGACAGTGTACATGTGCGTGGTGTGGGGTCCCCTGGGGTGGCATAATACATGCTGCAGCCCTTAGGGACCTTCCCTGGCCACAGGTCCCTGGTACCATGGGTACCTTTTACAAGGGACTTAACTGTGTGCCAGGGTTGTGCCAATTGTGGAAACAAAGGTACAGTTTTTGGGAAAAAACACTGGTGCTGGGACCTGGTTAGCAGAGTCCCAGCACACTTCCAATCAAAGTTGGCATCAACACTAGGCAAAAAAGTGGGGGGTAACCATGCCAACAGTGGCACTTTCCCACACAAAGCCCATAGGTCTGGCTTTAATGAGCTAACACATGCAAACAGGTACGCACACATACAGGTTGATACATACGCGTGTTTGCATGCATGAGCAGATTAAAGAAAGACAAGGCCAACAATATCACCTTAGCAGTTTCTTATTGGCTCATGAGCCATATTCATCACCGTTAGCCAGTGGAGGACATGACTGACTGATCTCCTGGAGTTCCTATCAAGTAGAAGGCACGTGGTACTATGAAGACATTCACAGTGAGGACTGAGAAATGTACGCTCCACACGTTCTCCGTTGCCTCACTGAGAGTCGACTTATTGCCTTAATAACCACTTTAAACCTTTGATGAATTCCTGCCAAGGAGATGGAAAGCAGACATCACGTGAAGAGACAGAAAGGACGAATTCACCCCGCCAGCTTCATTGGCACTAGGACTGCAATACAGCAACCTGGCTATCAGTGAAAGCATCAGACATACTCACTGCAAACCATCAGTGTTTGAGGCAACAGCCTTTAGCAGGACAGGTTATCCACGTTTTGTCAAGTCCACTCAAGGCGGGCTTTAACCATAAAAGTGTAATGAAACTTTAATGACTAAAGCATAAATTGGGGCAATATTAGAATTAAAGGACAATGTGTGCAATCTTTAAAATGTCTTAGAAGGATTGATCAAACATAAGTACAAAACACACAATTATAATCCTTTTTTATTGCTAATTAGAGTACTTTTCAACACAAATTTGAGCCAAATGTACAACTCTTTATTTTGCCACTCGCAATTTGCGATCCGTTTGGGAATCACAAATTGTGAGTCATGAAACAAAATGTAAAACAGTGTTAAGTACACGTTACCACACGTAAGAAGGTCCAATGCTCCCTTCCCTTAAATGCCACAATGAAATTTAATTGAGTGGGAGCTCAAAGTTTAGGGGTATGGACCAAAACCCCCTTATGAATAAGTCCAAAGTCTATAAAATGATAAGAGCCCACTGATTTTTAATTGTTGTATATATCCAGATAGTCTTTATTCAGAAAATCACAAATCCACATCAATGTACGGGAGATAAGGTTTAAGTAATCATTAATTGCATAAATGATATCCAGTTTTGGACTGTTTGTCCATCAAATGCCACAGTCCAATGGTTGGGAGACAGTTGTGATAGCCAACACGTGTTTCGCCCCCCTGCGGTAATTTCACCTGGGGCTTTCTCAAGGCTACGAAATAATACAGAAAAGGTAGATTAAGGTCACTTGGAGACCTCATTTAATTAGTCTGGTGATCATTAGAATTGGAACATGCAGTTAGACGTGCACACCTTGAGGTCTTCCCAAAAAAGTAAGGGGCATGTTTATACTCCGTTTGCGCCGAATGTGCGTCAAACTTTTTGACGCACTTTCAGCGCAAACGTTGCCCCATATTTAAACCCTGACGCCCGATCCGGCGCACAAGGGAAATGGCGCTATGTGCGCCAGTTTTTGGAAGCGGCACCCCGCCCTGCGTTAATGATATGCAGGGTAGGCGTTCCCGTCCAAAAACCGACGCACATAGCGGTGCGTCGTATTTATGCTTCAGGGCAAAAATCACTCCCGCGCGGCAGGCGGTGCAAAAAAATCACGCAAAGCACGAATAACGTGAAATTTTAACGCCTTGGTCAGGGCAGGCGTTAAAATGGGGCAAACACACCTGTACTTAATCAGAACACACAGAACAAACAACAGAGCAGCAGAGCAGCAACAGGGAGACATGGAGGTGCTTTTTCTTCAGCGTGCACGTAGACGCAGAGCCCTGCAGCAACAACAGCAGCTACAACAACAACAGCAGGGACCCCAAAGACAGCGCAGAAGGCAGGAGAGGATATTCCGCACAAGAACAACCCTGCATGGCCTCAGGGAACGGGACATCATCCAGAGGTACCGGTTGAACTGGCAGGCCATTCAGCAGCTGCTGACAAATATTGAACAGCAGTTGGCCCCCACTTTAGTGACTCCACGTACGATCCCAACAGAAACAAAGCTGCTTGCCGTACTTCACATGCTGGCAAGTGGCTCCTTTCAGACAACTGATGCCCTGGTCGGTGGAATATCACAACCATCTTTCTCTGCATTCCTGCCTAAAGTACTGGATGCCATCATTCGACTGACACCCCGCCACATCTGCTTCTCTAACACAGTGCAGAAGCAGCAGGAAACTAAACAGGGGTTCTACGCCATAAGTGGCTTTCCGCACGTCCTTGGTGCAATCGACTGCACACACGTACGCCTTGTGCCACCTGCTGCTACAGAACACCTCTACCGCAACAGGAAGCACACACATTCCATCAACGTGCAGGCCATAGTCCATCACCAAGGACTGATCAGCAACATTGTGGCTAAATATCCTGGGAGTGTACATGACGCATTCATCTTCCGTCACTGCACCATCAACCAACACTTCCAGGATGATCGGTATGGCAATGGACTACTTGTTGGTAAGGACACAAATCTACTTACATACTCACTGCACAGAAACCCTCTAGGATAAACAACACATACACCACAATAGCAACACCTAGACAGGAACACACTGAGGCACTCACATCACTAGCCATGTTTCACAAGTCACCATTGAACCTCTCACACATTGGAATTTACTCCACAGCTTAGTGTGAAGACATTCATGACTGTGGTTGCCTAAATGTCACCTTGCAAATTGGAAGGCTCACAATAACCTGTACACTAATACAATGCATAAGTCTAAAGGGATGGGATGGCCTGGGTATGTACATATGAACGTTTCTAATACACTTTCATGTTTCAACTCTGCATGGAACTATCATCACACCCCCAGTGAAGACACACGTACACCTGTGTCACAAGTCACAATGCAAGGGAGGGCACACTGTACTGGAGAAACCAATACATCCTGCTGACAAACAGTTAGCCAACAAACACTTGCTCAGCCAAGGAAAAAAAACAAGGCCAAAGTTTCCACCAACAACCATAGGTTGTCACATTAGTACCCAAAAGAGTCACAGACAACACAACACAACTACTGCCATCAAAGTTACTTACAACAGTGCCTCCTACATCTAATTGATACCATTCTGTGTTTCTCTTTCAGCTGATCAGGGGTATGGCATTCAGCCTTGGATAATGACACCATATGGGAACCCCACTACTGCTGCTGAGCGGGCATACAATGACGCCCACAAGAGGACACGCAGCATTGTGGAGAGGACCTTTGGGATCCTAAAGTCAAGGTTCCGCTGCCTTGACATCACTGGCGGTAGCCTACTCTATTCCCCAGAGATGGTCTGTAAGATCATACTCACTTGTGCCATATTACACAATATTTGTGTGAAAAGGAACATTCCCCTCCTTGAACCGGACCAAGACATGCCTGAGGATGATGATGAGGAGGATGCTGGCCAGCAACAGGAGGGGGAACAACCTAACACTGCAGCAGGATTGCGTAGGCGCCAACAGCTTGTGAACAATTTTTTTACTTAAGTTATTATGATCACTTGTATTCCACACTTGTAAATAAACACAGTAAACCAACACCACATCATGCTTTGGCCTATTCATTTCTGACCTCCATTAGTTTGAAATTGCTGAAGATGAATGTCGTCTCATTGAGCAAGAATGGTATAACAATCATCACACCAAAAATAAACATCACAAATGTATGCACAGAGGGTAGGATGTGACATGATACATTACTATACACAGAGCCCAACAAGAGTACAAATGTGACAATTACACATGCCAGATCCAAACAACTGAAACAGTCTCTCATCCAGCCCAAAATTTGAAATCATTAGAAAGTCACATCACACGTGTTCAGAGACAGGGTGGGACCCTCCATGTGTACGTGACCATGTCATCAATGGCTTCTCTCAAGTGTATGATGTGAGCAATACACAATTGCAACAACATCAGCTGCCACTAACTCAGGAGGAGACCTTGAAGTTACAGTGACAACATACACACAGACAGGTGATAGTGGATCCACATTCCAACACACATGTACACATATGTCATACAATCAACCTAATATTTGAAAGTAGACCATCACAGTTGTGTCCCAGTTTGAACCTAGCAGGAAGATTGTAACATGACACTAAACCAGTTTATGCAGAAAGGGACACAGACAACCAAAATATTCTTCTCATTATCACATCGTGAACGCTGAGAGTCTTGCAAACTTAGTCATATGAAAATGGTATGCAACTTAGCTCCAATTCATCATTACTGCAAACGTCAAATGGGCTAATGAGATGAATGAATGGTCAACAGTCATTCATACCATATGGCCTTACATTAGCACGCTGCTGCAGGTTTGCCATGATATAATAAAAATACTCCATGGATACAGTAGCTATTCTGGATGGTCAAATCCTAGGGTGCTGGGGGCCTAAGTCCACCTCTACCGCCCCCAAAACATACAAGAAACATGTACTTGTGAACTAAACACATGCATAAGGCACATGTGTGGCCTCCATGTCACAAGTCCTACACAAATATGAAACACAAAATCATAATGGGACATGGTCAGCCCCATAAAAACTGAAAGTGACTCTCCCACTCCCTGTTAGGACTACAGATAAAAGCATCACCATCATAAAGGTGGGCACATTTTGGAGACGGAATACATAATGGTATCCCAGCCATCATTTCAAAATAGCCATCAGCAATTACACCAAATATGTCGTCAAATATGGTCAATACATTAGTTAACGTATCCCAAACATCACAGTGTGAAGGCCGTCTATACATAAAAGTACGGACATGTGTCATATACAAACACAAATGTGTCTCACATCGCACCGTTTGACCATGACAAATCACCTTTCCAAAGCTAAACACATGAAGACATTAGGATAAATTTGCTCCATATTCTACGCATACAGCATGGCCGTCATAATTTGTTCACATACATGAGTGCACACAATGCAGAGTCAGATACAAATGTATCCAAAAGTGTCTTGATATTTCGCCTTCAAAGTATAATTTACATCCACAATATTTTTGTCTCTGCATCATGTGCACTACTGTACGTGTAAAAAAAACGACGCCCATGATGTATGCGTTGTAAAAATGACGCTACATGGACAATATGTTGGTCATTTCATGTACATTATTAATTATTAATATTCATATCATATTTTTTCACTCCGCATCATGTGCACTACTGTACGTGTAAAAAAAACGACGCCCATGATGTATGCGTTGTAAAAATGACGCTACATGGACAATATGTTGGTCATTTCATGTACATTATTAATTAATAATATTCATATCATATTTTTTCACTCCGCATCATGTGCACTACTGTACGTGTAAAAAAAACGACGCCCATGATGTATGCGTTGTAAAAATGACGCTACATGGACAATATGTTGGTCATTTCATGTACATTATTAATTAATAATATTCATATCATATTTTTTCACTCCTCATCATGTGCACTACTGTACGTGTAAAAAAAACGACGCCAATGATGTATGCGTTGTAAAAATGACGCTACATGGACAATATGTTGGTCATTTCATGTACATTATTAATTAATAATATTCATATCATATTTTTTCACTCCGCATCATGTGCACTACTGTACGTGTAAAAAAAACGACGCCCATGATGTATGCGTTGTAAAAATGACGCTACATGGACAATATGTTGGTCATTTCATGTACATTATTAATTATTAATATTCATATCATATTTTTTCACTCCGCATCATGTGCACTGTAATGCGTCAAAAAAAATTGACGCACAACTGTGTATGCGTGAAAATATGACGCATAACGGGAAAATAAAAACGGCGGCCATTTTATGCAGGAAGTGATGTAATAGGATATCCTGTTTACAAAATCTGTACTGGGAGTTAACTTTCACTTTCACTTTGCAGTCTCAGATTTATCTAGACTGTGTGGTTGTGTGAAAGGTGTTGTCCTGTGTTTTACTGCTTTTGTGTCCTGTGTGCCTTGTATTTTGTCTTAGTGTCAATCTATTATTGTTGTATAACATTGTCTCAGTCTGTTTAGTGTTATTTTGTCTATACCTGTGATAGTTTGTATTGTCTGTGGGAGTCTGTTGTGGGTAACATAGTTTGGGGGGTTAGTTGGGCTATTTTTCTCCTTCTTCTTTTTCTTTCACACCTCTACCTTTCCCCATTTCCCCCTTTTTATTTCATATTTTTGTGGTACATTCTTAGTCCTCTCAATATGTCAGGTAGGCCTCGCCTGTCCAGGATGGGTGAAGACGAATTGGGCGGGTTCATATGGCTAGTAAGCCATTTCCTCCCACTAATGCTGGAAGCTGGGGGCCGTGTGATACAGGGGTATCACACGGAGGCGAGGAAAATCCGGTGGGAGAAGGTGCGCCATCACCTGGTCCGGGTCTATGGGAGTCTCAGGAATGTACACCAACTCAAGCACCGCTGGGCAGATCTGATCACCAGGGAACAGGACCTGCTGGACCACCTGGGACTCCGGATTCGTGGCCATGTTGGTGAGTAAAAATCAATTAAATGGGAATGATAGAAATTGGTGTGTGAACATGTGATGATTGTTAGCGAATCTGCAAAATAAGTAGCTGACTGTGTGTAATGCTAGGGAAACCTAGGCCCATGGTTATACACATAAATCCCCATTTTTGCAACACATGTACACGCAATGACAGCTTTATAAATTCAACATCTATTTGTATTATGCTAAGTCGCCCCCTCTCTGCGTCACAAAATGTTTCAAATGCTGCGCTACAAAGGTATACATATGTGTCCTAATGTGTATTTGTTGCAGAATGTGTATGAAGACCTATGCTACCAGTCCGATGGCTCATTTTTGCAACACATACCAGATGCCTGTAGCTGCATGTAATGTAGTGTTGCATTTGTGTCAGAAAAGCAACACGTGAACGGCTCTATTTGTACTCCACTGGTCATAATGGCCAGTGAGTACGTCATGTAGAAACAACATACCTACATATGCAGACGCCATAGCTAGACCGAAAATTGGAAATACATGATGATGCTATACATGTGTGTTGCCGTCACGTCACATGAAGTTAGTCATGTTGTTCACACATATGTCACTTGTGTGTCTGGTTGCTGTGTGTTGAACCTGTCCAAATAGCCTGTTTAATTGTGAGTGGTCATGCAGTCCTCATGGAACCAGTTTTGGAATGTCTCTCGGGGATGCACATGCTGAGATGTATGGATAACATTATTGTTGGGGCATACTAATGAAGGATTAACTTGGACGACACATGACTGTCCTGACCACTGCATGAGTGTAGTAGGGTGTGACACTGGAGCAGGAGACTCATCCAATGATAATGTTGAATACAAAGTGATCCATGCAGGATGAGCATGTGTGAAAGTCTATCATTACCATGTCATATTCACACAGTGTCATTGTAACAGAAATCATTTGTCCGTTCACACAGTCTGAGTATAATCTTTGTTTCATGCTTTACAGGTGGACCAGCCCCGTACACCGTGGGAGAGGTGGCCCATTTTGACGACCCCGATACCTACAGTGAGTGTCGCCTGAGTGCTATTTACATTGTTTGGTAATGACGCATGATGGATTACTGTGTGTTCAAGAGAATTCATGATTTGATGTTCTGGCCGTTCATTGGCTTTGGTCTTTTTGTGTGATATCAAATTTGAATAATGTTTCTGCAAAGCAATACGTAGTCATCTCTCAGATTGAGGGGCTGTAGCCCATTCAATTAGGGCGGCAATTGGGAATGGTATGACTCATTTGGAATACACTGGTCAATGTTAGACTTGGTCAGGGACTTGCCATGAACTGAGTCTGCATATCAGACTGACAGTCTCCCAGATAGCTTAGGCACATGGCTTTGATGACAAGTGCTTCTTCCTAGTTGAGGATGGACTGTGTACACTGTAGGTCGGATCTTACGGGGGCATGTACTTCCACAAGGTGAACTCGAAGTGTGTGTGACTTGAGTGCAATGCCCTAGGTGTTCAGTTGAATCATGTGAATGGGTGTACTACCTCCCCTGTGTGTGTTGTTAAACATGCCTCACTAATAGTATGTTATGTTGGGCTAAGTCATAACATTTTGACATGTGTGGACCTGGGATGTGACAAGGTTGGGCTGACTACAACATGTTGCTAGCCCTTCATAGGTGATGTGTGTGAAGGCACATACTTGTTGAACTTTCTGTACACTCCTGGGTGTGCATTGAACATGGGATTGTTGGTTGTTCTTCCCACACCACCCACAAAGACTGGGATGTTACTGTGAAACCGGGTACCAAGGACTGTAGCAACCAGTATGTTACACGTACTTAACACCTTTTGTGACTTGAGTTAGTACCTTGGGCCAGAGTGAGAAAAATGTCTACACGTTGCAAATGGCATAAATATATGTGTGGGATTTGCAAACGTCTGTTTCCTATTCCAAAATGTATTTGGTGGTCATGTACATATTAGGAAAATGCTTTTCAAAATGGATATCATAAAGGGTTTTACCAGACCTACTTGCAAATCACAGTGGTAGGCAATCCCATTTGCAACCGAGTACGTGGTTGCAAAGTGAGTAGCTGTTATCATCCACTTGAAGTGGATGGTAACCAACTTGCTGACTGGAAGGGGTCCTCATTGTAAAGCTTCACCTTTGTGAGTGGACAAAAATAATCCGGCGCAAAACAGCCAGTGGCCTAAGGGACCAATAATTACTGTGAAAATTTCCAAGTACAATTGTTGTGCTTTAAAAATAATTGCAGCTCATTTTCCTTTCCGGTAAACGGCCTACACTTGGTGAAAAATAACTTGCTTAATTTAAAAACAGTCACGTCTATGGAGTTCTGCTGGTCCCAGCAGGCCTCCATCCCCGTGAGTGCCCATGTTGCTAAGGTGGGGCAACTTGGAACCCACATCATTGATGTTCATGAGGTGGGTTTTAGGGACCCCATAGCGACTCACAGACGGTGTCAGAGACACCGTTCTGCTTTGCAAATTGCTAGTTGATTTTCCTAAATTCCTACATCTGACCCCTAGTGTGGACATATGATTCTGGGCCAGGGGTTCAATCTTAGCACACAACTAATTCAAAATGCCATTGAGTGAGGAGTGTGAGTGTTATCACATAGAATGACATATGTACTGAAGTCAGTATGCAGAAGATCTGGTGTCATAATGTCAAATGCCTTAGGTATGATTTGGATGAGTAGTTTAGGGTGATGTCATCCATCATGTAGAGACATGGATATGCTAGGTGTGATATGACCTTAGGTATGCATGATTCACATGTACTTCCTCTGAGCCTTTCCGTGAACTATGTTGTAACAATTGCTGCAAACAATATATATCTAGTAATGGACAAATGAGCCATTGTGGTATTCAACCCACTGTAAATTCAATGCTCAATATTTCCCTTTTCTCTTCACAGCTGCAAACCTGAGTGCCGCAGAGCGCAACAATCTTGAGCGCCGTGCAATGAGGTACAGGCACATCCTGCAGGTGCAGTGTGGGTATCGGAGGATGGCCCGCAGATACAATTCCGATCGGGCCTCCGGGGCGTGGTATGCCACACCACAGGCTCCCCCAACAGTGCCACCTACAACCACCAGGTCTGCCCAAGGTGACCCAGCGACGGACCAGGCATCTTCATCAAGACCTGGACCCAGCCGTGTGTTGGGAGCAGGGCTGTCCCGTGGCCACTCCACTCCAGCAACAACCTCCACCTCCACCGGCACGCAGACCAGCAGTGACCCTCCGATTGACCCTGCAGCCTTCCAGGCATTGTCTAGAAAATTGGACAGGTTAATTCGCAAGGTGGACAACCTGACGGAGGACATGGCTGAGGTTAAGAAGAAGGTGCGCTCCATCCGGCGCACACTTCGGAGGGCAAATCTTTAGTCATTTTGCCCTCCTGAACTTTTACCCCTCCCCTCTTACCTCGTTCCTCTTTTCATACTGTTAGTTGGGTTTGGGGGGTTAGTTATAGGATAAGTATAGGTAATTAGCTTAGTTAGTGTTAGGTAAGAGGGTGGGGGGTCCTTATTCTTTCTATCTAATATTTTTGTGTGGGTGGGTGGGTGGGGGGCAATGTTGGGATTCCTGTTTATTAAAAAAATATATATATATATATATAAAAAAATAATAATAAAAAAAACAAAAAAAAAATATATATGTTTGTTTAGGATAGTATAGTATGTGTGTAGGTTAGTAAGTATTGTCCTGCATGTGTCTTGTCTCTTAATGGTGGGTGGGGGGTTGATGTTTAGATTGTTTCGTTACATGTGTAGAGTAAGTTTAGCTTAGGTTAGTTAGGGACTGTTGTGGGTTAGTAGTAGTCAGGTTAGATTAGTGTAGGTTTACCTTTCCCTTAGTTGCCTCTTTTATTACTACTTTTAAATAAAAATTTTGTTAACCCTTTACCTGATGCGTTAGGTGCTACCTTTTCATGGCCTTGACATCAGTGTAGCAGAAAGTTTAAGTATGACATTTGTGTTCCATGCTCACTATCCCCAGGCTAATTAGGTTTAACATGCCAGCTACCCGTGTGCTAACTTGGTAAGTATCCACCATGTTGGAGAGCCAACATTGGTAGTGTGCATTGATCATCAAGGTTTGGGGTTGGTATGTATCCTACTTCACAAAGAGTGCTTCAAGACTTGTTATTGTAGGTAAATAGATAGGTCGGACAGCATTGTGAAGTTCAGAGAAAGCTTTATAGATGATGATTTGTTCACACTCTTGTCTTGTTGCTGTCATTGCTGACCTACATCATGTGTGTACTGATTCAGCATGACTTTCCTTCATGGAAGTATACGCCGTAAGGGTGATTGATGCAGTGTAAATTGTTTATCATTTCTTTCATTCTACAGCATAATTTCCAATTTTAGTATTGCATGGTGCCTACATTTCTCAGCCACCATTAGTTGTCTAGAATAGCTATAGATGGTGCATCATTCTGTCCAACACAGCATGATTGTGTGTGCTTAGTCCCTTCATCAGTTATTTTCCTCAGTATAGTAAAGCTATGATGCAATCCTGGCCACTGCACAGATGTTTCAGTATACATGAAATCAGGACAGTAGTATAGAGAATCGACATGGTTGCCACACAGCCACTTTGGAGTTATGTACTGCACAGTTGAAGTTTGAAATGACACAGAGACACAATAGGTGTGCAAGTGATATTTATTTTTAGTTGGTGTAATGCAAAATGTCCATTCACCATGTTTGCTGTGTCCGTTCTGGTGCATTCTTCCATGGTGATCCTACAGACGGGGTGTGGATGAGGCTCCTGACATGCTGGGGTGATGTCACAGACAGTGCAGAGGAACATGAACTGCCAAATGGTAGGAGAGAAACATTCACTGGCAATGTGGACAAGTCATACAGTGGATTGCCGAACAGTCATTGAGGTTAGTTGTAGTGAGACTGGCATGTGTCCAAACGTAGGACCTTGGTCGGAGTAGGCCATGGTGCAGGGACTAGGGCTTCCGGGTACTCTTGCGTGTGAATGTTATCTGTTCCATGTCTTCTTCTTCTGATGTGTGTGTTGCCTGGTGTGTCCTTGTTGTTGTTGGTTGTGAAGGGGCAACACACACCTCAGTGTTAGAAGACATGGAGGCAGACATCCCGGGGGCTGATCCCTGTCGAGTAATGAAGGGCAGTACTGCAGCAAGGAGGGCCTGCTGGTTTTTCAGAATGGCAGCCACATCACGATGGTAGGCAGCCAGGTCGGCCCTGAGGGGTTCTATGTTGCATTCGTGCACACGTTGAGTGGCTTGCAGTTGGAGTTGTTGTGTCAACTGGATGACAGCTGTGCCAATTTCCTTCAGTGTTTTGGAAATGTCCTCCAAGAGCAAAGTTCTGGCTTGCATTGCAGCTGCCTGATCAGCAGTTGACAACATGCACGAACGCACCCCCTCAAGGCTGGCTGCCATATTTTGCATCCCCACCCGCACCTCCTTGGCCAGCTCCCGCTGGACCCCAACGACGGTTCTTTCGAAGCTGGTGCCAGTGTCGTCAGAGTCCTCAGCTGTGTTGGAGCTGGCAGGTCTTAGAATTGGGGTGGCGGTGGTTCGACTGTGGTGGCTGCTTCTTCTGTGCTCCTCCTTGTGACTGAAGGTGGGGTTTGGAGGCTTTCAAGGACCATGTCAATGGTCTCTTGTGGGAGGTTGATGGTCTCGTCATCCATGTCATCAGGGAACTCATGGACAGGCAGATCAGCAGGAGATCCGTGTTCCTCTGCAATGAAACAGGGTACAATTAGTGTGTCTGTGTTGTGACTATTTTGCAGTAAGATACAAGCCTTTGGATGCCTTAACATTGTACTCTGTGTTTGTCTAGGTATCTGCTGTCCGTCATAGGGCATTGTTGTAGGCCTATGGCCCACCTGTGTGTCACATGTATGATATGGATCTTTCAGACATGTCTGCCAGGTCGCCTCTAGGTGTTGCTTTGTAATTATTTAGGAATATGCGTTTGTTTCTCCTACTCCTCACTCGGTGTTTCACTATTGTTATGGAGGGACATTTTGTAGGGTGGGCTCTCATTATCCAACATGTGATTCTTGGCTTTCTAGGCAGCAGGATGGCTAATGGTGTGGGGGACTAAGTTAGACCCACTTGTAAATAACTCTGTCACCCAGATATTCAATTTAGCTCAGACTAACTAGCTGTGCCTCTGGTCTCCCACATCAAAGGAATGTTTAGACATACGAGCGCATGACATCTTTGGAACTTCTCAGGGAAGTGGTGGTCACTCAGGTCCTACACATTTCTATCTTTTCCGGTATGTTCCCATACACAAATGACAAAGACAGTATTAGTTTGATATGAAGTTTCATTGTACAACTGACTTGTAGGAATTTAGGTGTGAGCCCCAATTACACAAACAATACACACTGTTAGAATTGAAATAGTCCGCAGGAGAGTAATACATTAGTACACAGCTATCATGGTGCCTAACAGTTTCTACTCTCCCTCTGCTTGTTCTATGTATAGCACAGCATGTTAAGTTTGGAGGTTGCCTGTCTGAATCACAGGGGAGACATCATCCCTCATATCAGAGGAATGGGCTGGGATCTGGTTGTGCATCAGCAGCAAGGCAGGCAGCATCTAGTTGTGATTTTCTGTTTGGAAACTCCCCCATGCGTGTCTTGCGACAAGGAAGTGAATTTAAAAGACATATGTCATGGTGATGACAAAGTTTCCCTACGCAGGAATGCCAAACCTTAACCCCTACCACATCTATCAGCAACATACCAGACGGTATCCTTGACTGGGGCACAGAATGAATATGTTCTGGCACACTCCAGTGCAGAAGTAGGCAACACAGTGTGATTTGACTAATTAAAAACACCTTAGGACTGATTATTTGCTACATTAACTGATAGGAAGGGCAATGAGAATCATTTAGTGCAAAGTGCTCTGAGGCTCTTAGATGTGAGCAAATGAGTATAAGTACATTCAGGGTAAGATGCACAAAGGCCTCCAGCCTGAGGCTAATGTGCAAAGTATACGTTTCACTTGCCACACTACACTTTGACTGACTGTGGGAGTTGTGACTGCCCTGCCAGCACACTTGCCTCTCAGGCCCTGCCCCATACACTTTTTATTCACATTGCATGATCTGTACATGTCACGTGGCATTACCTATGCATGTCAATGTTAGGATGTGGTATGGATGTAAACATTCTTGATGTTTTGAGATGATGTTGGGTGATGTGTATTGAATTGGATTGGCCTGTTTATCGTATGAATGTCCTATTTGTTTGTCAGACTTTGCAGGTGTGTTTCAGTGACCAGTTGCCTGTGTCCCCTCCTCAATGTTGTTTTCTGAGCAGTATGACATTAGTGATGTAGCCTTGTTAGCCAGACACGTGAGGGACCCTGACATATGCAGCATGTGTGTGTCGTTAGTGCTGTGTGGCTCCTATTGCTGTTTACTTAGGCTTATGTATGTGTCAGTTATGGACATTTGGCATTTGAGTGTACTGGTACCTTTGTCTTATTTCTAGGAGTAATTGCAGATGTCATCCTCACCCCCTATTTTAGGTGTGTATGTTCCAGGGTGGGGTTCCTGCCATTTGGTACTATAGCTGCACAGAGATGAGAGGTGTTATTGTCAACTGTGGTTGCAGTTAAGTTACAGTTGTTGTATTTGCTACTGCATCACAGGTAGGGACCTAGTTGATGGGGAATAGGTTTTGCAATACAAGTGCCTGGATGTGGATTTGAGTTAGTGTCCTTCCCACCTGTCACTGCTTTCCCTTGGCTCTCTTGTTGTAATTACAGGATGTCCCCGTGGGTATGTTGTTGTTGCTGTATTTTGTCGTGCCCCATCTTCGGTCAGTACTGGGCATGGCCCCCTGCCGTGCCCCTTTCCCCATGCCACTTCATATATGTGCAGACTTACATGCATTGTGTAGTAGGTATCCCCCCCTGCTTACAGTCCCCATTATTGCAATTTAATTCCCCATGCGACTTACCCTGCATGTGCGTAGTGTCGTGGTAGTCTGCGCTGTCCAGTCCTTGAATCCCTGTGACGATCTCCTCCGGGATGACGGCTGCGACCATCTCCTCCATGTGGTCCAGGGCCTCCTGTTGTGCTGGACTCCCCCCTCCAGTCTGCATTGCTGCCTTCCTGTTCCTGGCCATTTTCTCTTTGGTCCTACGTTTGCAGTCATGCCAGCGTTTCTTACACTTGGTGACTGTCCGGCGTTCTTCAGCCACACTGTTAATCTTGTCCACAATTTGTTTCCAGATGGCCTCTCTCCTACTGAGTGGCAATTTAGAGGTGATGAAAAGTTGGTGCTGGTGTTCCGTCACCTCTTTCACCAGGATTTCCTGCTCCTCTGCACTGAAGCAACACTTTCTTTTTTTTAAAAAAATGTCCTGGTTCCTGTATGCTTCCTCCTGGCTGGTTCCTGGTCTGCTCTCATCCTCCTGGGGTCTGTTGGGGCATCTAGGATCCATTTTGGGTCTCCTCTCCTGAAAGGGCAGTTTTCGCGCAAAAATGTGACGCAATAGCGTGAAAAAAAACGGCGTTTTCACGATTGCGCTGTCGTAAATCGACCCACAGTGATGTGCGTCGCATTTACGTTGGTTTCATTTACGACAGACCGACGCTGTGTGCGTCAGGAAATAATGACTCCCACCTGTTGGTTGCGCCGCCGTACGTCAAAGTATAAATTTGACGCCCGCATGGCGCTTCCAAATGGCGTTAGACGGCGCTTTTTTTTTTGACGCAAAACTGCGTTAGCGCAGTTTTGCGTCAAAAAGTATAAATATGGCCCTAAGTGTATTTTTAAGGACTCAGTGAACATATGTATCAGTAATAAAGGAAAAAAGGAGAAAAAGAAAAAAGCAAGAAAGAGAAGAAGATAAGTTGTATTAATTTAAAGCCGGAATGTTGTAAGTAAGTATTATTAGGACAACAGATGGTTAAGTTCACATCAGAAGGAAGAAAATCCAATTCGACAAGGTTTACCCTTTGAAGAAAGCATATCAATATTATTTAATTAACATTCTTTCAAAAAATGTAAATTAGAAAGATTAATAGTTGGTGTGTTGTGACTGTCACAAAGAAGAATAGATGATGTTAATCCGTGATTTTATTATAAGCCGTAGTAAGAAATTAACCAAGCGTGAATAAAAGAAGATCATACCAATATAATGTTCAGTGGAATGACATCTTGTCGATTAGTGGTCTAAATTATCCAAGAGAAGTTAAGAAACAATAAATACCTTTGGGTAGAATGGTCAACTCGAAATACTGAGAATATTCATGCGTGTAATAATATACTATGTATATGGTTGTGATTAAGGGACAATACATGTAATGTTCATTACACAAATTTCATTAATCATATGTTGCTATTTACTACTCAGTGCCACGTATTGTATTGTACAAGGGATGTGGAGATTTAAACTTGCCAAATAGTGACGTCTATTCCCTAAGGCATTTTTCAGTATGTAAAGAGGTACTCCAGTAGCACTACGTTACGATCGCACTAATGTTATTTATTAATCTTTGGGCAAAGAGGTCCAACTCTGGTTTCCTTATTTCCTATTTGCAGAGGTCCCTGACACAAGAGCAGTTTGGTTGCTCCATTATAGTGCCTGGGTCTTGATGTAATACGTGGAATATTTAGCTATGCATGGCGAGGACATGAGTTATGATTACCTTAGGACATGAATCATAATTACTAGGGGTAACTATAATTGGTATATTTCAGTGTTTTTTTAGTTTAAAATGTTATGTTCTCACAGACATTTTCACCTAACTATAGCGTCACTCTAACCTTTGGTTTTTTCTGTGAATTTCTAGGTGTTTAAAAAAATGTAAAGTCATATTTTTGCCTGCGGCCAGGCCTTGCATCCAACCCATTGACGCAGTTCCCTTCCCTAAGCCACTTCAGGCTCCAGGGACCTCGCCCCCTGGGGCCTTTGTTTTATTTTTAATTGGAGGGGGCGAATGCCCCCATCTTCCTGAGCCACTCAGGGCTCCAGGCACCCCATCCTCTGGGCTTTTGTTTCTTTATTAAGGTGAGGGGGCATGCACCCTCCTTTCCTGAGCCACTAACAACCTCAGGGAACCCATCGCCCAAGGCACCCACAAAACATTATATTGGTACATGCAGGGGAAGCCCCATTGCCCCCACAGCCCCTGCCTGAGTGCTGCAGGATGCCAGCACCATTCTTTGGCTCCCACTAATGGGTGGGACCAGCATTTGTAACTGGAGTTCCCTACCCAGAAGTGTGGGGTCAGGGTATGTCCACACTCCCCTGAGCAGGGAACCAGTGTCCCAGGGTAGGCTCCCTGGGACACTGTGAATCATCACACCCAAGGGGATGGGGTTGTCCGACCAATATCAGCACGGGGAGGGGCCACACAGCCCCCCTTCTCCTATTATTTTGGCCCTTTTTTAAGACTTCCTCATTATTAAATAATCGTCCCCAGTGGATGGGGTCTCCGAGGCCCAATAGAGGCATTGGAGGAATATTATACATGAAAGACCATGCAGGTCCTGGCCCACACCAGGAGTCAAATAATGTATTTAAAAAAAGAACAATGGCTTTCATTTAAAAAAAAAAAAAAGTTGCAGTCCCATAGGAGTTCCTTGAGGGTCCTGTGGGATTGCGACTTTAAAAAAATGTATATATTGGGAGGGTCTCTCTGTGACCTACCACAAGGGCTAGGGGGCAGGGTATACTTACCCTGCCCCCTTCTATTTTTTTCATTATTTTAAACACAGGACAAAGGACTAAGTTCCTGAATCCTGTAATGGCTGCCTGAAACATTTTTCTCGAAGTTGCAGGACGCCAATCAGAGCACTCGTTCACATGGAAGCGTGTCTCCCATGGGAGCAAATTGGTCCAGGGGAATAAAAACCCTGTGCCAATCAGAACACTCTATTTTTTAAATTGAGTTTGAGGGACCCTCGCAAGAGTCCCTCGAACCCAACCGTCCAAATATACAAATATTTTTGTACTTTCAAATCTCAAAAACTACTGCTAAACAGATTTTCACCAAATCACAAAAAGCACACTTTCTGGACCGAGATCTAGCTTCCTCTCTCTCTCTCTCTCTCTCTCTCTCTCTCTCTCTCTCTCTCTCCCTCTCGCTCTCTCTCTCTCTCTCTATATATATATATATATATATATATATATTTTTTACCTACTGGTGATTGCCAGTAGATCGTTAACCTCTTAGCTGCTGGGCCTTCCCCCCCCCCCCCCCAGTGCTGAGCCCTTTTTTGGCTATTTGGGGTAGTTCGCGCTTAGGCCTTCATAACGTTTTGTCCACATAAGCCAAAATGTGCACACGTCAAATTTGCGTCCTTTTTTTCCAACATCCTAGGGATTCTAATGGTACCCAGAGTTTGTGGTTTCGCCTGGAGGAGAATAAGAAATTAGCCAATATACAGTGAAAATGTTGTTTTTTTCAAAAAAATGGTAAAAAAGGGCTGCCGAAGAAGGCTTGTGGTTTTTTTCCCTGAAAATGGCATCAACAAAGGGTTTCTGGTGCTAAGATCACAATTTACCACCTTTCAGGAACAGGCAGACTTGAATCAGAAAAACACATTTTTCAAAACAATTTTGGCATTTTACTGGGACATACCCCATTTTTACTATTTTTGGTGCTTTCAGCCTCCTTCCAGTTAGTGGCAGGAATGGGTGTGAAACCAATGCTGGATCCTAGAAAGCTAAACATTTCTGAAAAGTAGACAAAATTCTGAAGTCAGCAAAGCGTCATTTGTGTAGATCCTACAAGGGTTTCCTACAGAAAATAACAGCTGAAATAAAAAAATATTGAAAGGGAGCTGAAAAAAACAGCCATTTTTCTCCACGTTTTACTCTGTAACTTTTTACTGCAATGTCAGATTTCTTAAAGCAATATACCGTTACGTGTGCTGGACTCTTCCGGTTGTGAGGATATATAGGGCTTGTAGGTTGATCAAGATCCCTAGGTACGCGGGGCCAATAAATGAGGTGCACCTTGCAATGGGTTTTCATTCTATACCGGGTATACAGCAATTCATTTGCTGAAATATAAAGAGTGAAAAATAGGTATCAAGAAAACCTTTGTATTTCCAAAATGGGCATATGATAAGGTGTTGAGAAGCAGTGGTTATTGGCACATCTCTGAATTCCGGGGTGCCCATACTAGCATGTGCATTACAGGGCATTTCTCAAATAGACGTCTTTTTTACTCACTGTCTTACATTTGGAAGGAAGAAATGTAGAGAAAGTCAAGGGGCAATAACACTTGTTTTGCTATTCTGTGTTCCCCCAAGTCTCCCAATAAAAATGGTACCTCACTTGGTGGTTAGGCCTAATGCTCACGACAGGAAACGCAACATGGACACATCACATTTTTACATTGAAATCTGACGTGTTTTTTGCAAAGTGCCTAGCTGTAGATTTTGGCCTCTAGCTCAGCCGGCACCTAGGGAAGCCTACCAAACCTGTGCATTTTTTAAAACTAGAAACCTAGGGGAATCCAGGATGGGGTGACTTGTGGGGCTCTCACCAGGTTCTGCTACCCAGAATCCTTTGCAAACCTCAAAATTTGGCCAAAAAAACACTTTTTCCTCACATTTCGGTGACAGAAAGTTCTGGAATCTGAGAAGAGCCACAAATTTACTTCCACCCAGCATTCCCCCAAGTCTCCTGATAAAAATTATACCTCACTTGTGTGGGTAGGCCTGGTGCCCGCGACAGGAATACATCACACAACGGTCAATGTTGGTCCTTACATGAGGCAGCTGTTGACCCTGGGGTGATCCATTCCTGACGCAGGCACTAGGTGTAGGCACTCAGGACAGGGTAGGAATCACTGGGTGGTAGGAATTTTGTGGATCCCAGCATATTCCTGTACTTTGTGCGACAGAAATGCGAGAAAAATAGAGTTTTTATTCAACATTTCAGCTTTGCAGAGTATTCTGGGTAAGAAAACTCTGGGGAATCCACACAAGTCACACCTCTGTGGACTCCCCCGAATGTCTAGTTTCCAGAAATGTTTGGGTTTAGTATGTTTCTCTATATGCCCGCCGAACCCAGGACCAAAAACACAGGTGCCTGCCTTAGAAAACCAGTTTGTTTTGTGATAGATAATTTTGATGTCTCCACAATACGATTTGGGCGGTGGAATTTGGGGCTGAACTAAATTGGGGAGCTCCCAAGAGAACACTATCTCTTTCTGCTTGCCGCCGCATTCACCTGCTCTCTGGGTTGGGCCAACCCACTATTACCCCGTTGCACAGACTGTGCTTGCAAAGGGATAGCAGGACTGTCCTCATCACCTCCCTCATAATTTACTGGAAGAGGAGTTATCAAATGGGACTCCTCCAACTTAAAAATCACTCCCAGAGTCTGCGCCATTGTCCTATCCTCCAGATGCTGTCTCAGTATCTGATGTCTCAGTCTCTGATCCTATGTCAGAGCTGTCCTCTATAACCCGAGTGACGGCAGCAGTCATCCATCAAGATGCCATCTTTGCTATTGGCTAAACTGTTGCTCTAAAACACTAGCCTATGTAGACAGTCACAAAATTGATGGTGTGTGTGAGATACGTGCAACAGTAGAGGCAACCTTACCTGTGCTTCTTCCCTCAATCAGCACGTTCTTTCAAGACACCTTGTCACATACCATTCGTCACAGTCTTTAGCACCTCCTGCGCCCAGTCCAACAATCATTATTGGTGCTCCCACTCCCTCCTCCTCGGATTCCCTCATTACCACCCAGCAAAAGTGCCCTTCATCTCTCCATAGCCGCCCCCCACCCCGCACATACATTTCATTTGTATTATAGCGCAGGTAGTGGCTGACTTTACTTATGTACTCAACAATTTACATAAAATACAGATTTGCTCTTTGCAGTAGGCATATTAACCTTGTGCGTTTCCTTATGGCACTAAAACTGCCACTAGACAAAAGTCTGATCCTTTTGTAGCAGAAACATAATCACAATACTTACTTGACTTTTTTTATTGCTGCCTAAAATCTACAGTTGAAATGCGTCAGTTGAAGTATGTGCATTGCTTTGAGGACGCAAGCTGCAACTGCAAGACAACTGGTGGCAAATATATATATATATATATATATATATATATATATATAGATCACTTTTATATGTGGGTCTGGTTTTCCTGGAGGCCGATCGCAGCCCCCAGGGAAACCAAACACGTATTGACAAAAGTGATAGACGTCCGTGTATGTGATTACTTAATCAAACAAACCACTCAAGCGTGAAAGGAGTTCGGCTGAAGAAAATAGCCTCTAGCAAGAGGTGTGCTGAATGCAGTTTCTATAGAATGAAATCACTAAATACTTGAAATAACAAACTTGCCGAGGTGCCTGAATCATGTGTCACAATGGTTTAAAGTATAAAATAGTGCTGGCAAGCTGGTAAGCACTAAATTCAGTGAAACAACAAAAACGGAAACAATATATGCATTGTGAACTGGAGGAAAGGAATAATATGGCCTTTAAAGTTATAAGCATGCACAGAATACTTCCCAGGCACACAGTGAATAAGTGATGTTATCCTCACAGTAACAGTTTGATGAGATTTTGACTTCAAGACATACAAATAAGTACATGTTCCATGAAAATGAATCACTTTCATGTTGTGGATACAAGACATAATAAAGGTGAAGTCTTATAAGCCACACGGGATTCTTGGTCAAATAAATATTGAATGAAATAGGACCCCTACAAAGTGACCACAACTCAGCATACTCTAAGAGGCGACATATGCATCCTTGTTCGGCATAAGCAAATTTGTTTTATAAATAAAATGGAGGAAAGATTAGCCAAACGTATTCAGAGAGCAGAATCAGTGTTTGAGACTATAAGCAACACTCAAACTCATGGGCAAGTATCAAGTAGTGTAGAAATGGCCCCAAGGAACAATGTGAAATATTTATTTATGCAATTAGAACGTCTTATGAAAAAGGAAATTTCGAAAAGTTGGGAAATAATGACACTGAAAAAATACATACAAGTGGGAAAAGTCCCAAGAGGGCTGAGGATTTTCATTTTACCAAATCACTCAGACATAAGTCCTGAAACGCTTGAAGAATGGGGCATGAATAGCATGGAATGCTCCAAAAGTATGATGGAGATTTTGATCAAATATGCTGAAAAAGACGTTGAAAAACTGAGACAGAATATTGAAGAATTGGAGGAACAGATTGGATTATTAGATCAGGAAGAAGAGAAGGAGAAATGTAAAAAAACTATTAATATATTCTTAGATAAATATGAAAATCAAATAGTGGAACGGAAAAAGAGCAAGTTTTTAAGGGATGCTCAAGACTATGAATCAGGACGCATCCTAACGCTTGCAAAAAGATTTGATATATTAAAGCAACAGTTTTATCCAGGACATATCGATTTGGATCAAGCAAAGAATACAGAAACGAGTGGATCAGAAACAGATCTGAGTGAAGGTGAAGAAACAAGTAAGAATATAAGAAAAACTACTTTTTTAGACGAAATGAAATTGGTGTATCTGGATCAAACAACACTGAAAAACAGAGGAAGGGGGGCAAGAGGCAGGGGCTGGGGTGGCGAGATCCCGCAGGAAGAGGAAGACGAGGAGGGGAAAAAGGACAAGACTACATGTTACACAGTCGGAAGGAACAGTGACCTCCAAGACACTAGTGGAGCAATCAGAAAACTTGATTGTAAATTTATCAAATTATGAACTGAGTAAGGTAGAGACATCAATGTTACAGAAGGGACTAAGTTTTTGTCCGGAGCAACATCATGATTTTGTTCAAACAAGAATTGACCTATCCAAGTTTGTAAGAAAGTTGAAATTGGCAAAATATGTTTCGGAAATGGGGCCCACAGTGACATCGGGAGTAAGCTCCAGCACAGATAACTGAGGTCTAACCATTGAACAAAGTACTGATCTGAAAACAATGTGTGATTTGATTCATACTTTGAAAGATGAGGAGTTAACTGAAGCACAAGTACTGGCCACATTGGGTATTGAAATAGATCAAAAGGCGAGAACGAAATTTAAACCAAAATCTACATTTTGCCCATCCCTGTCCCCAGGAAATAAAATTGATATATTTCATGATCTTGTTGTGAGCGATCTAGAAAAAGTACAGTCCTCTTGGAAACGACATAAAAAGAATTTGACGAAAGACCAACGAGTAGCATTGAAGGGCCTGATGGACAATAAATCAATAGTGATCAAACCTGCGGATAAAGGAGGGAATATTGTAATTTGGAATAAGGATGATTATTTAGAAGAAGCATACAGACAATTAAATATGAATGTGAATTACTGCAAATTGACAGAGAATCCTACTAATGATTTGATTTGGGACCTGAATGAAAGATTAGAGAAGTGGTACCTAGAAGGTTTGATCAGTTGTGACGAGAAATCATTTATGATGAATGACAATCCAATTATACCAACAATATATTTTCTGCCCAAAATTCATAAAACTTTTGACAAACCTCCAGGCAGGCCGATAATATCGAGCTGTGGCTCACTATATGAAGGTGTTTCAAACTATGTAGATTATTATCTGGCCCCAATGGTAAGAGATTTGAACTCATATATACAAGATGCAGGAGATTTTCTAAGATCATTGAATGGTATAGTCTGACAGTCCGACTATCTACTAGTAACGATAGATGTGGTTTCATTATATACTTCAATTTCACATGAAGTGGGGATTAATGTAGTGACAATTTTTCTGTGGCAAAAAAGTATTCATTTCCTAAAACACTCTGAGATGCTATTAGAAATGATAGAAATCTGCCTCAATAACAATATTTTTTTGTTTAACCATCAGATCTATAAACAAGTCTGTGGGACAGCGATGGAAGTGTGCTTTTCTCCTAGCTATGCTAATCTCACGATGGGGTGGTGGGAGAAATGCATAGCTTGGAGTCAGGAGAATGATAAATATATGGATAGAGTGGTCATGTGGTTATGGTATATAGATGACTTATTCCTGATTTGCCAGGGAACTGTGGAAGAATTTGAGGAATTCTTTTATATTTTGAGTAAAAATTATGTTGGATTAAAATTTACATATAAGATAAGTGAAAGCTCAATTGAATTCCTAGATGTATTAGTGCATATTGTAGATGGAGAATTACAGACCACATTACATAGGAAATCCACAGCAACCAACAGTATCTTGCATGGAAGGAGTTTTCACCCCTGTTCACTGATCAAAAGTATTCCTTATGGGGAGTTTATTCGTATTAAAAGAAATTGTTCAAATGAACAAGATATGAATGAGAACTTTTTTGAGATCAGACAAAGATTCCTGAATAGGGGATACATATTGAAATGGATTAAACAGGGAGACATGAAGGCAAGAAATAAGACCCGAGAACCGGTATTGATGAAGAATAGAAATGCATCAGATGAGTCTAGGTTGGAAAAGAATGAGATTAGATTAATTCTTGATTATAGTAAAAAAAAAACACAAATTGTGAAAATATTGAAGAAATACTGGCATTTGATTAAAAAAGACAGTGACATTGGACAAAGAGTTGTGCGATCGGGGGCCAGGAAACACTTTCAGGAAGGCCTCATAAGAAAGGGGAGAGTCTCCCCTTTCTTACGAAGCCGTTTGGGGCCGTTTTCCCCATCGGAGCAGGAAGCAGCCGCAAGGCCGCTTCCTACTCCGATGGGGATATCAACAAAGTGACATCAGCGCACCTTGCGTCACACTGACGTCACAAAGGTGCGGGTGGAGTGCGGGGGGAGACACGGAAAAGCTTCCATGTGTCCCGGGGATTGTAAAAAATAAAAAGAAATCCTCGGGTGCGATGCACCCGAGGATTTATTAACCCCCTCTCTGGTGTCAGCCACGGGTCGTGACCCGCACCAGGGAGGTAGTGCGGGTGTCGGCCAGTGGCCGACGCCCGCACCCAAGGGGTTAAAGTTAGAACCATGTTTCCATAGAAAAATCATTTTTTTGACTTACCTCTATCTTTGGCGTTGTTTGACAGATCTTCCTGAAATTTTCCCAAAAAAGTGTGCCGTGAGTCTTCTTCGAAAGAAGTTTCGGTGTGATCCGTCAAGCGGGACCTGAGAAAAAGGGGGGGTCAAGAAACATGCGTTTCCCATGTTAATTCCCATAGGAGTTACAGCCCGGACCGCAGGACGGAATTACACCAAATGTGGCAGAAAGTCATATTCTGTTACACAGATTACGCTTTTAGTTATTTGGTGTAAATCTGTTCAGTAGTTTACGAGAAATAAAAGAAAATTCAAATTTGTTCATCTCTGTATATTTGTGAATGCACACACAAATAGAAGCCGCTGGCCGCAACCTGAAGAGAAAGTTGCAGCTGCCATTTTAAGGTCCTTGGACACGGTCCATGGGGCTGAAAAACAAAATGAAAAGGAGCATAAGGGGTCAGGGTCGAGGTACCCTGATCCTAGGGGTGTGATATAGGGGTGTTTGGGGGTCAAAGTATAGGTTTGAAATGTTTTTTATTCACCATGCGCAATATTCAAGAATATTTTTGAATATTCACGAATATCGCAGACTCATTCATACACTAATTCATTCACTCATAGATGCACACAGAGACTCACGCGCAAACCCACACACTCACTCAGACACTCATGCACCCACTCAGACCCACTCACAGACTCGCACATCCACTTTCAGACCCACTCAGACACTTACGCACCTACTCAGAGATCCACTGACAGAGACAGGCCCCGCAGCCAACCCACACTGTGCACGGCCAAAGGCCATGTGCGGCTTGGGGTTGGGTGGTGATAATCGCTTAGTTGCAAAGCCTGGTTGCAGGCCAGGCCCTGGGGCCAACCCCCTTTGGCCGTGTGCGGTGGTGGTTGGATTAATGTGTAGTAATTAAAATTACTTTACGTTCACTGAAAAAATCAAAGGTTACAGGGATGTTATAGTTAGGTTCTGAATTTACTCGTACAAAACCATAGAAATTCAGAAGTTTTGAGTTATTTCAAGAAACTATAACTCGCACCTTCACCATGCACAGCTAATTACTCCACGTCTCATATCATTTATGACAACTTCTATGGCATCTTTGATATTATCAGTGCAACATTTGCAAAAAAAACATTGATGAGAAAACTGGGCATGGCCAGGGCACGAGTTATAGTTACTTGAAATACCTCTAACTGCTGAATTTCTATGGTTTTGGATTGTTAGGAGCAGAACTCCAACCCATGGCTTTCAGCCAGTCTAGATCTCTTAGGCAGCTATTATTTTGTTTTTTAACTTTGTTCAAGGTTTCAAGAAATAAATTCACACATACAATGTAGTGTAAAACAGTGTACTACATGACGCTTGAGACTGAATCTCACATTACAATTCTCATTGTTAATGTCTCAAATAAAGATCAATGAAGGTGAAACGAGCATTCATCAACCCCGAGAATGCATAGCCAGAGTGTAATGTATTGTAAATGGTGGGGCTGGAGGCAGTAGGCATGATGGCCCTAATTATGAGTTTGGCGGGCGTAAAAGGCCACCCGCCAAACTCCCACAGCCCCTATTATGAGCCTGGCTGATGAAGGCTAATACCGTGAAACCGGTCCCAGGATTCTTGTTTCCGGTCCATGGGAGGACCTGGCCTGGCAGTTCGGGCTGGACTGTTCCCATGAGGAACAGGGTCAAGACTGATTTGCACATGGCTGGGTCCTAACTGGGGTGGCATGGTAAGCAAAAGAACAATGGATTAAACCCAGATCTGTGACTGGGGGTGAGTGTTTGCATTGTTCAGCACTCCGTCCATCACCCTTTTGTGTTGCTAAAGTTGCCCTAAGTGGCAAGGGTATGCCCAGACGTGGGTTCCTTGCTCACTGTGTCATTGGATTCAAGCTAGCCTGGCTGATGAAGTGTGAAACCATGAAACCGGTCCCAGGATGCTTGTTTCCAGTCCACGGAGGACCTGGCCTGGCAGTTCGGGCTGGACTGTTCCCATGAGGAACAGGGTCAAGACTGATTTGCATACGGCTGGGTCCTAACTGGGGTGGCATGGTGAGCAAAAGAACTTGTTCAGCACTCCGTCCATCACCCTTTTGTGTTACTAAAGTTGCCCTAAGTGGCAAGGGTATGCCCAGCCGTGGGTCCCTTGCTAACTGGATTCAAGCTAGCCTGGCTGATGAAGGGTGAAACCCTGAAACCAGTCCCAGGATGCTTGTTTCCGGTTCAGGGAGGACCTGGCCTGGCAGTTCGGGCTGGACTGTTCCCATGAGGAACAGGGTCAAGACTGATTTGCATACAGCTGGGTCCTAACTGGGGTGGCATGGTGAGCAAAAGAACAATGGATTAAACCCAGATCTGTGACTGGGGGTGAGTGTTTGTATTGTTCAGCACTCCATCCATCACCCTTTTGTGTTGCTAAAGTTGCCCTAAGTGGCAAGGGTATGCCCAGACGTGGGTCCCTTGCTCACTGTGCCACTGGGTTCAAGCTAGCCTGGCTGATGAAGGGTTTTACCCTGAAACTGGTCCCAGGATGCTTGTTTCTGGTCCAGGGAGGACCTGGCCTGGCAGTTCGGGCTGGACTGTTCCCATGAGGAACAGGGTCAAGACTGATTTGCACATGGCTGGGTCCAAACTGGGGTGGCATGGTGAGCAAAAGAACAATGGATTAAACCCAGATCTGTGACTGGGGGTGAGTGTTTGCATTGTTCAGCACTTCGTCCATCATCCTTTTGTGTTGCTAAAGTTGCCCTTAGTGGCAAGGGTATGCCCAGACGTGGGTCCTTTGCTCACTGGGCCACTGGATTCAAGCTAGCCTGGCTGATGAAGGGTGATACCCTGAAACCGGACCCAGGATGCTTGTTTCCGGTCCAGGGACGATCTGGCCTGGCAGTTCGGGCTGGACTGTTCCCATGAGGAATGGGGTCAAGACTGATTTGCATACGGCTGGGTCCAAACTGGGGTGGCATGGTGAGCAAAAGAACAATGGATTAATCCCAGATCTGTGACTGGGGGTGAGTGTTTGCACTGTTCAGCACTCCGTCCATCATCCTTTTCTGTTGCTAAAGTTGCCCTAAGTGGGAAGGGTATTCCCAGACGTGGGTCCCTTGTTCACTGGGCCATTGGATTCAAGCTAGCCTGGCTGATGAAGGGTGAATTTCTGAAACCGGTCCCAGGATGCTTGTTTCCGGTCCAGGGAGGACCTGGCCTGGCAGTTCGGGCTGGACTGTTCCCATGAGGAACAGGGTCAAGACTGATTTGCATATGGCTGGCTCCTAACTGGGGTGGCATGGTGAGCAAAAGAAGGATGGATTAAACCCAGATCTGTGACTGGGGGTGCGTGTTTGCATTGTTCAGCACTCTGTCCATCATCCTTTTGCTTTGCTAAAGTTGCTCTAAGTGGAAAGGGTATGCCCAGACGTGGGTCCCTTGCTCACTGTGCCACTGGATTCAAGCTAGCCTGGCTGATGAAGGGTGAATCCCTGAAACCGGTCCCAGGATGCTTGTTTCCGGTCCAGTGAGGACCTGGCCTGGCAGTTCGGGCTGGACTGTTCCCATGAGGAACAGGGTCAAGACTGATTTGCATATGGCTGGGTCCTAACTGGGGTGGCATGGTGAGAAAAAGAAGGATGGATTAATCCCAGATCTGTGACTGGGGGTGGGTGTTTGCATTGTTCAGCACTCCGTCCATCATCCTTTTGTGTTGCTAAAGTTGCCCTAAGTGGCAAGGGTATTCCCAGACGTGGGTCCCTTTCTCACTGTGCCACTGGATTCAAGCTAGCCTGGCTGATGAAAGGTGATACCCTGAAACTGGTCCTAGGATGCTTGTTTCCGGTCCAGGGAGGACCTGGCTTGGCAGTTTGGGCTGGACTGTTCCCATGAGGAACAGGGTCAAGACTGATTTGCGTATGACTGGGTCCAAACTGGGGTGGCATGGTGAACAATGGATAAAACCCAGATCTGTGACTGGGGGTGAGTGTTTGCATTGTTCAGCAATTCGTCCATCGTCCTTTTGTGTTGATAAAGTTGCCCTAAGTGGCAAGGGTATGTCCAGACGTGGGTCCCTTGCTCACTGGCCCACTGGATTCAAGCTAGCCAGGCTGATGAAGGGTGATACTCTGAAACCGGTCCCAGGATGCTTGTTTCTGGTCCAGGGAGGACCTGGCCTGGCAGTTCGGGCTGGACTGTTTCCATGAGGAACGGGGTCATGACTGATTTGCATACGGCTGGGTCCAAACTGGGGTGGCATGGTGAGCAAAAGAACGATGAATTAAACCCAGATCTGTGACTGGGGGTGAGTGTTTGCATTGTTCAGCACTCCGTCCATCATCCTTTTCCGTTGCTAAAGTTGCCCTAAGTGGGAAGGGTATGCCCAGACGTGGGACCCTTGCTCACTGTGCCACTGGCTTCAAGCTAGCCTGGCTGATGAAGGGTGAAACCCTGAAACCATTTCCAGGATGCTTGTTTTTGGTCCAGGAAGGACCTGGCTTGGCAGTTCAGTCTGGACTGTTCCCATGAGGAACAGGGTCAACACTGATTTGCATAGGGCTGGGATCTAACTGGGGTGGCATGGTGAGCAAAAGAACGATGGATTAAACTCAGATCTGGATTTGGAGCAAATGAGAATCAGAGTAGCACCAGCAGGTAGCCTAACGGACTTGTGCAGTAGGTGATATGTATATACTTCAACAGCTGCCCTTCTCTTTCACATTTCTCAAGGCAGAAACTTGACAAAAACTTTCTAAGTCCCGCTTCTTGAAGTTTTGGGAACAGGAGGAGTACACTCTAACACCAGCCAAGTGTGTAGGACCTGGGAGGCATCACTAGGGGGTTAGGACTCACTCCAGCAGAGGCCAGCAGCGGGGTACACAGCAGACCAAGTTGGTACTGGTCAACTGAGCAGATGCAGGGAAAGGGACTCTGGAAGTGTGTTGGATCCCTGTAGCTAAAAGAGGAGGTTGGGCAACGGACCGTTGGAGTCACTTCTGGGGTTGTGTTCAAGACAAGGAGGTCCAGTCTTCCTTGAATTTCTTCACACAGCAGGCAGTCCTTCTTTTGATCTTTACATGCCCAGGAGTGTTCCAAATAGTTATCTATGGTGTCCACTTGAATGTCTTTTGACCACCAGTCGGGACAAAGCAAGCCTTTGTCCATCCCCTAAATAAAGTATGGTCAGTTCTTCTACCCCCACTGGGTTTGTTGCCATCCGGACTAGCGAGACAAAGGGAAGGTAGGCCTAGGTGTGAGCTTCATCTGCCAGTGACAAGGTAGGATTCTTTTGAAACTCAGGTAGCATTCCCCCAGTTTTTTCCTTCTTTTGAAGAACTAATTTCTGTTGGGCCTTGGGCGCTGCACACTTTACTCCTGCTAACCAGTGGTAAAGTACTTTTGCACTCCTTCCAAACATCATACAATTGGCATATACTTAATTTGTAGACATGATACTGATTGTGGCACATGGGGTCGGTAGCTTCCCCCAGGTGTCTCTGCTGCCGGGTGGCAGAGGGTACATTCTCTCAGTCGATGTGGGATTGTACGGTGCTGGATAGGTTCTGGCAAAATGCTCTCTCCTGTGTGAGTGAGGTCCTGTGATGGGTCATAACAAGAGATCCTAAAGTGACCCTTCTCCACGTCACGGAGGGCGTCAGGGGAAATAGGTATAAACACACACTTATTCCCGGGGCTTCCTCTTGCCAAACGGGGTACAGCCTCAGAAGCACTTCAAGATCTGGCAAAGATGGGCAGACTATGTGGGCGTTATATTGGAACCGATACCGCCTTTATGACCCTGGGACTGATAGAGACCTCCGGGGATGTGGTTTGGGTGATTGGTGTGGGACGGTGACTACATGAAACTAATCACTGGCAGGTGTGGCAACTATTTGCGGGGTTCAGTGGGGGGCGGGCTGGTTGGTTTGTGCAGGTTGCTTGTTTTCTTTTCTTGTTACATGTGTTTTTTTTCTATTCATATACTTAAGATCCGATGCTCATTTCTCGACCTGTGTCTTTGGACCACTAGGCCATTCGTGTGTACTAAACCTAATAAACTTTGCTGTGAAGAAAAATACATTAGACCTCTATGCGCTATCCTAAGTGTCTGTGTTTTGTTGCAAGTTCATTATATAACGAGGCGACCAAGCTATCTGTAACCGTAATAAACATGGTTCAGAAATCTACCGACTCCACTAAGTGCACAATAAAGTGCAATACGCATGCACAAATAGCAGCAGTTATGGTGGAAAAATAGAGTTTAAAGAATCAGGGATGGTGGGATTTTACCCTTAAAAATGGGTTTATTACAGGTTTGTGGGTTTTCACAAGCCTTTTGCTTAGAGTTTTCTACCCTGAAATAGTTGCAAATTGACTCTCGTAAAGAACGTTTTTGAGTGAGAAGGAGAGGAAACATTTTCAAACCTGGTGAGAGTGGGTGAGGAAGATTCTCTGCAGGAAAAAATATTTTTGGCTGCAAGAACACGAAAACACGTTAACAGTTCAAATGCACCGATTCTACAAAAAATATGCACGGAGATATACAAACTTGCTGTATTGTTCTGTATATAAATATTTATGGATGTAAGTACTCCTGGTAACCTGGGACTCTCCGGATTTTCACGACTGCTCGTTCAGTTATTTCATAAATTTGAAGAAATCTCCCCTATGCAAAAGGTTAAACTTTTTTAGCCCAAAGTGAGAAGACAACTTCTAAAAATACAAGCAAAGTTATTGCGCACATGCAAGTTAAAGTCACAGTAAGCCCAGTCCTTAAAGAGACGACCACGTGTATGCCAACATCGTCTACAGTGAGCCCAGTCCTTACAGAGATGGACACGTGGCTGCCAACATCGTCTACAGTGAGCCCAGTTGTTACAGAGACGGCCACGTGGATGCCAACATCATCTACAGTGAGCCCAGTCCTTACAGAGACGGCCACGTAAAATCGTCTACAGTGAGCCCAGTCCTTACAGAGACGGCCACGTGGCTGCCAACATCGTCTACAGTGAGCCCAGTTCTTACAAAGACGGCCACGTAACATCCTCTACAGTGAGCCCAGTCCTTACAGAGACGGCCACGTGGATGCCAACATCATCTACAGTGATCCCAGTCCTTACAGAGACAGCCACGTGGATGCCAAAATCGTCTGCAGTGATCCCAGTCCTTACAGAGACTGCCACGTGGCTGCCAACATGGTGTACAGTGAGCCCAGTCCTTACAGAGACGGCCACGTGGCTGCCAACATCATCTACAGTGAGTCCAGTTCTTATAGAGATGGCCACGTGGCTGCAAACATCGTCTACAGTGAGCCCAGTTCTTACAGTGACGGCCACGTAACATCCTCTACAGTGAGCCCAGTCCTTACAGAGACAGCCACGTGGATGCCAACATCGTCTACAGTGAGCCCAGTCCGTACAGAGACGGCCACGTGGCGGCCAAATTCGTCTACAGTGAGCCCAGTCCGTACAGAGACGGCCACGTAGCGGCCAACATCGTCTACAGTGAGCCCAGTCCTTACAGAGACGGCCACGTGGCTGCCAACATGGTCTGCAGTGAGCCCAGTCCTTAAAGAGAAGGCCACATGGATGCCAACATCGTCTACAGTGATCCCAGTCCTTACAGAGACAGCCACGTGGATGCCAAAATCGTCTGCAGTGATCCCAGTCCTTACAGAGACGGCCACGTGGCTGCCAACATGGTCTACAGTGAGCCCAGTCCTTAAAGAGAAGGCCACGTGGCTGCCAACATGGTCTACAGTGAGCCCAGTCCTTACAGAGAAGGCCACGTGGATGCCAACATCGTCTACAGTGAGCCCAGTCCTTACAGAGACGGCCACGTGGATGCCAACATCTTCTGCAGTGAGCCCAGTCCTTACAAAGAAGGCCATGTGGATGCCAACATCGTCTACAGTGAGCCCAGTACTTACAGAGACGGCCACGTGGCTACCAACATCGTCTGCAGTGAGCCCAGTCCTTAAAGAGAAGGTCACGTGGATGCCAACATCATCTACAGTGAGCCCAGCCCTTACAGAGACAGCCACGTGGCTACCAACATCGTCTACAGTGAGCCCAGTCCTTACAGAGAAGGCCACGTCGATGCCAACATCGTCTACAGTGAGCCCAGTCCTTACAGAGACGGCCACGTGGATGCCAACATCGTCTGCAGTGAGCCCAGTCCTTACAAAGAAGGCCATGTGGATGCCAACATCGTCTACAGTGAGCCCAGTCCTTACAGAGACGGCCATGTGGCTGCCAAAATCGTCTGCAGTGAGCCCAGTCCTTAAAGAGAAGGCCACATGGCTGCCAATATAGTCTGCAGTGAGCCCAGTCCTTACAGAGAAGGCCACGTGGATGCCAACATTGTCTACAGTGAGCCCAGTCCTTACGGAGAAGGTCACGTGGATGGCAACATCGTCTACAGTGAGCCCAGTCCTTAAGGAGAAGGCCACGTGGATGCCAACATCGTCTACAGTGAGCCCAGTCCTTACAGAGACGGCCACGTGGCTGCCAACATCATCTACAGTGAGCCCAGTCCTTAAAGAGAAGGCCACGTGGCTGCCAATATAGTCTGCAGTGAGCCCAGTCCTTACAGAGAAGGCCACGTGGATGCCAACATAGTCTATAGTGAGCCCAGTCCTTACGGAGAAGGCCACGTGGATGCCAACATCGTCTACAGTGAGCCCAGTCCTTAAAGAGAAGGCCACTTGGATGCCAAAATCGTCTACAGTGAGCCCAGTCCTTAAAGAGAAGTCCACGTGGATGCCAAAATCGTCTACAGTGAGCCCAGTCCTTACAGAGACGGCCACGTGGATGCCAACATCGTCTACAGTGAGCCCAGTCCTTAAAGAGAAGGCCACGTGGATACCAACATCGTCTACAGTGAGCCCAGTCCTTGAAGAGAAGGCCACGTGGATGCCAACATCGTCTACAGTGAGCCCAGTCCTTACGGAGAAGGCCACGTGGATGCCAACATAGTCTACAGTGAGCCCAGTCGTTAAGGAGAAGGCCACGTGGATACCAACATCGTCTGCAGTGAGCCCAGTCCTTACAGAGAAGGCCACGTGGATGCCAACATCGTCTACAGTGAGCCCAGTCCTTACGGAGAAGGCCACGTGGATGCCAACATCGTCTACAGTGAGCCCAGTCCTTAAAGAGAAGGCCACGTGGCTGCCAATATAGTCTGCAGTGAGCCCAGTCCTTACAGAGAAGGCCACGTGGATGCCAACATAGTCTATAGTGATCCCAGTCCTTACGGAGAAGGCCACGTGGATGCCAACATCGTCTACAGTGAGCCCAGTCCTTAAAGAGAAGGCCACTTGGATGCCAAAATCGTCTACAGTGAGCCCAGTCCTTAAAGAGAAGTCCACATGGATGCCAACATTGTCTACAGTGAGCCCAGTCCTTAAAGAGAAGGCCACGTGGATACCAACATCGTCTACAGTGAGCCCAGTCCTTGAAGAGAAGGCCACATGGATGCCAACATCGTCTACAGTGAGCCCAGTCCTTACGGAGAAGGCCACGTGGATGCCAACATAGTCTACAGTGAGCTCAGTCCTCAAGGAGAAGGCCACGTGGATACCAACATCGTCTGCAGTGAGCCCAGTCCTTACAGAGAAGGCCACGTGGATGCCAACATAGTCTACAGTGAGCCCAGTCCTTAAGGAGAAGGCCACGTGGATACCAACATCGTCTGCAGTGAGCCCAGTCCTTACAGAGAAGGCCACGTGGATGCCAACATCGTCTACAGTGAGCCCAGTCCTTACGGAGAAGGCCACGTGGATGCCAACATCGTCTACAGTGAGCCCAGTCCTTAAAGAGAAGGCCACGTGGCTGCCAATATAGTCTGCAGTGAGCCCAGTCCTTACAGAGAAGGCCACGTGGATGCCAACATAGTCTATAGTGATCCCAGTCCTTACGGAGAAGGCCACGTGGATGCCAACATCGTCTACAGTGAGCCCAGTCCTTAAAGAGAAGGCCACTTGGATGCCAAAATCGTCTACAGTGAGCCCAGTCCTTAATGAGAAGTCCACATGGATGCCAACATTGTCTACAGTGAGCCCAGTCCTTACAGAGAAGGCCACGTGGATGCCAACATCGTCTACAGTGAGCCCAGTCCTTACGGAGAAGGCCACGTGGATGCCAACATCGTCTACAGTGAGCCCAGTCCTTAAAGAGAAGGCCACGTGGCTGCCAATATAGTCTGCAGTGAGCCCAGTCCTTACAGAGAAGGCCACGTGGATGCCAACATAGTCTATAGTGAGCCCAGTCCTTACGGAGAAGGCCACGTGGATGCCAACATCGTCTACAGTGAGCCCAGTCCTTAAAGAGAAGGCCACTTGGATGCCAAAATCGTCTACAGTGAGCCCAGTCCTTAAAGAGAAGTCCACATGGATGCCAACATCGTCTACAGTGAGCCCAGTCCTTACAGAGACGGCCACGTGGATGCCAACATCGTCTACAGTGAGCCCAGTCCTTAAAGAGAAGGCCACGTGGACGCCAACATCGTCTACAGTGAGCCCAGTCCTTACGGAGAAGGCCACGTGGATGGCAACATCGTCTACAGTGAGCCCAGTCCTTAAAGAGAAGGCCACGTGGCTGCCAATATAGTCTGCAGTGAGCCCAGTCCTTACAGAGAAGGCCACGTGGATGCCAACATAGTCTATAGTGAGCCCAGTCCTTACGGAGAAGGCCACGTGGATGCCAACATCGTCTACAGTGAGCCCAGTCCTTAAAGAGAAGGCCACTTGGATGCCAAAATCGTCTACAGTGAGCCCAGTCCTTAAAGAGAAGTCCACATGGATGCCAACATTGTCTACAGTGAGCCCAGTCCTTACAGAGAAGGCCACGTGGATGCCAACATCGTCTACAGTGAGCCCAGTCCTTACGGAGAAGGCCACGTGGATGCCAACATCGTCTACAGTGATCCCAGTCCTTAAAGAGAAGGCCACGTGGCTGCCAATATAGTCTGCAGTGAGCCCAGTCCTTACAGAGAAGGCCACGTGGATGCCAACATAGTCTATAGTGAGCCCAGTCCTTACGGAGAAGGCCACGTGGATTCCAATATCGTCTACAGTGAGCCCAGTTCTTACAAAGAAGGCCACGTGGATGCCAACATCGTCTACAGTGAGCCCAGTCCTTACAGAGACGGCCATGTGGCTGCCAAAATCGTCTACAGTGAGCCCAGTCCTTACGGAGAAGGCCACGTGGATGCCAACATCGTCTGCAGTGAGCCCAGTCCTTACAGAGAAGGCCACGTGGATGCCAACATCATCTACAGTGAGCCCAGTCCTTACGGAGAAGGCCACGTGGATGCCAACATCGTCTACAGTGAGCCCAGTCCTTAAAGAGAAGGCCACGTGGCTGCCAATATAGTCTGCAGTGAGCCCAGTCCTTACAGAGAAGGCCACGTGGATGCCAACATAGTCTATAGTGATCCCAGTCCTTACGGAGAAGGCCACGTGGATGCCAACATCGTCTACAGTGAGCCCAGTCCTTAAAGAGAAGGCCACTTGGATGCCAAAATCGTCTACAGTGAGCCCAGTCCTTAATGAGAAGTCCACATGGATGCCAACATTGTCTACAGTGAGCCCAGTCCTTACAGAGAAGGCCACGTGGATGCCAACATCGTCTACAGTGAGCCCAGTCCTTACGGAGAAGGCCACGTGGATGCCAACATCGTCTATAGTGAGCCCAGTCCTTACGGAGAAGGCCACGTGGATGCCAACATCGTCTACAGTGAGCCCAGTCCTTAAAGAGAAGGCCACTTGGATGCCAAAATCGTCTACAGTGAGCCCAGTCCTTAAAGAGAAGTCCACATGGATGCCAACATTGTCTACAGTGAGCCCAGTCCTTACAGAGAAGGCCACGTGGATGCCAACATCGTCTACAGTGAGCCCAGTCCTTACGGAGAAGGCCACGTGGATGCCAACATCGTCTACAGTGATCCCAGTCCTTAAAGAGAAGGCCACGTGGCTGCCAATATAGTCTGCAGTGAGCCCAGTCCTTACAGAGAAGGCCACGTGGATGCCAACATCGTCTACAGTGAGCCCAGTCCTTACAGAGACGGCCACGTGGATGCCAACATCGTCTACAGTGAGCCCAGTCCTTAAAGAGAAGGCCACGTGGACGCCAACATCGTCTACAGTGAGCCCAGTCCTTACGGAGAAGGCCACGTGGATGGCAACATCGTCTACAGTGAGCCCAGTCCTTAAAGAGAAGGCCACGTGGCTGCCAATATAGTCTGCAGTGAGCCCAGTCCTTACAGAGAAGGCCACGTGGATGCCAACATAGTCTATAGTGAGCCCAGTCCTTACGGAGAAGGCCACGTGGATGCCAACATCGTCTACAGTGAGCCCAGTCCTTAAAGAGAAGGCCACTTGGATGCCAAAATCGTCTACAGTGAGCCCAGTCCTTAAAGAGAAGTCCACATGGATGCCAACATTGTCTACAGTGAGCCCAGTCCTTACAGAGAAGGCCACGTGGATGCCAACATCGTCTACAGTGAGCCCAGTCCTTACGGAGAAGGCCACGTGGATGCCAACATCGTCTACAGTGATCCCAGTCCTTAAAGAGAAGGCCACGTGGCTGCCAATATAGTCTGCAGTGAGCCCAGTCCTTACAGAGAAGGCCACGTGGATGCCAACATCGTCTACAGTGATCCCAGTCCTTAAAGAGAAGGCCACGTGGCTGCCAATATAGTCTGCAGTGAGCCCAGTCCTTACAGAGAAGGCCACGTGGATGCCAACATAGTCTATAGTGAGCCCAGTCCTTACGGAGAAGGCCACGTGGATTCCAATATCGTCTACAGTGAGCCCAGTTCTTACAAAGAAGGCCACGTGGATGCCAACATTGTCTACAGTGAGCCCAGTCCTTACAGAGACGGCCATGTGGCTGCCAAAATCGTCTGCAGTGAGCCCAGTCCTTAAAGAGAAGGCCACGTGGATGCCAACATCGTCTACAGTGAGCCCAGTCCTTAAAGAGAAGGCCACGTGGATGCCAACATCATCTACAGTGAGCCCAGTCCTTACAGAGACAGCCACATGGCTACCAACATCGTCTGCAGTGATCCCAGTCCTTACAGAGACGGCCACGTGGCTGCCAACATCGTCTACAGTGAGCCCAGTCCTTAAAGAGAAGGCCACATGGCTGCCAATATAGTCTGCAGTGAGCCCAGTCCTTACAGAGAAGGCCACGTGGATGCCAACATTGTCTACAGTGAGCCCAGTCCTTACGGAGAAGGCCACGTGGACGCCAACATCGTCTACAGTGAGCCCAGTCCTTACGGAGAAGGCCACGTGGATGGCAACATCGTCTACAGTGAGCCCAGTCCTTAAAGAGAAGGCCACGTGGCTGCCAATATAGTCTGCAGTGAGCCCAGTCCTTACAGAGAAGGCCACGTGGATGCCAACATAGTCTATAGTGAGCCCAGTCCTTACGGAGAAGGCCACGTGGATGCCAACATCGTCTACAGTGAGCCCAGTCCTTAAAGAGAAGGCCACTTGGATGCCAAAATCGTCTACAGTGAGCCCAGTCCTTAAAGAGAAGTCCACATGGATGCCAACATTGTCTACAGTGAGCCCAGTCCTTACAGAGAAGGCCACGTGGATGCCAACATCGTCTACAGTGAGCCCAGTCCTTACGGAGAAGGCCACGTGGATGCCAACATCGTCTACAGTGATCCCAGTCCTTAAAGAGAAGGCCACGTGGCTGCCAATATAGTCTGCAGTGAGCCCAGTCCTTACAGAGAAGGCCACGTGGATGCCAACATCGTCTACAGTGATCCCAGTCCTTAAAGAGAAGGCCACGTGGCTGCCAATATAGTCTGCAGTGAGCCCAGTCCTTACAGAGAAGGCCACGTGGATGCCAACATAGTCTATAGTGAGCCCAGTCCTTACGGAGAAGGCCACGTGGATTCCAATATCGTCTACAGTGAGCCCAGTTCTTACAAAGAAGGCCACGTGGATGCCAACATTGTCTACAGTGAGCCCAGTCCTTACAGAGACGGCCATGTGGCTGCCAAAATCGTCTGCAGTGAGCCCAGTCCTTAAAGAGAAGGCCACGTGGATGCCAACATCGTCTACAGTGAGCCCAGTCCTTAAAGAGAAGGCCACGTGGATGCCAACATCATCTACAGTGAGCCCAGTCCTTACAGAGACAGCCACATGGCTACCAACATCGTCTGCAGTGATCCCAGTCCTTACAGAGACGGCCACGTGGCTGCCAACATCGTCTACAGTGAGCCCAGTCCTTAAAGAGAAGGCCACGTGGCTGCCAATATAGTCTGCAGTGAGCCCAGTCCTTACAGAGAAGGCCACGTGGATGCCAACATCGTCTACAGTGATCCCAGTCCTTAAAGAGAAGGCCACGTGGCTGCCAATATAGTCTGCAGTGAGCCCAGTCCTTACAGAGAAGGCCACGTGGATGCCAACATAGTCTATAGTGAGCCCAGTCCTTACGGAGAAGGCCACGTGGATTCCAATATCGTCTACAGTGAGCCCAGTTCTTACAAAGAAGGCCACGTGGATGCCAACATTGTCTACAGTGAGCCCAGTCCTTACAGAGACGGCCATGTGGCTGCCAAAATCGTCTGCAGTGAGCCCAGTCCTTAAAGAGAAGGCCACGTGGATGCCAACATCGTCTACAGTGAGCCCAGTCCTTAAAGAGAAGGCCACGTGGATGCCAACATCATCTACAGTGAGCCCAGTCCTTACAGAGACAGCCACATGGCTACCAACATCGTCTGCAGTGATCCCAGTCCTTACAGAGACGGCCACGTGGCTGCCAACATCGTCTACAGTGAGCCCAGTCCTTAAAGAGAAGGCCACATGGCTGCCAATATAGTCTGCAGTGAGCCCAGTCCTTACAGAGAAGGCCACGTGGATGCCAACATTGTCTACAGTGAGCCCAGTCCTTACGGAGAAGGCCACGTGGATGGCAACATCGTCTACAGTGAGCCCAGTCCTTAAGGAGAAGGCCACGTGGATGCCAACATCGTCTACAGTGATCCCAGTCCTTACAGAGACGGCCACGTGGCTGCCAACATCGTCTACAGTGAGCCCAGTCCTTAAAGAGAAGGCCACGTGGCTGCCAATATAGTCTGCAGTGAGCCCAGTCCTTGAAGAGAAGGCCACGTGGATGCCAACATAGTCTATAGTGAGCCCAGTCCTTACGGAGAAGGCCACGTGGATGCCAACATCGTCTACAGTGAGCCCAGTCCTTAAAGAGACGGCCACGTGGATGCCAACATCGTCTACAGTGAGCCCAGTCCTTAAATAGAAGGCCACGTGGATGCCAACATCGTCTACAGTGAGCCCAGTCCTTAAGGAGAAGGCCACGTGGCTGCCAACATCGTCTACAGTGAGCCCAGTCCTTAAAGAGAAGGCCACGTGGCTGCCAATATAGTCTGCAGTGAGCCCAGTCCTTACAGAGAAGGCCACGTGGATGCCAACATAGTCTATAGTGAGCCCAGTCCTTACGGAGAAGGCCACGTGGATGCCAACATCATCTACAGTGAGCCCAGTCCTTAAAGAGAAGGCCACTTGGATGCCAAAATCGTCTACAGTGAGCCCAGTCCTTAAAGAGAAGTCCACGTGGATGCCAACATCGTCTACAGTGAGCCCAGTCCTTACAGAGACGGCCACGTGGATGCCAACATCGTCTACAGTGAGCCCAGTCCTTACAGAGACGGCCACGTGGATGCCAACATCGTCTACAGTGAGCCCAGTCCTTAAAGAGAAGGCCACGTGGATACCAACATCGTCTACAGTGAGCCCAGTCCTTGAAGAGAAGGCCACGTGGATGCCAACATCGTCTACAGTGAGCCCAGTCCTTACGGAGAAGGCCACGTGGATGCCAGCATAGTCTACAGTGAGCCCAGTCCTTAAGGAGAAGGCCACGTGGATACCAACATCATCTGCAGTGAGCCCAGTCCTTACAGAGAAGGCCACGTGGATGCCAACATCGTCTACAGTGAGCCCAGTCCTTACGGAGAAGGCCACGTGGATGCCAACATCGTCTACAGTGAGCCCAGTCCTTAAAGAGAAGGCACAAACAGTTAGGAGCACACCTGCCAAACATCCCAGCAAATAATCTGCCCCATTGCATCATGATAAATGTAGTTTCCTCAAAAAACGAACTCAGTTACTTTTAAATATTTCACCTCCAAATAGGTGCAGCCTTTGCTGTGCATCTCTGGACACATGTGTTTCTGGGTTAATCCCTTCTTCAGCAGAGAACAAGTTTGCGGGGTGCTGGAAATGCTGCCATTAATCATTCGGTTTCAATACCTCTTCACTGGCATGCTCCAGAGCTCGTCAGCCCAGTGGCTCAAGGGAGCCTTTTTAAAGTCACAAACAGTTAGGAGCACACCTGCCAAACATCTCAGCAAATAATCTGCCCCATTGCATCATGATAAATGTAGTTTCCTCAAAAAACGAACTCAGTTACTTTTAAATATTTCACCTCCAAATAGGTGCAGCCTTTGCTGTGCATCTCTGGACACATGTGTTTCTGGGTTAATCCCTTCTTCAGCAGAGAACAAGTTTGCGGGGTGCTGGAAATGCTTGCTGGGATGTTAGGCAGGTGTGCTCCAAACTTTTTGTGACTTAAAGAGAAGGCCACGTGGCTGCCAATATAGTCTGCAGTGAGCCCAGTCCTTACAGAGAAGGCCACGTGGATGCCAACATAGTCTATAGTGAGCCCAGTCCTTACGGAGAAGGCCACGTGGATGCCAACATCGTCTACAGTGAGCCCAGTCCTTAAAGAGAAGGCCACTTGGATGCCAAAATCGTCTACAGTGAGCCCAGTCCTTAAAGAGAAGTCCACATGGATGCCAACATTGTCTACAGTGAGCCCAGTCCTTACAGAGAAGGCCACGTGGATGCCAACATCGTCTACAGTGAGCCCAGTCCTTACGGAGAAGGCCACGTGGATGCCAACATCGTCTACAGTGAGCCCAGTCCTTAAAGAGAAGGCCATGTGGCTGCCAATATAGTCTGCAGTGAGCCCAGTCCTTACAGAGAAGGCCACGTGGATGCCAACATAGTCTATAGTGAGCCCAGTCCTTACGGAGAAGGCCACGTGGATGCCAATATCGTCTACAGTGAGCCCAGTTCTTACAAAGAAGGCCACGTGGATGCCAACATCGTCTACAGTGAGCCCAGTCCTTACAGAGACGGCCATGTGGCTGCCAAAATCGTCTGCAGTGAGCCCAGTCCTTAAAGAGAAGGCCACGTGGATGCCAACATCGTCTACAGTGAGCCCGGTCCTTACAGAGACAGCCACGTGGATGCCAAAATCGTCTGCAGTGATCCCAGTCCTTACAGAGACGGCCACGTGGCTGCCAACATGGTCTACAGTGAGCCCAGTCCATAAAGAGAAGGCCACGTGGCTGCCAACATCGTCTACAGTGAGCCCAGTCCTTAAAGACAAGGCCACGTGAATGCCAAAATCATCTACAGTGAGCCCAGTCCTTAAAGAGAAGGCCACGTGGATGCCAACATCATCTACAGTGAGCCCAGTCCTTACAGAGACAGCCACGTGGCTACCAACATCGTCTGCAGTGATCCCAGTCCTTACAGAGACGGCCACGTGGCTGCCAACATCGTCTACAGTGAGCCCAGTCCTTAAAGAGAAGGCCACATGGCTGCCAATATAGTCTGCAGTGAGCCCAGTCCTTACAGAGAAGGCCACGTGGATGCCAACATTGTCTACAGTGAGCCCAGTCCTTACGGAGAATGCCACGTGGATGGCAACATCGTCTACAGTGAGCCCAGTCCTTACAGAGACGGCCACGTGGCTGCCAACATCGTCTACAGTGAGCCCAGTCCTTAAAGAGAAGGCCACGTGGCTGCCAATATAGTCTGCAGTGAGCCCAGTCCTTGAAGAGAAGGCCACGTGGCTGCCAATATAGTCTGCAGTGAGCCCAGTCCTTGAAGAGAAGGCCACGTGGATGCCAACATAGTCTATAGTGAGCCCAGTCCTTACGGAGAAGGCCACGTGGATGCCAACATCGTCTACAGTGAGCCCAGTCCTTAAAGAGAAGGCCACTTGGATGCCAAAATCGTCTACAGTGAGCCCAGTCCTTAAAGAGAAGTCCACGTGGATGCCAACATCGTCTACAGTGAGCCCAGTCCTTACAGAGACGGCCACATGGATGCCAACATCGTCTACAGTGAGCCCAGTCCTTTCAGAGACGGCCACGTGGATGCCAACATCGTCTACAGTGAGCCCAGTCCTTAAAGAGAAGGCCGCGTGGATACCAACATCGTCTACAGTGAGCCCAGTCCTTGAATAGAAGGCCACGTGGATGCCAACATCGTCTACAGTGAGCCCAGTCCTTAAGGAGAAGGCCACGTGGATGCCAACATCGTCTACAGTGAGCCCAGTCCTTACAGAGACGGCCACGTGGCTGCCAACATCGTCTACAGTGAGCCCAGTCCTTAAAGAGAAGGCCACGTGGCTGCCAATATAGTCTGCAGTGAGCCCAGTCCTTACAGAGAAGGCCACGTGGATGCCAACATAGTCTATAGTGAGCCCAGTCCTTACGGAGAAGGCCACGTGGATGCCAACATCGTCTACAGTGAGCCCAGTCCTTAAAGAGAAGGCCACTTGGATGCCAAAATCGTCTACAGTGAGCCCAGTCCTTAAAGAGAAGTCCACGTGGATGCCAACATCGTCTACAGTGAGCCCAGTCCTTACAGAGACGGCCACGTGGATGCCAACATCGTCTACAGTGAGCCCAGTCCATACAGAGACGGCCACGTGGATGCCAACATCGTCTACAGTGAGCCCAGTCCTTAAAGAGAAGGCCACGTGGATGCCAACATCGTCTACAGTGAGCCCAGTCCTTACAGAGAAGGCCACGTGGATGCCAACATTGTCTACAGTGAGCCCAGTCCTTACGGAGAATGCCATGTGGATGGCAACATCGTCTACAGTGAGCCCAGTCCTTAAGGAGAAGGCCACGTGGATGCCAACATCGTCTACAGTGAGCCCAGTCCTTACAGAGACGGCCACGTGGCTGCCAACATCGTCTACAGTGAGCCCAGTCCTTAAAGAGAAGGCCACGTGGCTGCCAATATAGTCTGCAGTGAGCCCAGTCCTTGAAGAGAAGGCCACGTGGATGCCAACATAGTCTATAGTGAGCCCAGTCCTTACGGAGAAGGCCACGTGGATGCCAACATCGTCTACAGTGAGCCCAGTCCTTAAAGAGAAGGCCACTTGGATGCCAAAATCGTCTACAGTGAGCCCAGTCCTTAAAGAGAAGTCCACGTGGATGCCAACATCGTCTACAGTGAGCCCAGTCCTTACAGAGACGGCCACATGGATGCCAACATCGTCTACAGTGAGCCCAGTCCTTTCAGAGACGGCCACGTGGATGCCAACATCGTCTACAGTGAGCCCAGTCCTTAAAGAGAAGGCCGCGTGGATACCAACATCGTCTACAGTGAGCCCAGTCCTTGAATAGAAGGCCACGTGGATGCCAACATCGTCTACAGTGAGCCCAGTCCTTAAGGAGAAGGCCACGTGGATGCCAACATCGTCTACAGTGAGCCCAGTCCTTACAGAGACGGCCACGTGGCTGCCAACATCGTCTACAGTGAGCCCAGTCCTTAAAGAGAAGGCCACGTGGCTGCCAATATAGTCTGCAGTGAGCCCAGTCCTTACAGAGAAGGCCACGTGGATGCCAACATAGTCTATAGTGAGCCCAGTCCTTACGGAGAAGGCCACGTGGATGCCAACATCGTCTACAGTGAGCCCAGTCCTTAAAGAGAAGGCCACTTGGATGCCAAAATCGTCTACAGTGAGCCCAGTCCTTAAAGAGAAGTCCACGTGGATGCCAACATCGTCTACAGTGAGCCCAGTCCTTACAGAGACGGCCACGTGGATGCCAACATCGTCTACAGTGAGCCCAGTCCATACAGAGACGGCCACGTGGATGCCAACATCGTCTACAGTGAGCCCAGTCCTTAAAGAGAAGGCCACGTGGATACCAACATCGTCTACAGTGAGCCCAGTCCTTGAAGAGAAGGCCACGTGGATGCCAACATCGTCTACAGTGATCCCAGTCCTTACGGAGAAGGCCACGTGGATGCCAACATAGTCTACAGTGAGCCCAGTCCTTAAGGAGAAGGCCACGTGGATACCAACATCATCTGCAGTGAGCCCAGTCCTTACAGAGAAGGCCACGTGGATGCCAACATCGTCTACAGTGAGCCCAGTCCTTACGGAGAAGGCCACGTGGATGCCAACATCGTCTACAGTGAGCCCAGTCCTTAAAGAGAAGGCACAAACAGTTAGGTGCACACCTGCCAAACATCCCAGCAAATAATCTGCCCCATTGCATCATGATAAATGTAGTTTCCTCAAAAAACAAACTCAGTTACTTTTAAATATTTCACCTCCAAATAGGTGCAGCCTTTGCTGTGCATCTCTGGACACATGTGTTTCTGGGTTAATCCCTTCTTCAGCAGAGAACAAGTTTGCGGGGTGCTGGAAATGCTGCCATTAATCATTCGGTTTCAATACCTCTTCACTGGCATGCTCCAGAGCTCGTCAGCCCAGTGGCTCAAGGGAGCCTTTTTAAAGTCAGAAACAGTTAGGAGCACACCTGCCAAACATCCCAGCAAATAATCTGCCCCATTGCATCATGATAAATGTAGTTTCCTCAAAAAACGAACTCAGTTACTTTTAAATATTTCACCTCCAAATAGGTGCAGCCTTTGCTGTGCATCTCTGGACACATGTGTTTCTGGGTTAATCCCTTCTTCAGCAGAGAACAAGTTTGCGGGGTGCTGGAAATGCTTGCTGGGATGTTAGGCAGGTGTGCTCCAAACTTTTTGTGACTTAAAGAGAAGGCCACGTGGCTGCCAATATAGTCTGCAGTGAGCCCAGTCCTTACAGAGAAGGCCACGTGGATGCCAACATAGTCTATAGTGAGCCCAGTCCTTACGGAGAAGGCCACGTGGATGCCAACATCGTCTACAGTGAGCCCAGTCCTTAAAGAGAAGGCCACTTGGATGCCAAAATCGTCTACAGTGAGCCCAGTCCTTAAAGAGAAGTCCACATGGATGCCAACATTGTCTACAGTGAGCTCAGTCCTTATAGAGAAGGCCACGTGGATGCCAACATCGTCTACAGTGAGCCCAGTCCTTACGGAGAAGGCCACGTGGATGCCAACATCGTCTACAGTGAGCCCAGTCCTTAAAGAGAAGGCCACGTGGCTGCCAATATAGTCTGCAGTGAGCCCAGTCCTTACAGAGAAGGCCACGTGGATGCCAACATAGTCTATAGTGAGCCCAGTCCTTACGGAGAAGGCCACGTGGATGCCAATATCGTCTACAGTGAGCCCAGTTCTTACAAAGAAGGCCACGTGGATGCCAACATCGTCTACAGTGAGCCCAGTCCTTACAGAGACGGCCATGTGGCTGCCAAAATCGTCTGCAGTGAGCCCAGTCCTTAAAGAGAAGGCCACGTGGATGCCAACATCGTCTACAGTGAGCCCGGTCCTTACAGAAACAGCCACGTGGATGCCAAAATCGTCTGCAGTGATCCCAGTCCTTACAGAGACGGCCACGTGGCTGCCAACATCGTCTACAGTGAGCCCAGTCCTTAAAGAGAAGGCCACGTGAATGCCAAAATCATCTACAGTGAGCCCAGTCCTTAAAGAGAAGGCCACGTGGATGCCAAAATCATCTACAGTGAGCCCAGTCCTTACAGAGACAGCCACGTGGCTACCAACATCGTCTGCAGTGATCCCAGTCCTTACAGAGACGGCCACGTGGCTGCCAACATCGTCTACAGTGAGCCCAGTCCTTAAAGAGAAGGCCACATGGCTGCCAATATAGTCTGCAGTGAGCCCAGTCCTTACAGAGAAGGCCACGTGGATGCCAACATTGTCTACAGTGAGCCCAGTCCTTACGGAGAATGCCACGTGGATGGCAACATCGTCTACAGTGAGCCCAGTCCTTAAGGAGAAGGCCACGTGGATGCCAACATCGTCTACAGTGAGCCCAGTCCTTACAGAGACGGCCACGTGGCTGCCAACATCGTCTACAGTGAGCCCAGTCCTTAAAGAGAAGGCCACGTGGCTGCCAATATAGTCTGCAGTGAGCCCAGTCCTTGAAGAGAAGGACACGTGGATGCCAACATAGTCTATAGTGAGCCCAGTCCTTACGGAGAAGGCCACGTGGATGCCAACATCGTCTACAGTGAGCCCAGTCCTTAAAGAGAAGGCCACTTGGATGCCAAAATCGTCTACAGTGAGCCCAGTCCTTAAAGAGAAGTCCACGTGGATGCCAACATCGTCTACAGTGAGCCCAGTCCTCACAGAGACGGCCACGTGGATGCCAACATCGTCTACAGTGAGCCCAGTCCTTACAGAGACGGCCACGTGGATGCCAACATCGTCTACAGTGAGCCCAGTCCTTAAAGAGAAGGCCACGTGGATACCAACATCGTCTACAGTGAGCCCAGTCCTTGAATAGAAGGCCACGTGGATGCCAACATCGTCTACAGTGAGCCCAGTCCTTAAGGAGAAGGCCACGTGGATGCCAACATCGTCTACAGTGAGTCCAGTCCTTACAGAGACGGCCACGTGGCTGCCTACATCGTCTACAGTGAGCCCAGTCCTTAAAGAGAAGGCCACGTGGCTGCCAATATAGTCTGCAGTGAGCCCAGTCCTTACAGAGAAGGCCACGTGGATGCCAACATAGTCTATAGTGAGCCCAGTCCTTACGGAGAAGGCCACGTGGATGCCAACATCGTCTACAGTGAGCCCAGTCCTTAAAGAGAAGGCCACTTGGATGCCAAAATCGTCTACAGTGAGCCCAGTCCTTAAAGAGAAGTCCACGTGGATGCCAACATCGTCTACAGTGAGCCCAGTCCTTACAGAGAGGGCCACGTGGATGCCAACATCGTCTACAGTGAGCCCAGTCCTTGAAGAGAAGGCCACGTGGATGCCAACATCGTCTACAGTGAGCCCAGTCCTTACGGAGAAGGCCACGTGGATGCCAACATAGTCTACAGTGAGCCCAGTCCTTAAGGAGAAGGCCACGTGGATACCAACATCATCTGCAGTGAGCCCAGTCCTTACAGAGAAGGCCACGTGGATGCCAACATCGTCTACAGTGAGCCCAGTCCTTAAAGAGAAGGCCACGTGGCTGCCAATATAGTCTGCAGTGAGCCCAGTCCTTACAGAGAAGGCCACGTGGATGCCAACATAGTCTATAGTGAGCCCAGTCCTTACGGAGAAGGCCACGTGGATGCCAACATCGTCTACAGTGAGCCCAGTCCTTAAAGAGAAGGCCACTTGGATGCCAAAATCGTCTACAGTGAGCCCAGTCCTTAAAGAGAAGTCCACATGGATGCCAACATTGTGTACAGTGAGCCCAGTCCTTACAGAGAAGGCCACGTGGATGCCAACATCGTCTACAGTGAGCCCAGTCCTTACGGAGAAGGCCACGTGGATGCCAACATCGTCTACAGTGAGCCCAGTCCTTAAAGAGAAGGCCACGTGGCTGCCAATATAGTCTGCAGTGAGCCCAGTCCTTACAGAGAAGGCCACGTGGATGCCAACATAGTCTATAGTGAGCCCAGTCCTTACGGAGAAGGCCACGTGGATGCCAACATCGTCTACAGTGAGCCCAGTCCTTAAAGAGAAGGCCACTTGGATGCCAAAATCGTCTACAGTGAGCCCAGTCCTTAAAGAGAAGTCCACGTGGATGCCAACATCGTCTACAGTGAGCCCAGTCCTTACAGAGACGGCCATGTGGATGCCAACATCGTCTACAGTGAGCCCAGTCCTTACAGAGACGGCCACGTGGATGCCAACATCGTCTACAGTGAGCCCAGTCCTTAAAGAGAAGGCCACGTGGATACCAACATCGTCTACAGTGAGCCCAGTCCTTGAAGAGAAGGCCACGTGGATGCCAACATCGTCTACAGTGAGCCCAGTCCTTACAGAGAAGGCCACGTGGATGCCAACATAGTCTACAGTGAGCCCAGTCCTTAAGGAGAAGGCCACGTGGATACCAACATCATCTGCAGTGAGCCCAGTCCTTACAGAGAAGGCCACGTGGATGCCAACATCGTCTACAGTGAGCCCAGTCCTTACGGAGAAGGCCACGTGGATGCCAACATCGTCTACAGTGAGCCCAGTCCTTAAAGAGAAGGCCACGTGGCTGCCAATATAGTCTGCAGTGAGCCCAGTCCTTACAGAGAAGGCCACGTGGATGCCAACATAGTCTATAGTGAGCCCAGTCCTTACGGAGAAGGCCACGTGGATGCCAACATCGTCTACAGTGAGCCCAGTCCTTAAAGAGAAGGCCACTTGGATGCTAAAATCGTCTACAGTGAGCCCAGTCCTTAAAGAGAAGTCCACATGGATGCCAACATTGTCTACAGTGAGCCCAGTCCTTACAGAGAAGGCCACGTGGATGCCAACATCGTCTACAGTGAGCCCAGTCCTTACGGAGAAGGCCACGTGGATGCCAACATCGTCTACAGTGAGCCCAGTCCTTAAAGAGAAGGCCACGTGGCTGCCAATATAGTCTGCAGTGAGCCCAGTCCTTACAGAGAAGGCCACGTGGATGCCAACATAGTCTATAGTGAGCCCAGTCCTTACGGAGAAGGCCACGTGGATGCCAATATCGTCTACAGTGAGCCCAGTCCTTACAGAGACGGCCACGTGGCTACCAACATCGTCTGCAGTGAGCCCAGTCCTTAAAGAGAAGGTCACGTGGATGCCAACATCGTCTGCAGTGAGTCCAGTCCTTACAAAGAAGGCCACGTGGATGCCAATATCGTCTACAGTGAGCCCAGTCCTTACAGAGACGGCCACGTGGCTACCAACATCGTCTGCAGTGAGCCCAGTCCTTAAAGAGAAGGTCACGTGGATGCCAACATCGTCTACAGTGAGCCCAGTCCTTACAGAGACGGCCACGTGGCTACCAACATCGTCTGCAGTGATCCCAGTCCTTACAGAGACGGCCACGTGGCTGACAACATCGTCTACAGTGAGCCCAGTCCTTAAAGAGAAGGCCACATGGCTGCCAATATAGTCTGCAGTGAGCCCAGTCCTTACAGAGAAGGCCACGTGGATGCCAACATCGTCTACAGTGAGCCCAGTCCTTACGGAGAAGGCCACGTGGATGCCAACATCGTCTACAGTGAGCCCAGTCCTTACAGAGACAGCCATGTGGATGCCAACATCGTCTGCAGTGAGCCCAGTCCTTACAAAGAAGGCCATGTGGATGCCAACATCGTCTACAGTGAGCCCAGTCCTTACAGAGACGGCCACGTGGCTGCCAACATCGTCTGCAGTGAGCCCAGTCCTTAAAGAGAAGGCCACGTGGATGCCAACATCGTCTACTGTGAGCCCAGTCCTTACAGAGACGGCCACATGGATGCCAACATCGTCTGCAGTGAGCCCAGTCCTTACAAAGAAGGCCACGTGGATGCCAATATCGTCTACAGTGAGCCCAGTCCTTACATAGACGGCCACGTGGCTACCAACATCGTCTGCAGTGAGCCCAGTCCTTAAAGAGAAGGTCACGTGGATGCCAACATCGTCTACAGTGAGCCCAGTCCTTACAGAGACGGCCACGTGGCTACCAACATCGTCTACAGTGAGCCCAGTCCTTACAGAGACAGCCACGTGGATGCCAACATCATCTGCAGTGAGCCCAGTCCTTACAAAGAAGGCCACGTGGATGCCAACATCGTCTACAGTGAGCCCAGTCCTTACAGAGACGGCCACGTGAATGCCAACATCGTCTACCCTTTCATCAGCTGACACTCCGGGCAGTGTGCTGGAGAAGTCTAAAGCTTACTCAGGAAGCTGTAGACTAGATAGAAAGAACACAACTGCTCAACAAATAACACTAAAAAAATCTGTCTTTAGTCAGAGCCTTTTCTACGAGTGCAGAGCAGACCCGTGGGCCTGGGGCACCTTTAACGCTTTGTGCACCATAATACCCGAACTCCTAAGCCAAAATACCCCCCTCTAAGCCTACAACAGATCACGTGATGTGCAGTTATAGAGCCTACTGGTTTGTCGTTCTTCATAACCCTTCAACAACAACAAAATGAGCATTCCATTATGAATGAATCTGTCATTACTATTTTGAGAATTATGAGCACATTTTGTATTCCTGTATTAAAAACCATACAAATTCGAAGAAAACATGGCAAAACATTGAACATTTCCATCAAAGACTTTATTTCTACAGTTGAAGCAGGTTAAATAGAAAATTCTCAGAACGCAAAACTCAATCGGTGCCACAACTCCAAGGGGAAACCCAAGCAACTTCATACAGGCTCAGCTTCTCCTGGGGTTGCTAATTCCCTATCTTGGAAAAGCATACATATCAATACACCCGAACTAAGCAGGAGGCTCCCGATTTTGAAAACAAACAAAAAATAGCTTTATTTTGGTTGTCTCCTGCTTGAAATTGCCTCTGCTTCAATGGAAGTAAGTGGGGGAAATACATTCTCTCGATTATCTTTTTTTTTTTTTTAAATCTCCCACCTACCTCTTCTAAAAGTTGGCATGTGTGGGAGACTTAGGCCCTCATTACAACATTGGTGGTCTTTTCGCAAAACCGCTAAGTTACTGCCGCGGTGAAGACAGCCAGCCGTGGGGATCTTCCGTGCCGTGTATTATGACCGCTGGCAGCCATCCGACGTATTCCGTACGGGAAGCCGCCAGAAGCCATACTGGCGGTCGGCGGGAAAGTGGAGGCTGCTCAACCTCCACCGCCACGCCAACACAACACCGCCCACAGAATCACATCTCATGATTCTGTGTGGCGGTGTCCTGGTGGCGGTGTGCTGGTGGCGGTGCTGTCCCCATAGATCCCGTCCCCTCCCGGAGGACCAACGCAGAAGGTAAGTTGATCGTCCGTTAGGGGAGGGGGTGGGGGGGGTGATGTGTGTTGTGTGCGTGCATGGGGGTGTGCGTGTGAGTGTGTAGAGGGGGTGTGTGAGTGCGTGTAGGCGTGCAGGGGGTGCTGCTCTGTGTGTGGGAAATGTGTGCGGGTCGGTCGGTGTGCATGTCTGAATGTATGTGTGCGGGTATGTGTTCTTGTGGTGTATGTGTGTGTGTGTAGGGGTGCGTGTATGTGCATGTTGGGGGTGTGTGTGTGTAGGGGTGCGTGTATGTGCATGTTGGGGTGGGGAGGGGGTTTGTACCACCTTTGGGGGGTGGCAAGGGGTGGGGGGTGGGGGGTGAACTCATGGGGGGTAGTGGGGGAGACCCCTATCAGTGCCTCCAGCCATTTACACAATCCTAGTCTGTCCAGCAGAGGCCTGCGGTACCCACTCCTGTGGCACCAATAAACAGGACCAATCCACAGAGGTCCAAGGGGATCTTTCTGTCTGGGTCCCCAGCAAATCCACTCTCAGCTGTCCCTGAAAGGAGGCAGGAATTTTGTGCCACTAACTCTGAAGAGTCCTGCTGAAGTCCCAGGAGTACAAAAACATAGTTGGAACCACAACTTTCTTGCGCCCCCTATCAAGGGACAGTTTCTTCAGGATCACCCCACCGTCTGGGTAGGAGCCCCCGGCAGGGTCACTACTTCTGGGAACCCTCCCACCCCAGTCTTCCAATGGATTCTGATCTACGCCAAAGGCAGAATTATCTCTAAATGGAATAGCTCCTGGTGGGCTCCCTCAAAGGACATTAGCCTTGCCCATGGCAAGCACAAAAATTTCTAAGAACCCCCAGTCATCCCCTACAACTCAAGAAGCAGTGCCCACCCCCTCACTCAGATCTACGATGTGAGTACCTGATGCAGTGCCTAAACCTATAGAGAAGAACTATCCTTAAACAAGCCTAGTATGTAAGTGTCAGGGTTCAAAGTACACTATGGCCTGAACTCTCTAATGGGAACACTTTTGAAAGCCCACCCCATCTCCCCATCATTGAATCACCTCAAAATCTAAGCCTGTCATAAAAATGTAGTTAATGCAGCAATTAACCATCAATGTTTTTTGATGGGTATGTGTACAGAGGTTTTTCTTTCCCACATCTGGAGTTCACACAACCAAACCTTTGAACCCCTGTCAGAGCCTTGAAATGCATAGGTAGTGTGTGGCAAACTGAACTTATCAAATGTTGTTACCGGAACTGGATACTATCGATCCCAGCACTCCAGCGCTCCAGGTCCACAACTGTCTCCTTTCTGGGATCAAAGCACCCCCTTGCAGCACTTGACTCTCTCAGGGGAGTGAATGGGAACCAGTCCAAGGACTACTCAGGGGAGGAGTGCGGGTTAGTAATCACTATTCACTGGCACACAACATTAAACTCGATAAATGATTATCCAGTCAGTGCTCTTTCTGAAAAGGGAAAATTACATTTATTACACACAGTAACAAACGCACACTGTGCATTAATGTACAAAGATTGATTAGACCTAGAGAAGGGGGTTTTGATGAGTTGGCACTGCCTGAATTCCGGAGGATGCCATCGAACCTTAAAACAAATGTGGTGTAAAAGTTCCTTTTTAGTGAGGGAACACACTTTCACATTTTCCCTGCATGGATACTTCTCCATGGTGATCTAGAAGCATATACATCAAGTTAGTTTAAACACATTCAACATTTGCTTTCATGTTTCACGTAAGTCTATTATCATTACAAGGGTCATGACATCAAATTCACATTACTTACCATATTTATACTTTTCTACGCACAACTGCGCCAACGCAGTTGTGCGTCAAAAAATTTAACGCCGGCTAACGCCATTCTGAAGCGCCATGCGGGCGCCGTATTTATTCAATGACGTTAGCCGGCGTTAGCCGGCGCTGCGGAGTGGTGTGCGTCAAAAAAAATGACACACACCAGGCAGCGCCGGCGTAGGGGAAAATGGAGCTTGGGCGTCAAAAAATGGGGCAAGTCAGGCTGAGGCAAAATTATCGCCTCAACCCGATTTGCGCCATTTTTTTTTTACGCCCAGACGCCATTAACATGACTCCTGTCTTAGCAAAGACATGAGTCATGCCCCCTTGCCCAATGGCCATGCCCAGGGGACTTTTGTCCCCTGGGCATGGTCATTGGGCATAGTGGCATGTAGGGGGGCCCAAATCAGGCCACACTATGCCACAAAAAAAAAAAAAAAAAATACTTACCAGCACTTACCTTAATGTCCCAGGGGTGGGTCCCTCCATCCTTGGGCGTCCTCCTGGGGTGGGCAAGGGTGGCAGGGGGTGTCCCTGGGGGCATGGGAGGGCACCTGTGGGCTCCTTCCGAGCCCACAGGTCCCTTAACGCCTGCCCTGAGCAGTCGTTAAAAAATGACGCTAACGCGGGTAGACGTCATTTTTTTTGACCCGCCCACTCCTGTGCGTCATTTTTGCACGGGAGTGTAAATAAGGCGCACAGGCCTGGGAGTAATTTTTTACACGGGAACGCCTACCTTGCATATCATTAACGCAAGGTAGGTGTCCACGCTAAAAAATGACGCAAACTCCATGAACTTTGGCGCTAGACGCGTCTAACGCCAGAGTATAAATATGTAGTTCGTTTTGCGTCGAATTTGCGTAAAAAAAAACAACGCAAATCTGGCGCAAACAGAGTATAAATATGGCCCTAAATGTATTCTTGTTTATAGTTTGTAACCTCAATTCTGTTGAAGGTGTTATCGTCACACCAATTTGACAGCACAGGCTTGAGATTTACCTGTGATATCTGTTAGATACAGTCTTTAAATTGTCCAATGGTTAAATGATTAATCAATTAAATCCTTTCATGATCAAACACATATTGAATATGAATAGCTATGATGGTACCTTATGCTTGTCCTTTCATGTAGTCAAGTAGTTGAGGAGTTGTTCTAATGTGTTGTTCTCTTTCCTTTTGAGGTTTGATGACCAACTCTGAAGGCTTCTGGAATGAGAATGGCAGGAATCCCTGCGAGGATCTCTGGCGGCTTCAGGGAGTATGATGGCAAGAATCACTGTGAGGTTATCGCCAGGTGAGTGTTTTCCAGACAACAGGAGCAGAGCACACAGATGTCATAATCTGTTGATGCCCTCGAGGCAAAGCACATTCTGGCACTCAGACATGATTTAATTAGAGACTGCAGCTAAAATGGCCTCCAAGATGTCCAGAAATCTTGCATCTGGGCATGAACAGTTATTTGTCAACATTTTTTTTCACAACAGGGGGCTGAAATATTCACAAAACAAGGAAAGTCAATCTTTGGGATGCAAGAATGCTTAATATGTGGCACATGTACAATATATCACTGGTGACACATCATGATAACATGCATATGTATAAAAATAATAGCACAACAGTCTGGGAGCAAATAGAAACTTGTACAAAATAGGATTACATGGCATACTGTGAGAGAATGTGTGACAACACCTACTGTGAGCATGGTGGCGTCAGCGGGCATTGTGGCGAACCTGATGACCCTGATGGTGGACCATGACATGACCACATGTTATAAATCACCATCATATCACTGGAATTAGTAAAAATCCAATCACTATTGTTAATAAAGCATTGCAATGTTTATCAAAAACCACTGGCAACAAAATAGTTTAATTAAAGCATTTAAAATCAACATAAAGGGGGTCATTACAACATTAGCGGGCAGCTTCCGCCGCCCGCCAAGCTGTAACCGCCATGCGGCCGCCAATGCGGCCGCATTCCCGCGGTGCCCATGACAACATCCCCGCTGGGCCGGCGGGCGCAAACCTAGTTTACGCCCGCCGGCCCAGCGGGGATGCGGCCGCAACATAGGAGCCGGCTCCTAATGGAGCTGGCGGTGTTGCGGCCGTGCGACGGGTGCAGTTGCTTTTCAAGCTGCACGGGACCCTGTTAGGGGGCCCCTGCACTGCCCATGCCAGTGGCCCCAGGACTCCCCTTACAGCCAGCCTCTTCCTGGTGGTGCAAACCGCCAGAAACAGGCTGGCGGTAGGGGGGTCATAATCCCCAGGGCAGTTTATCACCGCCGGGACTAAAACGGCGGGAAACCGGCGGTGCGACCGCGGCGCTACCGCTGCGGTCGTAATACGGGTCTCCGTACCGCCAGCCTGTTGGCGGTACGGACGCTACATTACCCGTAATGACTCCCAAAGTGTCTAATACTTTCTTGTACCACTTTAGGTCACATAGAATGCCGCAATAGAACCAACCTGTATAGGTCTCTGTACTCCAAGGCTGTAGAAACCAGCCCTAGAAATGCTTGAAAGTAAAGCAGAAAGTCTTCCAGCTCATGTTTTTTTCTGTCCAGGAGACAAAAGGTAATTTTTCTAAATTGATCAAAGGAGGCTGCTGCACTCCTGCAGCCCCCAAACATTTCATTATAAAGGTTGGCAGTGCCTCAGTCCTCCTGCAGCAAGCACAAGAAACAGAACGCATGAAAAGTAAAGTCCTTGCAGGGCATCATGGGCTGGTTGTCTGAGACAAGTGAATATTTTAGCAGCAGCTTGGGAGACTATGCACATTTTTTCTCCAACTGTGGCCTTGCGTGGTGCCCCTCGATTTTCTTTTCCCTCTTTCTTTTTTTACAAAAGAGGTGCCCTCGACCCACCCGGGATACCCGAGCTTCTTTACACATTGGAGCAGTGTAGGGAATTCACTCCCTCATAAGTGACAAGCCAGAATGCTGGAGTTTATTGTCTCTTGTTTTCTCCCTAATCCCATTCCCCTTTCCACGTTATTACTAATGGCCCCTGTATTCTTGTGTTTGTGGCAACTGGTGGAGGTGGTGAGAGACGGAAGGGTGCATCTCTCCCATTGGGGTCAAGCACAAGGTTGACACCCTGCGTGGCCAAGCGAGCAAACATAGCGGATGCACTGACTTAACATTCCATGTCCACCACTCTATTATCTGCCGCAGATCCTGGTCAAGAGACAACACCAAGGGGAGAAAGGGTTGACGAGGCTTTCTGACGACTCTCCTGACATTCCAGATGCACTTACCGTGAGTGAGCTGCCTGGTGAGTGAGCTGCTTGGTGACAACACACCTGCAGGGTGGTTAGCTCTCCCACCCCTTAGCCTTAGTTCCCTGGTGACCCCATGCGCATTACAATTTGTTCTCACTGTTCAATGGTTTGAGTGTTCTGCTTGTTGCAGAAGGCTCAATTTGTTTCTACCCGACCTTTCTTGCACCACCCTTCTCCACCCACACCCTCATTTGAGAGGACTACCCGGCACCCAAGTCCTTCTAGCTACTCATAGGTTGCGTCGAGAGGTCGCAGAGGCACCCAGTCCTCCCGCACATCTCCTGAGCAAAACCACAACTCATCATCACGAAAATGACACGTAATTCGGCCACTCGCCGACTTGCACTTAATGTCAAAGGCATGCACACCACCCGAAAACGCCACTCTGTCTACTCCTACATCAAACATCAACATCCACATATAGGTTTCCTACAGAAACTCATATGACGTCTGCAGAATTACCCGGACTCCATAAGCTCTGATGAGGCTCCATATTTGCAGGGGAGCCCTGGTTTGTATTTACCCGGGAAGTTCTTTCCATGCACTTGATGTGATCACAGACAAGGGGGGCAGGTTTGTCTTCATTGATGGCATCTAATGGCACCCCGGTACAAAATGGGAGCATATATGCACCAAACGTAGATCAGGATACCTTCTGGACCTCATTGTCCACAGTCTCAGCCAAAAGAAAACATCTTCCCTGGATACAACAATTGCATCCTTGATGTCGACCTTGACCGTTCTCACCTACCACTCCCCCACTCACCCATGTCACTGGCATCTAGGTTCACAGAATATCCCCAAATCTGGTCGCTTGTCGACACCTGGAGGTCCCTCAATCCCATGGCCTGTGTTTACTCCCTTTATTCCCCGCCCCATTATTTGTGTGAGCATCTAGATTGCATACTCTAATCTCACTCCCTTTCCCGCACACTCATACAGGCTGACTATTCAGGTAGAGTGGTGCATGTTCTCTGGGGCACCCCTTGCCCCGGAATTCGCACATGGCATCTCCCTTGCGAGTGCCTAGAAGATCCTGTATTCCGCGAAACTCAGGCTAACCACATCTGTGATTATTTAAAAACGAATGCCAGCACATCCTCCAGCAGACTCCTTGAATGGGACGAATTCAAGTTGATCGCTAATATTCTGGAGATTGTAGGAGTACACCGGGTATTAGACAGGGAAATTGAAGTAGTAGAATATCACATATCTTCATTGGAGTGAGGGGCTGAGCGGATCCCTCCTGTCTTCCAGCTCTGGTAAACACCAAGCGGCAACATGCCTCCCTATTGGAGCGCCTCCATTGCTATAACCTTTCCGCCTGTGCGACTAGAACGCAAATAGAGGGTGACAATTCGGGGGCCACCTTGCCTGGCTCATTTACCAGGAACAGAGAGAGACCCCCTTCCTCAAACTGCAATCCCATACTGGGACCTCATTACAGACACAATCAGATTTCTTATCCGCTTTCCACAAATATTACTCCTCTGTGTATCACACACAAGGATGACCCCTGAAGCAGCGATCACAACATTCCTAGACCACCTCTAGATGGCCTTCCGATAGAACACTATAACACGTTTGCTGACACACTTGCCACCATCCTAACAGCCATGTACAATGAGGCCCTGCGGCTCGGCCACCTACCTCTCTCCAGGAATCACTCCTGGTCTCGATCCCCAAACCTGGCCGAGACCCTCTGAATGTATCATCCTACCACCGCATTGCCATACTAGGGGCAGATTATAAAATTCTGGGGCAGATCCTAACCACCAGATACACACAGGTCTTACCAGCTCTTATACACCCAGACCAGAACGGATTTGTGCTGGGAAGAAGTACATCTCAAAACCTGCAGCTGTATCATGTACAAGACCAAGCCCAGGACACGTCTGTCTGATCCTCAACCTGGAGAGGGCCTTTGACACTCAAGAGTGGTCCTACATTTTCCTCGTCCTTAGACAGGTGGGTGTAGGTCCCCGTCTATGGCCCTATACACAACTCTTTTATACTGAGCTCTTGTCAAGGGTGCGGATGGGCCAGCTGATATCTGATGTACATGAGCTCAAATGCGGCACGTGACAGGGATGCCCCCTCTCACCTCTCGGACAGGATACATGCAGTGTCACTCTATGCGGATGACCTTCTCCTGTACCTGTGCGATGTCCGAATGGCCCCCAACCCGATTCTATTTGCCCAGCGGTCCTTCGTGGAGGTATTGGGACTCCGGGTAAACTGGAGTGGATAAACCAAATCATTGGTTTATCCACTCCATTCCACCCTACCTCCAACAGATCTGACCATAGCCGGCACCCCCATTCCTTTGGAATGCTTTTGCTGTGCCCTATTTGGCCATCCACCTATATCACTCCCGAAGATCTAGACAAGGACAACCTATGTCCAGTGCAAAATTTGCTCAAATACCTGGTCTCCTAGGTCAAACTGCCCCTGGCCGCCACGGAACGAATTGCACTTTCCAAAATAATAATACTGCCCCATCTCATCCACTTCTTTTCTAACCTCCCATGACCCCTCCCAAGACATTCTTCAAGGAACTACATTCCTTACTTATTTAACTTATTTGGGGCAGAGGATGAAAGAGGGTCGCTCTGAAGAAGCTACAGCTGCCAGCCAGGGAGGGTGGACTGAGTACCCCCTCTTTCAAACTGAATTTTCTAGCTGCCCAACTCAAATGGGTGACTAGGTTGATTGCTGGTCGCAACTTTGGAGAGACAGGTCATCATTCCCCACTCCTGATCCCCTATATCCATTAGACGCCTCCTTCTTCCAGGACGCACTTCAAGCCAACCGTGCTTCCTGCAAGTAAATGTAGCCCAGCAGATGTATCCATCGACTCTCCTCTCCAATGAAATGCACCACCATACACTCCTAGTTTCCCCATGGTGGGCCTCTAGAGATATCCAGGCACAAACACTACCAGTGTCTTACAGCAACGGCACAATAGCTCAATCACTAGTCGGGGACTTGTTTTCAGATGGCCATCTCCTCCGATTCCCTCAACTTCATATCGACTATGACCTGCCTCCGGGCCAATTTCTCACATGTCACTGCATACAACACACCATTGTAGCCTACGGGGAACCAGAGATGAAGAGCCACCCATGCACGCAGTCCTGCACACGTTGCTCTCCGTGGGGAAGGCACTCCATCTTATTAAGTGGCTCTACAAGAGCTTTCGGAGCCACACTAATATATTGTTTTCTCCTTTCCGAGCTATCTGGGGGGACAAAGTGGGGAGGGTCTTCCATGACAAGGAACGGGTCAGGATGCTGGAGTTCCCACACACTGTTTCCAGGAATGCACTCTTTAACCCCTTCGCTGCCAGGCCTTTTCCCCCTAAGGTGCCAAGCCTTTTTTTGGCTATTTGGGGCAGTTCGCTCTTAGACCCTCATAACTTTTTGTTCACATAAGCTACCCATGCCAAATTTGCATCCTTTTTTTCCAACATCCTAGGGATTCTAGAGGTACCCAGACTTTGTGGGTTCCCCAGAAGGAGGCCAAGAAATTAGCCAAAATACAGTGAAAATTTCGTTTTTTTCAAAGAAATGGGAAAAAGGGGCTGCAGAAGAAGGCTTGTGGTTTTTTCCCTGAAAAAGGCATCAACAAAGGATTTGTGGTACTAAAATCACCAGCTTCCTACCTTTCAACAACAGGCAGACTTGAATCATAACTCCCAATTTTTCAACACAATTGTGGCATTTTACTGGGACATAGCCCATTTTTATGATTTTTTGTGCTTTCAGCCTCCTTCCAGTCAGTGACAGAAATGGGCATGAAACCAATGCTGGATCCCAGAAACCTCAACATTTCTGAAAAGTAGACACAATTCTGAATTCAGCAAGGGGTAATTTGTGTAGATCCTACAAGGGTTTCCTACAGAAAATAACAACTGAAAAAACAAAATATTGAAATTGAGTTGGAAAAATCTGCAATTTTTCTCTACGTTTTACTCTGTAACTTTTTCCTGCAATGTCAGATTTTTGAAAGCAATATACAGTTACGTCTGCTGGACTCTTCTGGTTGCGGGGATATATAGGGCTTGTAGGTTCATTAAGAACTCTAGGTACCCAGAGCCAATAAATGACCTGCACCCTGCAGTGGGTTTTCATTCTATACCGGGTATACAGCAATTCATTTGCTGAATTATAAAGAGTAAAAAATAGCTATCAAGAAAACCTTTGTATTTCCAAAATGGGCACAAGATAAGGTGTTGAGGAGCAGTGGTTATTTGCACATCTCTGAATTCCGGGGTGCCCATACTAGCATGTGAATTACAGGGCATTTCTCAAATAGACGTCTTTTTTACACACTCTCTTATATTTGAAAGGAAAAAATGTAGAGAAAGACAAGGGGCAATAACCATTGTTTTGCGATTCTATGTTTCCCCAAGTCTCTCGATAAAAATTATACCTCACTTGTGTGGGTAGGCCTAGCGCCCGCGACAGAAAATGCCCCAAAACACAACGTGGACACATCCAATTTTTTGACAGAAAACAAAGGTGTTTTTTGCAGAGTGCATACCTGTAGGTTTGGCCTCTAGCTCAGCCGGCACCTAGGGAAACCTACCAAACCTGTGCATTTTTGAAAACTAGAGACCTAGGGGAATCCAAGATGGGGTGACGTGTGGGGCTCTGACCAGGTTCTATTACCCAGAATCCTTTGCAAACCTCAACATTTGGCTAAAAAAACACATTTTCCTCAAATTTGGTGACAGAAAGTTCTGGAATCAGAGAGGAGCCACAAATTTCCTTCCACCCAGCATTCCCCCAAGTCTCCCGATAAAAATGACACCTCACTTGTGTGGGTAGGCCTAGCGCCCGCGACAGGAAACGCCTCAAAACGCAACGTGGACACATCACATTTTTTTAAAGAAAACAAAGGTGTTTTTTGCAAAGTGCCTACCTGTAGATTTTGGCCTCTAGGTCAGCCGGCACCTAGGGAAACCTACCACACCTGTGCATTTTTTTAAACTAGAGACCTAGGGGAATCTAAGATGGGGTGACTTGTGGGGCTGTGGGGCTCTGACCAGGTTCTGTTACCCAGAAAACCTCAAAATTTGGCTAAAAAAACACATTTTCCTCATATTTCGGTGAAAGAAAGTTCTGGAATCTGAGAGGAGCCACAAATTTCCTTCCACCCAGCGTTCCCCCAAGTCTCCCGATAAAAATGATACCTCACTTGTGTGGGTAGGCCTAGCGCCCGCGACAGAAAAAGCCCCAAGACGCAACGTGGACACATCACATTTTTTGAAAGAAAACAGAGGTGTTTTTTGCAAAGTGCCTACCTGTAGATTTTGGCCTCTATCTCAGCCGGCACCTAGGGAAACCTACCAAACCTGTGCATTTTTTAAAACTAGTGACCTAGGGGAATCCAAGATGGGGTGATTTGTGGGGCTCTGATCAGGTTCTGTTACACAGAATCCTTTGCAAATCTCAAAATTTGGCTAATAAAATACATTTTTCTCACATTTCAGTGACAGAAAGTTGTGGAATCTGAGAGGAGCCACAAATTTCCTTCCACCCAGCGTTCCCCCAAGTCTCCCGATAAAAATGATACCTCACTTGTGTGGGTAGGTCTAGCGCCCGCGACAGGAAATGCCCCAAAACGCAACGTGGACACATCACATTTTTTGAAAGAAAACAGAGGTGTTTTTTGCAAAATGCCTACCTGTAGATTTTGGCCTCTAGCTATGCCGGCAACTAGGGAAACCAACCAAATCTGTGCATTTTTCAAAACTAGAGACCTAGGGAAATCCAAGATGGGGTGACTTGTGGAGCTCTGACCAGGTTCTGTTACCCAGACTCCTTTGCAAACCTAAAAAATTGGCTAAAAAAACACATTTTCCTCACATTTCGGTGACAGAAAGTTCTGGAATCTGAGAGAAGCCACAAATTTCCTTCCACCCAGCGTTCCCCCAAGTCTCCCGATCAAAATGATACCTCACTTGTGTGGGTAGGCCTAGCGCCCGCGACAGGAACTGCCCCAAAACGCAACGTGGACACATCACATTTTTTTAAAGAAAACAGTGGTGTTTTTTGCAAAGTGCCTACCTGTAGATATTAGCCTCTAGCTCAGCCGGCACCTAGGGAAACCTACCAAACCTGTGCATTTTTCAAAACTAGAGACCTAGGGGAATCCAAGATGGGGTGACTTGTGGGGCTCTGACCAGTTTCTGTTACACAGAATCCTTTGCAAACCTCAACATTTGTCTAAAAAAACACATTTTCCTCACATTTCGGTGACAGAAAGTTCTGGAATCTGAGAGGAGCCACAAATTTCCTTCCACCCAGCGTTCCCCCAAGTCTTCCGATAAAAATGATACCTCACTTGTGTGGGTAGGCCTAGCGCCCGCGACAGCAAATGCCCCAAAACGCAACGTGGACACATCACATTTTTTGAAAGAAAACAGAGGTGTTTTTGCAAAGTGCCTACCTGTAGATTTTGGCCTCTACCTCAGCCGGCACCTAGGGAAACCTACCACACCTGTGCATTTTTGAAAACTAGAGACCTAGGGGAATCCAAGCTGGGATGACTTGTGGGGCTCTGACCAGGTTCTGTTTCCCAGAATCCTTTGCAAACTTAAAAATTTGGCCAAAAAAACACTTTTTCCTCACATTTCGGTGACAGAAAGTTCTGAAATCTCAGAGGAGCCACAAATGTCCTTCCACCCAGCGTTCCCCGAAGTCTCCCGATAAAAATGGTACCTCACTTGTGTGGGTGGGCCTAGCGCCCACGAAAGGAAAGGGCCCAAAACACAACATGGACACATCACATTTTTTCACAGAAAACAGTGCCTACCTGTGGATTTTGGCCTTTAGCTCAGCCGGCACCTGGTGAAACCTAGCAAACCAGCACATTTCTGAAAACTAGAGACCTAGGGGAATCCAAGATGGGGTGACTTGTGGGGCTCTGATCAGGTTCTGTTACCCAGAATCCTTTGCAAACCTCAAACTTTGGCCAAAAAAACACTTTTTACTCTCATTTCGGTGACAGAAAGTTCTCGAATCTGAGAGGAGCCACAAATTTCCTTCCACCCAGCGTTCCCCCAAGTCTCCTGATAAAAATGGTACCTCACTAGCGCCCACGAAAGGAAAGGGCCCAAAACACAACGTGGACACATCACATTTTTTCACAGAAAACAGTGGTGTTTTTTGCAAAGTGCCTTCCTGTGGATTTTTACCTTTAGCTCAGCCGGCACCTAGGGAAACCTACCAAACCTGTGCATTTTTTAAAACTAGAGACCTAGGGGAATCCAAGATGGGGTGATTTGTGGGGCTCTGATCAAGTTCTGTTACCCAGAATCCTTTGCAAACCTCAAAATTTGGCTGAAAAAATAAATTTACCTCACATTTCTACAAGGTCGCTCCCCTTGCGTGACGGCGCAAAAAAAAAGATCCCTGGTGCCTAGTGGTTTCTGCCACCCTTGGGGGCAGATTGACCTAAAATCTGCCAATCTGCCCCCAAAGCGGGCAGAAATGGCCTAAATACAATTTGCCCCTCCAGGGGAGCGACCCTTGCCTAAGGGGTCGCTCCCGATCTCTAAAAAAACAAAAAAACTAAATTTGCCCTGGCGCCTAGAGGTTTCTGCCCCCCCCCTGGGAGCAGATCAGCCTAATAACAATAGGCCGATCTGCCCCCGGGGGGGCGGAAATGGCCTAAAATAAATTTGAACGGGGAGCGACCCTTGCCTATTAGGTCACTCCCCTTGCGTGACGGCGCAAAAAAAAAGATCCCTGGTGCCTAGTGGTTTCTGCCCCCCTTGGGGGCAGATTGACCTAAAATCGGCCGATCTGCCCCCAAAGCGAGCAGAAATGGCCTACATACAATTTGCCCCTCCAGGGGAGCGACCCTTGCCTAAGGGGTCGTTCCCCATCTCTAAAAAAAACAACAACAAAAAAATAAAAAAATAAAACATTTACCGTGGCGCCTTGAGATTTCTGCCCCCTCCGGGGCCAGATCGGCCTAATAACAATAGGCCGATCTGCCCCCGGGGGGGCAGAAATGGCCTAAAATAAATTTGCCCCCTCCACCCCCTCCGGGGAGCGACCCTTGCCTACAGGGTCGCTCCCCTTGCGTGACGGCGCAGAAAAAAGATCCCTGTTGCCTAGGTGTTTCTGCCCCTCTTGGGGGCAGATTGACCTAAAATCTGCCAATCGCCCCCAAATCGGGCAGAAATGGCCTAAATACAATTTGCCCCTACAGGGGAGCGACCCTTGCCTAAGGGGTCGCTCCCCATCTCTAAAAAAACAAAAAAAAAAAATAAAAAAAAAAATTTGCCCTGGCGCCTAGAGGTTTCTGTCCCCCCTGGGGGGCAGATTGGCCTAATAACAATAGGCCGATCTGTCCCCAAAGCGGGCAGAAATGGCCTAAATACAATTTGCCCCTCCAGGGGAGAGACCCTTGCCTAAGGGGACGCTCCCCATCTGTAAAACAACAACAACAAAAAAAATCCCCAGTGCCTAGTGGTTTCTGCCCCCCTTGGGGGCAGATCGGCCTAATTAAAATAGGCTGATCTGCCCCCATGGGGGGCAGAAATGGCCAAAAAATAAATTTGCCCCCCAGGGGAACGACCCTTGCCTAAGGGGTCGCTCCCCTTGCGTGAAAAAAAATAAAAGAAATTCCCTGGTGTCTAGTGGTTTCTGCCCCCCTTGGGGGCAGATTGGCCTCATAAAAATAGGCCAATCTGCCCCCAAGGGGGGCAGAAATGCCCTAAATATAATTTGCCCCCTATGGGAGTGACCCTTGCCTAAGGGGTCGCTCCCTACACCTAAAACAAAAAACAAAACAAAAAAAACAAAATTATCCCTGGTGCCTAGAGGTTTCTGCCCCCATGGGGGCAGATCGGCCTAAAAATAGGCCGATCTGCCCCCAGGGGGGTCAGAAAAGGCCTTCAAAAAAATGCCCCCCCGGGAGTGACCCTTGCCCAAGGGGTCGCTCCCTCATGCCAGTTTCAAAAAAAGAAAACATCCCTGGTGTCTAGTGGGCTTTTGAAACGCTTGGAGAGACTTCAAAGGGAAGGAAATACATTTCCTTTCCTTTGAAGCCTCTCTGGGCCTCCCCCACGTGATCGAAAGAGAAATGCAGAGCATTTCTCTTTCGATCGCACTGGAAGCTGTGCTTCCAGCGCGATGGGGGAGGCTCTGTGATTGTCAGCACGCGCTCGCGCGCTGACGTCACGGGGGGGTCGGGGTGGAAGGGGAAGGGATTCCCCTTTCAGCCCTGGCCTTGGGGGGTGGGGGGGCGGCACTCGGGGGAGCGCTAGCGCTTCCCCCGAGGGCCGGTGACAGGACATAATGGTTACGTCCATGGCGCCACACAGGCACTGCCATTGACGTAACCATTACGTGCATGGTGGGGAAGGGGTTAAGAATATACAATTACACATACTCAATAGGGCATATCTCACCCCATCGTAACTCAACAAACACTACCTCATGGCAAACCTGGCCTGTCCTCGCTGTCACGCCGTAGACGCTGACCTTCATCACATGCTGTGGGCATGCCCGGCACTATCGGCCTTCTAGTGCGAAGTCCATGATACCCTGCGGGAGATCATAGAACTCAGTAAACTCAACTCCTGGCAGCCCTGTGCCCTGGCCATCTTTAAAAATCAAAAGAGTCAGGTTGTCAGTGCTCGACTTTGCAAACTTGGCCATCATATTAGCTAAACACAGGCTAACACTACACTGGAAGGCTCCTGTGGCACCCCCGTTGGAGGCCTGGCTCGGGGCAATGCAAATGTGGGGGCGGCGGAAGGCACTGCACTGCACCAGGAAAAGACCCGGCAGATTCACCGACGACCCACATCCCCAACTTGGGATACTATGCTATGGAATTTAACCACCTTATAGCCCCCCCCCAACCTACAGCACACAATCTGCTCCCACAACCCCCCGTCTGTTCACTAACCCATGACAATTCAACTTTGCATGGCTTAGTAAATGTCAAAATGGGCAACCCCGACACAAATTCTTAGTAAATCTGGGCCTGTATTTCTTAAATGGTATGTCATGCTGAATATTCATCTATCTGTCATAAGAACTTTTTCTGGGCCATCTCTAGTTAATTTGCCAAGGTGCATTTTTTGCACTCTCTTCTGTCTTCCTAGCCCGGGCAGTTCAATGAGCTCATAAGTTGCACCTCCCAGAAGGGGGCTCTATAGGCTATGCTGAGAAATGACCTGGAGCCATTTACGCATGCAAGGATTTACTCTTTCAAGTACACGAGCAGCAGCAAGTGCAACCTGATTGTGAGGTTTCTATGACACCACGGCCCAGATTCTCAATGGTTTAGCATCAGGTTAGTGTTACCTTTTTTGGTATCCACAAACCAACGCAAATGGGTATTGGCGTTGGATTGTGTGTCAAAATAGCGCAAAGCAGCGCAAAATGTTTCTTTGCATTACTTTGCGTCGAAGGACGTTACATGGGTGGTACATAGGCATATGCATACTACCACCCATGCTATTTGGTGCTAAACCCTATTCTAAAACATCAAAAGAAACAAAGAATTTTCACTTGTCTAGGCATAGTATTTTGAAAAGGAAAGGTATCCGTCCTGTATAAAACCTATGCTAGACTCTAGCACTAAGGTGTGTGCGTGGAGCTTGTCAGCTGAAATCAGCGTCAGCGCTAGGGAGAGGCAAGGAGAGTTCCATGTCTATGTGAATATGGCGCTCTCCTGCTCTCTCATCACACTTTGCTGCCAGCGTTTTTGGCTGCTGCACTGACTGACGCCTTCCAGAATCTGCCCCACAAGTGTTGGTTCAGAGCCTGCTGAGCAGAGAATGATTCTATCAGCATGAGTTAGTAAAAACGTATAATGCTCTGATACCCAGGCTGTTGTTTTGTTATTTTATTTCTAGTTTTCTTCCTACAGATTCCCTGTGTGTTGCCTCGTGTGGGTTAAGCGTACATCCCTACAGCAGACTCTCTGTTAATTCAGTCAAGTTCGTGTCTATGAATGAGCTCTACTGTTTTAACAGGTGAGAAAAAACTTACATATGGTGTGGGAAATAGAGCAGTAAACTATATACAAAATTAATTATGGAAATTAATATATTAAATACATGCAATACTGCTGTCACGATAAGGAGCAACTAAAAAAAAAGAAAGGCATTAGTATATGTTTATAGATAGGAACATTCTAAGGATTTTGGGGGCCCTGGGCCAAACGTATTGTGAGGACCTCTGTTGGGAACAGCTTTGAATCTATGATCCAGTTTCAGCTCAAGGTCACTGAGAGTGCACACGCACACTGATCCAAATTCTAGATCTCTTTATGTCAAGTACTCAGGGGTAGTGGCGTGCTTTGAGTATTGTAACACAGCAGCAGCTCAGTAATATTACTGCAAATAATCTCCATGACACCAACCCATGTTTTGGTGGTCACTGCTGGCTACTTACATCAGAAATCACAAGACCTTGAGGAGAGACGAGAAGATGACTGCACTACCTCCAGTTGTGTAAATGTCTGAACAGAAATTGGTAAATAAGGCTGGAAAAGTATTTTCTTTATGTTAACAGAACGAAAAGTCTTGCAAGCGTTCCTGCCCAGCATTTCAACAAACTCCAGATGCGAGGCTCTGCAAGTTTCACATCACATTGTAGGTTTGGCTACATTCTACGAGAAAGGGCATAATGTGGCTTTCCTGAGCAGTGAGCTAAACGTTTAGGCACGCCAACCGCACGCCCATCACTATCACTTGTTAATGGGCTTGCCTTTCAAAAAACCTTTGTTGCTTCAGAAAGCCCATGGGCTAGCCCAGTGGTGCTTGTCCCTAAACCTCACAGCAAGAATGGTAAAAGAGAGATCAGGTTTTGTGTTGACTATATAGGGCTCAACCAAGTAACCAAGACAGATGCTCACCCTATACCCAGGGCAGATGAGCTGATTGATACACTGGCTTCTGCCAAGTATCTGAGCACTTTTGACTTAACTGCAGGGTATTGGCAGATTAAATTATCAGAAGATGCTAATCCTAAAATTGCATTCTCAACCATTGGAGGGCACTATCAATTCACTGTGATGCCCTTTGGTCTGAAGAATGCACCTGCCACTTTTCAAAGGTTGGTTGAACACAGTCCTGCAAGGGTTGGAAGCTTTTAGTGCAGCATATCTGGATGATATAGGTGTCTTTAGCTCCAGCTGGGATGATCACCTGGTCCACCTGTGGAAAGTTTTGGAGGCCCTGCAAAAGGCAGGCCTCACTATCAAGGCTTCAAAGTGCCAGATAGGGCAGGGGAAAGTGCTTTATCTGGGCCACCTGGTAGGTGGGGAACAGATTGCACCACTGCAGGGGAAGATCCAGATAATTATAAAATGGGCTCCCCCTACAACTCAAACCCAGATGAGAGCCTTTTTAGGCCTCACAGGGCTCAATTATGGTTCCAATGCAGCTCCTCTTAATGACCTCACTAGTAAAAAGATGCCTAAAAAGGTGTTGTGGACAGCAAGCTGTCAAAAAGCTTTTGATGAGCTCAAACAGGCCATGTGCTCTGCGCCTGTCCTAAAAAGCCCTTGTTACTCCAAAAAGTTCATGGTCCAGACTGATGCTTCTGAATTGGGGGTTGGGGCAGTGCTATCACAGCTTAATACTGAGGGCCAGGATCAACCTGTTGCTTTTATCAGCAGGAGGTGGACCCCTAGACAAAAGCGTTGGTCTGCAATAGAGAGGGAGGCCTTTGCTGTGGTCTGGGCACTGAAAAAGTTGAGACCATACCTGTTTGGTACTCACTTTATTGTTCAGACAGACCACAACCTCTACTTTGGCTAAAACAAATGAAAGGTGAAAACCCTAAATTGATGAGGTGGTCCATATCTCTACAGGGAATGGACTATACAGTGGAACATATAACTAGGAGTACCCATTCCAACGCAGATGGACTCTCCAGATATTTCCACTTAGACAATGAAGACTCATCAGTTAGCCTTATTGTCCCTCGTTTGGGGAGGGGTGTGTAGGGAAGTACCATCTTGCCTGGCATGTTACCCCCATTTTTACTGTATGTATGTTTGTTTTTGCCTATGTGTCACTGGGATCCTGCTAGCCAGAACCCCAGTGCTCATAACGTATGCCCTGTATGTGTTCCCTGTGTGGTGCCTAACTGTATCACTGAGACTCTGCTAATCAGACCCTCAGTGTTTATGCTCTCTCTGCTTTTAAAATTGTCACCGCAGGCTAGTGACTAATTTTACCAATTCTGATTGGCACACTGGAACACCCTTATAATTCCCTAGTATATGGTACCTAGGTACCCAGTGTATTGGGGTTCCAGGAGATCCCTATGGGCTGCAGCATTTCCTTTGCCACCCATAGGGAGCTCAGACAATTCTTACACAGGACTGCCACTGCAGCCTGAGTGAAATAACGCCCATGTTATTTCACAGCCATTTTACACTGCACTTAAGTAACTTATAAGTCACCTAAATGTCTAACCCTCACTTAGTGAAGGTTAGGTGCAAAGTTATTCAGGCGTTAAAAAATGACGCAAAAGCGGCTGGACGTCATTTTTTTTGACCCGCCCACTCCTGTGCGTCATTTTTGCACGGGAGTTTAAATGAGGCGCACATGCCTTGGAGTCATTTTTTAGATGGGAACGCCTACCTTGCATATCATTAACGCAAGGTAGGTGTCCGCGCTAAAAAATGACGCAAACTCCAAGATCTTTGGCACTAGACGGGTCTAACGCCAAAGTATAAATATGGAGTTAGCTTTGCGTCGGATTTGCGTAAAAAAAAACTACGCAATTCCAGCGCAAACAGAGTATAAATATGCTCCTTAGTGTGTGGGCACTATGGCACTAGCCAAGGTGCCCCCACATTGTTCAGGGCAATTTCCCCGGACTTTGTGAGTGTGCAGACACCATTACACGCGTGCACTACATATAGGTCAATACCTATATGTAGCTTCACCATGGTAACTCCGAACATGGCCATGTAACATGTCTAAGGTCGTGGAATTGTCACCCCAATGCCATTCTGGTATTGGGGGGGACAATTCTTTGCATCTACGTGTCTCTAGCATAGAACCCGGGTACTGCCAAACTAACTTTCCGGGGTTTTCTCTGCAGCTACCGCTGCTGCCAACCCACAGACAGGCTTCTACCCTTCTGGGGTCTGGGCAATCCAGTTTCAGGAAGGCAGAACAAAGGACTTTCTCTGAGAGAGGGTGTTACACCCTCTCCCTTTGGAAATAGGTGTGAAGGGCCTGGGAGGAGTAGCCTCTCCTGGCCGCTGGAAATGCTTTGAAAGGCACAGATGGTGCCCTCCTTGCATAAGCCAGCCTACACCGGTTCTGGGATCCCCCCACACTGCTCTGCGAAACTCCTCCAGTGTGTCCCAGACCTCTGCCGACCTTGGATGCAGATGTGTGAGGGCACAATGGACAGATCTGAGTGGCCAGTGCCAGCAGGTGACGTCAGAGATCCCTCCTGATAGGTGCTTACCTTTCTCTGTAGCCAATCCTCCTCTGAGGGTTATTTAGGGTCTCTCCTGTGGGTATCTTACCAGATAACGAATGCAAGAGCTCACCAGAGTTCCTCTGCACTTCCCTTTTCAACTTCTGCCAAGGATTGACCGCTGACTGCTCCAGGACGCCTGCAAAACCGCAACAAAGTAGCAAGAAGACTACCAGCAACATTGTAGTGCCTCATCCTGCCGGATTTCTCGACTGTTTCCTGAAGGTGCATGCTCTGAGGGCTGTCTTCCTTCACCCTGCACTGGAAGCCAAGAAGAAATCTCCCGTGGGTCGACGGAATCTTCCCCCTGCCAACGCAGGCACCAAACTTCTGCATCACCGGTCCTCTGGGTCCCCTCTCATCTTGACGAGCCTGGTCCCTGGAACACAGGAGCTTGATCCAAGTGTCCCCGACATTCCTGTGGCCCTTCTGTCCAAATTTGGTGGAGGTAACTTCTTGACTCCCCACGCCAGACAGTAATCCTGTGTACTGCGTGAATTGCAGCTGCTAGGGCTTCTGTGTACGTTCGCAAGACTTCCTTTGTGCACAGCCTAGCCCAGGTCCCCAGCACTCCGTCATACATTGCCCAACTCGCTGATTTGGACTCCTACGTCGTAGGACCCTCTTCTGTTGTTCTGAGTCAACTGGCATCCTCAGATCTTCTGCATGCCTGTTCAGGTGATTCTGCGGGTGCTGCCTGCTTCTGCATGGGCTCTCTGTGTTGCTGAGTGCCCCCCCTGTCTCCTCTTCCATGGGGCGACCTCCTGGTCCTTCCTGGGCCCGGGCAGCACCCAAAACCTTCAACGGTGACTCTTGCAGCTAGCAAGGCTTGTTTGTGGTCTTTCTGCGTGGAAATAACTCTGCATCCTCCAGCACACAGTGGGACATCTTCTGACCAAAGGAGAAGTTCCTGTCGCCTTCCGTTGTTGCAGAATCTTTGGCTTCTTCCACCAGGAGGCAGCCCTTTTGCACCTTCATCCGGGGATTAGTGGGCTCTTGCCCCCCCCGACACTTGCGTGACTCTTGGACTTGGTCCCCTTCTTTTGCAGGTCCTCAGGTCCAGGAATCAGTCTTCAGTGCTTTGCAGTCAGTTGTTGTCTTTGCAGAATCCCCTATCTCGACTTTACTGTCTTTCTGGGGTAGTAGAGTATCTTTACTCCTACTTTTCAGGGTCTTGGGGTGGGGTATCCTGGACACCCTTAGTGTTTTCTTACACTCCCAGCGACCCTCTACACACTACAATAGGCCTGGGGTCCATTCGTGGTTCGCATTCCACTTTTAGAGTATATGGTTGGTGTTGCCCCTAGGCCTATTGTCTTCTATTGCATTCTATTGTGTTCTACACTGTTTGCACTACTTTTCTAACTGTTTACTTATCTGATTTGGTTGTGTGTATATTTTGTGTATTTTACTTACCTCCTAAGGGTGCATATCCTCTGAGATACTTTTGGCATATTGTCACTAAAATAAAGTACCTTTATTTTTAGTAAGTCTGAGTATTGTGTTTTCTTATGATATTGTGCTATATGATATAAGTGGTATAGTAGGAGCTTTGTGTTTCTCCTAGTTCAACCTAAGCTGTTCTGCTATAGCTACCTCTATCAGTCTAAGCTGCTAGAACACCTTGAATCTACTAATAAGGGATAACTAGACCTGGCACAAGGTGTAAGTACCACAAAGTACCCACTATAAGCCAGGCCAGCCTCCTACAAACCTGTCGGCAAAAGTGCAATTATCCATGTCACAGGTGTAGGAAGTTGGCTCTGTATATACTATTTCAAAGTAAGAAATAGCATGCACAGAGTCCAAGGGTTCCCCTTAGAGGTAAGATAGTGGCAAAAAGAGATCATTCTAATGCTCTATTTTGTGGTAGTGTGGTCGAGCAGTAGGCTTATCAGAGGGTAGTGTTAAGCATTTGTTGTACACACACAGGAAATAAATGAGGAACACACACTCAAAGACAATTCCAGGCCAATAGATTTTTATATAGAAAAATATCTTTTCTTAGTTTATTTTAAGAACCACAGGTTCAAGATTTACAAACAATACTTTAAAGGTATTTCACTTAGGAACTTTAGGAACTTTGAATTAGCAAAATAGCATATACAGTTTTCACACAAATGGCAATAAGCTATTTTAAAACTGGACACAGTGCAATTTTCAACAGTTCCTGAGGGAGGTAAGTGTTTGTTAGTTTTGCAGGTAAGTAAACCACCTACAGGGTTTAAAGTTGGGTCCAAGGTAGCCCACCGTTGGGGGTTCAGGGCAACCCCAAAGTTACTACACCAGCAGCTCAGGGCCGGTCAGGTGCAGAGGTCAAAGTGGTGCCCAAAACACATAGGCTTCAATGGAGAAGGGGGTGCCCCGGTTCCAGTCTGCCAGCAGGTAAGTACTCGCGTCTTCGGAGGGCAGACCAGGGGGGTTTTGTAGGGCACCGGGGGGGACACAAGTCAGCACAAAAGTACACCCTCAGCGGCACGGGGCGGCCGGGTGAAGTGTGCAAACAGGCGTCGGGTTCGCAATGTAATCCAATGGGAGACCAAGGGGTCTCTTCAGCGATGCAGGCAGGCAAGGGGGGGGCTCCTCGGGGTAGCTGTCACCTGGGCAAGGGAGAGGGCCACCTGGGGGTCGCTCCTGCACTGGAGGTCGGATCCTTCAGGTCCTGAAGGATGCGGATGCAGAGTCTTTACCAGGTGTTGGGTCTTTGAAGCAGGCAGTCGCGGTCAGGGGGAGCCTCGGGATTCCCTCTGCAGGCGTCGCTGTGGGGGCTCAGGGGGGTCAACTCTGGCTACTCACGGGCTCACAGTCGCCGGGGAGTCCTCCCTGTAGTGTTTGTTCTCCGCAAGTCGAGCCAGGGGCGTCGGGTGCAGAGTGCAAAGTCTCACGCTTCCGGCGGCAAACGTGTGTTGTTTCAAAGTTGCTTCTTTGTTGCAAAGTTGCAGTCTTTGTGGAGCAGAGCCGCTGTCCTCTGGAGTTCTTGGTCCTTCTAGATGCAGGGTAGTCCTCTGAGGCTTCAGAGGTCACTGGACCCTGTAGAACACATCGCTGGAGCAGTTTCTTTAGAAGTGGGGAGACAGGCTGGTAGAGCTGGGGCCAAAGCAGTTGGTGTCTCCGTCTTCTCTGCAGGGCTTTCAGGTCTTCGTCTTAGTTTGCAGGAATCTAGTTTCCTAGGTTCTGGGGAGCCCCTTAATACTGAATTTAGGGGTGTGTTTAGGTCTGGGAGGGCAGTAGCCAATGGCTACTGTCCTTGAGGGTGGCTTCACCCTCTTTGTGCCTCCTCCCTCAGGGGAGGGGGGCCCATCCCTATTCCTATTGGGGGAATCCTCTATCTGCAAGATGGAGGATTTCTAAAAGTCAGAGTCACCTCAGCCCAGGACACCTTAGGGGTTGTCCTGACTGGCCAGTGACTCCTCCTTGTTTTTCTCATTATCTCCCCTGGACTTACCGCCAAAAGTGGGGGCTGTGTCCAGGGTCGGGCATCTCCACTAGCTGGAGTGCCCTTGGGCATTGTAACACGAAGCCTGAGCCTTTGAGGCTCACTGCTAGGTGTTATAGTTCCTGCAGGCAGGAGGTGTGAAGCACCTCCACCCAGAGCAGGCTTTTGTTTCTGTCCTCAGAGAGCACAAAGGCTCTCACCACATGGGGTCAGAAACTTGTCTCTCAGCAGCAGGCTGGCACAGACCACTCAGTCCTGCACTGAACAATTGGGTAAAATACATGGGGCATCTCTAAGATGCCCTCTGTGTGCATTTTTTAATAAATCCAACACTGGCATCAGTGTGGGTTTATTATTCTGAAAAGTTTGATACCAAACTTCCCAGTATTCAGTGTAGCCATTATGGAGCTGTGGAGTTCGTTTTTGACAGACTCCCAGACCATATACTCTTATGGCTACCCTGCACTTACAATGTCTAAGGGTTTGCTTAGACACTGTAGGGGCATAGTGCTCATGCACCTATGCCCTCACCTGTGGTATAGTGCACCCTGCCTTAGGGCTATAAGGCCTGCTAGAGGGGTGACTTACCTATGCCACAGGCAGTGTGAGGTTGGCATGGCACCCTGAGGGGAATGCCATGTCGACTTAGTCATTTTCTCCCCACCAGCACACACAAGCTGGCAAGCAGTGTGTCTGTGCGGAGTGAGGGGTCCCTAGGGTGGCATAAGACATACTGCAGCCCTTAGAGACCTTCCCTGGTATCAGGGCCCTTGGTACCAGGGGTACCTGTTACAAGGGACTTACCTGGGTGCCAGGGTTGTGCCAATTGTGGAGACAATGGTACATTTTAGGTGAAAGAACACTGGTGCTGGGGCCTGGTTAGCAGGGTCCCAGCCCACTTCTCAGTCAATTCAGCATCAGTATCATGCAAAAAGTGGGGGGTAATTGCAGCAGGGAGCCATTTCCTTACAACAGGCAAAAGTGCAATTAACTATGTAACAAGGTTGATGTCATGCAAAGCACTTAACCTATGCCCAGCGAGATCACGCTGCTAAAAAAGAGAAATAGTAGTCCAGAAACCGGAAGGAACATGTTTTTAGTACTTGGTCACTGCGCTCGAGGAGGGCTACACACTGGAAAAGGCACTAATGAAAGCAATCAGATTTTAAAAGGCAAGCCCCCAAATCAACGAAAGAGACTGACGTGACATGGGCGTGGTTTGAACCCCAAAGAAAGATTACAACACGGGACGGAGCGCTTTGCGCTCAACCCTAAAAACAGTTCTTTCACCCCTCACACTGGAATCTGTTTGCACATTCTGCTGTGTGTTTGTTGCAAGGAACTCCTGAACAAAAGTGTCAAGAAGAGAGGGGAGGCTCTTAAGCGACACAGTGTACATGCCCAAGGACACGCTGGCTCTTCAACTGGCAAACAGCTGGCAAATAGGCCCCTTTAGCGCTGGAGGCGCCCAGTGTGACAATCTTTGCTGGATCCCCCCTCATGACCTCCTCCTCAGTTCCTCTCACTACCACTGGTTAAAAGTGCCTCTCAACTCTCTGTGGCCCCTCGCTCACATATATTTAATTTGTTTTAAAGCATTCTTAAAAAGGCAAGCTTTACTAATTCACACAGCTATCCACATAAAATGCAGATCTGTTCTTTTCAGCAGGCATATTAGCCTCTGCGTTACTTTATGGAGAGTCAAAACTTCCACTAGATAAAACTCTGATCTCTATCTGTCAGGATCAGTATTTACAAGAGATATCTTGGCATTTTTATTTCTGCCTGAAAGCTGGGCACAAGGAACTATGCATCAGGTGCTTCTAAGTCGTAAGTGATAGCCAGCGCCCCCCCTCCATCGGTGTCCCCCCCTCCAAGTTAGCACCCAGTGCGGCCTCACTAGTCGCATCGGCATGAATCTGACTCTAGCAAACATCTGCACATAAATGTTTGCATAATTAGCAACTGGTTACATATTTTTCAAGCCATACCTTCACCAAAATATGACAAACCATTAAATATACAATGTACTTTATTAGTACATCAAGGTGCAATTCGCAATCCGCCCTTCAGACTCAAGCGTAAAAACACCACAAATCCGCTGACGAGCTCCGGAGATGCACCTGTGTGACTGCGAGCGGTACTTGACCTGAGAGGATTTTGACAGCATTTCAAGCAACCGCAGATGAACTTTCTTTGTTCTCTACTCTCTACTGATGAAGGGCTAAACCCAGAAACACGTGTCTAGAGATATACAGCAATGTCTGCTCCAACTTTGGTGAAAAACTACAGATCATGTTCATTACTCTTCCTGGGCAGGAGGGGCCTGTGCTACAAAGGGCAGCAGAGGAAGGTGGTATCAGTGAGTTACACGGGGCTGAACCGAATACTCACCCGGGTGTAGAGGGGATTGTTAGTATTTATGAATGAATGTCATTACGCTGGCAGGATGATGAATTAACACGGCTGACTCTGGTTGCTAGTTCTGATGAGCAGAGTTACCTGATCCAGTCAGATCTGAGCTCTGTGGGTTGCTGTTACTTCTTCTGCAGCCGCATGTTTTTCGTGGAGAGTAATCTGAAGCTCTGATTAACTACAAACTACTGCTGCAGACTACATTCACGTGAATTTTACATAAAACGTAATTGACGGTTTCATAATAAACACAGTAGGCGTTATTACGGAAATTCAGAGTTTCATTTTTGAAAATCATATTTTAAAAATACTTGCAGAAAGGCTTGCCAAGAAACGTTTGGAAAATTGCTAGAATGAAAATACGAGTTTGGCCTTCTCCACTTTTCCAAAACGAAAATGCATAGCTGTTCCCAGGATGCATAATACATGTCCAAAAATCACAAAGTTACATTATTCGCAGTTTCTGAGATTGTCCTTAAATGCATAGCCTTCAGTATTTATACCTTTGCTCTCAAGCGATATATGCATGGAGGTTAAAGCACATGCTGCCAGGGGGCTCGGTTCGCTATCCCTGGCTATGATTGGACGCCTGTGCTAACGATTTCAAATGGCTTTTTCACATTTTCAAATCATGGGATAACAACGCTACAATTGAGAGACAAACTTGTATATTGTTTATCAAAGCTCTTTAAGAAATGTAATTGGGTGCTCCATATGCTACTAAGTCTGTAGTCATCTGTTTTCAAAAGCTGAGACACGCTGCGGGCGTGTGCGCCATTTTCTGTTTGCGTTTGCTGGGTAGAGACAGATTCCCATAGTCAGTTTTCTCCACATCCTATTGGTTCAGAGCATTGGAAGGAGTGGCTGGGAAACATTTTCGAATGTTAAGCTTAACCCCTTTAAGTTCATTGGCTCCTGATGCACCGGGTCCTGCTGACCTGTACGTACATCTTGTGGAAGAAAAGTCGAAAATTTGATCGGGCCTGTTTCATTAACCGTAGTAGATGGTTAGATTAAGAAAAAATGCTGTCACTGCCTGTTGCTGTTACTGCTTCTTTCTTGCTGGGCGCTTTACGGAAGGCATAAATTTCTTCGTCTAGGCAGCCAAAAATTTAACAATAGAATAGCCCGGATTGACAGCTCGCGACAGAGAGGGAGCATCCAAAGATGCTCAAAAAGTTATCAGTGTAATGATTTTACTGAGCAGTATCTGTCAGCGTAACCTGCGATGTTTAAATTGAGTAATTCTCTGTAGGAAAATATGTAGAAAGCTCATGAAATCTAAGCAAAATTATGTTTTTAATGCGCAATGTGGTTCGCTGGCACATCACGCCACTTTTTTCATGTGAAGACACATTTAAACAAGAAAAGTCCAGTTAGGAGTTTACAACGCTCTAGCTCGAGCAAATGCGAGACCCGTTGCGCCGTTCAGCGCACACGGGGATGAAAACAATAAGCTGTGCAGCTCAATCGCAAAAACATGTGGGTCGTGTTTTGTGCCCTTTTAAAAATAAGCACGAGAAATGGAATCATGTTTACACAACATAAAAAAACAGTAATGGGAGAGCAAGCTGGCCCTGGAAAAGCCCCCCTCTGTTTTATTATGTTTGAGAAGGGAGCTGGTGGGGAGGAGGGACTGAACAAGCACCCACAGCGTAAAACAAACAGTCAAATGCTAAGAAAAAAAGTCCCCTACAGAAGATATAAACAGCACATAGCGTAATTAGACAGTACTTTGTGCTGCTCCCAAAGTGAAAAAAGGCAGGACAAAGAGGCAGAACTGACCCCTAGCAAGCAAGGATTTTTGAAGGACACTGGAACCAACAAATGAAATCACTTGAACCCACAGTATAAGTATACATAAAAGTATACAACACATCGAACGCTATGCTCAACCTAAAAATGTCACTGTACACTCGATCAATAAAACATCAGTCACACCGGAGAGTCGGACCCCTAAATCGAAATGCTCCTGGGGGAACCTAGTCTACGCCACCTTATCTCCGACTAAATGTCTGTGCAGCGAACCCTGCCTGAGCCGTTCACCCAGGTGAAGATTGTGGTGGGGTTTAGGGGAGGGGGCGTCGCTGCTAGACTGGCAGCCATCGAGAAGTGCTCACACTGGTGGGCCTGGCACAAAAGCTAGGGGGGACCTCATTTATTCCAAAGGTCAGCATATATAAGGAAGAAAACCTCCTGTTTTACTTGTTAAGAATGAGGCATAGAAAGAAGGAAAGGATCTCCTTATGTTAAAGGCGACTCCATCCCAGCATTTAAGGAGTGAAGTTAAGCAGCCCTGTGCACTGGACACTTTTTGTGTCATCCACGTCATGGCTGAGGAATAACTTAACAACTCTTCTGAAGCATTTCCCACCGGACCAGACTCTAGACCCACTACTGAAAAAACCTTCTTTGCTGCTTTAAAAAACAGTGCGAACAACAGACTGCATGGGGACTAACAGTTCCACTCCGCTGCACTACCAACGAGGCGCTATGAAAACATACCAACGAGCAGAAACATCTCAGCCAGTTCTGTGCTAGGAGCCTGAATTCCACTTGGCTAAAAACATGTTCCAGTGGTGCTGTCCTTGTGAAATGTATTTGCTAGCAGGATAGTTCACTCATTTTCACTTTCTGCAGCTGAAATGGGCAGGTTACGAGTGTGAATCCTAGCAAGGCGCACTCTGCCTTCCATCTTTCCAAGGTCAGTTAGTTGAGTGCCGTTAACTTGTTAACAATTACATCTGCTATTTATAGAAATGACAGCAGTGTGGTAAGAAGCACTAATGTTATCATTATTACAGTTATTTTCTCATGCTGAATTAGTGAAGGGGTCATTTAGAGAGATTTTATAAAGTAATGATATTCCCTCCAAACTCTTTGACCTCATTATTAATGGTATTTTAAATCAACGATTCCAGAAACCAACAGAACTCACAGCCGAGTATGCCTAGACACCCACCCTACTGTGCTTCCATCCTCAGGCTGAACACAGGCCGGCCTCACACAGAACATGCCACCTTTCATGTTTCTAGTCCCTGCAAATATCTGTACATGCATTAGAGGGCTCCATGCACTTTAATCACTAATGCAGCTGTCTGATAGTCAAGCTCTTGACTGCAGACCTTCCTTGAATGAATGTCTGAGCGTTGCCAAACAGATTAGGAGTGGGTCTTCCTCGTCTGCCAAAAGTAAACTCAAATCACCCTCCTTTGTTTTCATCTGTTTTACATTAAACATTGGCTTCTGCCAGGAATCCCTCAAAGCTCTATTGCACGGGCTAATGAGGAGGTGTTTCAAATTCTCATGGAGTTTGTTATGTTATATTATCAGTATTTCCATAATGTGTTGTACGATTAGAACAGAGCAGGCTAGCTGTTTAAGCCTCCCTATCTTGTTACCCGTGCCCTCGGGAATGATGATGTTGGCAGAGATACTCCTTATGTCCTATGTTTATCATGGAAATTTTCTAAAAGCAGCCCAGATTTCCATGGAAAACTGCTGGGTAGAATGAGAGATTTAAGGAGCTCCTCGTAAGGTTTTCATAAATCATATGAGTCATTTACTTGGCCATGACTCCTCAGGAGCTATAACTTTTAAATATAGACGTCGTGCTCTTTTGATAACATGTCAAGAAGTCTCAAGGTGGAAACGTTGTACCTTTTTTGCAATTCCTATGATTTCTTTCATTTTTAGGCCAAGCGCGGTCCCCTTCGTGCTGCATGGCGGCCATGGCGCTCACAGTGCGAACAGGCACAACAGCGTGGAGTGATAGTCACATTGTTCACAGTTACCTAATCAGAGTAATTTCTTGTGGCTCTCCCTTTGAAACACTTGAGATTGATAAATACTTTACGTAAAACAGAAATCCTCAAAGCAAAAGCGGCTCTTCCGGCAAGGCGGGAGAGACAATACTACAATATTCACTACACTCTGAAAACTCGACCCATAATGCTTTGCAGGGCATTACTTTTACAAAAAGGTTTGCTCTTAACTCAGCCTGTGGTGGTCCTAGGATGATGGGACTAGCAACACAGTCTTTCTCTCTAGGTAACCTCTGGGTTCCCACTAGGTTAGTGGGAACCCCAAAATAAAAACCTTAATAATAATAATAATGATTTTGTTTTTCAGTTGGTAATTGCTTGTATTTTAAGGGCATCTTTTGTAATATTATTATAATTATAGTTGTAGTGAATCCTAGTTTGTTTCAATGGGATAACAGGAGTTAGTTAGTCTTTGGCTTGCAGACTCGTGCCCCGTCACCTAGTGACTTTTAACCTACTTAGCTTGCTCTGTCTTAGCCCATTTAATTATTTAATTCATCTAAGATGGCTGCCTTGTTTATAGTTAGGCCACTTGTTATGCTTTGCAGTATCAGTGCTACCGCGCTAAGGCGTCAAGATCAAGTGACAAATACAAACAGACAGTAGGTGTTCAGACTTAGGGACTTTCCCTCCCTATACTTTCAAGGGAATTGTTTATAATAATTGCCGCCTCAAGCGTGTCTGTTATCTATTGTTTAGGAACACACCTACGTCAGGGGACCTTGTAGATCTGTATAAATACATCACACTTTAGACAGATAATCAGAGGGATTCCGACCAGAGGGCATCGCCACCATCGCTGATACCGATGCTGCAGTCGTCTTGACGCTGACCCAGTCTTCGTGTCCCTGCGGAGTCTGAGATAGAGACCTCATTCCAAGGTAACAAGGATTGGGGGCTCCTCTCATGGACATGGCATTGGCATATTAGGTTTAACAAACCCAGCTCTCCTTTAGGTAGGAGGTTAGGCCTATCATGATAGGGTATCAGGACATATTACACACCATATGTCTTTTTCATGCTAGTGCAAGATGGTGGGGGTCTTCGTAATAATGACTATTGTCTTTACAATTCTGTTTCTTGCACTGTTCGTTATCCTAGTCATTGCAGTCCATGCAACTTATCGCAGATTGCAGTTGTGTGAAATAAAAACTATTGAAACTTTACTGCATCTTTGTTATTGCCTGTGTTTGTATGAGACATGATGTATCAGTGAGAAAGGGGTAATCTCCGTTTAACCACAACACTCCCTGAGATGTCTTTTTCTTGAGTCCATGCATAAAGGCTGCCACAATCACCTTTTACTATTTGGGTTTTCGGTGAGGTGCTACTACTGAGCCGGAAGGGTTGGGACAACAACTGCGACTAGTTGTAGGATAGGAACAGTCACCTACAAATATAAGTACTGTCATCCTTTAACCAGCGATATTACCTAGAGCAAGAGTCCAAACTACGATATGGCGCCCCCAATGATGGTGTTTAGGCACTAATTTACGGATACCCTGACTATCACTGTCTCACGGACAACAGGTACCCTAAGTACCATTATAAGGAGACGTCAGTTGTCTTTGGGAAATTCCTCCTGAGCTGAAAAGGTAACACCTGAATAAGCTGTAGGTTGTTCGAGCTCGAACTCATAAAAGGACTTTACTCCCCATTTGGTGTTCCGTTTTTCTAAACAAATATGGCCAACGCCATTAACATTCCTGAACATGCTAAACAAGCTCTTACACAACCCTTACTAGTGCATTGCCTTACAGAGGATGGCAGGGATGTTACTCTTATATAGAAGCTAATGAAGCATACCAAACAGAAAGATTTTATTGTTGGGTCACCGTTCCTGAGATAGACCAAGTACACATACATTCCACACATATGAAACTGCAAACGTACCTCCACGGTACCAAGCATACTAGTATCATGAAATATAGCTCACATACCAAGAGCATTAGAACTGGTTTGAAGGCACCCTACCACACATATCACAAAGAGTGAGGCTAGGTCCTTTAAGTAATGACGGACCAATGTGGCCTATGTTCGCCACATACACACCTCACCCAGACATTGTAAATATGCCGATAGCAGATCTGCGAAATTTATATAACGAATTAGTGACATTATATAGGCGACTAGTTCAGTTTGTAATGCGAACGTTGAACACTACACCTGCGCGACCAGCACTGCCAGCACCTGGTGGATACCAATTGGCTACTGGGATTAATCCACAAACAATACATACTATCATGGGTAAGGTACCCACAGAACGAGAAAAAATACCGTTCTGGATTGCCCAGAAAACTAATCAGCTGGAAGCTGTGTTTCTCCATACGGGACCACAGGAAAAACACAGACTGCTCACTATGTGCTTGCCCTTTGGGATGGTTCCCTCGATGGATGACTGCGTCACATGGGGTACAGTCTTCGCTGCCTTATATACTACCACACATGGTACCCCAACACTTGCCAATTTGCCGGAAGTTTTAAAACAAATACAAAATGAGAACGGGGCTGCACCAGCCTTAGATTTGGGGATGAAATCAATGCGTAACTTTGACACAGTTTCCTCAATAATACTCAGTAATATTAAAGGGGAAGGGCCTGTGATTGTGTGCAATTTCACTGCCACTTCGACTTGGCATTTAAAAGTACTTGCCAAACCTTAAACTCCCCCTTGTCTACATTTAGCACACCCCTATGGTAGGCCCTTAGTAGCCCATAGGGCAGGGTGCTATGTAGGTAAAAGGCAGGACATGTACATGTGTGTTTTATATGTCCTGGTAGTGAAAAACTCCTAAATTCGTTTTCCACTAATGTGAGGCCTTCTCCTTTCATAGGCTAGCATTAGGACATCCCTCATATACTGTTTGAGTGGGAGATTCTGATCCGAAAGGGATAACCAGGTCATAGATAGTATGGACAGAATGGTAATAGAAAATCCTGCTTATTTGTGAGGTTGGATTTTATGTTACTATTTTAAAAATGCCTCTTTTAGAAAGTGAGCATTTCTCTGCATTTAAAATCCATCTGTGCCCTACAGCCTGTCTCCAGTCAACGTCTGGGCTGGTTGACAGCTCCCTTGTGCATTTCATCCAGCACCCAGACAACCACAGGACACTCCGTCACACCTGCAGTCATCTTCATACTGAATGGGTCTTCCTGGGCTGGAAGGGTGGAGGGCCTGACACTTACATTTAAAGGCTAGGGCCTGCCCTCACACAGTGGACTGCCAAACCCCCTACTGGGACCCTGGCAGACAGACCGAAACTGAAAGGGGAACTTGTGTACTTCAAAACCACTCTTTGAAGTCTCCCCTGTAGGAGGCTGGCCTGGTTTGCAGTGGGTACCTAAGGTACTTACACCTTATACCAGGTCCACCTACCCCTTATTAGTGAAATGTAGGCAGTGTCTAGAAGCCAGGCTCTCTAGGGGTAGTGCGGATGAGCAGCCAAGGCTGAACTAGGAGACATGCAAAGCTCATGCAATATCACTATAGTCACACAGTATCCACACACATGAAAGAAAATAGTGTTACAAAAATAAAGGTACTTTATTTTGGTGACACAAATGCCAAAAATTCCATAGAGACTATACTCCCTTAGAAAGTTAATAATACGATAATTATATACACTAGTATGCATAAATCGCTGTAAAAACAGTTAGAAAACAGTGCAAATTGTAAAAATCACAATAGTTAGAAATGGGCCTAGTGGGAACACAAACCATTTACTAAGAAAGTGGAATGTGAATTTCCCACCTAGGCAAGTGTAGTGTGTAGAGGGGTGCTGGGAGTATTATAAAACACCAAAGTTAAGTAATAGAAACCACCCCAGAGCCCAGGAAAGCAGGAGTAAATCACAGTAACTTTCTTAGAACACACAAGAACATGAGAAAGAAGATAACGCAAGAACCAGAAGAAACTGCAAGACACCAACAATGGATTCCTGGATCCTGAAGACCTGTGGAAGAAGGGGACCAAGTCTAAGAAGCACTGAAGAGTCCAGGGAGAACAGAATCCCCTGCTAACCTGGATGAAGGTGCAAAAGATGAACCACCAGTGAAGAATAACAGTCAGTACTACATCCAAGAAGACGGATGAGGGTTCCTGGTTAGTGCAGATGATGTCTGACATTGGATGGAAGATTGCAGGTTGGTTTGCGTAGCTAGATTTTGCCATCAATCCTTCTCACACGCAAGGCACCCGGTTAGTGGAAAATTGTACTGCCCGGGACCAGGAGGGACCTGGTGGACTCTACCCAGGAGGGGGAGTAAGAGAGGGGTCTCAGCAACTCAGAGAGCCCTGAGAAGGCCAGGCAGCATGCATAGGAGTCCCACAGCACAGGGACAGAGAAGGTGCAAAAGGAGGCCCATGCAGCACTACACAAACGGATCCCACACCGCTAGAGAACAAAGCAGGAAGATGTGCATCGCAGGATAGAATGCTGGGGGCCAGAACTGCACGGAGCATGAAAAACTTTATAGAAGGATGACAACAAGCCTCGGCAAGTGCAAAACACATGGTGCACGGGGGTACTGTCTCCAAAGTCGGACAGCTGGACCTTAGGACTGTCGGGACAACTTCAGTCCACCACCCATGTTGCTGGATCCATGCACTTCATCAGGAGAGGGGACCCACGCCACCGGTCATTGCTGCAGATGGGTGCCTGCTGAAGCAGGGAAGTGATTCCTTCACTTCATGGGAGATTCCTTCATTCTTCTGGTGCAGGCTGAAAACAGGCCGTCCTCAGAGGATGCACGACCTGGAAACTGTTGCAGTTGCTGGCAGGAGCTGAAGATACAATGTTGCAGAAGTCATCTTTGCTTCTTTGTTGCAGTTTGAAGAGTTCCTGGAGGGTCCAGATGCAGTTTCGTAGGTAGAAGGTGAAGTAAAGGATACAGAGGATTCCTGCTGGAGTCTTGCAATCCGAATCTGAGGAAACACACAGAGGAGAGACCCTAAATAGCCTTGAACGGGGGACTGGTCAGCTACATAGTAAGCACCTATCACGCCACCTGCTGGCACTGGAATCCAAGGTGGCAAAACCCAGGGGCACTCTGGAGGGAGCTCTGGGCACCATCCCAGGGGTGGTGATTGACAGGGGAGTGGTCACTACCCTTTGCTTTGCCCAGTTTCACGCAAGGGGTCCCTGAACCGGTGTAGACTGGATTATGCAAGGAGGGCACCATCTTTGCCCTTCAAAGCATTCCCATAGGCTCTGGAAGGCTACCCCTCCCATGCCTGTAACACCTATTTCCAAAGGGAGAGGGTGTAACACCCCTCTTCCAAAGGAAATGCTTTGTTCTGCCTTCCTGGGCTTGAGCTGCTCAAGGAACAGGAGGGCAGAAACCTGTCCGTAAAGTGGCAGCAGCTGGAGCTACCTGGAAAACCTCAGAAGGCTGTAATGTCAGTACTGTGGAGCCCCTAGAGTGGATGGAGTTGTATAAACCAATACTAGAATTAGTATTGGGGTACAATTCCCAGTTGTTAGACACCTTACTTGGCCATATTCAGAGTTACCACTTTGAAGCTATATATAGGTATTGACCTATATATAGTGCACACTTATAATTATGTCCCTGCACTCACGAAGTCTGGGAAAATAGTCCTGGACAATGTGGGGGCACCTCTGCTTATGCAGGGGTGCCCTCACACACAGGTACTTTGCAACCAGCCTTCAAGGTTGGAGGTCCTGACATATAGGTGACTTATAAGTGAACTGGTGCAGTGTAAATGGCTGTGAAATGGTGCATGCACCATTTAATACAGGCTGCAATAGCAGTCCTGTAGAAGCCTTTGCATGGGCTTCCTATCTGTGGCAGAAGTAATGCTGCAGCCCATAGAGATCCCCTGGAGCCCCAATACCCTGGGTACCTAAGTACCATATCCTAGGGACTTATAAGGGGTGACTAGTATGCCATTTGGGATGAAATACTGGGTTACCAGTATACAGTGACAAACTTTAGAGGAGAGAGAGCATAAGCACTGGGGTCCGGGTTAGCAGGATCCCAGTGACACAGTCAAACACACTGACAAACAGGCCACAAAATGGGGGTAACGTTCCAAAAACAGGGAACTTTCTCACATACAGCTTCCTATCAACATCTACAGCACCGTTCTACTGCACTTTGTGCCTACATCCCACAGCACTTCTAAAAGAAAGGAGAAAGAATAACATGAATGCGTCAAAAAACATTCATTACACTCACACAGACACAATCTCAAAAACCTTTAGAAGAAGGATTGTTGGCGTTGTATCCTTTCATTTTGTGCAGATGTGTTTTTTAACAATTATATATTTTTATTGCATATTATAGACCAAAAGACAGAATCAAATAAACCAAATGAAAATAACAAAAAGGAAACAGAAACCAAACAAACTAGGCAGGTTGGCGCAAAGGGAATAAAAGCAAACATTGCTCATTTAGTACTGAAAAGAGGCTGAGTCAGGTATTGCCAGACAAGGGGCCTTTTTTATGTTCTAATGATGAGGTCCTCAGTGCACCCCCAACTGGTGATATGCTGTTGAGCCCCCCCCCCACTCAGCAGCCACAACCAGTATCTCAACTTGTGCAGCCCACAGGCAAGCTGTCATTAGGCCAGTTTGCTTGTGGCTTTTACCTTGGTATTTAAGGATAGGGTAGTTAATTAAACAATTGGACTTAAATTCATCTTATATAATACTATGACCCACTTTCATCTTGGAAAATGGCAATTCAAATATAACCTTTAGGACTCTATATTTCCCTTGTTGGCAGAGATACACGTCACCTGCTGGATTTACCGTATATTCTGGTTCATTTTCAAGGGCCTGCGAAGCTCAGTGATGCAGCTGCTGGCATGAGAGTTTGGCATCCACTATCTTCAAATAAACCTGGAAAATGGCGGAACTTTAATGTTGTAGCAAAGTTTTACTGGAACCGCTGCAGGAGCTTTTGGCAACTCAGTGTCCTTTCTCTCCAGGGTGAGTGTCCGAGGGACTCTGCTTGTCGTTCTATGACTTGAGCAATCCTTCATACACTTGAGTTTAGACAAAAAGGGTTTCAGGAATAGCTTGAATAAAGCTAGTAACAGATGGCAGCAGTTAGGGTGGACTGATGCATGGGGGTAATGAGGGTTAGGTAGAGTCTTTTGTATGTGTGTCTTGGTGCTCAGTTGAAACTTAATTTAACACATAAGACTCATCAAATCAATCAACAAACCACGAGAGACCTGACATGCAGCACGGAGAGATCAAATGATAAATTGTGTTTATGCTGAGGCCTCGTCATGTCCTGTATAATCACTGGGCATATACATGCCACGTTGGGGATTCAATGGTGTCAGATATGGATGTGGACACACTGGTAAAATCGACACATATCACACACATACACCACTGTCATTAGGGTGTCAGTACTCATTGCCAAATGAATGCTGAGACCACAATGATGTAACAACCACATTTGCTGACTATGTCAATGTGTGAGATTGGATTGGCTGGTTGAGGTGAATGGAGCTGGAGTGGCTGGTGTGGTTGTATCAATATGTGTGACACTTGCATATGAGTCTGATGTGGTTGTATACAGGGAGTGCAGAATTATTAGGCAAATGAGTATTTTGACCACATCATCCTCTTTATGCATGTTGTCTTCCTCCAAGCTGTATAGGCTCGAAAGCCTACTACCAATTAAGCATATTAGGTGATGTGCATCTCTGTAATGAGAAGGGGTGTGGCCTAATGACATCAACACCCTATATCAGGTGTGCATAATTATTAGGCAACTTCCTTTCCTTTGGCAAAATGGGTCAAAAGAACGACTTGACAGGCTCAGAAAAGTCAAAAATAGTGAGATATCTTGCAGAGGGATGCAGCACTCTTAAAATTGCAAAGCTTCTGAAGCGTGATCATCGAACAATCAAGCGTTTCATTCAAAATAGTCAACAGGGTCGCAAGAAGCGTGTGGAAAAACCAAGGCGCAAAATAACTGCCCATGAACTGAGAAAAGTCAAGCGTGCAGCTGCCACGATGCCACTTGCCACCAGTTTGGCCATATTTCAGAGCTGCAACATCACTGGAGTGCCCAAAAGCACAAGGTGTGCAATACTCAGAGACATGGCCAAGGTAAGAAAGGCTGAAAGACGACCACCACTGAACAAGACACACAAGCTGAAACGTCAAGACTGGGCCAAGAAATATCTCAAGACTGATTTTTCTAAGGTTTTATGGACTGATGAAATGAGAGTGAGTCTTGATGGGCCAGATGGATGGGCCCGTGGCTGGATTGGTAAAGGGCAGAGAGCTCCAGTCCGACTCAGACGCCAGCAAGGTGGAGGTGGAGTACTGGTTTGGGCTGGTATCATCAAAGATGAGCTTGTGGGGCCTTTTCGGGTTGAGGATGGAGTCAAGCTCAACTCCCAGTCCTACTGCCAGTTCCTGGAAGACACCTTCTTCAAGCAGTGGTACAGGAAGAAGTCTGCATCCTTCAAGAAAAACATGATTTTCATGCAGGACAATGCTCCATCACACGCGTCCAAGTACTCCACAGCGTGGCTGGCAAGAAAGGGTATAAAAGAAGGAAATCTAATGACATGGCCTCCTTGTTCACCTGATCTGAACCCCATTGAGAACCTGTGGTCCATCATCAAATGGGAGATTTACAAGGAGGGAAAACAGTACACCTCTCTGAACAGTGTCTGGGAGGCTGTGGTTGCTGCTGCACGCAATGTTGATGGTGAACAGATCAAAACACTGACAGAATCCATGGATGGCAGGCTTTTGAGTGTCCTTGCAAAGAAAGGTGGCTATATTGGTCACTGATTTGTTTTTGTTTTGTTTTTGAATGTCAGAAATGTATATTTGTGAATGTTGAGATGTTATATTGGTTTCACTGGTAATAATAAATAATTGAAATGGGTATATATTTTTTTTGGTTAAATTGCCTAATAATTATGCACAGTGATAGTCACCTGCACACACAGATATCCCCCTAACATAGCTAAAACTAAAAACAAACTAAAAACTACTTCCAAAAATATTCAGCTTTGATATTAATGAGTTTTTTGGGTTCATTGAGAACATGGTTGTTGTTCAATAATAAAATTAATCCTCAAAAATACAACTTGCCTAATAATTCTGCACTCCCTGTATGTTGTATGTTGGGTTGCCGTCTGCAATATTCAGATGAGTGTTGTTATTGTGTGGTGGTCATTGTCATGATGTGTGTAGTTGTGTCCCTGTGAGAATGCGTTTGTGTCGATTAGCGTATAATTGCATTGGTAGCTGTGGTTATTTTATGGTTGGGCGTAGTTGCAATGTTGTGTGTATGTCATGTCATGAATGTATGGCAATGTGAGTTTTAAGAATGTGCATGCTGTGTGGTGTTGGAATGGCAGCGTATAATAGTGTATATGATGTGTGGTGATGTTGTGTGCTGTGCAGGTGGACACATATGGCCAAGGTACAGTGTGTGTGTGTATGACGTACATCTATTCCGTAGGCACTGCCATGGTACCATGTCCATTGGATCCAGCAACAACATCCCTCCATCAGCAATCTGCCAGCAGTACACCGCCTGCATGACTGTAACATCTACATACGGTCGGCAGGAACCCACCAGCCACGGCTATGAGGGGCATTCCATTGTGGTGTGAATCAAAGCGGGGATGGGGGACTATGTGCAGAGAATTACAACAGTGGCATTAGGGTAATCTCTTATCCAGTTGGCTGCATGCAAAGCTGTGCGTGGTTTGTTGCAAATGTACATTTCGACTGTGTATCATTTTAATGCTGTTTCTACTGCTGAATAGGAAAGGTGTTAACATGCAGCTTCTCTAGGTGAAGAGAAAGGTAGGCAGGGGAGCTCCATTGAATTGCACTGAGCTTCTTCTGTCGCAGCTTGATGCACCTGGAAGGTGCTGCTCCAGAATGCATACATCCTTTGGATGGAGCTTCTTCTGTCGCAGCTTGATCCACCTGGAAGGTGCTGCTTCAGAATGCATACATCCTTTAGCTGGAGGGCACGGTCAGGTTGCGTAGGAGCTCACATGCATGGAAACACAGCATATACTGCCTACTCGTTCTGCAAGCTTCAGCAAAAGGTGACCATCTTCATGGTGGCTAAGCCCCACTTCACAAGTCATGCTTTCTTCTCATAGTTGTGAGAAGGTAGCCTCTTTCTAGCATTGATACCCCAACTTTTGGACTGTTTGTGAGTATATGTCAGAGTGTTTTTACTTTCTCACCAGGATCCTGCTAGCCAGGGCCCCAGTGCTCATAGTTTGTGGCCTGAATGTGTGTACCTGTGTAGTGCCTAACTGTGTCACTGAGGGTCTGCTTATCAGAAACTCAGTGCTCATGCTCTCTCTGCCTTTAAATTTGTCACTATAGGCTAGTGATTATTTTTACCAATTTCAATTGGCATACTGAAACACCCATATAATTGCCTAGTATATGGTACCTAGGTACCCAGGGTATTGGGGTTCCAGGAGATCCCTATGGGCTGCAGCATTTCTTTTGCCACCCATAGGGAGCTCAGACAATTCTTACACAGGCCTGCCACTGCAGCCTGAGTGAAATAACGTCCACGTTATTTCACAGCCATTTACCACTGCACTTAAGTAACTTATGAGTCACCTATATGTCTAACCCTCACTTACTGAAGGTTAGGTGCAAAGTTACTAAGTGTGAGGGCACCCTTGTACTAGCAAAGATGGATCGAAACGACATAGGTTTGAGGGGAGGTCATCAATGAGGAAGGTGACTATCAACAATAATCAATCATTCAACAATATTAAATCTTAGTCAATAACCACACCAGTTTATTAAAAAGAACTATAAAATGTATTTCCCTAGATAAACTATGCTAATGTCACGAAAATAACTCTCAAACACAAGTGATAAGCATAATGGATTAATAACGGCTGATTAAAACATCTTATGTATCTCAATTTGATTAATACAACCCAACAAATTATTTCCAGGAGAATCACATTTGTCAGTAATGCCAGAACAGGTAATAATGGCAAGGTATACATTAGTACAACACTCAAAAGATGTCAATATAAGTCATGAGCATTTTGAGATAAGTCCCTCACTAACCGCAAATTAGCATCAACATGTTGGGCTTCACGTGAAAAGAATTTAGTAACACAAATTTAGAAAAACTCTTCACTCAGATGAATCAAATTAATAATAATATGCAGCATTCAAATCATACATTGCAGCTGGTACCTGAAAAGCAAAAAAGACATATAATATTACAACAGCATACTTTTCCCAGAGCAATAGTAGTAGCAACAAGCAGTCTACTTCAGGCGGGGGACACCATCAGTTATGTCTTCAGAAGATTCAGGCCTATTAACAGCTAAACCCACACTGCTACGGGAACTCTAGCCAGCCTCCTGCTCTAAATCTCGTCTGACTCTCGTCATCGATATCCAAAAGAATCCTATCTAGGTTGTTATACTGAGCTCTAAAAAGCTTATGATTGGTCAGTCTATGGGGTGGTCACTCTCTAGCGAATCAACAACTAAATTGATGACCTAAAATACAACAGTTTTACATTGACTAAAACATTTTCTTCAGCTCTATCTTTTCCTTTTCCGACTCGTCTGTGGCTCCATTGTTTCATCGCCTCCAAAACCCTTCTTCTCAGGATAAAACTTTTACAGTTTCATTCTTCACTTCCATCCTCGAGGAAAAAACAAATATTAGTAACATTCTCAAACAATAGAACATTCAACTTATGCAATGGTCGGTTAAAACATGACCTTGTAAGACTTAGGGGGTCATTCCAACCCTGGCGGTTGGTGTTAAAGCGGCGGCCAACCCGCCAACAGGCAGGCGGTAAAAAAAATGGAATTCTGACCCTGGCGGGAACCGCCAACAGAGACCGCCACTTTAACACTCCGACCGCCACGGCGGGACAGACAAACAGCGCGGCGGTCACCGCCAACAGACAGGCGGGAGACAATGTACCGCCCACCCTATCACAACCCACCAATCCGCCACTTTTTCCGGGGCGGTAGCCCCGCCGATAAAAACACGGCGGAAACAGACCTTACGAACGGAAAACGCTCACCTCTACACACTCCACAAGGAATCTGGACAGCATGGAACCCGAACTACACATCCTACCAGCTATTGTCTTCCTGCTCCTCTACCAGGAGCACGAACGCCGGCGCAGAAGACAACGGTGAGTACTGCACCTACGACACAGGGGAGGGGGGAGGCAAAAAATTACGGGGACACACATACGCGACACACCCACCCTCACCCTCACCCACAACTACATACACATCAATGCAGAGAAACAACTCAGAGGGACACCCCCAAACCCCCCGGAAGAATGCAAAGACAAAATAAAATGATCATGAAATTTGAAGTATATTGTACGGCTATGAAAAAAAATATATCAAACATCTATAACTATATATACATATTTAAATTGTCCAGTCCAAATTGGGTATCAGCCTTTGGTCGTGGGCCAATGGGCCGAAACCCATGAGCAAAGCCCACACACGATACCCGGCTCCAATGGAGATAACACTGCAGGGGCATCAGATAGCAAAACTACAGGCACCTCAGGGGGAAGGGAAGGGGGGGCACCTCAGCCAGATGAGTCCACAACGCCAGTTCCACGAGGGGTCTCCATGCCCACTGTTCAATCCTGGGGAGTGCAAAGCCACAGTCTCACAAGTCTCTACAGTGGGTGGATTGCCCACTGTGCCATCCTGGGGAGTGCAAAGCCACAGTCTCACAAGTCTCCACAGTGGGTGGATTGCCCACTGTGCCATCCTGGGGAGTGCAAAGCCACAGTCTCACAAGTCTCTACAGTGGGTGGATTGCCCACTGTGCCATCCTGGGGAGTGCAAAGCCACAGTCTCACAAGTCTCTACAGTGGGTGGATTGCCCACTGTGCCATCCTGGGGAGTGCAAAGCCACAGTCTCACAAGTCTCTACAGTGGGTGGATTGCCCACTGTGCCATCCTGGGGAGTGCAAAGCCACAGTCTCACTGAGTGGCTTACAGACTCCACTGGTTCTGGAGGAGGCATGGTGCCCAGAGTGCTTCGTGCAGCCCTGCCCGACTCAGTTGCGGGCCTGCCCCTTCTGCCAATGGGCCAGCGGTGCTTGAGACGGCGGTGCCCAGCGGAGCGGTGCTTGAGTTGAAGGGCCCAGCGGGCCGGTGCTTGAGTTGAAGGGCCCAGCGGGGCGATGCATGAGACGGCGGTGCCCAGCGGAGCGGTGCTTGACTTGAAGGGCCCAGCGGGGCGGTGCTTGAGTTGAAAGGCCCAGCGGGCCGGTGCTTGAGACGGCGGTGCCCAGCGGAGCGGTGCTTGAGTTGAAGGGCCCAGCGGGCGGTGCTTGAGACGGCGGTGCCCAGCGGAGCGGTGCTTGGCTTGAAGGGCCCAGCGGGGCGGTGCTTGAGACGGCAGTGCCCAGCGGAGCGGTGCTTGACTTGAAGGGCCCAGCAGGGCGGTGCATGAGACGACAGTGCCCAGCTGATCGGTGCTTGAGTTGAAGGGCCCAGCGGGCCGGTGCTTGAGTTGAAGGGCCCAGCAGGCCGGTGCTTGAGACGGCGGTGCCCAGCGGAGCGGTGCTTGAGTTGAAGGGCCCAGCGGGGTGGTGCATGAGACGGCGGTGCCCAGCGGAGCGGTGCTTGACTTGAAGGGCCCAGCGGGGCGGTGCTTGAGACGGCGGTGCCCAGCGGAGCAGTGCTTGACTTGAAGGGCCCAGTGGGGCAGTGCTTGAGTTGAAGGGCCCAGCGGGCCGGTGCTTGAGACGGCGGTGCCCAGCGGAGCGGTGCTTGACTTGAAGGGCCCAGCGGGCCGGTGCTTGAGTTGAAGGGCCCAGCGGAGCGGTGCTTGACTTGAAGGGCACTGTTCAGCGGTTCTTGACTTGAAGGGCCCTGTTCAGCGGTGCTTGAGATGGCGGTGCCCTGTTCAGCGGTTCTTGACTTGAAGGGCCCTGTTCAGCGGTGCTTGAGATGGCGGTGCCCTGTTCAGCGGTTCTTGACTTGAATGGCCCTGTTCAGCGGTTCTTGACTTGAAGGGCCCTGTTCAGCGGTGCTTGAGATGGCGGTGCCCTGTTCAGCGGTTCTTGACTTGAAGGGCCCTGTTCAGCGGTTCTTGACTTGAAGGGCCCTGTTCAGCGGTCCTTGACTTGAAGGGCCCTGTTCAGCAGTGCTTGCCTTGGCAGTCCTTGCCATGTTCAGCGTTACTTGAGTTAGCGCTCCTTCATTGCCCAGCTCGGCTGTGGCTGGCGCTCCTTCATTGCCCAGCTTGGCTGGGGCTGGCAGAGCCCTCCTGGGCAGCTTGGCTGGGGCTGGCGGAGCCCTCCTGGGCAGCTTGGCTGGGGCTGGCGGGGCCCTCCTGGGCAGCTTGGCTGGGGCTGGCGGGCCCCTCCTGGGCAGCTTGGCTGGGGCTGGCGGGGCCCTCCTGGGCAGCTTGGCTGGGGCTGGCGGGGCCCTCCTGGGCAGCTCGCCTGCTGCCGGACTTGTCAGGCGTGCTGCCCTTGCCACCCTTCCCTGCTCATCTGTGGCCCTTTCCTCCCTTTGGCAGTGTGCCAGGTGGCACCCCACTCCCTGAGGTTGCCAGGGTAGTGCTTGTTGAGCCTGCTGTCTTTGGCATCTCACGCCGGGCACTGGCAATCTTTGTTTTTTTTTCCGGGGGTGGGCTGGCCGTGTCTTGGCTACTAGCCGAAGTAGTTGGCTTTGAAGGTGGTGGACTCCAAAATCCTTGGACTGTGCTCTTGGTGGGTCCAGGTTTTGTGGTGGCTGAGGTGCTGCTTGGAGCCTTATGAGATGGAGGGGGGGTCAGTTGATGGAAAGAGGTCAAGGTTGGAAAGGAAAAGCAATTTAGTAAGACAGAGACGGGTAGTTGTAGTGGGTATGGGAGTGGAGGAAGAGGATGTGGTTGTAGGAGAGTGAAGTCTGGTGTCTTTGGGTGCAGGTGCTTGTGCTGGAGGCTGTCGTGAGGTGGATGGCTGTTGGGTGGTTGGCTGCCTGCGTTTGTGTGGTTTGGAAGAGGGGGTGACAGACACACTGGGAGAGGACACAGGGGACGTGTAAATGGTAGTGGGGGTGGTGACTGCACGTGTGCGGAGTGTTCTGGTGGGTGTGCTGGTGATGGACGTAGTGGCTGAAGATGTTGTGCATGCAAGTGTGAGTGGAGATGTCACAGGGAGGGAGGAGGGAGACGAGGAGGAGGGGGACACAGAGGAGGCAGTGGCTGTTGGCATGTCTGCATGTGGATGTTGCTTGTGTGAATGCTTGTGTGATGTGTGGTGCTTATGTCTGGATGAGCTTCTCTTGGGTGTTAAGGTGTGTGCAGGCTGGTCTGATGGTGTGTCTGGGATAGGTAGAGGTACAGGGGAGTGGGACTGGGTTGAGGAAGTTGGAGGAGGGAGGCAGGAGACAGGGACAATGGCTGCCATCAGTGCTGAGGCCAGAGCGTTGAACGATCGCTGATGGGCAGCCTGACCCGAATGAATGCCCTCCAGGTATGCATTACTCCGGTGCACCTCCCTTTCTACACCCTGGATGGCATTCAAAAGGGTAGACTGCCCAACAATGATGGTCCTCAGGAGGTCAATGACCTCCTCACTGAGGGCAGCAGGGGTAACTGGGGCAGGGCCTGAGGTGCCTGGGGCGAAGGAGATGCCCACCTTCCTGGGTGAGCGGGCACGGGGCGAAGGCTGAGGGGCTGCAGGGAGGGCAGAGCTGGCCCGCTGGGGGGCGGCTGTACCTGTTGTTGCGGTGGGCACGGATGTTGCCGCCACCACAAGGGAGCTCCCTTCTGAGGACGTGTCTGTGTCGCTGGTGTCACCACGTGTCCCCGCTGTGGAGCTCCCCTCGCCCTCCGTCTCACTGGTGAAATCAGAGTCAGTTGCATGGCCCTCCATGGCCATGTGAGATGCCGCTCCCTCGTGCTCCGATGCCACTTCTCCTCCGCCTGATGATGCTAATGCACACATGAACAGGAAGACCACAAAAAAGGGGAGGGGGAGAAAGAAAGACATGTTGAGTGCTTGGATTACCGCTACAGTTGCCAGAGAGGACAGACACAGAAGCCCCCTGCACTACGCTGCGCACTTGGGGTACAGTACTCAATCCGTGGGACATGGCCTACAAGCCCATGGACGACTACTCCACACATAGGTGACACAGGGCCATGATTAGCTGTACTAGGAAACCTACAGAGGTGGTGGGGCGGGGGTACAGGGCCATGCCTAACGGAGGGGCCTACCCTACAGAAAACGCCCTGGCCTAGGGATACCCACAGCCCTCCTCCCCCACCCAGACACCTCCAATGTGCGCAAAATCAGCAGAATGTGCTTGTATTCAACCCCTTGTGTCTGCTGTGATGTCCTCACGCGCCCATCCAAATCGGGGTAGGCCACCGCCAGGATCCGGGACATCAGGGGGGTCAAAGCACGACTGGCACCCCTCCTACGTTGGGAGGCCATCCACAGCAGAGCCTCCGCGGTCTTCCTGCTCCCGCGACGGATGTCCTCCCACCTCTTCCGGCAGTGGGTGCCCCGTCTGTTGTGGACCCCCAGGGTCCGGACGTCCTTGGCGATTGCACGCCAAATGTCGATTTTCTGATGGACGCTGACCTATGTGACATGTGCAGGGGGAGAAAATGAAACAAACATCACCTTCTGCATGCTCGATGTGAGTGGCCCCCATCCTTACCCTTGCCATGTGGCACATGCTCTCATCTTTCGTTTGATGCATGCCTCATTCGCTCCCCTCCCCACCATCTTTCATCCACCCCACTCAACCCAGGCATTGGCCACAAAGCATGGTCGCAGTGTACTTACCTGTTGGTCTGGAGGACCGTAGAGTAGCGCATACTGGGGGAGGACCCCATCCACGAGTTTCTCCAATTCTCCAGAAGTGAAGGCAGGGGCCCTTTCCCCAGTCGCAGCAGCCATTGTCTCTTCCAGACCGAGGTCACAGCAGCACTTGCAGTATAGGTCCTCTCCTGTGGATGATCAGGTATCGAGTGATTAAGCAGATAGAAAATGGCGGTCACGCCCGTGGCGGTGCGTACCGCGGTGGTGCGTACCGCGACCGCCGGCGCACATCCTCATTGGCTTCTGAAACCCATAGGGTTCAATGTTAACCAATGCGGCTTTGCGCCGCGGTCTTCGACCGCCTACCGCCACGGTGTGCCACGCCAGCGCATTGACCTCACATCCCACTGTCGCACTTCACAGGTCAGGCAGCCGCCATTTCAAGGGCCCCCATATCTTAATTTCTACTGCGTCACACATACCTAGGCATTGCATCAACTCTCATACAAGCCATTCAATGCATTGAGAATTGTGTACTGTGCAAGCTGTGGGAACGTACCTGTGGGTTGATTGACTGTGCTCCATGTTGTCCTTCCTAGGCACCGTCCGCTGGGACTTGCGAGGAGATGGAGGAATCTTCCCATGTACAGACCGCTGGTGGACCCTTCGACAATGGAAGAAAGACATGTCATACTGACATACAGGCTTGACAGAGCCACTATACAGGAACTGTGTGCCCAGCTGGAGCCCGACCTGATGTCACCCATCCGCCAACCCACAGGGATCCCCCCTCTAGTGCAGGTGCTGTCAGTACTCCATTTTTAGGCAAGTGGGTCATTTCAAACAACAGTGGCCATTTCATCAGGGATGTCTCAGCCTATGTTTTCCAAGGTGTTGTCCAGAGTGTTGTCTGCCCTGCTCAAACACATGCGGAGCTTCATCGTTTTCCCTGAGGTGGGGGACTTGCCTACAGTGAAGGGTGACTTCTATGCCCTTGGACATATCCCCAACATCATAGGTGCCATTGATGGGACCCATGTGGCTTTGGTACCCCCCAGAGGAAGTGAACAGGTGTACAGGAACAGGAAAAGTTATCATTCCATGAATGTCCAGGTGGTCTGTTTGGCTGACCAGTACATCTCCCATGTAAATGCCAAGTTCCCTGGGTCAGTGCATGACGCGTACATCATGCTAAATAGCAGCATCCCTTACGTGATGGGACTACTTCAGAGACACCGTGTGTGGCTAATTGGTGACTCAGGTTACCCCAACCTGTCCTGGCTACTGACCCCAGTGAGGAATCCCAGGACAAGGGCAGAGGAACGGTACAATGAGGCCCATGGGCGTACTAGGAGGGTGATCGATCGGACCTTCGGCCTCCTGAAGGCCAGGTTTAGGTGCCTCCATATGACAGGTGGATCCCTAATGTACTCACCAAAGAAGGTGTGCCATATCATCGTGGCCTGCTGTATGCTTCACAGCCTGGCTTTGCGACGCCAGGTGCCTTTCCTGCAGGAGGATGGTCCAGATGGTGGTGTTGTGGCAGCTGTGGAGCCTGCGGAGAGTGAAGAGGAGGAAGACGAAGAGTACGACACAGACAACAGGGACACAGTGATACAGCAGTATTTTCAATGACATACAGGTAAGAATCAACACCGGCATTTTACATTTACTTAATGTCTCCTGCCTCTCTACTGTCTGAGTTTCCCCCCAGTGTATGTTAACTGAGTTGTGACTTTCCCTTCCAATTTCAGAGATGTGGGCCCCACTCCATGACCTCTGCTTTGTTTCCCCATGGACTACAGCTGTGTGACAGTGGTATGTTGTCATCACAATGTAACTGGACATTTTGGCACGGTTCTGTGTAATACATTTGTTCAAAAATACAGGCAGACTCCAGATTATTTTTGTGCAATAAGTGTGTTTATTAAAGTGCTCAATTTTGGGTAGTGGTTGCAATTCGGTGATGGGTGATGGTGGAGGAATGTCCATGGCAGAGTCCAGATTTTCGGTCTCACAGGTGCATTGTCCATATGCCTGTGGAAGGTGGAGCAGGGGCAGTTTAAGGTTGGACAGGGTGACAATGTGGGACAGTGGGATGACAATCAGGGGGTATCCTTTCCTGGTGGGGTTCTTGGCATCCTACTCTGTCTTCTTCCTAGATCTCAGGCCCCGCTTGCGGGGTGGTTCTCCTTCTACAGGGGGTGGGGTTCTGGTGGCCTGTTGTTCTTGTGTCGGGGCTTCCTGTCCACTAGCGCCGGCGAAGGTGGTAGCCTGTTCTTGGTCCATGCTAGTGACAGGGGCCCTTTGTGGTGCCACATGGTCCCGCAATGTGCTGACAATCTGATTGAGAGCCACGACGATGGTGCCCATTGCGGAACTGATATTTCTGAGTTCTTCACTGAACCCCATAAACTGTTCCTCCTGCAGTACCTGGATCTCCTGGAACCTGGCCAGGACCGTTGCCATCATCTCCTGGGCGTGGTGGTATGCTCCCATGATGGAGGATAGGGCCTCGTGGAGAGTGGGTTCCCTTGGCCTGTCCCCCCCCTGTCGCACAGTAGCCCTCCCAGTTGCCCTGTTTCCCTGGGCCTCTGTTCCCTGGACCGTGTGCCCACTACCACTGCCCCCAGGTCCCTGTTGTTGTTGGGGTGGTGGGTTAACCTGGGTGCCCTGTAGTGGTGGACACACCGCTGATTGACGTGTCCTGGAGACAGAGGCATGGGCCCGCTGAGTAGGTGCTGTGCTGGTGTTCCCAGAGGGGGGAAGGTCTGCTGTGGCCTGTGGCTGTCTGAGGGGAACCGACTGTCCCGAGGTCCCCGATGGGCCGGGATGGTCATCTGGGTCCAGGGAGACAGAGCTGCTGCCATCACTGTGGGCCTCTTCTGGGGGTGGAATGGACATTTCTGGACCCTCCTGGGCGGTGTCGTGGCGTTCGGGTCCTGCAGGGGTATAAGAGTATGGTTATTGCTCCTGTGTGTGCCATAGCGTGCAATGGGTGGGTGCCCATGTTCCCCAGTGCTGGCATTCCTTTGTGGGGGCTGTTGTGAAGGTGGTTTGGGGAGGGATGGGTATGTGCAGTGGGCATGCTTAGGTGATGGGTGTCCATGGTTTGTGCTCGCATGCAGGGCTTGGTGTTGGGATGGGTGGGTTGTGATGGTGAGACATTAGCAAGGAGGATGTGTGATGGGGTGGGGGGGAGGGTGGGGGTATGATTTGGCATGCCGGTGGGTGGGGGCTATGAAGTAGTTGAGATTAGAGTTACCAGAGTCCATTCCTCCACCTACTCCTGCGAGGCCCTCAGAATGCAGGATCGCCAAGACCTGTTCCTCCCATGTTGTGAATTCTGGGGGTTGAGGTGGGGGTCCGCCGCCAGTCTTCTGCACCGCAATGTTGTGTCAGGATACCATGGAACGCACCTTCCCCCGTAGGTCGTTCCACCGCTTCCTGATGTCGTCCCGATTTCGAGGATGCTGTCCCACAGCGTTGACCCTGTCCACTATTCTTTGCGATAGCTCCATCTTCCTGGCAATGGTGGTGTGCTGCACCTGTGCCCCGAAGAGCTGGGGCTCTACCGGAACTATTTCCTCCACCATGACCCTGAGTTCAACGTCTGAAAACCTGGGGTGTCTTTGGGGTGCCATGGGGTGGTGTGGATGAGGTGTGGGGTGGTGTTTGTGGTGATGAGTGTGGTGAGTGTGGTGGTGTGTGGTGTTTTGTGCGTGGATGTTGTGTGAGTGATGGTGTTATGTGCCTGTGAATGCTCTGTACTAGCTGGTGGTGTCTCTCTCTGGCCTTAGTCAATAAATGGTGGTCGTAGGGGTTTGTGGGTGATGTGGGTGTGTGTTTTATATTGTGTTGGGTGTGTGGGAGTGGTGTTTGTATGTGTATCAGGTGTGTGTGTTTCAAAATGACCAATGTGGCAGTGTTTTGGAGCTGTGTGTGTATTTTGACCGCCGTGTGGATTTGTGGGTCGGAATGGAATGGGCTTATTTCTGTTGGCGTGACGGTGGAGGTTTGGTCATCGCCCGTTTCTCGCTGCCATTTGGTGTGGCAGACTTTTGTGGATGGCGGTATTTTGGCGGTATGCTTGTTGTGGGTCAGAATGACCGTGGCGGTTTACCGCGACCGCGGCGGTATTATGGCGGTCTTCTGTCTGGCGGTAAGCGCCTTTTTCCGCCGAGGTCAGAATGACCCCCTTAATGCAGCAACCCACTATGGGTAGCTGTGGACACATCTACTCAAACTCCAAATGCCTTTTTATGTAAGCATTGAATCATGGAAAATAACACAGCATTTAGTTGGAATTTTACTCAGTAAGGAACAGAAAAATAAACTGTGGCGACCATTTTCAAAAGCCACCCGTTTTACACGTTAATTCATCATATATTTAATGAATTAAAATCATTAAAAATCATATTAGAAAATTCACACTCTCACAACGGTGTTATTTTTTACAAAACTGGAAGTACAACGTTTGTCACTTATGTGTTTTATCCTGCGTTTACAGATGATCACAAGTAATGGGAGATCAAGAGTCTTAGAAATCATGAAGCTCAGACTGTCCCTTTCAGACTTCCTTCAGTGGTTGACTTCATTTAATAAACTTCATTGCCTAGTTTATTCTACAACTTTGGCTCATAGGATTACATAGTTTGGGGGTGTTACCAGTGATATATCAATATTTGGAGCTCATTCAACTGGAGGTGCTCGCATCTAGGGCATTTACAGTTCCGGGAGGTTGGAGGACGTTATTGAGGGGAAAACTGGTCTTATAAAGTGACCTCTACTACAGTCTATTACAAACCAGCATCGCATGCTGCTAATGTTGTGACTGACAGCATTTAAGCTGTCACAAGTAAGCCTCTGAGCTTACAGAAGAATATGGATTATGCCCCCCTACTGAGTTGGAAAGTTGGGATTCTGTTAAAGAAAGGAAAGTGAAGAATATCCCTGTCAACCACTCCATAAACGTTCTACATATCTTTGTTAGTTTATTCGAGTGATGGCTATGGAGAGCCAAGACCCTACATCAAGGCGCCTGCTGAGGAAGTTGTATTGGCTGTTTCAGAAGATGCTTCAGTACTTTCATCGTGGTTACATGGTCAAGATTGATGCCCTTCATTCTAAGACTTTGAGAAGTTTGTGAGCGGCTCTTCTACAAAGAAGAGGATGTTACAAGGATAAGTAGCTGTATTCATAGAGAAACCTGCACGTGCATGAGAATAATGAGAGACATCACGAGGACTGTAATATAAGACACTATAAGAATGTTACTTATGGCTTTGGATGCATGAGAAATGCTACTGAAACATTGGGCTCTAGTCGGCTCAATATTGGATTAAACATGAGAAAGAGAGATTCTATTTCCAAAAAACATTAAAAAATATTTATGAACTTCTTTTCCAAATTTGCAAAGTTATGCATCTGAAAGAAAATCCCTTTACAAACACAGACAAAGCTAAATAATTATTGAAAGATTGGCACATTGGAAATGTGAATAAGATGGTACAGTGAGGATGCTGTAATGGAGGTCTACCCATGAAGATGAGCATACCTCACTGCTCCTTGGAGATACTTAAAAAGGTAGCATTAACAGGTAGTAGAACGCATTCTCCGCGAAACAAAGAAAGAATGCCATATCACGTGGTGCCATGGTAATAATAATAATAATGTGATTTATAAAGTGCAGAACTACCTCATTTGAGGTGTCACATGGAAAGGTGAAGGTGTCCACCAGTCTCAATGCAGTTATCAACCCCGCCTACATTCTGATCTAATAAACATGTTTTAAGTTTATCCTGAATAGGTCTTTAGACTGGGCCTGATGAACTGTCAGGGGCAGAGAATTCCACAATTTAGGCACCAGGTAGCCAGCGAGGTTCCGCCCATATGTACTTTCTTGAATATGGGAACAATTGCCAGCATCCCCCGGGGGATCTAAGGTCCCTTGGTGGTATATAAGGCCTGGCAAATGGTTACAAATATGGTGGCCCTTTGTTATTCGTGGCTTTGTAACAGTAGCACAATATTGTAACGAGGATCTGTGTCTCACTGGGGCCAGTGAAGCTGCTTGAGCGCAGCCTCCGGTGACTTTGGCAGATTGGGTAGGAGCTGGACCTGAGCATTCTCTACTCTTTGGAGTCTGTGATCCTGCCCTGTGCCAGCTCAGGATATAGAACATTGACACTAGCGACTTTATGCCTGGCATGCGGGAGGAATATGTGGAAAAATATAATTTGTGGTGAGGCGTATGGAAGGTAAGGAAGCAAGAGATTCCTTTACTAGAAAACGGTTGGAAGGTGTATTATTGGTAAGAGTAGGTAAGTACCTACACTAAGAAACAAGCCACTAACCTCCACTAGGTCCAGTCGGGTCTCAATAAATTAATCCCAGCTCTACCCTTGGTAGCTTGGCAAAGAGCAAGAAGGCTTAATGTAGGAGACAGGTGTGAAAAGTGTTTAAAAATCACAAAATAGTAAATAAGTAAAACACAAACCAAATAAAAATCCATCACCAATTTATAAAAATAGAGTATATTTTTATGTTTAAAATCACACTAAAATGACAAGCAGTTAATAAAGTGAACCAGACATATGAATTTTTAAAGAATACTTGTTTTTTAGTGCATGGAAACTAAAAGTGCCAATCTGGACATCTGGCCCCACTCTGTCGCAGTTTGACTCTTGCTCGGGGCAAGGCTGCTGGTTTAAGGATTACAGCACTTCTGTTTGTAGGCGACTGTGCCAGTCCTGCAACAATTAGCAACTGTCGACCCAACCCTCTCGGCTCAAAAGCAACACCTCACCAGAAGCCAAACAGTAAAAGGTGATTTGTGGCATCCTTTACGCGTTGACTCAAGAGTGCGATGTCTCAGGGAGGATGTGGTTAAACGGTAGATTACCCTTTTCACAAATGAGCAACAAGTCTCAGTCACACACAGGCAACAAAGGAGATGCAGTGAGGTTTTCAAAAGGTTTTGTGAACAAGACTGCAATCTACTATAAATTGCATGGGCTGCAATGATTAGGATAATGAACAATGCAAGAAACAGAATGGTAAAAATGAGAGTCATGAATACAAAGACCCCCACCATCTTGCAATAACATGAGATCTAAAGTAAGTGTGAAATAAACCCTAATACCCTAGCAGGATGAACCTAATCTTTGACCTAAAGAGAGCTAGGTGTGTTAAACCTAATCTGCCAGTACCATGTCCATGAGAGGAGCCCCCAACCCTCGATACCTTGGAATGAGGTCTCTAGATCAGACTCCATGGGGACATGAAGGCTGGGTCTGCATCAAGGTGACGTGTGGCGTAGATAGCGTTGAAGCATCTGGTAGGAATCCCTCTGATGATCTTGTCTGTGTGAGATGTGTTTATACAGATCTCATGGGACCCCTGATGCAGGTATGTTCCAAACAGTAGATAAGAAGGCATGATGGGGGCAGCAATTACATAAACAATTCCCTGAAAAGGTACATTCTGTTACTGTCACATGAAAGTGCGAAAGTACATGATGTGAATACCTACGTATCTCATTTATCTTTGACCTGATAGAGATGCCTTAACAGAGTGGTACTGATAACATGAAACTAAAACATCTTCCTAACTATAAACATAATAGCCATCTTGAAAGAAAGAACTACATAAATGCGCTAAAACAGAGCAAGCTCAGTGGGTTAAACGTTACTAGGTGACAGGGACATAGGCCTGCAAGACAGAAGGCTGAGCCATCTCCTGATTCACAATAAAAACTCAATAGAATCCACTACAAAGTCAAAAATTGAGGCTAACTGCGACAGAGCCCTGCTCGGCTACAGGGAGTAGGAGGCCTCGGTCAAAGTTTTACCTTCTTGCTTAGTCTTTTTTTCAGGACGAGTTTGTAGGAAAGTACCATCTTGCCTGGCATGTTACCCCCATTTTTCACTGTATATATGTTGTTTTAGTTGTATGTGTCACTGGGACCCTGTTCTCCAGGGCCCCAGTGCTCATAAGTGTGCCTGAATGTGTTACCTGTGTAGTGACTAACTGTCTCACTGAGGCTCTGCTAATCAGAACCTCAGTGGTTATGCTCTCTCATTTCTTTCAAATTGTCACTAACAGGCTAGTGACCAATTTTACCAATTTACATTGGCTTTCTGGAACACCCTTATAATTCCCTAGTATATGGTACTGAGGTACCCAGGGTATTGGGGTTCCAGGAGATCCCTATGGGCTGCAGCATTTCTTTTGCCACCCATAGGGAGCTCTGACAATTCTTACACAGGCCTGCCACTGCAGCCTGAGTGAAATAACGTCCACGTTATTTCACAGCCATTTTACACTGCACTTAAGTAACTTATAAGTCACCTATATGTCTAACCTTTACCTGGTAAAGGTTAGGTGCAAAGTTACTTAGTGTGAGGGCACCCTGGCACTAGCCAAGGTGCCCCCACATTGTTCAGGGCCAATTCCCTGAACATTGTGAGTGCGGGGACACCCTTACACGCGTGCACTACATATAGGTCACTACCTATATGTAGCTTCACAATGGTAACTCCGAATATGGCCATGTAACATGTCTAAGATCATGGAATTGCCCCCTCTATGCCATCCTGGCATTATTGGGACAATTCCATGATCCCAGTGGTCTGTAGCACAGACTCTGGTACTGCCAAACTGCCTTACCTGGGGTTTCACTGCAGCTGCTGCTGCTGCCAACCCCTCAGACAGGTTTCTGCCCCCCTGGGGTCAAGCCAGGCTTGTCCCAGGATGGCAGAACAAAGGACTTCCTCTGAGAGAGGGTGTTACACCCTCTCCCTTTGGAAAATGGTGTGAAGGCAGGGGAGGGGTAGCCTCCCCCAGCCTCTGGAAATGCTTTCTTGGGCACAGATGTGCCCAATTCTGCATAAGCCAGTCTACACCGGTTCGGGGACCCCATTAGCCCCTGCTCTGGGGCGAAACTGGACAAAGGAAAGGGGAGTGACCACTCCCTGGACCTGCACCTCCCCTGGGAGGTGTCCAGAGCTCCTCCAGTGTGCTCCAGACCTCTGCCATCTTGGAAACAGAGGTGCTGCTGGCACACTGGACTGCTCTGAGTGGCCAGTGCCACCAGGTGACGTCAGAGACTCCTTCTGATAGGCTCCTTCAGGTGTTAGTAGCCCATCCTCTCTCCTAGGTAGCCAAACCCTCTTTTCTGGCTATTTAGGGTCTCTGTCTCTGGGGAAACTTTAGATAACGAATGCAAGAGCTCATCAGAGTTCCTCTGCATCTCTCTCTTCACCTTCTGCCAAGGAATCGACTGCTGACCGCGCTGGAAGCCTGCAAAACTGCAACATAGTAGCAAAGACGACTACTGCAACTCTGTAACGCTGATCCTGCCGCCTTCTCGACTGTTTTCCTGGTGGTGCATGCTGTGGGGGTAGTCTGCCTCCTCTCTGCACTAGAAGCTCCGAAGAAATCTCCCGTGGGTCGACGGAATCTTCCCCCTGCAATCGCAGGCACCAAAAAGCTGCATTACCGGTCCCTTGGGTCTCCTCTCAGCACGACGAGCGAGGTCCCTTGAATCCAGCAACTCTGTCCAAGTGACTCCCACTGTCCAGTGACTCTTCAGTCCAAGTTTGGTGGAGGTAAGTCCATGCCTCCCCACGCCAGACTGCATTGTTGGTAACCGCGACTTTTGCAACTTCTCCGGCCCCTGTGCACTTCCGGCAGAAATCCTTTGTGCACAGCCAAGCCTGGGTCCACGGCACTCTAACCTGCATTGCACGACTTTCTAAGTTGGTCTCCGGCGACGTGGGACTCCTTTGTGTAACTTCGGATGAGCACCATTTCACGCATCCTCGTAGTGCCTGTTTCTGGCACTTCTCCAGAAGCTACCTGCTGCTAAGAAGGCTCCTTGTCTTGCTCGACGTCCCCTCTTCCTCCTGGTCCAATTTGCGACCTCCTGGTCCCTCCTGGGGCACAGCAGCGTTTAAAAACGCTAATCGCACGATTTGCATCTAGAAAGGCTTGTTGGCGTTCTTTTGGCGGGAAAACACTTTTGCACGACTCTCCACGGCGAGAGGGATCCGTCCACCAAAGGGGAAGTCTCTAGCCCTTTTGGTTCCTGCAGAAACCTCTGCTTCTTCTGTCCAGTAGAAGCTCCTTTGCACCCACAGCTGGCATTTCCTGGGCATTTGCCCATCTCCGACTTGCTTGTAACTTTTGGACTTGGTCCCCTTGTTCCACAGGTACCCTAGATTGGAAATCCATCGTTGTTGCATTGTTGGTTTGTGTCTTTCCTGCATTATTCCTCTATCACGACTTCTTTGTCTTCTGGGGATCTTTAGTGCACTATGCACTCACTTTTCAGGGTCTTGGGGAGGGCTAATTTTCTAACTCTCACTATTTTCTAATAGTCCCAGCGACCCTATCCAAGGTCACATAGGTTTGGGGTCCATTCGTGGTTCGCATTCCACTTTTGGAGTATATGGTTTGTGTTGCCCCTATCCCTATGTGTCTCCATTGCATCCTATTGTAGCTATACATTGTTTGCACTGTTTTCTAAGACTATACTGCATATTTTTAGTACTGTGTACATATATCTTGTGTATATTTCCTATCCTCTCACTGAGGGTACACTCTAAGATACTTTGGCATATTGTCATAAAAATAAAGTACCTTTATTTTTAGTATAACTGTGTATTGTGTTTTCTTATGATATTGTGCAAGTGACACTTGTGGTACTGTAGTAGCTTCACATGTCTCCTAGTTCAGCCTAAGCTGCTCTGCTAAGCTACCATTATCTATCAGCCTAAGCTGCTAGATACCCTATACACTAATAAGGGATACCTGGGCCTGGTGCAAGGTGTAAGTACCCCTTGGTACTCTCTACAAACCAGTCCAGCCTCCTACAGATTTTCTTCACCAGGACGAAGTTGCAAGACACATTCGACCTCCATGTAGCCCTCTTCGGATACGCGTCGCAAGAGACTCTGGTTAATAGTTCTACCTTCAAATGATTTTTTGTGATAGAAATCATCATTCTGGACAAACTTGAAATTGAAGCCGACCTCCCTGGAGACCTCCTTGGATACGCTACGTGAGAATCCTCGGTCAACCTTTTACGTTCAGACCTTGTCACTTTTTAGGAGCTTTTTCTCTCTGATGTCAGACAAATCTTCGCAGCAAGCTGATTTTGAGTCAACATCATTGGATTGAGTTTCCATGAGCCCCCTGGTGGATTCCTGGAAGTCTGGGGCTCTGGAACTTTTCACTGGGATGAACCTGCAAGTCAGGCCGGGTCGCAGTCGACATAAATCGGTTACGGTACGGGCCACCACCCTCTTGAGGGACCACTTCCTGGGAAGTGTGGCAAAAATCAATCCCAGGGAGCAACATTCTTCCAAAATCTAAGATGGCAAAAATTCAATCTCAGAGGTTAGGTGTGGCTGAGCCCCCCCCCCCACTGATGTGGCTAGATTTCCCTAATTTCCTAGATTAGCCCTCTCCTAATCTAATCGGGGGTGTAGGAAAGTACCATCTTGCCTGGCATGTTACCCCCATTTTTACTTGTGTGTCAGTTTGTTTTTGCCTGTCTCACTGGGATCCTGCTAGCCAGGACCCCAGTGCTGCTAGTTTGTGGCCTGAATGTGTTCCCTGTGTGGTGTCTAACTGTGTCACCGAGGCTCTACTAACCAGAACCTCAGTGTTTATGCTCTCTCTGTCTTTAAAATTGTCACTGCAGGCTAGTGACCATTTTTACCAATTCGGATTGGCACACTGGAACACCCTTATAATTCCCTAGTATATGGGACCTAGGTACCCAAAGTATTGGGGTTCCAAGGGATCCCTATGGGCTGCAGCATTTCTTTTGCCACCCATAGGGAGCTCAGACCATTCTTACACAGGACTGCCACTGCAGCCTGAGTGAAATAACATCCACGTTATTTCATAGCCATTTTACACTGCACATAAGTAACTTATAAGTCACCTATAGGTCTAACCCTCACTTAGTGAAGGTTAGGTGCAAAGTTACTAAGTGTGAGGTCACCCTGGCACTAGCCAAGGTGCCCCCACATTGTTCAGGGCAATTTCCCCGGACTTTGTGAGTGCGGAGACACCATTACACACGTGCACTACATATAGGTATACATATATGTAGCGTCACAATGGTAACTCCGAATATGGCCATGTAACATGTCTAAGATCATGGAACTGTCCCCTGATGCGAAATCTGGTATTGAGGTGCCAATCCCATGCATCCCCGGGGCTCCAGCATGGAGTTTTCACTGCAGTTAACGCTGCTGCCAACCCACAGACAGGCTTCTGCCCTCCTGGGGTCTGGGCAGCCCAGTCCCAGGAAGGCAGAACAAAGGATTTCCTCTGAGAGATGGTGTTACACCCTCTCCCTTTGGAAATAGGTGTTAAGGGCCTGAGAGCAGTAGCCCCCCCCTTGCCTCTGGGAATGCTTTGAAGGGCACAAATGGTGCCCTCCTTGCATAAACCAGTCTACACCGGTTCAGAGATCCTCCAGCCCCTGCTCTGGCATGAAACTGGACAAAGGAAAGGGGAGTGACTACTCCCCTGTCCATCACCACCCCAGGGGTGGTGCCCAGAGTTCCTCCACTGTGTCCCAGACCTCTGCCATCTTGAATGCAGAGGTGTGAGGGCACAATGGAGGCCTCTGAGTGGTCAGTGCCAGCAGGTGACGTAAGAGACCCCTCCTGATGGGTGCTTACCTGGTTAGCGGGCCAATCCTCCTCTGACGGCTACTTAGGGTCTTTCTTGAGATAACGAATGCAAGAGATCACCAGAGTTCCTCTGCATCTCTCTCTTCAACTTCTGCCAAGGATCGACCGCTGACTGCTCCAGGACGCCTTCAAAACCGCAACAAATTAGCGAGACGACTACCAGCAACATTGTAGCGCCTAATCCTGCCAGCTTTCTCGACTGTTTCCTGGTGGTGCATGCTCTGAGGGCTGTCTGCCTTCACCCTGCACTGGAAGCCAAGAAGAAATCTCCCCTTGGGTCGACGGAATCTTCCCCCTGCTAACGCAGGTCCCAAACTTCTGCATCACCTGTCTTCTGGGTCCCCTCTCATCTTGACGAGCGTGGTCCCTGGAACACAGAAGCTGGATCCAAGTGACCCTGACAGTCTAGTGGTCCTTCTGTCTAAATTTGGTGGAGGTAAGTCTTTGCCTCCCCACGCCAGATAGTAAGCCTGTGTACTTTGTGATCTGCAGCTGCTAGGTCTTCTGTGCACTATTGAAAGGAATCCTTTGTGCACAGCAGAGCCAAGGTCCCCAGCACACCGTCCTGCATTGCTCAACTCGCTAAGTTGACCACCGACTTTGTGGGACCCTCTTTTGTAGTGTTGAGATGACTGCCATGCTCAGATGTTTTGAATGCCTGTTCAAGTGCTTCTGCGGGTGCTGCCTGCTTGTGCATGGGCTCCCTATACGGCTGAGCACCCCCTCTGTCTCCTCCTCCAAGGGGCGACCTCCTGGTCCTTCCTGGGCCAGGGCAGCACCCATTTTCTTCATCCGCAACCTTTGCTGCTAGCAAGGCTTGTTTGTGGTCTTTCTGCATGGAAACAACTCTGCATCCCCAAGCACACCTTGGGACATCTTCTGTGCAAAGGAGAAGTTCCTGACATCTTCCGTTGTTGCAGAATCTTCAGCTTCTTCCATCCAGAAGCAGCCATTTTGCACCTTCATCCGGGGTTTAGTGGGCTCCTGCCCCCCTTGACACTTGCTTGACTCTTGGACTTGATCCCCTTCCTTTACAGGTCCTCAGGTCCAGGAATCTGTCTTCAGTGCTTTGCAGTCAGTTGTAGTCCTTGAAGAATCTCCTATCACCGCTCTAGTGTGTTTTTGGGGAAGTAGAGTAAATTTACTACTACTTTTCAGGGTCTTGGGGTGGGGTATCTTGGACACCCTTAGGGTTTTCTTACACTCCCAACTACCCTCTACACAGTACACTAGGCCTAGGGTCCCTAAGCGGTTCGCATTCCACTTTTAGAGTATATGGTTTGTGTTGCCCCTAGGCCTATTGCATCCTATTGTGTTCTACAGTGTTTGCACTACTTTTCTAACTGTTTTCTTACCTGATTTTGGTTTGTGTGTATATTTTGTGTTTTTTACTTACCTCCTAAGGGAGTATATCTTCTGAGATATTTTTGGCACATTGTCACTAAAATCAAGCACCTTTATTTTTGGTAACACTGAGTATTGTGATTCTTATGATATAGTTCTATATGATATGAGTGGTATAGTAGGAGCTTTGCATGTCTGCTAGCTCAGCCTAAGCTGCTCTCATATAGCTACCTCTATCAGCCTAAGCTGCTAGAACACTACTAATCTACTAACAAGGGATACCTGGACCTAGCACAAGGTGTAAGTACCATTAGGTACCCACTATAAACCAGGCCAGGATCCTAAAGGGGGCACCTGGCTGTCTGGTTTTGCAGGAAATGGGGGAGGTCCACTTGCTGGCCCAAATGTCCTTCCCTCCTTTGAAGTACAGTTTGGCTGCTCTCTGTATCATGTTTCACCGTCTGCTGAGGCAGTTCTCCTTCCCCAGGCACTTCCTTTGTGTTCAGCCCAGGCCACTTCACAACTCATCAAGTTAGCCTGGCCAGGCTGCCAGAGGCTGGCCAATCAGAGAAGGGCACTACAGAGCGGAAACTGGCAAGTTCCAGGTAGAGTCCTAAAACTCCTTCCCTGAGTTAGCTATATTAAATTCAACAATGGCAAGTTGTTGGATTTATTATAACAATAAGTTTGATACCAAACGTGAAATATCTAGCTCCATTTGATACTTTATTAATTACATTTTTAAGAAAGTCTCCCCTTGTTAGCCTAGGGAGCCCTTTCACAACAATGGGGGAAGATGAAGTTAGCTATTTTTCGTTCACCAGGGCTTATAAAACATCTTTGATAAAGTCCCTGCTTATAGTTACACTGCACCCAACCCTGGGGGGACATATGGCACACTTTAGGGGTGACTTATGTGTAAACATAAGGTAAGTCAAGACTCTAGAAGTATTTTTAATTCCAACGTCGAATTTGGGATTAACTTTAATTTACAAGCAGCCAGCAAGGCAGGCCTGCCTTTAAAATGACATTGGGTTCCACAGCGTGCCCTACCACATACTAGGGACTTATAGGTAGGTTGATACAGTCAATTATATTTAGCCTAATTTCCATAATCATTTTAATCAGAGCACAGGACTGGGACTATTTAGCAGTGCCCAGGGCACCACCAGAGTAAAAAAAACGCCAGCATAAGTGAAAAATGGGGGTACAAAGGAGGTTTCTGCAATCTGCCAAGTTTTCCCACTCAGCCCCTACTCCAGGCAACACGCCCAGGAGACTCAAACCAACCCTGGGAGAGTCTTCCTGGCTTGTCAGGTGAGGAAGACACTGACCGTACTTTTGCAGGGCCTACTCTGCCTTACATCCTCCTATCATGGTCACTCCCTCTGGGTAGTAAACTCATCCCACTAGTAAAGGGACCCATTTTAAACTGAAACTTCCGTCTAGGGGGGGTCTTTCTCCTCTCTCTCTCCAACTTGGGTAGTGAGGTGCCTACCTCCCCTATCACTAACTTTGCTCAGGGGTTACCGAACAATTGAGCAACCCCACCATGAACAACAGGGTCTGGGGGGTTCTACTTTGCTTTTGGCCCAGGGGTCTGCCTCCCAGGCCAAGTGCAATGCTGCCATGAAGGCCAGCGTCCAGCAGAGGCTACTGACAGATGTCAGAACCCAGAACCACACCCTAAGCCCTCCACTGACAGGTGGGTGAGCTGTTTTAGGGGCAACCTCTCTTGCTGTGTAGAGTGGGGGTTACCACATCCTGTGCCAGACACCCTTTCTCCACTCTCCATTCTGTCAGTGCAGGGGCACCAACCTGTAGCTGGACAGCTGTCTGTGTTGTATAGCTATTTTAGCCATGTTTTTAGGTGCATTAATTTAGCATCTAGACCTTCCCGAGTGTGCACTTTAGCCCAGTTACATGTTATCCAGCTTTGTTTTATTTTTCTTCCATGCGCCACATTTGCAGTGCTGTTTTATTTTCTTTTATTATAAAAACATTTCTCTGTCCCATGCAGATTAGAGGGAGATTCCAACCAGATGACCACGACTGCATGCTGATTTCTGACAGCCTTCGCTACAGCTGCTTGCTTAGACGATCGCATCCCTGGCCTTCCTGGGGATGGTAAAAAGACTATATAGGGGTACCCTAATCGAAATAAATGTAGCTCAATCAGGGAAAAATACAAGTAAGGGAAACTACTACGTGAGCTACAAAGTAGATAATATAAGTAGCTGAAGCTGCAGATAAACTTCAGGCTGGTATCCTTATGGGTACTGATGATTAGCTAATGATAATTCAAAATCTTAAATACAAACCATTAGAGGCCGCTGAAAATAAAAAAATAATAACAAAAGATACAAGAAACCTACTCTCAGTTAAATAGACTTTAATGAAATGTGATAAATAAGGGGGGGGGGAAAACAAAAGAATGTAGAAGAAAGGGGGAAAAAGAATGAATGTGATAATATGACATAAAACTTCTAATTCAGACACACCACACTCAAACTAAATAAAAATAGGTATGGACAATAACAAAATAGATCCAAGAACTGTTAACATATATATCAACATGAGTGGACTAACATACATGAAATACAATAAATACAATTATATAGAGAAAATATTCAGAAATACATGGATAAGTATCGATAACAATCCAATCAGCAAATAATTGATTTGTAGTTGGAGAAGAAAAGGTCGGAGTGGTGTTGTTACAGCAAGGATAAGCTGGGGAACCAGGGGCCAGCAAGGATAAGCTGGGAAACCAAAGGCCTACGCGCGTTTTGGTGTTCCTATAATATTTAGGTCACCTTCTTCAGGGCAATTCCCGTGGATAAGAAACGACAAAAGTTTAATTTCAGCAGCCAATTCTCTAATAAGTTATTTGTTCATTGGATGCTTGATGCACTGGAGTCTTGTAGTCATGTCATTAAAGTAGTATTGGGGAATGTATCAAGCGGTGTTGAAATCACAGAGAAAGTCCAGTCCTTGGAATGGACGTGTCGACGTCCATTCAGCAAAGAAAACAATCTAGCTGCTGGAGCAAACCAATATAACGAACCGTTATCTGATCGTATGGTACATGGTCTTCGTTGAGATTTGATAGTAATAGGTTTAAAGAAAGTGGGACCAGGTGGCCGATGCTGTCTCCAAAAAATATAGTACGCCTGGGGATGGTGTCTTTCTAGACTACAGGGTTCCTTGCTCGGGTATGAAAGGTGATGCACTCCCATGGGGGAAACCTAAAGAGTGGATTAGGGCTTATCACGCTGTGCTCTAACATATTTTAGGTAGGAGCTACATATATTACGCATATTGACACTATAGTGGGACTTTTTCTGTGTTTCACTCTTCTGTTCACCATTTTCCTATTAGTGTGTTTTTTCCATCCCAGTTATAGCAATTCATGCCATTTTATCTAAGATGCAGTTAATCCAATAAAACCTTATTGAATCATTCTCTGCCTCTGTTTGTCTTTGCATATGTGAGACTATTGTATTGAGATCTGATCAACCTCGATTCCCCTGAGGAGTCATTTCTGTCATGTCCCTGGTTGCCATAATCATCCCTGTTCTTGGGCAAAGATGAGGCGCTGCTAGTTAGCCAGCTAGTTCCCCACAATTCAGGTGATTCTGCTGCCCAAATCCAGTAGCTTCATTAGGATAAAGAGAGCCTGCGTGACACCTGTCTACTCAGGACTTCCTTGCAGTCAGGTGATGCCTCACCAGTGCAAACCCTTGGCTCATCCCTTACTGAGGCAGAAGGCTTTTGGCTCTCTGGATGTCTCTTAAAGAGTGGCCTACCCTTCCTTTTCTTTTTCCCTTTTCTTGGGGACCCCTGTGTCCTAACTGTAGGGACTGGCTCCTCTGGAATTTAGGATGGTGGGCACCCTGGGCGACCACCCCATCTGGGATCAGACTAACCTCTGGGAGATCATTGCCCAGGATACAATCTAAGGGGAAATCAACTCTGATCACCACCCTATACCAGTCAAGGATACCCTCCCTCTCTAGGAGGACTATGGTGACAGGTTTGGTGGTGACCTCACCTGTGGGTACCCTGACTATCCTTGTTTCCCCTGGGAAACACATAGCTGGGGACACCAACCTGTCACTCACCATGGTGTGACTGGCACATGTGTCTCTCAGGCCTGTGGTAGGGATTCTGATCACTTGAATGGGGTGACAGTGCCTACTCCCACTCTCAGGGATCACCAGCTTACCACCTGGTCCTGTCTCCCATCACAATGCTATGAGGACCTCATCACCTGAGGAGTCCTACTCTATGGCTACACTGGACAGCCCAGTGCTAACCACCATATTGGAACAAGCTGCATCTCCTCTGAATGGACATTATATGGAGAGGTCTAAAGTGACCTGCCTGCTGACAGTCAAAGCAGTCCTTGTTGTCCAAGAGCATTTTCAACCCTGGGCCATCCTGCCTCTGGTTGTCGGAGGGGGAGTGGGATTTTATCTCCTACTGTGTAGGGTACTGGGGGACAGAGGAAGTCTCCGTGATGGGCTTCAAACCTCCCTCTTTAGCTTTTTAAAGATCTGAAACCCCCTTCTTGAAATCTACTCCATGGGACTTGACAACCACCCTGGTTCTCAACTACTGTAGGAGGCTGGTCTCGTGTGCAATGGGTACCTATGGTATTTACACCTTATACCAGGTATCCCTTATTAGTGTAGTGTAGGCAGTGTCTAGAAGCCAGGGTCTCTAGAGGTAGCTGTGGATGAGCAGCCAAGGTTCATCTAGGAGACATGCAAAGCTCATGAAATACCACTGTTGTCACACAGTACTCACACACATGAAAGAAATACTCGGTGTTACACAAATAAAGTTACTTTATTTCAGTGCCACAAATACCAAAAATACCATAGAGACTATACTCCCTTAGGAGGTTAGTAATACACAAATTATATACGCTGGTATGCAGAAATAGGCATAAAAACAATTAGAAAACAGGGCAATTAGTGTAAATCACAATACTTAGAAATGGGCCTAGGGGGAGCACAAACCATATACTAAGAAAGTGGAATGCAAAAGTCGATCCTCCACCTAGGCATGTGTAGTGTGTAGAGGGGAGCTGGGAGTACTAGGAGCACCCAATGGTTCTGGTTAGCAGAGCCTCAGTGAGACAGTTAGTCATAACACAGGTGACACATACAGGGCACACTTATGAGCACTGGGGCCCTGGCTGGCAGGGTCCCAGTGACACATACAACTAAAACAACATATATACAGTGAAAAATGGGGGTAACATGCCAGGCAAGATGGTACTTTCCTACAACAGGAGCCCAGAAACCTGTCTGGGAGGTAGCAGCAGCTGGCACTGTCTGGAAACCCTCAGAAGGCTGTAATTGCAATACTGGGGTCCTGTAAGGAGCCCCCAGAGTGCATAGAATCATACAACCCATGCTTGCAAAAGCCTTGGGCTACGATTCCAACATGTTTGATACCAAACATGCCTATGTTCAGAGTAACCATTATGTAGCTGGACATAGGTAGTGACCTAGGTACAGTACACACGTAAAATGACGTCCCTGCACTCACAAAGTCTGGGACAACTGGGCCTGGAGTTCATGGAGGCACCACAGCTAGTGCAGGGGTGTCCTCACCCATAGGTACTTTGCACCCTGCCCTCTGGACTAGAAGGCCTGCCATAAGGGTGACTTATAAGTGACCCGGTGTAGTGAAAAAGGCAGTGGAAGGGTGGTTGCACCTTTTCACTAGGCTGCAATGGCAGTCCTGCAGAAGCCTTTGCGTGGGCTCCCTATGGGTGGCAAAAGAAATGCTGCCGCCCATAGGGATCCCCTGGAACCTCAATGCCCTGGCTACCTAGGTACCATATACTAGGGACTCATAAGGGGGCACCAGTGTGCCAATTGTGGGTGATATACAGAGTTTTGGGAGAGAGAGCATAATCACTGAGGTCCTGGTTAGGAGGATCCCAGTGAACCCAGTCAAGCACACTGACATCAGGCGGAAAAGGGGGTAACCATGCCAAGAAAGAGGGTACTTTCCTACAACCACTCATTAGCTACCTCCCCCAGCTCTCTGGGTTTGTTCAGCTTAGAGTCCACTAGATGCTGGCATAAACTCTCTGAGATACAATTGGTCAAGATGTGTTCCCTCATGATCAAATTGTATGGCCCCTCATAAGTACTTACTTTGTTACTCTGTATCCAGCCATCTAGTGCCTTAGCTGAGGTATCTACAAAGTCAACCCAGGACTGGGTACTGTCCTTCTGGGTGTTCCTAAACTTTATCTTGTACTGCTCTAGGGTGAGACCAAACTTCTAGATGATTCACTTATTCATACTGGGATAGGACTCTGTCTCATTCTCCCCGAACGGCAAGGAGCCTATCTCTCGCAGATACTGGGATCAACTCCATTAGGAGTAAACCCTAGTATTGAGGTCTAACCCTTCTCATTCTGAGAGCCCTCTCAAAGGCTGTCAGCCACTTGTCTATGTCGTCCCCCTCTTGATAAACAGGAACAACCCCATTGGGTAGTCTGGGACAAAACCCAACACCCCTGGACGCCTCAACTTCTATATCGCTGCCACCAGCTGTTTGTTCACTCCTTGACCATTTCTTCTTTACTAGGGCTAACGTCTCTGCCTCCAAAGATGTGAGGGCTACCTGGGCTTCAAGTTCCCTCTCCCTGAGGACCAGTTCTGCTTCTTCTTTGTCTGATACTAAAGACCATCCCATCCCACTAGTTCTGGATGAGGCCCTGACCACTAAAGTCATGGGCAGATGATCATCCTCCTCCTCCTGGAGGTTAGAGGGGATATCTTCTCCCTCCCTTCCTATCTCTGAAGCTTTCTCTGACTCCACCTGTATTGCAAAGACTTCAAGGGACTGAATCATGACACTCTTCCTAAGGTTGTTAGCAGCAGGCAATCCCCTCCTTCTGCACAACACCCTAAGCTTAGCTGCCGTGAGTGTGGGTAGGCTAGGCAGATCAAGCTCCATGGTATCCTACACTAAGCAATAGGTCACTAACTCCCACTAGGTCCAGTCAGGTCTCGATAAATTAATTCACGCTTAACCCTTGGTAGCTTGACAATGAGCAGATTGGCTTAACCTAGGTGTGTAAAACATTTAAAAATCACAAAGCAGTAAATAAGTAAAACACAAAACACAATAAAAATCTGATTCCAATTAAAATGACACTAAAATTACAAAATTCTAATAAAGGCAACAGGAGATATTAATTTTCCAGGAATAAGTAATTTTTAGAGCATGAAAACTAGAAACGCCAATCTGGACATCTGGCCACACTTGACTGGGCAAAGTCAAAATTTGCTCAGCTCCAGTGAGTGGGAGGCCTCGGTCAAAGTTTTACGTTTTGACTTCTTCACTGGGAGAAAGTTGCAAGTCAGATCTGACCTCCCTGGAGCCCTCTTCGGATAGGCATTGCAGGAGACCTCGGTGAAGAATACTACCTTCGGACTTAGATGATTTTTCATAATGGAAATCTTCGTCTGAGGCGTACTTGAAACTGAAACTGACCTTCCTGGAGCCCTCCTCGGATAAGATGCGCAGGAAGCCTTGGTCAAGTTTTTACATTCGGAAATTTTCTGAAGCTTTAATGCTTCAAAGTCAGGCGTCGATGTCTGACCAACCTCTGCAGCATGTCGATTTTGGGTTGATGTAATTGAATTGTCTTTCTAACAATATGAAAGATACAGGAAGGGACCAAAATAATGATTCATTTAAAATACTAGTTAGTATTGAGCATGGGAAAAGGTTGAGCGTTCAAACTACACCACCCACAAGATTGCAGTACAAAATGGGGTTCAATTGCTACATGAGACTGATTACCATGTTTTGAGGTTTGTATAATGTAAGAACACCAACCTTCACAGTTCAAAGACACATCCAATTGACATCACAAATAAATAAGTCTGTATATGAATACAATGCGTCAATCTTCAAAATGTATATACAAATAATTGACATAACAAAACTGACAATTGCTAAGAAATGTGTACATTCAAAAAAGAAATGTAAATATTATATTTAACAGATGCTGAGAATAACATACCACTCATTATCTTTAGAAAAACAATCACCGAATTGTAGTCTGTTTCAACAAATAACACAGTAAATATGCCTCCTTTAAAAAACTATAACATAAGTAAATTGCAATAGCTTGATAATACTAAATAATCAGTGAGATTATAAGTTTAACCAATAAAAAAATGCTTTTTAAAACATAACGAACCAGTGTTCACTAAGTCAAAAAACAAATCATTTGAATAAAAAAGCTAAATTTGACATGGAACACAGGTTCACCTACATAATATAAATGTAAAGCTTCAATTTATAAACCAAGAGGTGATGACATTCCAAAGTTACAATATCGACCTCCACTCCCAAACCTATTGTGCTAAGTCAACCTCAACCCCCATCCCAAATATAACTATTCACAACAAGAGCCTCTCCATCAACACATCCACTAGAGCAACATTGTAGGAAAGTGAGTTAATACTTGGAGGGGATGGTGGTCCACTGCACGTTATAAAGTCACTACCCTTTTAGAGCAAGTCAAGTATCTCAATAATTTAAACCTGAACTCAACCCTCATAGCAATGGCACAGAGCGGTCATTCCAAACTCAAATAAAAGGTATTACACATTTTAAACTATTCAAACATTTAAAAAGGCAAAGACACAATACAATAAAAATAGAAAAAGTAATAAGCAAACATATAGCAGAATGACTAAAATGAGAGAGGGGAACTGGAGGCAGAGATTGTTCAAGATATAATTGTAAAACTGAGAATAAAAACAAAGAACTCTATGTAAGTCAATTATCATGATAGAGGAGACCAAGGAGCCATCCCTGGCTGACTGTAGTACAGCCTGGGTCAGATGCACCGAGTGAACTCTTCCTGGTAAAGTATGGAAGTGAAAAAATAAAAGGTTTTCTAATCCCACTTCAGGGTGGGGCTTTGTCACGTTCTTGAGAAAATGTTGAAATGTCATCCAAGTCCCAGTTCATAATGGGACTTTGATTCTTGGAAAGAAAAATCCTCCCTGCACAGATCACTGCTGAAACTGCTTAGATACCTGGAATAGGTTGGTCCCATTGAAGCTCTTGAGCTTGGACATTCCTTTCTGAAAAGTCCACATGCAGAATATTACTTGGTTGTTTTTTCAAAGGTCTGGGATCTCTGAGAGGGGTGAAACTGCAATGCAACCCAGTGCTGTGGAAGTGCTGGTTGAATACTTTTTTCTGATCTGTGCCACTGAAACTCAGGAGCTCTGGAGGAAATGTTTTCAAAAGTTTTTAACATTTCTTCTGATGCTCAAACAATTTAAGGATTGCTCTTCTAACTCCCCCAGGACCTGAGTGGAGGCACAGACAGACTCTAAGTAAGTCTGACAGAGGCCAAAATCAGCGTCCAATCCAAGTCCAAATGCTGCATGTGAATTAGGTGGTTTTTTTGGGGGTGCAGGGATCTCTTAGTGAGATGAAGCTGACATACAATCTGATGCTGTAGAACTGCTAGTCAGATGTTTTTTTCAGTTGGGTCTCATTAAAGCTCTGGTGCTCTGGAGGGAAAGATTTCAAAGTTTTCAAACTTTCTTCTGGTGCCCAAAGAAGCACAGAAGCACTCTTTTGAGGCCCCCTGTACCTTCAGTGAAGTACTTAGAAACCCTCATCATGGATCAGGATCTTGTCCAGGTCCAGTTGCTAATAGTCAGCCAGGCACGTCAGGGAAAAAGGCCTCCGGTCCTTGCATTTAAATCCTCTGTCCTGGGTATAGGTGGGAGTATAAAAAGTGAGAGCAGTACCGACCTTCAGGTCTCCTTGCAATTTTGAAATAGCAAATACTGTCCTTCTGTTATGCCACAAGTGCAGAAAGTGTTCAAAGGAAGGTGCCTTTGGTGCCACATTCTTGCCTGGTGCCAACTAGTGGGTGGCGGTGGCTCCTGGCTCTTTCATAACCAATGGAGTAAAAGTTTTCAGGGGCAAACCTACACAATTGTAGAAGTTTCTGTTTGCCCTACTTCAAACAATCGCATAATGGAACTTATTCCCTAAATCCAAGATGGGAAACCTGTCTCGCCTTGCCAAGGGCCCGTCTGTTTACCCAAAGATGTGAGCAGAGAATAAGCAGCTCCTTTATCCATGGTAATTGAAAACTAGTTTGGGGGGGGTAGATTTCCCCAACTGGGTTAGGTCCCAACGTGACTATGGGGACAAGAGCTGGAATTTTCCAAGTGTTACCTGACATTTATATGGACATTATATGGCACCTTGAAGCAAATGAAGTTCTTGGAACAGAGTTCACATCACATTAATGTCAAGCAAGCACTTCATTGACAGTTTCCGGAGAGCACACATTGAGACATGCACCAATACAAAACTGCACTGCCATCACCAGACATCACCAGACATCCAATCGATTCTCTAACACTCACTATTAAACAGAAACAAAAGAAACAGTACACCCCTACGCATACCTGTAGGAGGCCGGCTTGGTTTGTAGTGAGTACCAAGGGGTACTTACACTCTGCAACAGGTCCAGGTATCCCTTATTAGTGTAGAAGAGGTGTCTAGCAGCTTTGGCTGATAGAAAAGGGTAGCTTAGCAGAGCAGCTTAGGCTGAACTAGGAGACATGCAAAGCTCCCACTAAACCACTAGTGCCATATGCACAATATCATAAGAAAAAACAATACACAGATATACTAAAAAGAAAGTACTTTATTTTTATGACAATATGCCAAAAGTATCTCAGTGAGTACCCTCAGTATGAGGATAGCAAATATACACAAGATATATGTACACAATACCAAAAATATGCAGTAATAGCAATAGAAAGCAATGCAAGCAATGTACAGTCACAATAGATTGCAATGAGAGCACATAGGTATAGGGGCAACACAAACCATATACTCTAGAAGTGGAATGCGAACCACGAATGGACCCCAAACCTATGTGAGCTTGTAGAGGGTCGCTGGGACTGTAAGAAAACAGTGAAGGTTAGAAAAATAGCCCACCGCAAGACCCTGAAAAGTAGGTGTAAAGTGCACCTAAGTTTCCCAGAGAGAACAGAAGTCGTGATAGGGGAATTCTGCAAGGAAGACCAACACCAGCAATGCAACAACGATGGATTTCCAGACGAGAGTACCTGTGGAACAAGGGGACCAAGTCGAAGAGTCACACTCAAGTCGGGAGTGGGCAGATGCCCAAGAAATGCCAGCTGAGGTTGCAAAGAAGCTGCCTCTGGATGGGAGAAGCTGAGGATTCTGCAAGAACGAAGAGGACTAGGAACTTCCCCTTTGGAGGATGGATGTCCCACGTCATGAAGAAGCTTGCAGAGGTGTTCCCGTGCAGAAAGACCGCAAACAAGCCTTGCTAGCTGCAAGGGTCACGGTGAGGGTTTTTGGATGCTGCTGTGGCCCAGGAGGGACCAGGATGTCGCTAATTGCGTGAGAAGACAGAGGGGGCATCCAGAAAGACAAAGAGCCCACTCAGAAGCAAGCATCGGCCAAGGAAGTCCCGGAACAGGCACAATGAAGAAGAGTGAACCAGAGCTCACCCGAAGTCACAAAAGAAGGTCCCACGATGCCGGAGGACAACTCAGGAGGTCGTGCACTGCAGGTTAGAGTATCGGAGACCCAGGCTTGGCTGTGCACAAAGGAAATCCTGGAAGAGTGCACAGGAGCCGGAGCAGCTGCAAATCACGCGGTACCCAGCAATGCAGTCTAGCGTGGGGAGGCAAGGACTTACCTCCACCAAACTTGGACTGAAGAGTCACTGGACTGTGGGAGTCACTTAGAAAGAGTTGCTGAGTTCCAGGGACCACGCTCGTCGCGCTGAGAGTGGACCCAGAGGACCGGTGATGCAGTCTTTTGGTGCCTGCGGTTGCAGGTGGAAAATTCCGTCGACCCACGGGAGATTTCGTCGGAGCTTCTAGTGCAGAGAGGAGGCAGACTACCCCCACAGCATGCACCACCAGGAAAGCAGACGAGAAGGCAACCGGATCAGCGATACAAGGTTGCAGTAGTCGTCTTTGCTACTTTGTTGCAGTTTTGCAGGCGTCCAGAGCAGTCAGCGGTCGATTCCTTGGCAGAAGGTGAAGAGAGAGATGCAGAGGAACTCTGATGAGCTCTTGCATTCATTATCTAAAGAATTCCCCAAAGCAGAGACCCTAAATAGCCAGAAAAGGAGGTTTGGCTACTTAGGAAGGAGGATAGGCTAGCAACACAGGTAAGAGCCTATCAGAAGGAGTCTCTGACGTCACCTGCTGGCACTGGCCACTCAGAGCAGTCCAGTGTGCCAGCAGCACCTCTGTTTCCAAGATGGCAGAGGTCTGGAGCACACTGGAGGAGCTATGGGCACCTCCCAGGGGAGGTGCAGGTCAGGGGAGTGGTCACTCCCCTTTCCTTTGTCCAGTTTCGCGCCAGAGCAGGGCTGGGGGATCCCTGAACCGGTGTAGACTGGCTTATGCAGAGATGGGCACCATCTGTGCCCATCAAAGCATTTCCAGAGGCTGGGGGAGGCTACTCCTCCCAGCCCTGACACCTTTTTCCAAAGGGAGAGGGTGTAACACCCTCTCTCTGAGGAAGTCCTTTGTTCTGCCTTTCTGGGCCAAGCCTGGCTGGACCCCAGGAGGGCAGAAACCTGTCTGAGGGGTTGGCAGCAGCAGCAGCTGCAGTGAAATCCCGGGAAAGGCAGTTTGGCAGTACCCGGGTCTGTGCTAGAGACCTGGAGGATCATGGAATTGTGTTGGCAATTCCATGATCTTAGACATGTTACGTGTCCATGTTCGGAGTGACCTATGTATAGTGTACGCGTGTAATGGTGTCCCCGCACTCACAAAGTCCGGGGAATTTGCCCTGAACAATGTGGTGGCATCTTGGCTAGTGCCATGGTGCCCAAACACTAAGTAACTTAGCACCCAACCTTTACCAGGTAAAGGTTAAACATATAGGTGACTTATAAGTTACTTAAGTGCAGTGGTAAATGGCTGTGAAATAACGTGGACGTTATTTCACTCAGGCTGCAATGGCAGGACTGTGTAAGAAATGTCAGAGCTCCCTATGGGTGGCAAAAGAAATGCTGCAGCCCATAGGGATCTCCTGGAACCCCAATACCCTGGGTACCTAAGTACCATATACTAGGGAATTATAAGGGTGTTCGAGTATGCCAATGTAAATTGGTGAAATTGGTCACTAGCCTGTTAGTGACAATTTGGAAAGAAATGAGAGAGCATAACCACTGAGGTTCTGGTTAGCAGAGCCTCAGTGAGACAGTTACATACAGGGCACACTTATGAGCACTGGGGCCCTGGCTGGCAGCTAAAACAACATATATACAGTGAAATATGGGGGTAACATGCCAGGCAAGATGGTACTTTCCTACACAACCCCCCCCCCCAAACGAAGGCCAATAAGACTAGCCATGACCTGATGAGTCTTCATTGTCTAAGTGGAAATATCTGGAGAGTCCATCTGCATTGGAGTGGGTACTCCCAGGTCTATGTTCCACTGTATAGTCCATTCCCTGTAGAGATATGGACCACCTCAACAATTTAGGGTTTTCTCCTTTCATTTGTTTTAGCCAAAGTAGAGGTTTGTGGTCTGTCTGCACAATGAAGTGAGTGCCAAACAGGTATGGCCTCAACTTCTTCAGTGCCCAGACCACAGCAAAGGCCTCCCTCTCTATGGCAGACCAACGCTTTTCTCTAGGGGTCAACCTCCTGCTGATAAAAGCAACAGGTTGATCCTGGCCCTCAGAATTAAGTTGTGATAAGACTGCACCTACCCCTAATTCAGATGCATCAGTTTGGACAATGAATTGTTTGGAGTAACAGGGGCTTTTTAGGACAGGTGCAGAGCACATGGCCTGTTTCAGCTCCTCAAAAGCTTTCTGACAGCTAGCTGTCCACAATACCTTTTTAGGCACTTTCTTTGAAGTGAGGTCATTAAGAAGGGCCGCTATGGAGCCATAGTTCTTTATGGACCTCCTGTAATACTCAGTAAGGCCTAAGAAGGCTCTCATCTGGGTCTGGGTTGTAGGGGAAACCCAATCTACGATAGTTTGGATTTTCCCCTGAAGTGGTGCAATCTGTTCTCCACCTACAAGGTGTCCCAGATAAACCACTTTCCCCTGCCCTATCTGGCACTTTGAAGCCTTGATAGTGAGGACTGCCTTTTGCAGGGCCTCCAAAACTTTCCACAGGTGGACCAGGTGATCATCCCAGGTGGAGCTGAAGACAGCTATATCATCTAGATATGCTGCACTAAAAGCCTCCAACCCTTGCAGGACTGTATTCACCAACCTTTGAAAAGTGGCAGGTGCATTTTTCAAACCAAAGGGCATTACTGTGAATTGGTAGTGCCCTCCGATGGTGGAAAATGCAGTTTTTGCTTTAGCATCCTCTGATAACTTGATCTGCCAATACCCTGCAGTCAAATCAAAGGTGCTTAGATACTTGGCAGATGCCAGTGTATCTATTAGCTCATCTGCCCTGGGTATAGGGTGAGTATCAGTTTTAGTTACCTGGTTGAGACCTCTGTAGTCTACACAAAATCTCATTTCCCTTTTCCCATCTTTGGAATGAGGCTTTGGTACAAGTACCACAGGAGAGGCCCATGGACTTTCATAGTGCTCAACCACTCCCAGTTCAAGCATTCTCGGAACCTCTTGTTTTATGCAGTCTCTGACATGGTCAGGCTGCCTATAGATTTTACTTTTGACAGGCATGCTGTCTCCAGTATCTATAGTGTGCTCACACCAAGAAGTGGTGCCTGGCACAGTAGAAAAGAGTTCAGAAAACTGACCCAGGAGATTTATGCAGTGGTCTTTCTGCTCAGCAGTAAGACAATCTGCCAGAACTACACCTTCCACTAGAGCATCTTGTTCTGTGGAAGAGAAGAGATCAGGGAGAGGGTCACTCTCTTCTTCCTGTCCTTCATCTGTTGCCATGAGCAGGGTGAGATCAGCCCTGTCATAGTAGGGTTTCAGGCGATTGTCATGGAGCACCCTAAGGGGACTCCTGGCATTGCCTAAGTCAGCCAGGTAGGTGACTTCTCCCTTTTTCTCAACAATAATGTGGGGACCACTCCATTTGTCTTGGAGTGCTCTTGGGGCCATAGGCTCCAAGACCCACACCTTCTGTCCTGGTTGGTACTGAATCAGAACAGCCTTCTGGTCATGCCATTGCTTTTGGAGCTCTTGGCTGGCCTGAAGGTTTTTGCTGGCCTTTTTCATGTACTCAGCCATTCTGGATCTAAGGCCAAGTACATAGTCCACTATGTCTTGCTTAGGAGCTTTTAAAGGTTGTTCCCAACCCTCCTTCACAAGTGTTAGAGGACCTCTTACAGGGTGTCCAAATAGGAGTTCAAAGGGGCTGAAGCCCACTCCTTTTTGGGGTACCTCCCTGTAAGCAAAAAGGAGGCAAGGTAACAGGACATCCCATCTCCTCCGGAGTTTTTCAGGGAGTCCCATTATCATTCCTTTGAGAGTTTTGTTAAACCTCTCAACCAGTCCATTTGTTTGTGGATGATATGGTGTGGTGAATTTGTATGTTACACCACATTCCTTCCACATGGCCTTTAAGTAAGCAGACATGAAGTTGCTACCCCTGTCTGATACCACCTCTTTTGGGAAGCCCACCCTGGAAAAGATTCCCAGGAGGGCCTTTGCCACTGCAGGAGCTGTAGTGGTACTTAGAGGAATTGCGTCAGGATATCTGGTGGCATGGTCCACTACCACCAAAATAAACCTATTGCCTGAAGCAGTAGGAGGGTCAAGGGGGTCAACTATGTCAACCCCTACCCTTTCAAAGGGAACCCCAACCACAGGCAGTGGAATAAGGGGTGCCTTTGGGGTGCCACCTGTTTTGCCACTGGCTTGACAGGTGACACAGGACTTACAAAATTCCTTTGTGTCCTCTGACATTCTAGGCCAATGAAACAAGGGGACAAGCCTGTCCCAAGTTTTCATTTGTCCCAAATGTCCAGCCAAGGGAATGTCGTGGGCTAGAGTTAGGAGGAACTCTCTGTATTGCAGGGGAATAACCAATCTCCTGGCAGCTCCAGGTTTTGGGTCCCTTGCCTCTGTATACAAGAGGTTGTCCTCCCAGTAAACTCTGTGAGAGTCACTGACATCCCCAATTTGCTGTTTGACAGCTTGCTGTCTTGGACCCTCTAGTGTGGGACAGGTCTGCTGTGCCACACTCAGCTCCTCCCTGGCGGGCCCCCCTCCACCCAAAAGCTCAGCAGTGTCTGCTTGCAGCTCCTCTGGTGAAGGTTCTGCACAGGGTGGAAATTCTTCTTCCTCAGAAGTTGAATCCACTGTAGAGGGAGGGATAGTAGGTAGTGTTTTACCTTTACTAAACCTAGCTTTAGGGAGCACTTGGTCCATTGTTCCAGGATCCAAGTCAACCTGTCCTTTTTGCTTTTTGGCCTGAGCCCTTGTCAAAGCAAAAATATGCCCAGGAATGCCCAGCATTGCTGCATGAGCCTCCAACTCCACTTCTGCCCAAGCTGATGTCTCTTAATCGTTCCCTAGTAGACAGTCTACAGGTAACCACAACTTTCTTTGGACCAGTAACCCCCCCCCCAAGTTGAGATTCACAACAGCCATGGGGTGGCTAAGAGTGTTGTTATGAGTATCAGTCACTTGGTACTGGTGACCAAGTAGGTGTTGTTCAGGGTGGACCAGTTTCTCTATTACCATGGTAACACTGGCACCTGTGTCCCTGTAGGCCTGAACCTCAACACCATTTATTAGGGGAAGTTGCTTGTACTTATGCATATTAAGGGGACAAGCAACCAAGGTGGCCAAATCAATGGCACCTTCAGAGACTAACACAGCCTCTGTGGTCTCCCTAACATGACCAACCCCAACTAAATTACCAAAAGTGAGCCCAGCTACTCCCTTGGATTGGCTATTAGTAGGTTTGCTCCCACCACCACTGCTATTACTAGGGACACTAGGTGTAGCAGTAGGGGTTGTAGTAGTGGGAGGCTTGGTGCTTTTCTTTGCACAACTGGCATCAGTTGTCCAATGGCCTTTTACTTTACATAAATAGCACCATGGTTTCTTTACTTGCTTAGAAGAGGATTTGGACCCACCACCCCCACCAGAGTGTTTTTTTGGGCCTGATGAAGACTAATTTTTAGATTTGTCCCCACTCTTGTCCGAAGACTTACCATCATTCTTCTTGCCATCCTTGTCACCCCCTGTATGAACTTTTCTGTTCACTCTTGTTCTGACCCATTTGTCTGCCTTCTTTCCCAATTCGTGGGGAGAGGTCAGATCTGAGTCCACTAGATATTGGTGCAACAAATCAGACACACAGTTATTAAGAATATGCTCTCTCAGGATTAAGTTATACAGGCTTTCATAGTCAGAAATTGTACTGCCATGTAACCACCCCTCCAAGGCCTTCACTGAATGGTCAGCAAAGTCTACCCAGACTTGTGAAGACTCCTTTTTGGTTTCTCTGAAATTGATCCTGTACTGTTCAGTGGTTAAGCCATAACCATCTAGGAGTGCATTCTTAAGAACTGTAAAATTATTGGCATCACTTTCCTTCACAGTAAGGAGCCTATCCCTACCCTTTCCACTGAAAGATAGCCATAGGATAGCAGCCCACTGCCTTTGAGGGACCCCCTGTACAACACAGGCCCTCTCAAGTGCAGCAAACCACTTGTTAATGTCATCCCCCTCCTTGTAAGGGGGAACTATCTTGTGCAGATTCCTAGAATCATGCTCTTTTACAGGATTACTATCTGTAATACTGCTGCTGCCAACATGGGGTCCAAACCCCAACCTCTGTCTTTCTTTTTCTAAGTCAAATGCTTCCCTGTCTAGATCCAGCTGTTGCTTGTTAAGCTTCAGCCTGGACTATTCTACTCTCAATCTATTGAGTTCCCTTTCTAACACTCTGTCATAAGGGTGGGTGGGTTGGGCATGCTTAGACACAGAAGAATTGTGTGAATGAACAGAGGGAGACCTGTCCCTAACAGATGGCACTCTAACAACCTGGCCTAAAGGAGTGACATCCCAACTGTGATGAGAGCTCACATCAGTACCAGCCCTGCTAGGTGGCCTGCTAAGGGGCAGGTTGGGAAGGTTCCCATCTAACACCTTTGCTGGGGCTGCCCCAGAACAGAGTGTAAACCATCAGCCAATCTGTCACCTGATGTGCCAGCTATGGCCTTATCATTCTCAATGAGCATATTAACTAACAATTCTCTAGAGGGATTCTTCCCTACCCCTAAACCTCTATCAATGCAGAGACTCCTTACACCTTTCCAGTTAAGGTGGTCATAAGCTGTGCTGGCCAGATCCAGAGTTTGACCTGTACCAGACATGATAGAAAAGGGTTTAAGGGACAGAAAAAGAAAGAAAAAAAATCAGAACTTTTTTAAGGGACAGAAAAAAAACGTTTTCAACTTTTAAGAAACTTTTTGAAAGTTTTAGAGGTACTTTTCAGCACTTAGCAATAGAGTAAGAGGAGAAAAGCAAAACATTTTGGTTAGCTGTACATATACTGAACTTGTTTTGTATATTATTCTCTTATGAAAAGTACAAAATGACAAAGTGGTAAGTAGTTGCAAGTACTTATCCCACCGCTGCACAACCAATGTAAGAGGCTGGCCTGGTTTGTAGTGAGTACCAAGGGGTACTTACACTCTGCACCCCGTCCAGGTATCCCTTATTAGTGTAGAAGAGGTGTCTAGCAGCTTTGGCTGATAGAAAAGGCTAGCTTAGCAGAGATGCTTAGGCTGAACTAGGAGACATGCAAAGCTCCCACTATACCACTAGTGTCATATGCACAATATCATAAGAAAACACAATACACAGATATACTAAAAATAAAGGTACTTTATTTTTATGACAATATGCCAAAAGTATCTCAGTGAGTACCCTCAGTATGGGGATAGCAAATATACACAAGATATTTGTACACGATACCAAAAATATGCAGTAATAGCAATAGAAAGCAATGCAAGCAATGTACAGTCACAATAGATTGCAATGAGAGCACATAGGTAAAGGGGCAACACAAACCATATACTCTAGAAGTGGAATGCAAACCACGAATGGACCCCAAACCTATGTGAGCTTGTAGAGGGTCGCTGGGACTGTAAGAAAACAGTGAGGGTTATTAAAATAGCCCACCGCAAGACCCTGAAAAGTAGGTGTAAAGTGCACCTAAGTTTCCCAGAGAGCACAGAAGTCGTGATAGGGGAATTCTGCAAGGAAGTCCAACACCAGCAATGCAACAACAATGGATTTCCAGACGAGAGTACCTGTGGAACAAGGGGACCAAGTCCAAGAGTCACACTCAAGTCAGGAGTGGGCAGATGCCCAAGAAATGCCAGCTGAGGTTGCAAAGAAGCTGCCACCGGATGGGAGAAGCTGAGGTTTCTGCAAGAACGAAGAGGACTAGGAACTTCCCCTTTGGAGGATGGATGTCCGACGTCGTGAAGAAACTTGCAGATGTGTTCCTGTGCAGAAAGACCGCAAACAAGCCTTGCTAGCTGCAAAGGTTGCGGTGAGGGTTTTTGGATGCTGCTGTGGCCCAGGAGGGACCAGGATGTCGCCAATTGCGTGAAGAGACAGAGGGGGCGTCCAGCAAGACAAAGAGCCCACTCAGAAGCAAGCAGCACCTGCAGAAGTGCCGGAACTGGCACTACGAAGAAGAGTGAACCGGAGCTCACCCGAAGTCACAAAAGAAGGTCCCACGATGCCGGAGGACAACTCAGGAGGTCGTGCACTGCAGGTTAGAGTGTCGGGGACCCAGGCTTGGGTGTGCACAAAGGAAATCCTGGAAGAGTGCACAGGAGCCGGAGCAGCTGCAAATCACGCAGTACCCAGCAATGCAGTCTAGCGTGGGGAGGCAAGGACTTACCTCCACAAAACTTGGACTGAAGAGTCACTGGACTGTGAGAGTCACATGGACAGAGTTGCTGAGTTCCAGGGACCACGCTCGTCGTGCTGAGAGGGGACCCAGAGGACCGGTGATGCAGTGATGACGGGAGATTTCTTCAGAGCTTCTAGTGCAGAGAGGAGGCAGACTACCCCCACAGCATGCACCACCAGGAAAGCAGACGAGAAGGCGCCCGGATCAGCGATACAAGGTTGCAGTAGTTGTCTTTGCTACTTTGTTGCAGTTATGCAGGCGTTCAGAGAAGTCAGCGGTCGATTCCTTGGCAGAAGGTGAAGCGAGAGATGCAGAGGAACTCTGATGAGCTCTTGCATTCGTTATCTAAAGAATTCCCCAAAGCAGAGACCCTAAATAGCCAGAAAAGGAGGTTTGGCTACTTAGGAATGAGGATAGGCTAGCAACACAGGTAAGAGCCAATCAGAAGGAGTCTCTGACGTCACCTGCTGGCACTGGCCACTCAGAGCAGTCCAGTGTGCCAGCAGCACCTCTGTTTCCAAGATGGCAGAGGTCTGGAGCACACTGGAGGAGCTCTGGGCACCTCCCAGGGGAGGTGCAGGTCATGGGTGTGGTCACTCCCCTTTCCTTTGTCCAGTTTCACGCCAGATCAGGGCTGGGGGATCCCTGAACCGGTGTAGACTGCCTTATGCAGAGATGGGCACCATCTGTGCCCATGAAAGCATTGCCAGAGGCTGGGGCAGGCTACTCCTCCCAGCCCTAACACCTTTTTCCAAAGGGAGAGGATGTAACACCCTCTCTCTGAGGAAGTCCTTTGTTCTGCCTTCCTGGGCCAAGCCTGGCTGGACCCCAGGAGGGCAGAAACCTGTCTGAGGGGTTGGCAGCAGCAGCAGCTGCAGTGAAACCCCGGAAAAGGTTGTTTGGCAGTACCCGGGTCTGAGCTAGAGACTCGGGGGATCATGGAATTGTCTCCCCAATGCCAGAATGCCATTGGGGTGACAATTCCATGATCTTAGACATGTTACATGGCCATGTTCGGAGTTACCATTGTGACGCTATACATATGTCGTGACATATGTATAGTGCACGCGTGTAATGGTGTGCCCGCACTCACAAAGTCCGGGGAATTTGCCCTGAACAATGTGGGAGCACCTTGGCTAGTGCCAGGGTGCCCACACACTAAGTAACTTAGCACCCAACCTTTACCAGGTAAAGGTTAGACATATAGGTGACTTATAAGTTACTTAAGGGCAGTGGTAAATGGCTGTGAAATAACGTGGACGTTATTTCACTCAGGCTGCACTGGCAGGCCTGTGTAAGAATTGTCAGTTCTCCCTATGGGTGGAACAAGAAATGCTGCAGCCCATAGGGATCTCCTGGAACCCCAATACCTTGGGTACCTCAGTACCACATACTAGGGAATTATAAGGGTGTTCCAGTATGCCAATGTAAATTGGTGAAATTGGTCACTAGCCTGTTAGTGACAATTTGTACAGAGAGAGCATAACCACTGAGGTTCTGGTTAGCAGAGCCTCAGTGAGACAGTTAGGCACCACATAGGGAACACATACTTATAGGTCACAAACTTATGAGCACTGGGGTCCTGGCTAGCAGGGTCCCAGTGACACTTAACAAACATACTGAAAACATAGGGTTTTCACTATGAGCACTGGGCCCTGGCTGGCAGGATCCCAGTGAGACAGTGAAAACACCGTGACATACACTCACAAACAGGCCAAAAGTGGGGGTAACAAGGCTAGAAAGAGGCTACTTTCTCACAGTAACACCCTCTCTCTGAGGAAGTCCTTTGTTCTGCCTTCCTGGGCCAAACCTGGCTGGACCCCAAGAGGGCAGAAACCTGTCTGAGGGGTTGGCAGCAGCAGCAGCTGCAGTGAAACCCCGGGAAAGGCAGTTTGGCAGTACCCGGGTCTGTGCTAGAGACCCGGGGGATTATGGAATTGTCTCCCCAATGCCAGGATGGCATTGGGGTTGCAATTCCATGATCTTAGACATGTTACATGGCCATGTTCGGAGTTACCATTGTGAAGCTATACATAGGTAGTGACCTATGTATAGTGCACACGTGTAATGGTGTCCCCGCACTCACAAAGTCCGGGGAATTTGCCCTGAACAATGTGGGGGCATCTTGGCTAGTGCCAGGGTGCCCACACACTAAGGGGCATATTTATACTCTGTTTGCGCCGAATGTGCGTAAAAAAGTTTGACGCACAATCAGCGCAAACCTTGCCCCATATTTATACTTTGACGTCCGACCCCTCGGGCGTCAATATTCCACAATGTGCGTCATTTTTTGGAAGGGGGAACCAGCCTTGCGTTAATTATATGCAAGGTAGGCGTTCCCTTCCAAAAAATGACTTTAAGGCCTGTGCCCCATATTTATACGCTGACGTCATTTTGACGCACAGGAGGGGGTGGGCCTTAAAAAACGGCGCATAGCCGTATGGGCGCCGTTTTTTAAAGCCTGGGTCAGGGCAGGCGTTAAGGGACCTGTGGGCTCGGAAGGAGCCCAGAGGTGCTCTCCCCTGCCCCCAGGGACACCCCCTGCCACCCTTGCCCACCCCAGGAGGACACCCAAGGATGGAGGGACCCATCCCAGAGAAGTAAATGTAAGTTCGGGTAAGTATTTTTTTCAGATTTTTTTTTGTGGCATAGGGGGGCCTAATTTGGGCCCCCCCTACATGCCACTATGCCCAATGACCATGCCCAGGGGACATAAGTCCCCTGGGCATGGCCATTGGGCAAGGGGGCATGACTCCTGTCTTTTCTAAGACAGGAGTCATGTCAATGGGGGTTGGGCGTCAAACAAAATGGCGCAAATCCGGTTTGAGGTCTGAATTTTGCCTCAGACCTGACTTGCCCCATTTTTTGACGCACAACCCCCATTTTTCCATACGGCGGCGCTGCCTGGTGTGAGTCATTTTTTTTACGCACACCAGTCCGCAGCGCCGGCTAACGTCATTCCATAAATAAGGCGGCAGCATGGCGCGTTGGAATGGCGTTAGCCGGCGGTAACATTTTTGACGCACAACTGCGTTGGCGCAGTTGTGCGTCAAAAAGTATAAATATGGGCCAAAGTAACTTAGCACCCAACCTTTACAAGGTAAAGGTTAGACATATAGGTGACTTATAAGTTACTTAAGTACAGTGGTAAATGGCTGTGAAATAACGTGGACGTTATTTCACTCAGGCTGCAATGGCAGGCCTGTGTAAGAATTGTCAGAGCTCCCTATGGGTGGCAAAAGAAATGCTGCAGCCCATTGGGATCTCCTGGAACCCCAATACCCTGGGTACCTCAGTACAATATACTAGGGAATTATAAGGGTGTTCCAGTATGCCAATGTAAATTGGTGAAATTGGTCACTAGCCTGTTAGTGACAATTTGGAAAGAAATGAGAGAGCATAACCACTGAGGTTCTGGATAGCAGAGCCTCAGTGAGACAGTTAGTCACTACACAGGTAACACAGTCAGGCACACTTATGAGCACTGGGGCCCTGGCTGGCAGGGTCCCAGTGACACATACAACTAAAACAACATATATACAGTGAAATATGGGGGTAACATGCCAGGCAAGATGGTACTTTCCTACAATACCTGTTCAAGAATGTTCTTTTGATATAGTCTTTAACAGAATTACAAACATAATAAAGGATCATTTCAAGCACAAGAGTCAAAGACCAAGAACAAGCCTGGTCCCAGTTTAAAAAGCGATCTTAACAATATTTTTGATTCTCTACCACTGGTACAACTACAACATTGTGCACCACATAGCGCTTGGAAAGATTCGAGAATTGAACTGGCTAGCTGACTCTCAATCCTCTGCCTGCATCTTAGTACTGCAGTAGATGTTCGACACACTACTGTGGAGGCTTTCACTTCGAGAAACAAATGTGGCTTGCAGTTAAGGTGCATGCCACATAATAACAATTCGTGATTTACTGAGAACGTGGGACCTGATCCAGAATTTGGTGGATGGTTTCCTCGGTCACAAACATGACAGATACCCTGTCAGCCTCAGTACAAGATCATTACATCCTAAGGCACCCGTAGTAAGATACACAGCATATCTGCCAAGCCTGTGATGGAGTAACCCGGCACAAAACTATCAATTAGGCCCTTTCATCAGTAGCCATAAAGAACCTTCTTAGGGGATGGGTGGACCTCATTAACATGACTTTTCTTTTGCCATTATTTAAGGACAGGTCCTTTTAAATACAATAGTCAACAAATCTACTAATTAGTTTATGCATGGAGAAACTGTCAGAGAGGGTAGGATAGTGCAATCAGCAAATGAAAGACTGTACAATTTTATTTGTTGCACTGCTTGGGTGATGTCAACTTATGCTCCCCTGCATAATCATCAGTATCATATCATTTATTGATAGTTCAAAACATTTGTTTCACCATCAAAAAGGTAAGTCTATAAAACTTGAAAACATGGTACAGCTTCAAAACATTTTAAGGTAACAATAAATATGTCTAAAGAATACTCCTAAAAAACAGTCATGCAGAAAGTCATCTGGACCATGGCTTTAGGGCAGGGCCTAATGCTGTAAGTTCGATTGACAAAGATATAAACAGGAATTTGAAAATAGCTACAACCAGAATTGAGGAGACATCATTTCTGCATATTCTATATCCCTCTCCTCGAATTTGCAAGATAAAGGATCTGCAGAGACAAATGATCCATTTGTGTCAGGGTTTCGCATAAAGAGGGCAGAGAAACAACACATGTTCATTGCTTTCTTGTACATTTCCACTATAAAAGTAAAGGTTAGAGCCCTGATACGTCTTACCCCAATTAGAGGAGTAGGCAGCTACTGGAAGATTCCTATACCTAAATTGGAGACACAAGGACCAGGCAGATGCCGGGCTGATACAGTTGAGTAATTCCTCAGCCTTGATTACAGATTTATGGAGGAGGAAATCATTTGTTAAGCTACCTAATGAAGTTGTGTGGCCCCTGTTACTAGTAGCCCTCTCCTAGAGCAGTTTTTTAGTTATGGGGGCTTCTGTTCTGCAGATGGAGTGGGGCGCGCTCCAGAAATTCCCTAGTCCCAGTTTACTCCAGGCATCTTTGAGAGATCGTATCCATCTGACTTTTCCCGCCCCTTTGCCATAATGATTTCTAGCAGGTGACACAATTCATAAGTACTCCAAATACGAATCCAGAACAATAGTAACCTAAAGTCCTGATATCTCCTGCATCCGAAGATCCAAGTGGGGCGACACTAGTATAGTGTCCTTTCTAAACCCAAAAGGCAACTAAAAAAATGTTTACTGCTGTACAAAAGATGCTGATGTTACATTGGCCTCATAATTCGGCTCCATACAGTGCAGTCCTACTGGCCTGGTCTTTATACATTTGGATTGCTGGATGTACAGGGCCCATTCTGCTTTTTTGGCAAATTTGTGCATGGCTCCAGCATGATCCTTCACAATTAGAGTATTCTTTGTGATCTGTGAGTCCCAGGATCCAGTGTCATGTAACCTGATGCCCAGATAATTGAACACCTCTTTTCTTTCCAATGTTTTAGGTCCTGCCTTGATAACACCTTTAGCCCTGGCTCTTTTGGAGTAAAATATATATTTTGTCTAGGAAGTATTGATTTGAAGGCAAACTCTTTGCAGAACTGGTTAAAACTATCAATCATGTTTTGAATGTCCCTTCGGGTTTTCGACAGCAACAGCATGTCATCCACAAAGCGTAGTACCAGTAATTTCATCTAGAATGTCTTTAGCCAGATCCACTGTCTTCCATTTTACCAAAAGAAGCCAAAAAGCTTAACTGACGGAACTAGTCTTATGCCTAACTCCTGCCTGCAGAACTGAAAGAATATGGTTTTCCTCATAGCAATCCAAAGACCATTCTAATACCTGCTTGCAAAATGTTTTCTGTAGGTCGTCTATCAGACTGCTAGGGCAGTAGTTCAAGAGCTCGCAGGGGTCCCAGTTTTTTAAAATTGGTATGATCTCTGCCCCTTTTTACGATGGAGGGATTGCCCCCTCTATTGTGATAGCATTTGAGACCATATTGATATATGGGACCCACACCTTGAGATCTGATTTAAAGACCTCTGTGGGAATCATATCAAGGACTGGAGCTTCCCTGGGCTTGAATGGGGAAACAACTCACTCTCTCTCTTCAAGGCTGAGGACTACTGGAGGGGTGGTCTGGATCTTTACTCAAGGTGGAGCCCTGCTCCTAAAACCCAGTCACAGAGTAAAATTGATGTTTCTGCAGGATAACCTGGCCTCCCATCACTCATGAAATTCTTTTTCAACACCTGCTACAGCAGCATCCAATAGATCGAACCAAAGTTGCTTTTACATTTCTCATGTGTAGGAGGCTGCCTGGTTTGTGGTGGGTACCTATGGTAGTTACACCTTATACCAGGTCCAGTTATCCCTTATTAGTGTAGTGTAGGCAGTGCCTAGATGCCAGACTCTCTAGAGGTAGCTGTAGCTGAGCAGCCGAGGCTTATCTAGGAGACATGCAAAGCTCATGCAAAACCACTGTAGTCACACAGTACTCACACACATGAAAGAAATATCTAGTGTTACAAAAATAAAGGTACTTTGTTTTGGTGTCACAAATACCAAATATACCATAGAGACTATACTCCCTTAGGAGGTCAGTAATACACAAATTATATACACTAGTATGCAGAAATAGGTGTAAAAACAGTTAGAAAACAGTGCAAATAGTGAAAATCACAGTAGTTAGAAATGGGCCTGGGGGGGACCAAAACGATATACTAAGAAAGTGGAATGCAAATGTTGGTTTCCCACCTAAGTAAGTGTAGTGTGTAGAGGGGCGCTGGGAGTATTAGAAAACACCAAAGTAAGTAATAGAACCCACCCCAGAGCCCAGGAAAGCAGGAGTAAATCACAGTAATGCAATGGCAGTCCTGTAGAAGCCTCTGCATGGGCTCCCTGTTGGTGGCAAAAGCTATGCTGCAGCCCATAGGGATCCCCTGGAAACCCATTGCCCTGGGTAACTAGGTACCATGTACTAGAGACTTATCAGGGGGCACTAGTATGCCAATTGTGGGTGAAATACTGGGTTACCTGTATGCAACAACCATAATTTAAGGGAGCGAGCATAACTACTGGGGTCCTGATTAGCAGGATCCCAGTAGACACAGTCAAATACACTGACAAACAGGCCAAACGTGAGGGTAGCCAAGCTAGAAAGAGGGTACTTTCATACATCAGGCTAGTCCGGTAGGTGGCATTTGCTCCTTGATAACCTGTGTGCCCTCCATAGCTTTTAGGAGATCTGCCTTTGTCGTTTTGCATGAGCTATTAAACCATCCCCCTGTGGGTGATAGTTTTGGGTGCCCCCTAAGACTCTTTGGCAAAGAGGGCCCTCAGATTGCAAAATACCAAATAGTGCCCAGCTAGGATAAGGTTGTTTTTCCACCAATTGACGGTTGTGTTATGCATATGGGTAGCTAAGATTGAATATAGGGCACTATCTTACTCGGGGAAAGAATTCACCATTTCCCTTTTCATATTCCTCCTATTTTTAGTGGCAATCAGCTGGGTATGACCATGCTCTGTGGATGTCGGGCATGGGACAGTCATTGATTCTCTTAACTTAAATGACAAAGGATTATGGTCTCTCTACTCGCATTCTTCCAGGACCATATCATCTAGCTTACTCCACTGCCTTATGTCCAGAAAAATAAAATCAATTGTACTATGGTATGCGCTGCGCCTGAATGTCAGTGCAAGCCGTTTGTCTGAAGAGGATCACCCATTGCATTCCCGAATTCCATGTGTTCGAGTAATGTCCGCAACCTGGCGTGCTGCTCTAAAGAGGGGCCTCCTGGTAGGACAAACAGGGTCCAGGACACCTCAAGTTAAATTCTCGTGTCTAGATAATTCACAAGCCAAACTATTTGGCTCAAATGTGATAATAAAATCACCTCCAACAATGGTGTAGTGGGTACTTGAGTAATCACTCAACACTCTATCCAGTAAATCCATTGTTTTGAATTTCTGTTTGTAGCAAGTACTCCAGTTGTAGATATTAAATACCAGGAGGGTTTGTGAGTTTGAGAAAGAAAAATTAGCATTTGAAAGTTGCCCAAGTCTACATGAAAAGGTGTAACAACAAAGTATACAGAAGGTTGAAGGTTGACTATAGACCAACATCATCAGGATCATTTAGATATAGATTGAATGATAGAGTGGTATGTCTCAGGCCTGGTGCACACCTGATGGTACACTGGGAAGTTGATGGTACACTCTACGAGCAGACCACAACTTACTTGGGTGGTTATTGCAGTAGGCATGTCCTTTACTGTGGTTAATACCAACCTCCTGATCCCTATCTGAATTAGAGCAAGGTGCAGGTTGAGCCTGCTGACAAGGTCAAAGGCTGACTTTAGCTCTATGAGTGCAATGTACCCTGGGCTTTTTCTACATTTGCATATCTTACACAAGTGAGATGTCAGCGGTTGGACTCGTCAATTGCCTCAAGGTGGTTCTGGGAAGCTCGGTTGAATAATTTACAGACACTAGTACCTTGCACTGTGCTCTATATATTGGGACACACTATAGGGTTGGAGAATTATATGACTTCTGGTTCATGGTTGCTTCCTCTATCTCTAGACGCTCCATAGTCTAGTTAATATTACAATAACTCTCCTGTGGTACTGATCTGGTTGCATCATCAAGCTTCCTTTTGTCTCTACCTATTGTATCAATTTGCTTGAAATGACTCACACTTTCTTGGGCTCCTATGAGGATCTTTCATCTAATCAGAAATGGGAAGCTGTACCTTTCCAAAATCAATTAGTGTTCTTAGGAGGTGTCACCTTTTGTTTTATTTCAAATGTTCTATTGAATGTCTAATTTTTTCCTGGCTGTTATCTTTTTATAGTTTTTGCTTCAAGAGTTTAAACATTTATGATGCAGAACTCTGTCTTCCAAACGCTAAATCAGGTCCAAAGTCTCACAGTGTCTTACGAGAGCAGAGAAACAGCCGTTTAAACTGAGGATCCCTCCTTTATTTGATGATACACTAGCATGTTTCTCAAACCTCGCTCTGTGTAGTCTCCTTTTATTATCATTATTTTTATATTGACAATTCCAGAGTCTGCATTAACTACCTGTTGTTAATGAGACTTCTTAAGGATGCAGCTACCTAACAGCATCCACGGCAGCTTTTTACTGCACTTTCTGCCTAGATTTATAGCACTTCTGAAAGAAAGGGGGGAGATTACTATGAATGCTTCACAAAGTGTATTAGAAAGTTAAACATACAATTTCTAAACCTGTAGCTCAAGGATTGCTGACATTGTATCCCTGTCATTGTGTGCACATGTGTTTGGGTTTTTAAAAATCTTTTTATTGTATATTTCAGAACAAAAAACAGAATCAAGTAAACTAAATGAGAAGAACAATAAGTAAAGAGAAACCAAACAAAGTAGGCAGGTGGGCGCAAATAGAATAAAAGCAAACATTGTGCAATCACCATCATAGTTAGTACTCAAACGTGGATGGGTCAGGCTACACAGCTACTGCCAGACGAGGGCCCTCTGCTATGTTCTAACGACAAAGCCCTCTGTGCCCCCCGCCTGGGGACACGCTGTTGACCCAACCCCTCAGCTCAGAAGCAACAGCCACCATCTGTACTCATGCAGTCCACAGGCAATCTGGCAGTAGGAAGTGTGCTTGTGACTTCTAACTTGTCATTTAATGATAGGGTACTTAACTCTAAAGCCAAAAATTGAAATTAAATTAATCTTTATATAATATTATGATGCACTTTCATCTTGGGAAATGTTTTTTCAAATATAACCTTTTAGGACTCTGTATTTTCCTTGTTGGCAGAGATACATGTCACCTGCTGGCGTTGCAGTTTATTCTGGCTCATTTGCAAGGACTTGCAGTGCTAACTGATGTAGTTGATGGCAGGAGAGTCTGGCATCCACTCACCTGGATAAACCTGGGGAATGGCAGAACTTTAAAGTTGTGATGGAGTTTTATCGCTGCAGTCATTTTCAGCAACTCTGTGGTCTTTCTCCCCACCGTGAATGTCTGAGTCCGAGGGGCTAGGCATGTCATTCTGTGCTCCGAACAATCCTTGATACTCCTGAGAGTAGACAGAAAGGGCCTTCAGGGAATACATTGAATATAGCAGGAATACAGGCAGCAGCAGTCGGGGTGGGTCTGATGGTTTAGGCGGACCGGACTGGGAACGCAAAGTATCCCTGGCAAACTTTGTCAGAACCCTCCCAACAGGGTACATAGGGAGCGAGCCTGACCACCACAATGGGGCTTAGAGAAAAGAAAATGTAGAAAAAATGACAAAGTGGGACATTCTACAACACAGTTTTCATTATATTTTTAATTGTATTTGTTTTTAAAGCACAGTAAATGATGACTTTACAGAGCACCAGGATAAGGTAAACTTTATTGGGGCTCTTCAATTAGTCCCCTATTAGAACCCTCCAACAGTGGCTCTCATCTCTCCATGGCCCCTCTCTCTCATGTATTTTATTTGTTTTATAGCACCTCTGTCACCAGCGTACAATGTTAGAGCACTTTGCATCACACATTCATACAGAGACAGTGAATCACATGAGTGCAAATCAGTGTATAGAAAATATTGTATAAAAGAAAGGGGACTCAAAGGTGTAGGATACACATGTCACCTATACTCGTGGCATTTTTTAAGAGTGCTTGGTCTGGTGAAGCATAAATGCAGGGTTCAGAATATAACATAGTGGTTAGGGTTGACTTTACTAATAACAACTTATTTCTACCCAAACAAACCCTTTTTATAAAAAATGGGATATTCAAAGACTGGGAAAAAACCTAACTTTCTAACCTGTGCCACACAGTTTGCATGAAGCTCTTTGATGGTTTTCTGTTTTCTGTTATGTTTTATATGTCATAATATGTTTTATGTTATGTTGTATATGTTATGTTTGATATGGTATGTTTTCTGTGCTGTGATATGTTACATATGTTATGTTATTTTTTATGTCATGAGTTATGTTGCATATGTTATGTTTTATATTTACTTTTACATGGTATGCTTTATGTTTTGTGTTATGCTTTATATGTTATGTTTTATGTTATGTTATGGTTTGTGTTATGTTTTATATGTTGTGCTTTATATATTATGCTATGCTTTATGTTATGCTTTTATGTTATGTTATGTTTTATGTTTTATGTTATGTTTTATATGTAATGCGTTGTTTTATATGATAGGTTTAATATGTTAGATTATGTTTTATATGTTTTTATGTATTACTTGTTGTCTTTTATATATTATGTTTTATATGTTATGTTATGTTGTATACAATATGTTATGTTTTATATGTTATATGTTATTTTTATGTTATATTATAAATGTTATGTTTTATATGTCATGTTATGTTTTCTGTTATTGTTTTATATTTTATGTTTTATATATTATGTGTCATGTTTTATGTATTATGGTGGTAATTAAGAGTTTGGCGGGCGGCAGAGACTTTTAGTGCAGCTTATCTGGATGACATAGCTGTCTATAGTTCCACCTGGCAGGATCACCTGATCCACCCAGGGAAGGTCCTTGAGGCTCTGCAAAAGGCAGGCCTCACTATCAAAACCAGTAAGTGCCAGATATAGCAGGAAAACATTGTTTTGTTGGGTCACCTGGTTGGTGGAGGCCAGGTACAACCCCTCCAGCACCAGATTCAGACTATTCTGGCTTGGGAAGCTCAGACAACCCAGACACAAGTCAGGGAATTCCTTGGCTTGACTGGGTACTATAGGAGATTTGTGAGGCATTATGCACTGTAGTTGCACTGTAGTTGCCCCCCCCCACAGAACTATCCTTAACCCCTTAGCTGCTGGGCCTTTCCCCCCCCCCAGTGCTGAGCCCTTTTTTGGCTATTTGGGGTAGTTTGCGCTTAGGGCTTCATAACTTTTTGTCCACATAAGCTAACCACGCCAAATTTGCGTCCTTTTTTTCCAACATCCTAGGGATTCTAATGGTACCCAGAGTTTGTGGTTTACCCTGGAGGAGACCAAGAAAATAGCCAAAATACAGTGAAAATTTCGTTTTTTCCACAAAAATGGGAAAAAAGGGCCGCCGAAGAAGGCTTGTGATTTTTTTCCCTGAAAATGCCATCAACAAAGGGTTTCTGGGGCTGAAATCACTATCTTCCCACCTTTCAGGAACGGGCAGACTTGAATCAGAAAACCACATTTTCCAACACAAATTTGGCATTTTACTGGGACATGCCCCATTTTTACTATTTTTGGTGCTTTCAACCTCCTTCCAGTTAGTGACAGGAATGGCTGTGAAACCAATGCTGGATCCCGGAAAGCTAAACATTTCTGAAAACTAGACAAAATTCTGAATTCAGCAAGGGGTCATTTGTGTAGATCCTACAAGGTTTTCCTACAGAAAATAACAGCTGAAATAAAAAAATATTGAAATTGAGCTGAAAACAACAGCCATTTTTCTTTATGTTTTACTCTGTAACTTTTTCCTGCGATGTCAGATTTCTGAAAGCAACATACTGTTTTGTCTGCTGGACTCTTCTGGTTGAGGGGATATAAAGGGCTTGTAGGTTCATCAAGAACCCTAGGTACCCAGAGCCAATAAATGAGCTGCACCCTACAGTTGGTTTTCATTCTATACTGGGTATACAGCAATTCATTTGCTGAAATATGAAGAGTGAAAAAGAGGTATCAAGAAAACCTTTGCATTTCCAAAATGGGATCAAGATAAGGTTTTGAGGAGCAGTGGTTATTTGCACATCTCTGAATTCCGAGGTGCCCATACTAGCATGTGAATTGCAGGGCATTTCTCAAATAGACGTCTTTTTTACACACTCTCTTATATTTGGAAGGAAAAAATGTAGAGAAAGATAAGGGGCAATAACACTTGTTTTGCTATTCTATGTTCCCCCAAGTCTCCCAATAAAAATGATACCTCACTTGTGTGGGTAGGCCTAGCGCCCGCGACAGGAAATTCCCCAAAACACAACGTGGACACATCCCATTTTTTGACAAAATACAGAGCTGTTTTTTGCAAAGTGCCTACCTGTAGATTTTGGCCTCTAGCTCAGCCGGCACATAGGGAAACCTACCAAACCTGCGCATTTTTGAAAACTAGAGACCTAGGGGAATCCAAGATGGGGTGACTTGTGGGGCTCTGACCAGGTTCTGTTACCCAGAATCCTTTGCAAACCTCAAAAAGTGGCTAAAAAAACAAGTTTTCCTCACATTTCGGTGACAGAAAGTTGTGGAATCTGACAGGAGCCACAAATTTCCTTCCACCCAGCGTTCCCCCAAGTCTCCCGATAAAAATGATACCTCACTTGTGTGGGTAGGCCTAGCGCCCGCGACAGGAAATGCCCCAAAACACAACGTGGACACATCCCATTTTTTGACAAAATACAGAGCTGTTTTTTGCAAAGTGCCTACCTGTAGATTTTGGCCTCTAGCTCAGCCGGCACATAGGGAAACCTACCAAACCTGTGCATTTTTGAAAACTAGAGACCTAGGGGAATCCAAGATGGGGTGACTCAATCAATCAATCAATCAAAGGCATTTGTATAGCGCACTGCTCACCCAGAGGGTCTCAAGGCGCTGGGGGGGGGAACACTACTGCTCGAACAGCCAGGTCTTGAGTTGCTTCCTGAAGGCGAGATGGTCTTGCGTTGTCCGGAGGTGGATGGGGAGGGAGTTCCATGTCTTGGCTGCCAGGTAGGAGAAGGATCTTCCTCCGGCGGTGGCTCTGCGGATGCGGGGGACGGTGGCGAGAGCGAGGCTGGTGGAGCGGAGCTGGCGGGTGGGCTTGTGGAAGGTCAGGCGGCTGTTGAGGAACTTGGGGCCCAGGTCGTGGAGGGCCTTGTGTGCGTGGGTGAGGAGTCGGAATGTGATTCTTTTGTTGACGGGGAGCCAGTGCAGGTTTCTCAGGTGTCCGGAGATGTGGCTGTGTCGGGGGATGTCCAGGATGAGTCGTGCTGAGGCGTTCTGGATCCGTTGGAGTTTCTTCTGGAGTTTGGCGGTGGTGCCGGCGTAGAGGGCGTTCCCGTAGTCCAGCCGACTGGTGACGATGGCCTGGGTGAGCGTCTTCTTGGTCTCGGTGGGGATCCACCGGAAGATCCTTCGAAGCATGCGCAGGGTGTTGAAGCATGAAGACGAGACGGCGTTGACTCGTCTGGTCATCGAGAGGGAGGAGTCGAGGATGAAGTCTAGGTTGCGTGCGTGTTCCGTTGGCTTGGGGGTGGCTCCCAGGGCGGGGGGCCACCAGGAGTCGTCCCAGGCGGAGGGTGATGATCCCAGGATGAGGACGTCCGTCTTGTCTGAGTTCAGTTTCAGGCGGCTGTTCTTCATCCATTCGGCGACGTCTTTCATTCCTTCGTGTAGGCTGGCTCTGGCGGCGTCCGGGTCGCTGGTGAGGGAGAGGATCAGACTCGTGGGGCTCTGACCAGGTTCTGTTACCCAGAATCCTTTCCAAACCTCAAAAAGTGGCTAAAAAAAAAAGTTTTCCTCACATTTTGATGACAGAAAGTTGTGGAATCTGAGAGGAGCCACAAATTTCCTTCCACCCAGCGTTCCCCCAAGTCTCCCGATAAAAAAATATACCTCACTTGTGTGGGTAGGCCTAGCGCCCGCGACAGGAAATGCCCCAAAACACAACGTGGACACATCCCTTTTTTTGACAAAATACAGAGCTGTTTTTTGCAAAGTGCCTACCTGTAGATTTTGGCCTCTAGCTCAGCCGGCACCTAGGGAAACCTACCAAAACTGTGCATTTTTGAAAACTAGAGACCTAGGGGAATCCAAGATGGGGTGACTTGTGGGGCTTTGACCAGGTTCTGTTACCCAGAATCCTTTGCAAACCTCAAAAAGTGGCTAAAAAAACAAGTTTTCCTCACATTTCGGTGACAGAAAGTTCTGGAATCTGAGAGGAGCCACAAATTTCCTTTCACTCAGCGTCCCCCCAAGTCTCCCGATAAAAATGATACCTCACTTGTGTGGGTAGGCCTAGCGCCCGCGACAGGAATGGATCACACAAGGGTCAATGGTAGTCCTTGCTTGAGGTCTACTGTTAACCCTGGAGTGATTCATTCCTGAAGCAGGCACTAGGCGCAGGCACACAAGCGGGGTTGTGTTTTTATCAGGACAAGTGGGGAAACACTGGGTGGTAGGAATTTTGAGGATCCCTGCAGATCCCTGGACTTCTGCTCATTGGAATGCAAGGAAAATGTGTTTTTTAAGCACATAATGTAATTTCAAGGGGATTCTGGGTGAAGGAAAACTAGTGAGAGCCATGCAAGTCCTGCACCCTTGGACTCCCCTGGTACTAGTTTGTTAAAGTTAACCCACCACTCACACTGGTTGGTTTTAGCACCTCCAGAAATTATGGTTTCAAAGCATGATTACTTATCAAAGTATCTGAATATTGAAACCAAGCCTTCTGAAGGTGGGCCATAAAGCCGCGTCCAGGCACCAACCTCTTTATGGTCCATTCACACGCCATTCACGCACAACAAACAACCTTTTCATATCGCCAGCCACGGTTTGTAGCAAGTACTCCAGTTGTAGATATTAAATAACAGGAGGGTTTGTGAGTTAGAGAAAGAAAAATTAGCATTTGAAAGTTGCCCAAGTCTACATGAAAAGGCGTAACAACAAAGTATACAGAAGGTTGAAGGTTGACTATAGACCAACATCATCAGGATCACTTAGACATAGATTGAATGATAGAGTGGTATGTCTCAGGCCTGGTGCGCACCTGATGGTATACTGGGAAGCTGATGCCACACTCTACGAGCAGACCACAGCTTACTTGGGTGGTTATTGCAGGAGGCGTGTCCTTTACTGTGGTTAATAACAACCTCCTGATCCCTATCTGAATTAGAGCAAGGTGCAGGTTGAGCCTGCTGACAAGGTCAAAGGCTGACTTTAGCTCTATGAATGCAATGTACCCTGGGCTTTTTCTACATTTGCATATCTTACACAAGTGAGATGTCAGCGGTTGGACTCGTCAATTGCCTCAAGGTGGTTCTGGGAAGCTTGGTTAAATAATTTACAGACACTAGTACCTTGCACTGTGCTCTATATATTGGGACACACTATAGGGTTGGAGAATTATATGACTTCTGGTTCATGGTTGCTTCCTCTATCTCTAGACGCTCCATAGTCTAGTTAATATTACAATAATCCTCCTGTGGTACTTATCTGGTTGCATCATCGAGCTTCCTCTTGTCTCTACCTATTGTATACATTTGCTTGAAATGACTCACACTCTCTTGGGCTTCTATGAGGATCTTTATATCTACTCAGAAATGGGAAGCTTTACCTTTCCAAGATCAATTAGTGTTCTTAGGAGGTGTCATCTTTTGTTTTATTTCACATGTTCTATTAAATGTCTAATTTGTTCCTGGCTGTTATCTTTTTATAGTTTTTGCTTCAAGAGTTTAAACATTTATGATGCAGAACTCTGTCTTCCAAACGCTAAATCAGGTCCAAAGTCTCACAGTGTCTTACGAGAGCAGAGAAACAGCCGTTTAAACTGAGGATCCCTCCTTTACTTTATGACACACTAGCATGTTTCTCAAACCTCGCTCTGTGTAGTCTCCTTTTATTATCATTATTTTTATATTGACAATTCCAGTGTCTGCATTAACTACCTGTTGTTGATGAGACTTCTTAAGGATGCAGCTACCTAACAGCATCCACAGCAGCTTTTTACTGCACTTTCTGCCTAGATTTATAGCACTTCTGAAAGAAAGGGGGGAGATTACTATGAATGCTTCACAAAGTGTATTAGAAAGTTAAACATACAATTTCTAAACCTGTAGCTCAAGGATTGCTGACATTGTATCCCTGTCATTGTGTGCACATGTGTTTGGGTTTTTAAAAATCTTTTTATTGTATATTTCAGAACAAAAAACAGAATCAAGTAAACTAAATGAGAAGAACAATAAGTAAAGAGAAACCAAACAGTAGTAGGCAGGTGGGCGCAAACAGAATAAAAGCAAACATTGTGCAATCACCATCATAGTTAGAACTCAAAGGTGGATGGATCAAGCTACACAGCTATTGCCAGACGAGGGCCCTCCGCTATGTTCTAACGACAAAGCCCTCTGTGCCCCCCGCCTGGGGACGCGCTGTTGACCCCACCCCTCAGCTCAGAAGCAACAGCCACCATCTGTACTCATGCAGTCCACAGGCAATCTGGCACCAGGAAGTGTGCTTGTGACTTCTAACTTGTCATTTAATGATAGGGTACTTAACTCTAAAGCCAAAAATTGAAATTAAATTAATCTTTATATAATATTATGATGCACTTTCATCTTGGGAAATGTGTTTTCAAATATAACCTTTTAGGACTCTGTATTTTCCTTGTTGGCAGAGATACATGTCACCTGCTGGCGTTGCAGTTTATTCTGGCAAATTTGCAAGGACTTGCAGTGCTAAATGAAGTAGTTGATGGCAGGAGAGTCTGGCATCCACTCACCTGGATAAACCTGGGAAATGGCAGAACTTTAAAGTTGTGATGCAGTTTTATCGCTGCAGTCATTTTCAGCAACTCTGTGGTCTTTCTCCCCACCGTGAATGTCTGAGTCCGAGGGGCTAGGCATGTCATTCTGTGCTCAGAACAATCCTTGATACTCCTGAGAGGAGACAGAAAGGGCCTTCAGGGAATACATTGAATATAGCAGGAATACAGGGAGCAGCAGTTGGGGTGAGTCTGTTGGTTTAGGCAGACCGGACTGGGAACTCAAAGTATCCCTGGCAGATTTGGCAGACCCCTCCCAACAGGGTACATAGGGAGCGAGCCTGACCACCACAATGGGGCTTAGAGAAAAGATAATTTAGAAAAAATTACAAAGTGGGACATTCTACAACACAGTTTTCATTATATTTTTTATTGTATTTGTTTTTAAAGCACAGTAAATGATGACCTTACAGAGCACCAGGATAAGGTAAACTTTATTGGGGCTCTTCAATTATTCCCCTATTAGAACCCTCCAACAGTGGTCTCATCTCTCCATGGCCCCTCTCTCTCATGTATTTTATTTGTTTTATAGCACCTCTGTCACCAGCATACGATGTTAGAGCACTTTGCATCACACATTCATACAGAGACAGTAAATCACATGAGTGCAAATCAGTGTATAGAAAATATTGTATAAAAGAAAGGGGACTCAAAGGTGTAGGATACACATGTCACCTATACTGGTGGCATTTTTTAAGAGTGCTTGGTCTGGTGAAGCATAAATGCAGGGTTCAGAATATAACATAGTGGTTAGGGTTGACTTTACTAATAACAACTTATTTCTACCCAAACAAACCCTTTTTAGAAAAAATGGGATATTCAAAGACTGGGAAAAAACCTAACTTTCTAACCTGTGCCATACAGTTTGTATGAAGCTCTTTGATGGTTTTCTGTTTTATGTTATGTTTTATATGTCATAATGGGGGTGATTCTAACTCTGGCGGTCGGTGATAAAGTGGCGGCCAACCCGCCAACAGGCTGGCGGTCCAAAAAATGGAATTCTGACCCTGGCGGGAACCCCCAACAGAGACCGCCACCTTAACACTCCGACCTCCACGGCGGGACAAACAAACAGCGCGGCGGTCACCGCCAACAGGCAGGCGGCAGACAATTGACCGCCCACCCTATCACAACTCACCAATCCGCCACCTTTTCCGGGGCGGGACCACCGCCGATAAAAACATGGCGGAAACAGACTACGAACGGGAAAACGCTCACCTCTACGCACTCCACGAGGAATCTGGACAGCATGGAACCCGAATTAAACATCCTACCTGCTCTCGTCTACCTGCTCATCTACCACGAGTACGAACGCCGGCGCACACAACAACGGTGAGTACTGCACCTACGACACAGGGGAGGGGGGAGGAATAAAGGTTACGGCACACACATATGCGACCCCCACCCCCCCCAAACTATGTACACACCAATGCAGAGCAACAACTCACAGTGACACCACCCAAACCCCCTGGATAAATGCAAAGACATAAGTAAATTGAGAATCAAAATTTATGTAATAAATAGTCTCCAATAAGTCTTGGTCAAATAGCAATAAAAACAAAACAAAAAAAAATGTAATATAGTTCGATAAACCGAGGCAATGAGTCCTGCACATCGAACGAAATCAAAAGTGTCCGTGGGCCAAAGTGTAGCAACACAAGGGCAAAGCCCACACAGGAGACCTGAGTCCGTTGGAGAGAACACTGCTGGGGCATCTGATGATAAAACTACAGGCACCTCAGGGGGAAGGGAAGGGGGTGCACCACAGCCACATGAGTCCACGACGCCAGATCCACGAAGGGGCCACCATGGCCACTGTGCCATCCTGGGGAGTGCAAAGCCACAGTCTCTCAATGTCTCTACAGTGGGTGGCTTGCCCACTGGACCATCCTGGGGAGTGCAAAGCCACAGTCTCTCAATGTCTCTACAGTGGGTGGCTTGCCCACTGGACCATCCTGGGGAGTGCAAAGCCACAGTCCATCAGGTGGATTACAGAGACCACTGGTCATGGAGGAGGCATGGTGGGCACAGTGAACCGTGAACAGTAGCTAGACACAGATCCAGCACTGTCATTGTGCCAGCGGTGCTTGAGACGGCGGTCCCCAGCGGAGCGGTGCTTGAGACGGCGGTCCCCAGCGGAGCGTTGCTTGAGATGAAGGGCCCAGCGCAGCGGTGCTTGAGACGGCGGTCCCCAGCGGAGCGGTGCTGGAGATGAAGGGCCCAGCGGAGCGGTGCTTGAGATGAAGGGCCCAGCGGAGCAGTGCTGGAGATGAAGGGCCCAGCGGAGCGGTGCTTGACAGGAAGGGCCCAGCGGAGCGGTGCTTGAGACGGCGGTCCCCAGCGGAGCGTTGCTTGAGATGAAGGGCCCAGCGGAGTGGTGCTTGACAGGAAGGGCCCAGCGGAGCGGTGCTTGAGACGGCGGTCCCCAGCGGAGCGGTGCTGGAGATGAAGGGACCAGGGGAGCGGTGCTTGAGATGAAGGGCCCAGCGGAGCGGTGCTTGAGATGAAGGGCCCAGCGGAGCAGTGCTGGAGATGAAGGGCCCATCGGAGCGGTGCTTGACAGGAAGGGCCCAGCAGAGCGGTGCTTGAGACGGCGGTCCCCAGCGGAGCGTTGCTTGAGATGAAGGGCCCAGCGGAGTGGTGCTTGACAGGAAGGGCCCAGCGGAGCGGTGCTTGAGACGGCGGTCCCCAGCGGAGCGGTGCTGGAGATGAAGGGCCCAGCGGAGCGGTGCTTGAGATGAAGGGCCCAGCGGAGCGGTGCTTGAGATGAAGGGCCCAGCGGAGCGGTGCTGGAGATGAAGGGCCCAGCGGAGCGGTGCTTGACAGGAAGGGCCCAGCGGCGCGGTGCTTGAGATGAAGGGCCCAGCGGAGCGGTGCTGGAGATGAAGGGCCCAGCGGAGTGGTGCTTGACAGGAAGGGCCCAGCGGAGCGGTGCTTGAGATGAAGGGCCCAGCGGAGCGGTGCTGGAGATGAAGGGCCCAGCGGAGCGGTGCTTGACAGGAAGGGCCCAGCGGAGCGGTGCTTGAGACGGCGGTCCCCAGCGGAGCGGTGGTTGAGATGAAGGGCCCAGCGGAGCGGTGCTTGAGATGAAGGGCCCAGCGGAGCGGTGCTTGAGATGAAGGGCCCAGCGGAGTGGTGCTTGAGATGAAGGGCTCAGCGGAGCGGTGCTTGACAGGAAGGGCCCAGCGGAGCGGTGCTTGAGATGAAGGGCCCAGCGGAGCGGTGTTTGAGATGAAGGGCCCAGCGGAGCGGTGCTGGAGATGAAGGGCCCAGCGGAGCGGTGCTTGAGATGAAGGGCCCAGCGGAGCGGTGCTGGAGATGAAGGGCCCAGCGGAGCGGTGCTTGACAGGAAGGGCCCAGCGGAGCGGTGCTTGAGACGGCGGTCCCCAGCGGAGCGGTGCTTGAGATGAAGGGCCCAGCGGAGCGGTGCTTGAGATGAAGGGCCCAGCGGAGCGGTGCTGGAGATGAAGGGCCCAGCGGAGCGGTGCTTGAGATGAAGGGCCCAGCGGAGCGGTGCTTGAGACGGCGGGGCCAGCGGAGCGGTGCTGGAGATGAAGGGCCCAGCGGAGCGGTGCTTGACAGGAAGGGCCCAGCCGAGCGGTGCTTGAGACGGCGGTCCCCAGCGGAGCGTTGCTTGAGATGAAGGGCCCAGCGCAGCGGTGCTTGAGACGGCGGTCCCCAGCGGAGCGGTGCTTGAGATGAAGGGCCCAGCGGAGCAGTGCTTGAGATGAAGGGCCCAGCGGAGCGGTGCTTGAGATGAAGGGCCCAGCGGAGCGGTGCTTGAGATGAAGGGCCCAGCGGAGCGGTGCTTGAGACGGCGGGGCCAGCGGAGTGGTGCTGGAGATGAAGGGCCCAGCGGAGCGGTGCTTGACAGGAAGGGCCCAGTGGAGCGGTGCTTGAGACGGCGGTCCCCAGCGGAGCGTTGCTTGAGATGAAGGGCCCAGCGCAGCGGTGCTTGAGACGGCGGTCCCCAGCGGAGCGGTGCTTGAGATGAAGGGCCCAGCGGAGCGGTGCTGGAGATGAAGGGCCCAGCGGAGCGGTGCTTGACAGGAAGGGCCCAGCGGAGCGGTGCTTGAGACGGCGGTCCCCAGCGGAGCGGTGCTTGAGATGAAGGGCCCAGCGGAGCGGTGCTTGAGATGAAGGGCCCAGCGGAGCGGTGCTTGAGACGGCGGGGCCCTGTTCAGCGGTGCTCTTCTGCACGGCGGGGCCCTGTTCAGCGGTGCCTATCTTCACGGCGGGGCCCTGTTCAGCAGTGCCTATCTTCACGGCGGGGCCCTGTTCAGCGGTGCTCTTCTGCACGGCGGGGCCCTGTTCAGCGGTGCCTATCTTCACGGCGGGGCCCTGTTCAGCGGTGCCTATCTTCACGGCGGGGCCCTGTTCAGCGGTGCTCTTCTGCACGGCGGGCCCTGTTCATCGGTGCTTGTCCAGGGAGCCAGACCTGGGCTGGACACCCTGCTCAGTCGCCCTCCGACCGTGCAGTTGCTGGACCCTTCGGTGACGGAGTCCTGGGCCCTTTGGTGTCCTCCCTTACACCCGGGATGGGGCTTGTGGGGCCCTCCCGCTCCGATCTCCTGCTGGCTGACTTCTCCGCCCTGCTGCCCTTTCGCTCCTTAGAAGGGGCTCTCTGGCCCTTGCCTCCCCTGGATGTTGTGGCAGGTGAAGTGGCCAAACTTTGGTCCTTGGGGGCAGCCGTCTCAGTCTTCTCACGGCGGCCCTTGAGTTTCTGTGTCCTCTTGCCTGGGGGGGGGCTGGCTGTCCCCTTGCTGCTGACAGATGTGTCACTGCTGGCAAAGGGCGGACTCCAGAACCCATGCACCACAGTGACACCTGAAGCTGGGCTGGTGGTGGCTGAGGTGCTCTTGGGACTCTTAGCAGATGGAGGGGGTGGGTCATTGGTGGGAAAGAGGTCAAGATTGGCTAGGAAAAGTTTTTTAGGACCAAGGTAAAGGGTGGGAGTAGTGGTGATGGGAGTGGAGGAAGAGGATGTGGTTGTAGGAGAGTCAGGTGTGGTGTCTTTGGGTGCAGGTGATTGTGACGTAGGCTGTCGTGAGGTGGATGGCTGTTGGGTGGGTGGCTGCCTGCGTTTGTGTGTCTTGGAAGAGGGGGTGACAGACACAGTGGGAGAGGACACAGGGGATGTGTAAATGGCAGTGGGGGTGGTGACTGCACGTGTGCGGACTGTACTGGAGGGTGTGCTGGTGATGGAAGCACTGGCTGATGGTGGTGTGCATGCAGGTGTGGGTGTAGACGTCACAGGGAGGGAGGAGGGAGACGAGGAGGAGGGGGACACAGAGGTGGTAGTGACTGTTGGCATGTCTGCATCTGGGTGTTGCTTGGGTGAGTGTTTGTGGGATCTGTGGTGCTTGTGTCTGGATGAGCTGCCCTTGGGTGTTGAGGTGTGTGCAGGCTGGTCTGATGGTGTGGATGGGATAGGCAGAGGAACAGGAGACAGAGACAGGGTGGAGGCAGTTAGAAGAGGGAGGCTGGAAACAGGGACAATGGCTGCCGTCAGTGCTGAGGCCAGAGCATTGAACGATCGTTGATGGGCAGCCTGACCCGAATGAATGCCCTCCAGGTAGGCATTGCTCCGATGCACCTCCCTTTCTACCCCCTGGATGGCATTCAAAAGGGTAGTCTGCCCAACAATGATGGTCTGAAGGAGGTCAATGACCTTCTTCTCTGAGGGCAGCAGGGGTAACAGGGGCAGGGCCTGAGGTGCCTGGGGCGAAGGAGATGCCCGCCTTCTTGGGCGAGCGGGCACGGAGCGAAGGCTGAGGGGCTGCTGGGAGGGCGGGGCTGGTGCGCTGGGTGGCGGCTGTACCTGTAGAGGCGGGGGGCCCGGATGTTGCCGCCACCGCTAGGGAGCTCCCATCCGAGGACGTGTCGGTGTCGCTGGTGTCACCACCGGTCCCCGTTGTGGTGCTCCCCTCGCCCTCCGGATCACTGGTGCCCTCGGTGTCTGTACCATGGCCCACCGGGGCCTTGTGACTTGCAGCTCCCTCGTGCTCCCATGCCAATTCTCCTCCGCCTGATGATGCTAATGCACACATGCACAAGAAGATGAAGAAAAAGGGTGGGGGGAGAAAACAAAAAGAACAGGTTGAGTGCATGCAATGCCAACACCGTTGGCGGAGAGGACAGACACAGGAGCCTAATGCACTACGCTGCGCAATAGGGGTATACTACTCAGTACTTGTGACCAGGCCTACAGGTCCATGCACAACAAATACACACATGGATGATGCCGGACCATGGATAGCTGTACTTGGTACCCTACAGAGGTGGGGGGCGGGGGCACTGGGCCATGCCTAAAGGATAGGACTACACTACAGAAAGCGCCCTGGCCTAATGTCACCCACAACCCTCCTGCCCCACCCAGACGCCTCCACTGCGCATAAAGATAGCAGAATGTGCTGATACTCACCCCCTTGAGTCTGCTGTGATGTTCTCAAGCGCCCATCCAAATCAGGGTAGGCCACCGCCAGGATCCGGGACATCAGGGGGGTCAGGGTACGACTGGCACCCCTCCTAGGTTGGGAGGCCATCCCCAGCAGTGACTCGGCGGTCTTCCTGGTTCCGCGGCGGATGTCCTCCCACCTCTTGCGGCAGTGGGTGCCCCGTCTGTTGTGGACCCCCAGGGTCCGGACTTCCTTGGCGATGGCACGCCAAATGTCGATCTTCTGATGGGCGCTTACCTATTTGACATGTACAGGGTGGGAAAGGAAATTTCATCATTTATCTGCATGTTAGATCTGATTGCCCCCCCCTCCCCATCTTTGCCATGTGGCACATGCTCTCATCTGTCGTGCGTTGCACTCCTCATTCGCTCCCCACCCCACCATCTTACATCCACCCCACTCCACACAGGCATAGCCCATTCAATGTGCACCCAGTGTACTAACCTGTTGGTCTGGAGGACCGTAGAGTAACGCATACTGGGGGAGGACCCCTTCCACAAGTTTCTCCAACTCTTCTGAAGTGAAGGCAGGGGCCCTTTCCCCAGTCGCAGCAGCCATTGTCTCTTCCAGACCGCGGTCACAGCAGCACTTGCAGTATAGGTCCTCTCCTGTGGATGATCAGGTCTCGAGTGATTTATCTGATAGAAAATGGCGGTCACGCCCGCGGCGGTGCGTACCGCGGTGGTGCGTACCGCGACCGCCGGTGCACATCGTCATTGGCTCCTGAAACCCATAGGCTTCAATGTTAACCAATGCGGCTTCGTACAGCGGTCTTCGACCGCCTACCGCCACGGTGTGCCACGCCAGCGCATTGACCTCACATCCCATTGTCCCACTTCACAGGTCAGGCAGCCGCCATTTCAAGGGCCCACATGGCTTAATTACAACTGCGTCACACAGGCCTAGGCCTTGCATTGCCACACATACACGCCATTCAATACATAGATAATCATGTTCTATGCAAGCTGTGGTGAACATACCTGTGATTTGCTTGACTCCATACTCCATGTTGTTCTTCCTAGGCACCGTCCGCTGGGACTTGCAAGGAGAAGGATGAATCCTCGCGTGTACCGACCGCTGGTGGACCTGTCAACAATGGAAGAACGCCATATTATACTACGATACCGACTTGACAGAGCCACTATACATGAACTGTGTGCCCAGCTGGAGCCAACCCTGATGTCCCCCATCCGCCATCCCACAGGAATTCCCCCTCTAGTGCAGGTTCTGTCAGTCCTCCATTTTGGCCATGTCATCTGGAATGTCTCAGCCTATGTTTTCAAAGATTTTGTCCAGAGTGTTGTCTGCCCTGATGAAATACATGCGGAGCTACATTGTTTTCCCAGAGGAGGGCGATTTGGCTACAGTGAAGGGTGATTTCTATGCCCTTGGACATATCCCCAACATCATTGGTGCCATTGATGGGACCCATGTGGCTTTAGTACCCCCAAAAGACGATGAGCAGGTGTACAGAAACAGAAAGAATTACCATTCTATGAATGTGCAGGTGGTCTGTTTGGCTGACCAGTACATCTCCCATGTAAATGCCAAGTTCCCTGGGTCAGTGCATGACGCGTATGTTATGCGAAATAGCAGCATCCCTTATGTGATGGAACAGCTACAGAGACAACGTGTGTGGCTAATAGGTGACTCTGGTTACCCCAACCTGTCGTGGCTACTGACCCCAGTGAGGAATCCCCGGACCAGGGCAGAGGAACGGTACAATGAGGCCCATGGGCGAACAAGGAGGATCATAGAAAGGACCTTTGGGCTCCTGAAGGCCAGGTTTAGGTGCCTGCATATGACAGGTGGATCCCTGATGTACTCACCAAAGAAGGTGTGCCAGATCATCGTGGCCTGCTGTATGCTTCACAATCTTGCTTTGCGACGCCAGGTGCCTTTCCTGCAGGAGGATGGTCCAGATGGTGGTGTTGTAGCAGCTGTGGAGCCTGTGGAGAGTGAAGAGGAGGAAGACGATGGGGACGAGACAGACAACAGGGACACAGTTATCCAACAGTATTTTCAGTAGCACACAGGTAAGAATCACCCACGCCATTTAACATTTACTTAGAGCCTCCTGCATCTTTACTTTGTGTATTTTCCCCCAGTTCTTTTTAACAGCTTTTTGATTTTCCCTTCCCTTTTCAGTGCTGTATGACCCACTGCGTGTCTTCTGCTTGGTTAGACCTTGGACTAAAGCTTATTGACATCGGTATGTTGTCATCAGATATTGACAGAACATTATTGAACAGTAATGTGTAATACATTTGTGAAAAATACAGGCTGACTCCTGAATGATTTCAGTGTAATGAGTGATTTATTTTTAGTGCTAGATATTAGTACATGATATTAAAACGGTGATGGGTGATGGTGGAGTAATGTCCATGGCAAAGTCAAGCTCTCAGTTACACAGGTGCATGGTCCAAATGCCTGTGTAAGGATGGAGCAGGGGCAGTTCAAGGTTGGACAGGGTGACAATGTGGGACAGTGGGATGACATCAGGGGGGATCTTATGCTGGCGTGTGTCTTGGCATCCTACTCTGTCTTCCTGTGAGATCTCAGGTTCCGCTTGCGGGGTGGTTGTTCTTCAGCAGGATGTGGGGTTCTGGTGGCTCGTTGTTGTGGTGGGGCCTCCTGTCCACTAGCGCCGGCAGAGTTGGTAGGCTGTTCCTGGTCCTGGCTAGTGACAGGGGCCCTTTGTGGTGCCACATGGTCCCGCAATGTGGTTTCTATCCGGTTGAGGGCCTGGACTATGGTCCCCATAGCGGTACTGATGTTCCTGAGTTCATTGCTGAACCCCATGTAGCGTTCCTCCTGCTGTGCCTGGATCTCCTAGAACCTGGCCAGTACCGTCGCCATCGTCTCCTGGGAGTGGTGGTATGCTCCCATGATGGTGGTGAGGGCCTCTTGGAGAGTGGGTTCCCTGGGCCTGTCCTCCCCCCCCTGTCGCACAGCAGCTCTCCCAGTTGCCCAGTTTCCCCGGGCCTCTGTCCCCTGGACGGTGTGCCCACTACCACTGCCCCCAGGTCCCTGTTGTTGTTGGGGTGTTGGGTCAGCCTGGGTGCCCTATAGTGGCGGACACACCGCTGATTGACGCATCCTGGAGACAGAGGCATGGGCCCGCTGGGTGGGAGCTGTGCTGCTATTCCCAGAGGGGGTTGGGTCTGCTGTGCCCTGTGTCTGTGTGTGGGGAACCGACTGTCCAGAGGTCCCCGATGGTCCGGGCTGGTCATCAGGTTCTAGGTCGACAGAGCTGCTGTCCTCACTGGGGACCTGTTCTGGGGGTGGGATGGACAAATCTGCACCCTCCGTGGCAGTGTGTTGGCGTTCGGGCCCTGCAGGGGTAAAAGATTCTGGTTATATTTTTTGTGTGTGCCATGGCGTACATTTTGTGGGTGCCCTTGTCCACCAGTGCTGGCATTCCCTTGTGGGAGGTGTTGTGAGGGTGGTTGGGGGGGGTGTATGGGTCTGTGCAGTGGTCATGCATTGGTGATGGATGTCTATGGTTTGTGTTGGCATTCAGGGGTTGGTGTTGTTTAGGGTGGGTTGTGCTGGTGAGACATTGGCGTGGAGGATGTGTGCTGGGGGGTTGAGATTGGGGGTGAGGGTGGGGGTGTGGGTTGGCATGCTGGGGGGGGGTGAAGTATTGGGGATTCGACTTACCAGAGTCCATTCCTCCGCCTACTCCAGCGAGGCCATCAGGATGCAGGATGTTTACTACCTGTTGCTCCCATGCTGTGAATTGGGGTGGAGTGGGTGGGGGTCCGCCGCCAGTCTTCTGCACAGCGATGTTGTGTCGCGAGACCATCGAGCGCACCTTCCCCCGTAGGTCGTTCCATCGCTTTCGGATGTCTTCCCGATTTCTGGGATGCTGTCCCACAGCGTTGACCCTGTCTACGATCCTTTGCCATAGCTCTGCCTTCCTTGCTATGGTGGTGTGCTGCACCTGTGTGCCGAAGAGCTGGGGCTCTACCCTGATTATTTCCTCCACCATGACCCTGAGTTCTTGGTCCGAGAACCTGGGGTGTCTTTGGGGTGCCATGGGGTGGTGTTTGTGGTGATGTGCGTGGTGATGTGTGGTGATGTGTGCGTAGATGTGGTGTGGGTGATGATGTTGTGTTCCTGTGTGTGTTGTGGTTTGCGTTCCCTGTGCTCTCTCTCAGTGTATTGCGGCTTCTCTCAGATATTTGTGGTTGTAGGGGTTTGTGGGTGATGTGGGTGTGTGTTTTATAGTTAATTGGGTGTGTGGGAGTGTTGTGTGTATGTGTATCAGGTGTGTGTTTTTCAAATTGTCCAATGTGGCTGTGTTTTGTATATGTGTGTGTATTTTGACCGCGGCGGTGTGTACCGCCAATGGGATACCGCGGTTGTGAGACCGCCGCGTGGATTCGTGGGTCAGAATGGCATGGGCGTGTTTGTGTTGGCCTGGCGGTGGAGGTTTGGTCATCTCCAGTTTATCGCTGCCCACTGATGGGGCGGCCTTCCGTGGATGTCGGGTTTTTGGCGGTTTCACAGTTGGAGGTCAGAATGACCGTGGCGGTTTACCGCGGCCGCGGCGGTGTTCTGGCGGAATGACCCCCAATATGTTTTATGTTATGTTGTATATGTTATGTTTGATATGTTATGGTTTCTGTGTTGTGATATGTTACATAGGTTATGTTATTTTTTATGTCATGAGTTATGTTGCATATGTTATGTTTTATATTTACTTTTACATGGTATGCTTTATGTTTTGTGTTATGCTTTATATGTTATGTTTTATGTTATGTTATGGTTTGTGTTATGTTTTATATGTTGTGCTTTATATATTATGCTATGCTTTATGTTATGCTTTTATGTTATGTTATGTTATGTTTTATGTTTTATGTTATGTTTTATATGTAACGCGTTATGTTTTATATGATAGGTTTAATATGTTAGATTATGTTTTATATGTTCTTATGTATTACTTGTTGTCTTTTATATATTATGTTTTATATGTTATGTTATGTTGTATACAATATGTTATGTTTTATATGTTATATGTTATTTTTATGTTATATTATAAATGTTATGTTTTATATGTCATGTTATGTTTTCTGTTATTGTTTTATATTTTATGTTTTATATATTATGTGTTATGTTTTACGTATTATGGTGGTAATTAAGAGTTTGACGGGCGGCAGAGACTTTTAGTGCAGCTTATCTGGATGACATAGCTGTCTATAGTTCCACCTGGCAGGATCACCTGATCCACCCAGGGAAGGTCCTTGAGGCTCTGCAAAAGGCAGGCCTCACTATCAAAGCCAGTAAGTGCCAGATATAGCAGGAAAACATTGTTTTGTTGGGTCACCTGGTTGGTGGAGGCCAGGTACAATCCCTCCAGCACCAGATTCAGACTATTCTGTCTTGGGAAGCTCAGACAACCCAGACACAAGTCAGGGAATTCCTTGGCTTGACTGGGTACTATAGGAGATTTGTGAGGCATTATGCACTGTAGTTGCACTGTAGTTGCCCCCCCACAGAACTATCCTTAACCCCTTAGCTGCTGGGCCTTTTCCCCCCCAGTGCTGAGCCCTTTTTTGGCTATTTGGGGTAGTTTGCGCTTGGGCTTCATAACTTTTTGTCCACATAAGCTAACCACGCCAAATTTGCGTCCTTTTTTTCCAACATACTAGGGATTCTAATGGTACCCAGAGTTTGTGGTTTACCCTGGAGGAGACCAAGGAAATAGCCAAAATACAGTGAAAATTTCATTTTTTCCACAAAAATGGGAAAAAAGGGCCGCCGAAGAAGGCTTGTGGTTTTTTCCCTGAAAATGCCATCAACAAAGGGCTTCTGGTGCTGAAATCACTATCTTCCCACCTTTCAGGAACGGGCAGACTTGAATTAGAAAACCACATTTTCCAACACAAATTTGGCATTTTACTGGGACATACCCCATTTTTACTATTTTTGGTGCTTTCAACCTCCTTCCAGTTAGTGACAAGAATGGGTGTGAAACCAATGCTGGATCCCAGACAGCTAAACATTTCTGAAAACTAGACAAAATTCTGAATTCAGCAAGGGGTCATTTGTGTAGATCCTACAAGGTTTTCCTACAGAAAATAACAGCTGAAATAAAAAAATATTGAAATTGAGCTGAAAACAACAGCCATTTTTCTTTATGTTTTACTCTGTAACTTTTTCCTGCGATGTCAGATTTCTGAAAGCAATATACCGTTTTGTCTGCTGGACTCTTCTGGTTGCAGGGATATAAAGGGCTTGTAGGTTCATCAAGAACCCTAGGTACCCAGGGCAAATAAATGAGCTGCACCCTACAGTTGGTTTTCATTCTATACTGGGTGTACAGCAATTCATTTGCTGAAATATGAAGAGTGAAAAAGAGGTATCAAGAAAACCTTTGCATTTCCAAAATGGGATCAAGATAAGGTTTTTAGGAGCAGTGGTTATTTGCACATCTCTGAATTCCGAGGTGCCCATACTAGCATGTGAATTGCAGGGCATTTATCAAATAGACGTCTTTTTTACACACTCTCTTATATTTGGAAGGAAAAAATGTAGAGAAAGATAAGGGGCAATAACACTTGTTTTGCTATTCTATGTTCCCCCAAGTCTCCCAATAAAAATGATACCTCACTTGTGTGGGTAGGCCTAGCGCCCGCGACAGGAAATGCCCCAAAACACAACGTGGACACATCTCATTTTTTGACAAAATACAGAGCTGTTTTTTGCAAAGTGCCTACCTGTAGATTTTGGCCTCTAGCTCAGCCGGCACATAGGGAAACCTACCAAACCTGTGCATTTTTGAAAACTAGAGACCTAGGGGAATCCAACATGGGGTGACTCGTGGGGCTCTGACCAGGTTCTGTTACCCAGAATCCTTTGCAAACCTCAAAAAGTGGCTAAAAAAACAAAATTTCCTCACATTTCGGTGACAGAAAGTTGTGGAATCTGAGAGGAGCCACAAATTTCCTTCCACCCAGCGTTCCCCCAAGTCTCCCGATAAAAATTATACCTCACTTGTGTGGGTAGGCCTAGCGCCCGCGACAGGAATGGATCACACAAGGGTCAATGGTAGTCCTTGCTTGAGGTCTACTGTTAACCCTGGAGTGATTCATTCCTGAAGCAGGCACTAGGCGCAGGCACACAAGCGGGGTTGTGTTTTTATCAAGACAAGTGGGGAAACACTGGGTGGTAGGAATTTTGAGGATCCCTGCAGATCCCTGGACTTCTGCTCATTGAAATGCAAGGAAAATGTGTTTTTAAGCACATAATGTAATTTCAAGGGGATTCTGGGTGAAGGAAAACTGGTGAGAGCCATGCAAGTCCTGAACCCTTGGACTCCCCTGGTACTAGTTTGTTAAAGTTAACCCACCACTCACACTGGTTGGTTTTAGCACCTCCAGAAATTATGGTTTCAAAGCATGATTACTTATCAAAGTATCTGAATATTGAAACCAAGCCTTCTGAAGTGGGCCATAAAGCCCGGTCCAGGCACCAACCTCTTTATGGTCCATTCACACGCCATTCACGCACAACAAACAACCCTTTCATATCACCAGCCACGGGCCCAATCCAATCAATCACTCCACTCACATTAACTTACCGCTGCCAGACAAGGGCCCATCACATTCACACGCCACAGAAGGGAATAAGTTTGACTACATTTTACCACCTGTCAAGTAACTGCCTCCTTCTTCCTTAACATTACCAAATGCATGCGTAACAAACCTTTACTAATGACTCCTGTGACAGCCACCTGAGGCTCAGGAAGACATGTTTTTCATGCGCCTTTAACGCACTCTCTGTGCTAAATCCAACTCCTTCCAGTTTGTGGATGCAAGTTGGGGGTGTCCGAGTATGCCGTACAAAGCGATTCCTTGAACTGAGTGAGCATATCTACCTTTGAAACTAAGGGAGACATGCTGGGGATTTCTCATAATGTTCCCTAAAGAGAAGGTCATAGGCTAACTGCCTCCTTCTTCCTTAACATTACCAAATGCATGCGTGACAAACCTTTACTAATGACTCCTGTGGCAGCCACCTGAGGCTCAGGAAGACATGTTTTTCATGCGCCTTTAACGCACTCTCTGTGCTAAATCCAACTCCTTCCAGTTTGTGGATGCAAGTTGGGGGTGTCCGAGTATGCCGTACAAAGCGATTCATCGAACTGAGTGAGCATATCTAACTTTGAAACTAAGGGAGACATGCTGGGGATTTCTCATGATGTTCCCTAAAGAGAAGGTCATAGGCTATGGAAAAGGGTAGTGTTTGGTACATAGGGGAGTCCATGAGAACGTAGCATATGTCCCAGCCAACATTATGTGCAGTGATGTGACTATAATGCACTTATACAGCAAACTGAACATCTACTAAGTTCTGATGGAGGATGAACATGAAAAGCAGGTCAAACACTGACCTATACAAGTCATTCTCCTTCAGTGCTGGGATGGCACCAATGGGTTTGAATCCATAGGTGTAGATGATGTACATCTGTACTACCTTTACTATCTGCCTTCTACCTGTGCAATAGCCCTGTGAAGGCACTCCTACCATAAGCTTTCCTTACCCATCCATGTCTCTGTTCTCATCAGAGTCCTGGCTAATCCTGTATAATAGCCAAGTGAACCTATACTAGTTTGTGGAAGCAAGTTGGGGGTTTCCAAGTATGCCCTACAAAGTGATTCCTCGAACTGAGAGAGCATATCTACCGTTGAAAGTAAGGTAGACATGCAGGTGAAGAAAGGGTACTCCGTGGCAATGTGGCATATGTTCTGTCCACTAGTATATGCAGTAGGGGGAAGAAAATGCATGTTAATTGAACAGAACACCGACCACGCCAAAAGGAAGTCCATGATGAAGTAAAATTCTGTGGCTCCTTGCCTAACGAAGTAGTGGCCCATGGACGTTCCATGCACTGCCACCGAAAGGATTACCCAACAGCAGCTCAACCTCAGTCGATTTCCCAGAACTTTGCTTTAGTATGATACAACGTAAAGCAAGTAGGGATACAGAGGCCTGGTTGTGATGGACACTGGGGACAGTAATACCGACTCTCCTGCCGCTTTCCATGCTTTGAGCACACTTTACAGCGACGACATGGACGATCCTTTTTGGGTGTTTTAGGTATGCGATCAGCAAATTGTCGCTCCTGCAGCCTTGCCACATCCTCCAGAACATATGAGGTGGAGGCTGCTGCTTCTTCTGTAACAGCAGTGAGGCTTTCAATTACAGACAACTGGAAGTCAAGGAAAGTCATGAGTCTTCCTGTTGTTGTCTGACGGTAAACAACATACGCATTATATGTTGCCATCTGAATCAGGTGGGTAAACAGTTTCTTGTACCAAGTGCGAGTTTTACGACACGCATTGTATGGTTGAAGAACCTGATCGTTCTTGTCCACTCCACCCATGTACTTATTGTAATCGAGTATACAGATGGGCTTGTGGACTTCGGTCATCTGACCCCAAACCGTGATGGGAGAAGTGCTCTCATCATGAATTGTAGTGAGCACGTATACATCACGTCTATCTAGGAACTTGACTGCGAGCAGTTCGTAAGAATGCAATGCAGTACTCTGTGATTTCTGGAGCTTCTTGCAAACAAGCTCCCGCGGGAATCCTTTGAGGTTACAACGAACTGTACCGCAGGCCACAGTTCCAGCTTTGTAGAGCTCACTGAACAGCTCTACTCCTGTATAGAAATTGTCCACATAAAGGTTATAACCTTTGTGAAGAAGTGGCTGGACAAGTTCCCATACAATCTTACCTGTGACCCCTAACGCGGGAGGGCAACCTACAGGGTTAGGGTAGAATCCTTCCCTGTATACACTCTCAGGCTGTACACATAGCCAGTAGAGCTCTCACACAGCATGTACAGCTTTATGCCACATTGAGCTCTTTTGCTCGCAATGTACTGTCTGAAAAGCAGCCGTCCTTTGTACAGGATCAAGGACTCATCGACTGCTATATTCTTTCCAGGAATATAGATCTCTGGAAACCTGGCAGACAAATGTTCCACGACAGGCGGAATTTTGAACAACCTGTCATGATCTGGATGGTCCCGGGGCAATGCAGCAGAATTGTCATTGAAATGCAGCATGCGCTGCAGTAGCAAAAAACGATCTCTGCTCATGTATGGTGCGAAGATGGGAGTTACCCAAACCGTGCGAGTCGTCCAGTAGGACTGCAAGGTACTAACCCCATTTTGAGCGTAAGCCCCAAAAATATCTTCAACTCCGCCAGCGAAGTGGGAGTCCACTGGCGTGCCCTAGAACGGGGCCCTAGAGTGCCTCCGCACTCCCTCAGAAATTGGTCTGCACGTAAATTTGTTTGCTACACAACTTTCTGAAGAAAGTCAACATCCAAAAACAGATAGATGTAGTCGACTGGCAAAAAGTTAGCTGTATCGACTTTACATCCAGCGTCACCAGTAAAAGGTGGAATTTGGGGCTGAACCAAACAGGGGGGCTGCCAAGAGAGCACTCTCTCTGTGCTTGCGGCAGCAAGCACGTGCTCTCTGGGTTCGGCTAACCCAATGTGGTCCCGCTGCCCAGAATGTGCTTGCGAAGGGACAGCATGGATGTCGTCATTGTCTCCTTCAGACTCACTGGAAGAGGTGTCGTCAGATGGGACTCCGCCGACTGAAAAATCACTCCCAGAATCTGCCCCATTGTCCTCTCCCTCAGATGCTGTCTCAGTGTCTGCTGTCTCAGTCTCTGAGCCTACATCAGAACTGTCCTCCATAACCCGAGCTAGGGCTTGATCAGCAGTCATCCAACGAGACGCCATCTCTGCAACTGGCTAAACTGTCCCTCTAAATTACTAGCCTACGTAGAAGGCAGATAGTCACAAAATTGCTTGTGGGTATGTTTGTTGTGTACAACAGGAAATGTCGTCACCTTACCTTCGCTTCTTCTCCAATTCTGCAGATTCTGTGAAAACACTGAAAAAAACAAAAAAAGAATGTATCACTTCACCTTACCACACACCCTGTGCAACAGTCATTTTTGGTGCTCTGCCTCCCATTACCTCCTCTTCTAATTCCCTCAGTACTACCCAGCAAAAGTGCCACTCATATCTCCATAGTCCCCCTGGCATTACATTTGTTTTAAAGCGCGTATGTAACGCTTGCCTTTACTAATCCACTCAGCTACTTTATGGCAACTGCCACTACAGAAAAGACATGCATGCATGCATATATATATATATATATATATATATATATATATATATATATATTGTGTGAACAAGATTCTCACCCCACTCCACGAGGTTCAAATTGACATCTTTTATTGCAAGCAACAGCCACGTACGCGTTTCGACTCTCAAGGATTCTTGATCACAGTAAATGAGTCCCTCTTTTCTTTCATTGTTTATACTTGCAATAAAACATGTCAATTTGAACCTCGTGGAGTGCGGTGAGATTCTTGTTCACAAAATATTTTCGAGGTTGCTCTCCTCCATCACTGAGCACCGGCAGTGGAGTGCACTGCGCAACAATCTTTTTAACCAATTTGTGTTGCATATATATATATATATATATATATATATATATAATATATAAATATATATGTTTAGAAACAAAGTGGTTGAAGGGTTGCTGGGCGGCACACTCCACTGCCGGTGCCCAGTGACAGAGAAGACCAATCTAGAAATTATCTAATGCCGAAAAATTTCACCACACTCCACAAAGTACAAATAAAAGTGTATTTTATTGCAGTCAATAACCACCAACGTGTTTCAACTCACCAAGGAGTCTTGATCACGGTCCTCGTGGAGTGCGGTGAAATTGTTCACCATTATAAAACAACACACACAAGAATAACAAGCATTTACAAAGCAATGGGTCTCGCATCTGCTCGAGTTAGAGCTATTAGCGTTATAAACTCCTAACCCAACTTTTCTTGCCACATAAATTGATAATTGAAAGTTAAACTCTTTCACATAAGAGAGCCAATTCACATCGCCACGGCCACCATGAGCATCATGTGAAGAGTTACACAAAAGGAAAAGAAGTTCGCTCGCAGTTAAACGTAACTGCAAAAGTGCAATTAGCCATGTACCAGGGGCGATGGCCAAGGCGGTAACAAAACCTCCCCAAGGAGGGACAAAGGTAAATCATTTTCCAATGTCATCAAAGGATTTTTGAAGGGCAAGCCCACGAACGAGTGGTAGTGATGGGCGTGAGGTGGGCGTTGTTAGAAGCCCAGATACACACCAACAAGTCAGAAAAGCAGCACATGGACGCTGCAATGCTTGTCCTGAAAAAATAAAAAATATATATATATATCTATATATATATATATATATATATATGTGTATAAATATATACACATATATATGAGAGAGAGAGAGAGAGAAAGAAAATAAGACACTCATGTCACAAACCTTTTTTTTTTATACATGTGTGCTTGCCCTTGGCAAAGCACACATGTATAAAAAAAAAAAATGGCCCCATTGATGGTCACCCTAAGGGCTGACCACCAAATTTGTTTCTTTTTTTTCTTTTTTACCCTAAGGGGGCAATCGCCCCCCCCCCCCCCCAGGCAAAACAACATGTTTTTTTTTTCCCCCCTGGGTTCGGCCCGTGTTCCAAGGGCCGACCCCGCCATTTTTTTTTTTTTTTTTTTTTTCTTTTTTTTTATATTGTGGGGGGCGCGATCGCCCCCCAAAACTGTGTAAATTAATTAATTAATTTTACGAGGGGGCCGACCCCCCCAAAGAAGATCCCTGGTGCCTAGGGGCGTTTCCTGGCCGTGGATCGCAGCCGCTCTGCAATCCACGGCCAGGAAACGGTGCCAGGGAGGCATTGATGGAAAGGGGAGAGCCTCCCCTTTCCATCGATGCCTACCTGGCATCTGGGGAGGCCGTTTTGGCCTTTTTTTCCCCACCTGAGAAAGAGAGAACGCTTACCTGCTTCTCTCCTTCTCCGGTGGGGAAAAACTGTGACGTCAGCGTCATAAAGGGGCGGGAGGGGGGTGGGATGGAGACGCGGAAGCTCTTCCGCGTCTCCCACGGTTTAAAAAAATAAATAAATAATCCTCCGGTGCATTGCACCGGAGGATTTTTAACCCCCTCCCTGGTGTCGGCCACTGGTCGTGACCCGAACCAGGGAGGGAGTGTGGGCGTCGGCCAGTGGCCGACGCCCGCATCTAAAAGGTTAAAGAAAATACCAAAAAAGGTTAACTGGACAATGATCTGTCAAAATCCTTTGACACTCTAAAGGAAGCTATGTGCTCTGCTCTAGTCCTACAAAAGCACCAGATTATTCTAGGCAATTCGTAGTCCAAAACATGCTTTTGAAATGGGGATAGGTGTGGTCTTTTCCCAGAAAAATGATGATGAACATGACCAGCCAGTTGCTTTTATAAGCAAGAAACTACTCCTTAGAAAACAACAACAACTACAACATTGGAAAGCCATAGAGACTTTGCTGTGGTTTTGGCCCCGAAGAAGTTGAGGCCAATGCTTTTTGGATCTCACTACATAGTTCAGACTGACGACAGGCCTCTCAGATGGCTACAACAGATGAAAACCCAAAATTGCTTAGGTGGTCCATCTTCCTACAGGGAATGAACTTTCAAGTGGAACACAGACCTGGGACTGCCCATGCCAATGCAGATGGCCTTTCTAGGTTCTTCCACTTACATGATGAAGACTCAATAGAGAAATGGTAGTTTCATTCTCTTTCATTTGTTGGGTAGTGTGAGAAACGGCCTCTTTTTGACATGGTTAGCCCCCACTTTTACCTGATGTATGATGTAGTTTAGACATTGTAGTGACCAGGACTCCTGCTAACCAGGTTCCCTGGGCCAAAGCTCTTTCCCTAAAACTGTTATGATGCATTTGCACAATTGGAAACACATTTAGCTACCATTATAAGTCCCTATTTGTGGCCTCATATGTCAGAAGACACAAAAGAGTTCTGTTGGTTTGTGTCACTTGCCAAGCCAGTGGTAAGACTGGTGGCACTCCAAAGGCCTCCTTGATCCACTACCAGTGGCTGGGGTGTCCTTTGAGAGGATTGGGGTTGACAAAGTTGGCCCCCTTGACCCTCCTACTGCTTTGGCAATAGATTCATCTTGGTGGTAGTGGACCATGCCACTAGATGTCTAGAAGTCATCCCCCTAAGAACCACTACAGCCCCTGCAGTGGCAAAGGCCCTCATGGGAATATTTTCCAGGGCGGGCTACCCTAAAGAGGTAGTATCAGACAGGGTAATAACTTCATGTCTGCATACTTGAAGGCAATGGGGAAGGAAGGTGGTGTTACATACAAATTCACCACACCCTACCACCCACAGACAAATGGATTGGTTGAGAGGTTTAATAAATTGCTCAAAGGTAAGATCATGGGACTATCTGAAAAGCTCAGAAGGAGATGGTGTAGGAAAGTACCATCTTTCTTGGCATGTTACCCTCAAACTCTGCCTGATTTTCAGTATGTTTTGACTGTGTCACTGGGATCCTGCTAGTCAGGCCCCCAGTGCTTATGGATTATGGCCTGCTTGTCAGTGTGTTTTACTGGGTCTCTAGATTGTCACTGGAGTACTGCTAGTCAGAAATCCAGTGCTCATGCTCTCTTTCTCTCCAAAGTTGTCAATATAGTTTAGTGACCCCGTATTTCACCCAACAATTGGCATACTGGACCCCCCTTATAAGTCCCTAGTATGTGGTACCTAGGTACCCAGAGCAATGGAGCTCCAGGAGATCCTTATGGGCTGGAGCATTTATTTTGCCAGCCATAAGGAGCTCATACAAACCTTTCTACAGAACTGTCATTGCAGCCTGAATGAAATAGTGCAAGCACTATTTCACAGCCATGTTCACTGCACCAGGTAACTTATAAGTCACCTATATGTCTAACCTTCAGTTCCTGAAGGCTAGGTGCAAATTTACTGTCTGTGAGGGCACCCCTGCACTAGCAGAGGTGCCCCTGCGTTGTCCAGGGGACGCAGTGGTAACCCTGAATATGGCCATTAAGGGTGTCTAGGATTGTGAAATTGTACCCCCAATCCGATTCTGGTATTGGGGGGCCAATTCCATGCACCCTGGGGGCTCCACCTTGGACCCCCCGTACTGCCGAAACCAGCTCTCTGAGGTTTCCAATGCAGCCTCAGCTACTGCCACCTCACAGACAGGTTTCTGCCTTCCTAAGGCTCGGCCAGCCAGATCCCAGGAAGGCAGAACAAATCATTTCCTTTGGGAAAGGGGTGTTACAACCTCTCGCTTTGGAAATAGGTGTTACAGGCATCCCATCCCTGCTTTGAAAGGCACAGATGGTGACCTCCTTGCATAATCCAGTCTACACCGATTCAGGGACCCCCAGTCCCTGCTCTGGTGCGAAACTGGACAAAGGAAAAGGGAGTGACCACTTCCCTGTACATCACCACCCCAGGGGTGGTGCCCAGTGCTCCTACAGAGTGTCCCAGGGGTTAGCCATCTTGAATCCCAAGGTGTCAGGACACTCTAAGAGCATCTGAGTGGCCAGTGCCAGCAGGTGACGTCAGAGACCCCTCCTGATAGGTCCTCTCCTGATAAGGTAGCCAATCCTCCTCTCAGGGCTATTTAGGGTCTCTCCTCTTGGTGTTTCCTCAGATTCGGTATGCAACACTCCACCAGGACTCCGCTTCATCCTCTGCTTCAGTTTCTGACCGTCGGACCAACCTCAGACTGCTCCAGGAACCCTGTAACTGCAACAAAGTATCCAAGAAGGCTGCTGTGACTCTGTAACTTTAGCTCCTGCCAGCAACTGCAACAGTTTTCAGGTTGTGCATCCTCAGAAGGCTCCCTGTCTTCCACCTGCACTAGAAGAATTGAAGGAATCTCCCGTGGAGTGACAGAGTCACTTCCCTGCTTCAGCAGGCCCCCTTCTGCAGCGACAACCAGTACTCTGGGACCCCTCTCATCGTTACGAGCGTGATCCCTGGAACACAGGTGGTGGACCAAGGTGACCCTGACTGTCCAAATTTGGTGGAGGTAAGAGCTTGCCTTTCCGTGCCAGACAGCAACCATGTGCACTGGGTGTTTTGCAGCTCCTTGGGCTTCTCTGCACTTGTTTCAGAAATACTTTGTGCACAGCGTAAACCAGGTCCCCAGCACTCTATCTTGTGATGTTCACATCCCTGAGTTGTTCTCCGACGGCTTGGGATCCCTTTGTGTAGTGCTGTGAAAACCACCATTTGCAACTCATGTTTCCCCATGTTCTGGGACTTCCATGGGTGATGTCTGGTTTTCTGAGGGCTTTCTGAAGTGCTGAGAGCCCCCTCTGTTTCCTCGGTCCAAGTTGAGCCCCCAAGGTATCTCCTGGGCCCAGGTAGCACCTTTTCCTGGCAAACGTGTTTCTTGCATGAGCCAAGGCTTGTTGGAAGAATCCAATGATGAAAAACAGCCTGCATTCTTCTACCCAACGTGGGACATCACCTGAACCAAGCATGAATCTGCAGCTGTCTTCTTTGGTGCATTTCTGACTTTTTCTTCTAACTGGAGAATCCACTTTTGCACCTTCAGCCGGGTTAGCAGGGGCTCCTGTTCTTCCTGCACTCATCATCGACTCTTGGACTTGGTCTCCTCTCTCCACAGTTCTTCAGCTCCAGGAATCCATCATTGATGTCTTGCAGTCTTGCTTGGTTTTTGCATAATACTCTACCACGACTTTTTGTGTGTTCTGAGGAAACTTGCTGTACCTTACTCCTGCTTTCCTGGGGTCTAGGGTGGGGTATTCTACTTACCTTTGCTGTTTTCTCACACTCCTAGCGCCCTCTACACACTACACTTGCCTAGGTGGGAAACCAACATTGGCATTCCACTATTTTAGTATATGGTTTGTATCCCCCCTAGGCCCATTGCAATCCATTGTGTTGTTCACTGTTTGCACTATTTTATGACAGTTTACTTACCTGATTTTTGTTACTAGTGTATATATTGTTTATAATACTTACCTCCTAAGGGAGTATAGCCTCTAAGATATTTTTGGCCTTGTGTCACTAAAATAAAGTACCTTTATTTTTGGTAACACTGAGTATTGTCTTTCTTGAGTGTAAGTACTGTGTGACTACAGTGGTATTGCAAGAGCTTTGCATGTCTCCTAGTTAAGCCTTGGCTGCTCTGCTACAGCTCCCTCTGGACAGCCTAAGCTGCTAGACACTGCCTACATTTCACTAAGGTGGATCACTGGACCTGGTGTAAGGTGTAAGTACCTCTGGTACCCACTAGAAACCAGGCCAGCTTCTCACAGATGGGTTGTCCTATTGTCATGCCTCCCATTTGCCTATAGGGAGGTAGCCCAGAAGGGAGGGGGCTACAGCCCATTTAAACTCCTTTTTGGTCACCCTGTTAGGGGTCCACTTGCATTTGAGAAGGAGGGATGGGAGCACTCCTTGAAGGCCCACAAACAAGACATTGTGGATTAAGTTCTTGGCCTAAGATCAAGAATGGCTGAGTACATGAACAAGGCCACTAAAAACTTCAGGCAAGCCAAGAGTTACCGAAACAATGGCATAACCATAAGGCTATCCTGAGTGAGTACCACCCAGGACAGAATGTGTGGGTATTGGAGCCTGTGGCTCCAAGAATACTCCAGGAAAAATGGAGTGGTCCACATCTCGCAGTGGAAAAGAAGGGTGAGGTCACTTATTTAGTGGACCTAGGCACTCCCAGAAGTCTTTTAGGAGTACTTCATGTGAACCGCCTGAAACCCTACAAAGATAGGACAGACTTAACCGTACTCATGACCACTGATGAGGGCAGGAGGAAGAGAGTGACCCTCTCCCTGACCTCTTCTCCAGCACCGCAGCTGATGGCACAGTAGAAGGAGTTGTCCTAGCAGACTGCCTCACAGCAGAGCAAAAGGAGGACTGCAGGATCTTCCTAGGTCAATTTTCTGAGCTCTTTTCTCTGACCCCCGATCAGACCTCTTGGTGAGAACACACCATAGATACTGGAGACAGTTTACCTGTGAAAAGTAAGATTTACAGATAGCCTGACAATGTCAGGGACTGCATTACATCAGAAGTTCAGAAGATGTTGGACTTAGGAGTGATTGAACACTCAGATGGCCCCTTGGCCAGCCCGGTGGTGCTAGTACCAAAGCTTCATTCTCACAATGGGAAAAAGGAGATTCATTTTTGGGTGGATTATAGAGGCCTCACTACAGTCACTAAGACTGATACTCACCCTATACACAGGGCAGATGAGCTGATAGACACACTGGCATCTGCCAAGTATCTGAGCACCTTTTGACTTGACTGCAGGGTACTGGCAGATCAAGCTATCAGAAGATGCTAAACCTAAAACTGCATTCTCTACCATTGGAGGGCATTACCAACTTACAGTTATGCCCTTTGGTTTAAATAATGCACCTGCCACTTTCCAAAGGCTGGTGAATACAGTCCTCCAAGGTATGGATGTTTTCAGTGCAGCATATCTAGATGATATTGCTGTATTCAGCCCTACATGGGATGACCACCTGGTCCACCTGTGGAACGTTTTAGAGGCCCTGTGAAGGGCAGGCCTCACTAAAGTACCTTTATTTTTATAACACTGAGTATTTTCTTTCTTGTGTGTGAGTAATGTGTGACTACAGTGGTCAAGAGCTTTGCATGTCTCCTAGTTCAGCCTTGGCTGCTCTGCTACAGCTACATCTAGACAGCCTAAGCTGCTAGACACTGCCTACATTTCACTAATAAGGGATAACTGGACCTGGTATAAGGTGTAAGTACCCAAGGTACCCACTACAAACCAGGCTAGCCTGCTACAAATACTGGTAGACCTGGGGATGCTTCAGAATGCTACGCATTCACAGGGGAGGCGTAATAGGGAGAAATATCTTTATTTCTCCACTTTTTTCCTCCTTCTATGTGTTCTGCAGTCGGCTTTCTCCAGCACAAACAGAAAGAGGAAAAAGGCTTGAAGGATTGCTTTTGTGCAGCAAGGGACACTTGGTACAAGGACGCCTGCGTTGACACTAGCCAGAAGTTTGTGTGCCAGGACCGGCAGAGAGAATGAATGCGTCATATCTTGATATATGGCGTGATTCCTTCCCTCTCCCTTTCACACAGCACAGCAAGGTATCTTGCTACATTGTGTTGCATGAAATAAGGATAAATCTGCCCCAAAATATATGTTGATAGACCCTTTCCCCACCAATAAATGAAGAAGAGCCTTGAGTTATGTTGCTGAAGTTCTTGATCTACATCCATCTCCCAAGAAATCAATCCAGAAAATTCCAAAGATAAAAATAATCAGCCCAAGGAAAACACAAATTAAAAAATGACATTCCCAAATTAAATGTACTCATGTAATCCACAGTCATTGGAAAACAAAAAGAACCCATGCATTGAATTTAAAAAGTGCAGTGCAGACCCCTCCTGCATCCCGACGTTGGATGTCTGAGTCTTCTGGCTTTACGTCCCACAGGAGGTCTCTCCCTTTAGACACAGGCTAAGTCTGTCTCAGCAGGGCAGTTTCAGTCCGGGTCGGTCAGTGTGTCTCAGCCCCAAGAGGTTCACTTGCGGATCATCAAGGAGACAGTAGAAACTCTCTGCTGGCGAAGCCCTCTGCGAAAGCCCAAGTGCATGGAATACCTGGGACGCTAGACTCCCATATGCCCTCTTAGTACACTGCCCCTGGAACAGCCTGTTTACCACACATGAGGGCTGTATCCCACTCTGTGACAGCCCTAGTGCATGGGATACCTGGCAAGCTAGACTCCCATCAGCCCTCTTAGTACACTGCCTCCGGGAACAGTCTGTTTACGACACATGCAGGGCTGTATCCCACTCTGCGACAGCTCAGGTGCATGGAATACCTGGGACGCTAGACTCCCATCAGCACTCTTAGTACACTGCCCCAGGGAACAGTCTGTTTGCACCACATGAGGGCTGTATCCCACTCTGCTTAGGTAAAGAACAGACTCCTCAGGCAGTTTCCATATCACTGTGTCTAGAAGTTCTCACTCTGTTCCTCCATCGCTAAGAGCAACCTCTATGCAGCGATGTCTTCGGAAGGACTCTATTGATGCATGCGTAGGAAGCTTTGTCTATCTATCTCGCTCTAGAACAGTCTCCCGCCCTTCTTCTCGACGCAGTCTCGCTGTAGCACTGCTGTGTCAAGGAGCAAAAAGATTATCCATCCTGTTTCTAATAGCAGTCTCTCTCCACCCACTTTGGAGTAGCCAGTTCTATCTGTCCCATCTTTAGCAGGACTGACTTCACTCCTGTTTCTAATCGTGCCCCCCGCCCCCCCATTTGATCTAAGTGGAAGCAATCTCTGACGATCTCTAGGCGTGTCCGTACAAGCAGAGGCACTCTCTCTCTCTCTCTCTCTCTATATATATATATATATATATATATTTCTGTCTTTGCTTGTCCACAGAAGCAGCTTCTTTTTATATATATATATATATTTATCTCTCAGCTTGTCCACAGAAGCAGAGGCTCTCTCACTCCATATATATTTATATTTCTCCCTCGGCTTGTCCACAGAGGTATTTTCTCTCTATATATATATTTCTCTCTCGGCTTGTCCACAGAAGCAGAGGCTCTCTCTCTCTCCATATATATATATATATTTCTCCCTCAGCTTGTTCACAGAAGCATTTTCTCTATATATATATATTTCTCTCTCGGCTTGTCCACAGAAGCAGAGGCTCTCTCTCTCTCTCTATATATATATATATTTCTCTCTTAGCTTGTCCACAAAAGCAGAGGCCCTCTCTCTCTCCCTCTCTCTCTCTCTCTCTCTCTCTCTCTCTCTCTCTCTCTCCCTCTCTCTATATATATATATATATATATTTATACCTACCTAATGGGTGTTAGCATAGCGTAAAGACGCATTACATTATTGTATCTTTTAGGGCGCCGTGCTGAAAGAGAAGTGTTGCAACAGCCATATCTCCGCCCACCTGAGACACCTGCACTGGCTTCCCGTCAACAAAAGGATCACCTTCCGGCTCCTCACAAACGCACACAAAGCCCTCCACAACAAGGGACCCGAATATCTCAACAGTCGCCTCAGTTTCTACACGCCCACCCGTCAACTTCGCTCCGCCAACCTAGCACTCGCCGCCGACCCTCGCATCCGCCGCACCACAGCAGGTGGCAAATCCTTCTCCTACCTGGCGGCCAAGACATGGAATTCCCTCCCCACCAACCTCAGGACCACCCAGGACCACCTTGCATTCCGGAGACAACTCAAGACCTGGCTCTTCGAGAAGCAGTAACCCCCTCCCCCTAGCGCCTTGAGACCCTCACGGGTGAGTAGCGCGCTTTATAAATGTTTTTGATTTGATTTGATTTGCTCGGATAGCATGCCCGGAGCGGCATTTTATATTCAGTCATCCCAACTGCAAATCTTATCCACTGTGTGGCGATACTATGTTTGGCAGTAAGCATTTCAGGTCTACCGGATCAGATCCACATCATCAGGTCCACCAGGAAAGCTGCCCTGCAGGATCACATCAGCACCACTGCACACAACACCAAAGAACTCTTCGCCATGGTCAAGGAGTTTGCCAACCCCCAATTGGAAGTGGCAAACATTCCTCCATCTCAGGACCTCTGCAACAGACTAGCCACCTCCTTCCACCCAAAAATCTAAGACATTTATGATAGCTTTGAACCCCATGACCCTCAGAGCCCACCAACAACCATCCATCTCGGACCCTCCAAACCTTCACAGATCCTGCTCTTCTGGACCACCCTCACCACGGACAAGTCCCACTCCATCATGAGCGACATCCACTCTGAAGCCCCTACTGACCCCTGTCTAACCAACAGCTCCACAAACACATCAAGGACAACAACAACTTAGACATCTCTGAGTCAGGTTTCAGGTGCAACAACAGCATGGAGACTGCCCTCATCACCACCACAGATAACATCAGCTCGCTCCTTGACTGCGGCCAAACAGCAGCCTCATCCATATGGACCTATCGGACCCCTTTGACACAGTCTCCCATCACACCCTCTGCTCCAGACTCCAGGGAGCTGGCATCCGTGGAAAGGCCCTACAATGAATACTCTCCTTCTTGACTGGCAAAACACAGAGAGTCAGATTCCCACCCTACCTGACAGAACCAACAGAGATCAGCTGCGAAGTTCAACAGGGCTCCTCCCTGAGACTCACACTATTCAACATTTACATGGCCCTGCTCGCATCAATCATCAGAAACCATGGACTGAACATCATCTCCTATGCCCACAACATTCAGCTGATCATCTCACTGACTGAAAGCCCCACAACTGCCAAGAAGAAGTTCCACAATGGGATGGAAGCCATCACTGCCTGGATGAAGGACAGCGGCCTCAAGTTCAACTCTTAAAATACTGAGATCCTCATCCATTCACCCTCCACTTCAGCCTGGGATGGCTCCTGGTGGTCTGCTCCCCTCAGCACACCCCACCCCAACAAACCATGAACGCAACCTTGGCTTCATCCTGGATTCATCACTTAGCATGACCCGCCAAGTCATCTTGGTTGCATCATCCTGTTTTCACACTCTCTGACTTCTCTGGAAGATCTTCAAATGTATCCCAAACGACTGCTGCAAAACCGTAACCCACGCCTCTATGCCGGCACCACCCAGAAGAAATTGAAGAAACTACAGACAATCCAAAACACCTCCGCCAGATTCATTCTGTTCTGGATGCGCCCTGCTATAAACACATCACCAGACACCTAAGGGACCTCCACTGGCTCCCCGTCGAGAAGAGGATCAACTTCAAACTCCTCAACCACACATACAAGGCACTTCACGACCTAGGACCCACCCACCTTAATCACTGAATCACCTTCTGTAGTGTAGCCATTTTTAATGTAGCTTTACGCGCGTTTGCTTAACGTGTTCGGCCTCTGTGCACTTTGCCATAGATGCATTTTATTTAGCCTCACACTGTTATTGTACTATAACCAGTTACACAGTCTTGTTTTATTTCCTTCTATCACACTGTTTATTTTACTTCAGCACTGAGTTCTCAAACAATACATTCTTGCTCACTCTGTGCTTCAGTCAAGGATACAGTCTGGTACATTGCCGATAGACGTGGTAGAAGTTTAGTCTTTGTGGTTCGTAGACGGTACACATTCTTATGCAGGAACATCGGGTGTTAGTTCACATCAATAGCATAAAAAAACGTTCTAGTCCCAGTACACGTAAGAGGGAGATTCCGACCAGGAACCCACAACTAGACGCTGAATGCCCTGTTGCAGATGCTGATCCCGATCACAGGCCTTTGCTCAGGTATGAGGGTCGATGTTCTCCCGGGGGAACCTGAAAGGCAGGCTAAGAGGTTAACATGCTGTGCTCAAAATAGAACTTAGGAGAGAGAACGTAATTTAGTTGCATTATGATAGCGTTATTCTTATGTTTTACTTTCCTCGTTACTATTTCAATCCTACTGTATTGTATGGTTCTGGTTATTGCGGCTCACTCCTTGTTATCTAAAATGCAGTCGTTTTATTAAAACAAACTTTAAAACTCAAACTGCCTTTGTCATTTATATATGAGACCACACTGTGTATGAGAGCACTGGTTGGGATCTGAGTGACCACGACTTCCCTGGGAATGTCATGCGCTCGGCTGCCCAGTTGTCTCTTCCCATTGGGAGAGATGAGGCGCTGCTAGTTAGTCTGAGCTCAACCCAGATTTGGGGTGACAAGGGTCCTCCGCCATGGGTTAGATTTAGTCCCCCACACTGCGAACGATCTTGCCGCCCAAAAATCCAGTAGTCTCATTAGGATAATGAGAGCCTACGCGACAAGGCGCCGCCAACGATTGGTCTGGCTCTAATCTTCGGGTCCACCAGTCTCTCTCGGTCTCATATATGATAATGATCCCTCAGTTCCTTTAACAGAGACGTCCGTGGCACTGAGGACTTCCACCACCACGATATCGGTAATCCTAAATACAGTGGATGGTTGTTCAAGCTTGAACCTTAAAAGGAAAGACCCCGTATTAGTGTGCCCTCTCTGAACCAGTGCTGTTTTTCTAATGGCAAATCCCCAGGTAATAAAAATAGCTCTTAACATGAGACAGCCACTCACAGCACATTTGCTTGCACATGGTCTTACGATCCAGGGTGGTCCAGTCATGTTTGTGGTGGCCGCCCATGCAGCCTATAGAACAGAACTTTTCTACTCCTGGGTCACATTCCCAGCAGTTGATGGGAATACAAATTTATTTCACACATATACTATTGCGAATATTAATGAGGTGGGTCGCAAATTGCAGCCCCATAGCAACTATGGGCACTCACTGACATGGAGGGCTGCTGTAGTCAGCAGACCTCCATGTCCGTGACTGCTTTTAAATAAAGCAGTTTTTTTTTTCAAGTTTAGCCCGTTTTCCTTAAAGGAAAACGAGCTGCACTTAAAAAAAAATCCGAAACCTTGGACCACTACCTGCCCTGAAAAAATATTTTGGGGTCCATTCACAAAGGGGAAGGGGTCCCTTGGGGACCCCTTCCAATTTCCGAGTGGGTTACCATCCACTTCAAGTGGATGGTAACTGCGACTCCATTTGCGACCGCTTTCGCGGTCGCAAATGGAATTGCATACCACTGCGATTTGCAAATAGGAAGGGAACTCCCCTTCCTATTTGCGAGTCGGAAATGCATTTTGCGAGTCGGTTCCGACTTGCAAAATGCATTTCTGCATAGCAAACCCACATTTGCGACTTGCAAACGGCGATTTTCGCCGTTTGCGAGTCGCAAATGGTTTGCTACATCTGGCCCTTGGGCACTAGCACTGCTAGAAAGCGCGGCAGAGGTCACAATAGTTTGCCGGACTCTTCTAGAGCATCTGGAGGTGAAAGCAACTGATGACTTCATACAAGTTGAAACAGCGGATATGCGTGTCTCTGAACCCGATAGGGTGTATACAGTGACTTTACAATTGGAAAGAGACATTGAACGCACTATAAACGCGATCTTTTGGGATCGTGTAGTCAAGATATATGATATTTTGCTGGCTGAGCAGGATTGGCCGCCTGACTTTGTTCGCACTTGTCCAGTTGGGGAGGAGGTTATTAAACCTTCATTCTCACCACTTGTTCCAGGGGAACTCGCTGAGTCCTATTGCATCAAATGGGCTCTAGCACAAGCACCTGCCTTATATAGAAATCACGTGGGGTGGGATAGGGATTCTCCATATCATGTAATTCCGATTAAAGGTGAACCTCAGCCACAACCGCAGTATCCCATAAAACATGAAGCAAGGGCACCGGTGAGGGAAATACTAACACAACTAGAATACCAGGGAGTAATTGAAACCTGTGTCTCACCGATGAATAATCCCTTGTTCCCTTTAGCTAAACCGGACCATTCATATAGAATAGTCTTAGACTACAGATATTTGAACGGACATACACATACATATGCTATACAAAATTCACATAGCGCCGCACTGATGAATAACATTGTGCGGAAAAAATACAAAACAACTTTAGACATCTCGAATGGTTTCTTCTGCCAGACTATAGCACCCGAAAGCAGGGATTTGACAGGTTTTAGCGCGTTAGGCTCCCAGAAAAAATTCTGTAGTTCACCTCAGGGGTATAAGAATAGCCCGGGATTGTTTGCGGATGATATATATCTTACGGATGACGAGTTACTACAAAATTTAAGATGGGTAGCCCGCATTGTTGTAGGGTTTGCCAAAATTGGCTACAAATTTAACTTTAAAAAATCTAAAATTGCCTTCCTCAGCGTCATATTCCTGGGATATGAGCTGTTGAATGAAGGTAAGAGCATAGCGCCACAATTTTTTGAAAAATGTGCACAATTGCAAGCACCTAATACGATTAAGAAACTCCAATCATTGTTGGGCTTTCTAAATTTTGGCAGAACATACATTCCTGATCATGCTACACGCATAAAACCTTTATACAAATTAATCTGCCCTGATTTTTCAAGCAAATTCTGGACAATTAAACATACACATACTCTTCGGGAGTTACAAGCAGATCTCCTAGCAGCTAAACATTTACATACACGGGACAATAAGACGCATTTGGTCATCAGGGTGATAGCTGGGGCCATTGGGTTTACGTATGTCACATTTAATGAAGGTGAGACAGTCCCGATTGGATACAAGTCCCACTTGTATTCGGCTGCTGAACAACGATTCGCACCAACAGAGAAAATTCTCACTGCAGTACAGATGGCTGTTATTAAGGAAAGACCTCTTGCCCAGGGTAAACGCATCATAGTCTTTTCCCCTATTCCAGCCCTAGAGGCTGTTACAAAACTGAGTTTTCCTAACGCAAAAGCACTACACCCGCGATGGATACAATGGGCTACGTCTTTAACAGCCACTGATGTAGATTACATTTTTTACCCAGAATTACAAACTCAGGAATTTCTGCAATATGAAGTTGAGTATCCAGTTCCCGCTGACACGTTGCCTATTGATCAATATCAAGTAGTCATGTACACCGATGGCTCTGCGCAACCGGCGGTGGGGACAAAACACCAATATTCTACTGCATGTGCTGTAGTGAGTGGCCATATGGAGGGGGAAGAATTCAGCCCCCAACACACTTATACACAAACATTAGGGGATTGTACAGCACAATTGGCTGAGCTGAAAGCTCTACTGATGGCATTAGAACACACGAATCCGACACAGTTCACACTGATTGTTTGTGATTCGTACTATTGTGTCCCGTCTTTTAATGAATACCTCCATTATTGGCGCTTGAATGGGTTCAGAGATTCAAGGGGTAACACCATAAAACACAGACTGCTGTGGGGGAAGGTAGCGGACTTGAAGGAGACGCTACCCAAAGTCCATGTTGTACATACTCTTGGACACCAGCGCGTTGGAATACACGTTGCTGGGAATACTTTGGTTGATGAAGGCGCCAAGTCGGCAGTGGCAGTTGCCACTGTGGCCGCAGTGACTCGTTCGAGTTCCAAACCAGACACAGAGTTTCTGGCTGCCATAAAAGCTAGGGTTGATGGGACGCCTTTTCCTAAAGGATTTCCTAATAAATATCAATACTTCATGGGAAGTATGCTCAACGCTGAGGTTAAAATACCTAGTGTAGGCATACGCAAGATCCCCAATAAAGTTGTAAGACCACAATTGATTAATGCTGCGCATGAGGGAGTTGCTTCTGTACATGCTGGCGTGGCCGCCACAATTTCGCTATTACAGGCCCGTTACTGGTGGCCTGGTCTTTATAAAGAGACTAAGCGGTATGTCCTTTGTTGTGACATCTGTCAACAGATTAAAGCTTCAACGGCTAAGCGCCCGCCGCAGACACCCCTCTTAATATCTAACAGACCATTACAATCTGTGTATTTGGATCATTGCGGTCCACTCACACCAGATAGTGCATACAAATATATACTAGTCGCTGTTGATTCTTGCTCCAGATTTGTGTGGGTGTGGCCACAGCGCTCGGCTGACACTGGAACTGTTATTAAAGATTTGCGTGTCTTTGTCGGTACATATGCAGTTGCGGCATTCCATTTGAACCAGGGCCCTGCTTTTGCCTCAAGGGCATTCAGGGACACCATGGCTTTGTTGGGGGTCCAGCTCCAGTTCTCGTCTCCATTTCATCCCGAGGGAAATTCTGTCGTGGAGCCATTAAACTGCGATTTAAAGCAATCCTTAACAGCCAGAGTCTTCGGTACGGGTCGTAGTTGGCTAACCCAACTGTATGGAGTTCAGAGAGCACTGATTAACCTGCCTAGAAGGTCCCTGGGGGGTCATACTTCATATGAGTGCCTGTTCGGAACACAAATGTTTGTTCCGGATCTTGATGGTCCTGGTGTGGAGGCGGTGGAAACACCCTTTGACATAAATGATCGTGTCACTGTTTTGCAGGAATTACAACAGTTCCGTGAAGATAACTCTTCTAAAAGTGCTGCCTCCACAGGAATTAAGGATGTGCCAGTGACACCTACTGGTTGGATTCCCAGAGTGCGTGAAAAGGTCGCAGTGAAAAAATAATTTGGCCCTTCTTATTGAGCACCTGTCCCTGTGTTGGGAATACACGGAACGAGAACTGTTGTTTTACCACCGTTGCCGGGGGCCAAAGAAAATCGCTTTGTTTCTATTGATAATGTCAAGTTACAACATGTGGCCGATTCTGCACAGCAGACCAAGAAGAACGTCCAGTAGTTCCCGAATCCCTCTCACTACTGGGGAAGATGTTCCGCTTCAAGTTATTTATACCAACACTGTTGCCTCTCCGAGCTTGGGGAGGGTGGATGATGATCTTGCTTTAGTTCCACTGACAACTAATAACTTGGAAACATTTGATCGAGTCACCATGACTACTGACGTTGCGGGTGGTGCTATCTATAGTGTGCCACCGCGAGACACACCAACTCCTCCTTTGAATACGGCGACACCTTTTGCACAAACTGCCTCTGGGTACTTTACCAACAACAATGATGGTCTATCGGACTCGTTTGCCTCTTCAACTACTGACCCAGGTCCACGTAAGCTGATGTGCTGGCTTAAAGATATGTATTTTGTTCTTCCTTGGAACTACCTGTGGCTCTTATTGACTATTTCAGCTTTTTTTCTCTGGATAGGGTTTGTCATTACCTTTTTTCTATTGATACATGGTCATTTTCTTCCTGAGAGATCAGTGGTTGAACAGGTGAAGGAGGTGTTGAAGCCACATTTTTCATCACATAAGGTTCGAAGAGACTTGTCCTTTGTGAACATTTCTGTAGTGCCGATTCCAGATGGGATTGTGTGGGATAATGTAATGTTTGATATATACGGTCCCACTGAGATAATTCAAAGACCATATGTCCTAAAGTTATCTATGAATGATATCGTAATACCAGGCATTGTATCTGATGATTGGGATGTGAAGACAGTTGATTCCATGATGACTGAATTACAATATTATACTGTCTATGAAAATGAAGATGTTTACCAGTTTAGAGACAATTATGGTGACATGTTTTGCTATAATTATTATGGGCACCATTTTGTACATGAAGCCAGTAGTCCAAAAATGATATTTGACTATACACAATGGGAGCATTGCCCAACTCCTCACAACAAGGATGAATGTGGGCGCTCCCAGCAGCGCAGCAGTGTCTTGAACGCATGATGCAGCACTTTGGAGCAGCACTCCTAGGACATTTGGAGTGTGACTGGTCTCTGTCATTCAGACCGGTTTTGGATTGTGTGCAGCCCGTGTTTCGGTGCCGTTGGTGCGATTTGGAACATGCACTAGCCGTCTGTCTCTCACAGCAATGCCCCCCAGTGGTTGATGCTGATCTGTTGATGTTCCCGATGAGGGCTCATTACCAGACATGCGCGCTTCGGCTGCGTTTGCTTCGTGAGGCTGCTTACGAGATACCCTTCCTGGAGGAAGTTGATGTTACCTCGTTCACAGGCCTTGTACGGGATGCCGCCCTGGTTGACACTGGGGCTTTGGAACACACCTGCTCCTTGATAGTCTTTGGCGTGGATTTTCCGGTTTTGTCATCTGCTGAAGTGGAGAATGTTTTAAATTGACACTTATATATGAATTTGGCATTCAGCCACATGCTTATTTTTAAATTGAGGATTAGTGTGCTTTGTTGTCCTCTTGGCTTGTTGAAATTCTGTAGGGTTCTTTAATTGTATTTTAGCTTAGGGCATTTTGTAGCTTTGACTTAAACCACTTTCTACCGACAAGGGGAGGGTGTAGTGTAGCCATTTTTAATGTAGCTTTACGCACGTTTGCTTAACGTGTTAGGCCTCTGTGCACTTTGCCCTAGATGCATCTTATTTAGCCTCACACTGTTATTCTACTATAACCAGTTTCACGGTCTTGTTTTATTTCCTTCTATCACACTGTTTAGCCTACTTCAGCACTGAGTTCGCAAACAATACATACTTGCTCGCTCTGTGCTTCAGTCAAGGATACAGTCTGGTACATTGCCGATAGACGTGGTAGAAGTTTAGTCTTTGTGGTTCGTAGACGGTACACATTCTTACGCAGGAACATCGGGGTGTTAGTTCACATCAATAGTATAAAAACACGTTCTAGTCCCAGTACACGTAAGAGGGAGATTCCGATCAGGAACCCACAACTAGACGCTGACTGCCCTGTTGCAGATGCTGATCCCGATCACAGGCCTTTGCTCAGGTATGAGGGTCGATGTCCTCCCGGGGGAACCTGAAAGGCAGGCTTAGAGCTTAACATGCTATGCTCAAAATAGAACTTAGGAGAGAGAACGTAATCTAGTTGCATTATGATAGCGTTATTCTTATGTTTTACTCTCCTCGTTACTATTTCAATCCTACTGTGTTGTATGGTTCTGGTTATTGCGGCTCATGCCTTGTTATCTAAAATGCAGTCGTTTTATTAAACCAAACTTTTAAACTCAAACTGCCTTTGTCATTTAAGACCACACTGGGTAGGAGAGAACTGGTTGGGATCTGAGTGACCATGACTTCCCTGGGAAGCACTAAGATGTCATGCGCGCGGCTGCCCAGTTGTCTCTTCCCGAGAGATGAGGCACTGCTAGTTAGCCGTAGCTCAACCCGGATTTGGGGTGACAAGGGTCCTCCGCCGTGGGTTAGGCTCAGTCCCCCACACTGCGAACAATCTTGCTGCCCAAAAATCCAGTAGTCTCATTAGGATAATGAGAGCCTACGCAACACTTCTAATCCCCTACCAGACTTCTCCACTCTCCTCAACAGGCACTAGCCACCGTATCCTGCATACGAAAGACCTCAGCCGGAGGAAGATCCTTCGTATACCTCACGGCACAGAGCTGGAACACCTTGCCTCTTCACCTCAGGCAGTCACCATAGTTTCCTATGTTCAGGAAGGACCTTAAGACCAGGCTCTTCAACTGAAACACAGGGGACGACCCCCCCAGCGCCCTGAGAGCCTTACTGGTGAGTAGTTGTGCTCTATAAATATGATTGATTGATTGATTGATTGAAGTGTATTCTTTTTATAAATCTCAGTGAATCTTTGTAAACTTCAAGTGCTACAGGCAAAGAAACCAACACAAACCAAGGCTGCTCGACAGACTGCACAAAGGGTTTGTGTTTCTGAAGGAGCTGACAGCAACAGCTTGAGCATGAGCTATCATGTACAGAAAAGAGTATAGCATTGAGGTAAATCTCCATAAACTTGAGATCGGGCTTCAGAAGCAACAAAAACAAGGAAAAGGGGACAATTCCATGATCTTAGACATGTTACATGGCCATAACTGGAGTTACCATTGTGAAGCTACATATAGGTATTGACCTATATGTAGTGCATGCGTGTAATGGTGTCCCTGCACTAACAAAGTCCGGGGAAATGGCCCTGAACTATGTTGGGGCACCTTTGCTAGTGCAAGGGTGCCCTCACACTTAGTAACTTTGCACCTAACCTTCAGCAAGTGAAGTTTAGAAATATAGGTGACTTATAAGTTACTTAAGTGCAGTGAAAATGGCTATGAAATAACGTGCGTTATTTCATGCAGGCTGCAATAGCAGTCCTGTGTAAAGGTTTGTCTGAGCTCCCTATGGGTGGCAAAAGAAATGCTGCAGCCCATATGGATCTCCTGGAACCCCAATACCTAGGTACCATATACTAGGGACGTATAAGGGGGTCCAGTATGCCAATTAGAAGTGGTAAATGTAGTAACTAGCCTATAGTGACAAAGTTAAAGGCAGAGAGAGCATGAGCACTAAGGTTCTGATTAGCAGAGCCTCAGTGACACAGTTAGGCACTACACAGGCATACACATTAGGCCACAAACTATGAGCAGTGGGGTCCTGGCTAGCAGGATCCCAGTGAGACAGTCAAAACACACTGACATATAGGTTTTTATCTATGAGCACTGGGGTCCTGGCTAGCAGGATCCCAGTGACACAGTAAAAACACACTGACACACGCTCACAAACAGGCCAAAAGTGGGGGTAACCATGCTAGAAAGAGGCTACTTTCTCACAACCACCATAAGAGGAACCCTTGCCTAGAGACCCCCAGGCTCTCCTGCCAACTTCTGCAACAAAATACCAGACTTCATTGTCCCCCTGGCAGTCGACACCTACCATTGCATCTTCCTAGTAGATCTGAACTTCCACCTTAAAGACGCAAATGACCCCAGCACCACCTCACTCCTTGACTCCATGAACACCATTAGCCTCACTCAGCTAGTCACCACACCCATCCACAATGCAGGACACACACTTGACCCAATCTTCTCCCTCAGTGACTGTAGGAAAGTACCATCTTGCCTGGCATGTTACCCCCATTTATTTCACTGTATATATGTTGTTTTAGTTGTATGTGTCGCTGGGACCCTGCCAGCCAGGGCCCCAGTGCTCATAAGTGTGCCCTGTATGTGTTACCTGTGTTATAACTAACTGTCTCACTGAGGCTCTGCTATCCAGAACCTCAGTGGTTGTGCTCTCTCATTTCTTTCCAAATTGTCACTAACAGGCTAGTGACCAATTTCACCAATTTACATTGGCTTACTGGAACACCCTTATAATTCCCTAGAATATGGTACTGAGGTACCCAGGGTATTGGGGTTCCAGGAGATCCCTATGGGCTGCAGCATTTCTTGTGCCACCCATAGGGAGATATGACAGTTCTTACACAGGCCTGCCAGTGCAGCCTGAGTGAAATAACATCCACGTTATTTCACAGCCATTTACCACTGCACTTAAGTAACTTATAAGTCATCTATATGTCTAACCTTTACCTGGTAAAGGTTGGGTGCTAAGTTACTAGCCAAGGTGCTCCCACATTGTTCAGGGCACATTCCCCGGACTTTGTGAGTGCGGGGACACCATTACACGCGTGCACTACACATATGTCACAACATATGTGTAGCGTCACAATGGTAACTCCGAACATGGCCATGTAACATGTCTAAGATCATGGAATTGTCACCCCAATTGGGGAGACAATTCCATGATCCCCCGAGTCTCTAGCTCAGACCAGGGTACTGCCAAACTGCCTTTCCCGGGGTTTCACTGCAGCTGCTGCGAACCCCTCAGACAGGTTTCTGCCCTCCTGGGGTCCAGCCAGGCTTGGCCCAGGAAGGCAGAACAAAGGACTTCCTCAGAGAGAGGGTGTTACACCCTCTCCCTTTGGAAAAAGGTGTTAGGGCTTGGGAGGAGTAGCCTCCCCCAGCCTCTGGAAATGCTTTCATGGGCACAGATGGTGCCCATTTCTGCATAAGCCAGTCTACACCGGTTCAGGGATCCCCCAGCCCTGCTCTGGCGCGAAACTGGACAAAGGAAAGGGGAGTGACCACTCCCCTGACCTGCACCTCCCCTGGGAGGTGCCCAGAGCTCCTTCAGTGTGCTCCAGACCTCTGCCATCTTGGAAACAGAGGTGCTGCTGGCACACTGGACTGCTCTGAGTGGCCAGTGCCAACAGGTGACGTCAGAGACTCCTTCTGATAGGCTCCTTCAGGTGTTGTTAGCCTATCCTCTCTCCTAGGTAGCCAAACCTCCTTTTCTGGCTATTTAGGGTCTCTGCTTTTGGGAATTCCTTAGATAACGAATGCAAGAGCTCATCAGAGTTCCTCTGCATCTCTCTCTTCACCTTCTGCCAAGGAATCGACTGCTGACCGCGCTGGAAGCCTGCAAAACTGCAACAAAGTAGCAAAGACGACTACTGCGAGCTTGTAACGCTGATCCTGCCGCCTTCTCGACTGTTTTCCAAGTGGTGCATGCTGTGGGAGTAGTCTGCCTCCTCTCTGCACTAGAAGCTCAAAGAAATCTTCCGTGGGTCGACGGAATCTTCCCTCTGCAACCCCAGGCACGAACGAACTGCATCACCAGTCCTCTGGGTCTCCTCTCAGCACGACGAGCGAGGTCCCTTGAACTCAGCAACTCTGTCCAAGTGACTACCACAGTCCAGTGACTCTTCAGTCCAAGTTTGGTGGAGGTAAGTCATTGCCTCCCCACGCTAGACTGCATTGCTGGGAACCGCGTGTTTTGCAGCTGCTCCGGCTCCTGTGCACTCTTCCCGGATTTCCTTTGTGCCCAGCCAAACCTGGGTCCCCGGCACTCTAACCTGCAGTGCACGACCTTCTGAGTTGTCCTTCGGCATCGTGGGACCTTCCTTTGCAACTTCGGGTGAGCTCCGGTTCACTCCACTTTGTAGTGCCTGTTCCAGCACTTCTGCGGGTGCTGCTTGCTTCTGAGTGGGCTCTTTGTCTTGCTGGACGCCTCCTCTGTCTCCTCACACAATTGGAGACATCCTGGTCCCTCCTGGGCCACAGCAGCATCCAAAAACCCTAACTGCAACCTTTGCAGCTAGCAAGGCTTGTTTGTGGTATTTCTGCATGGAAACATCTCTGCACGACTCTTCACAATGTGGGACATCCATCCTCTAAAGGGGAAGTTTCTAGCCCTTGTCGTTCTTGCAGAATCCACAGCTTCTACCATCCTGTGGCAGCTTCTTTGCACCCACAGCTGGCATTTCCTGGTGAGTACCAAGGGCTACTTACACCTTTCACCAGTCCCAGGTATCCCTTATTAGTGTATAGGGGTGTCTAGCAGCTTAGGCTGATAGAAGATGGTAGCTTAGCAGAGCAGCTTAGGCTGAACTAGGAGACGAGGAAGCTCCTACAGTACCACTAGTGTCATATGCACAATATCATAAGAAAACACAATACACAGATATACTAAAAATAAAGGTACCTTATTTTTATGACAATATGCAAAAGTATCTCAGTGAGTACCCTCAGTATGAGGATAGCAAATATACACAAGATATATGTACACAACACAAAAGTATGCAGTAATAGCAATAGAAAACAGTGCAAACAATGTATAGTCACAATAGGATGCAATAGGAGCACATAGGGATAGGGGCAACACAAACCATATACTCCAAAAGTGGAATGCGAACCACGAATAGACCCCAAACCTATGTGACCTTGTAGAGGGTCGCTGGGACTGTAAGAAAACAGTTAGGGTTAGAAAAATACCCCACCCCAAGACCCTGAAAAGCGAGTGCAAAGTGCACTAAAGTTCCCAAAAGGACATAGAAGTCGTGATAGGGGAATTCTGCAGGAAAGACACAAACCAGCAATGCAACAACGATGGATTTCCAAACGAGGTTACCTGTGGAACAAGGGGACCAAGTCCAAAAGTCACAAGCAAGTCGGAGATGGGCAGATGCCCAGGAAATGCCAGCTGTGGGTGCAAAGAAGCTGCTACTGGACAGTAGAAGCTGAGGTTTCTGCAGGAACGACAAGGGCTAGAGACTTTCCCTTTGGAGGATAGATACCCCACGCCGTGGAGAGTCGTGCAGAAGTGTTTTCCTGAAGAAAGACTGCCAACAAGCCTTGCTAGCTGCAAATCATGTGGTAAGGGTTTTTGCGTGCTGCTGTGGCCCAGGAGGGACCAGGATGTCGCCAATTGCGTCTGGGGACAGAAGGGGCGTCGAGCAAGAAAAGGAGCTCTCTCAGAAGCAGGCAGCATCCGCAGAAGTGCCAAAAAAGGCACTACAAAGAGGAGTGAAAGAGTGCTCACCCGAAGTTGCACAAAGGAGTCCCACGCCGCCAGAGGACAACTTAGAAAGTCAGGAATGCAGGTTAGAGTGCCGTGGACCCAGGCTTGGATGTGCACAAAGGATTTCCGCCGGAAGTGCACAGATGCCGGAGTAGCTGCAAAAGACACGGTTCCCAGCAATGCAGTCTGGCGTGGTGAGGCAAGGACTTACCTCCACCAAACTTGGACTGAAGAGTCACTGGACTGTGGGAGTCACTTGGACAGAGTTGCTGGAATCAAGTGACCTCGCTCGTTGTTCTGAGAGGAGACCCAGAGTACTGGTAATGCAGTTCTTTGGTGCCTGCGGTTGCAGGGGGAAGATTCCGTCGACCCACGGGAGATTTCCTTGGAGCTTCTAGTGCAGAGAGGAGGCAGACTACCCCCACAGCATGCACCACCAGGAAAACAGTCGAGAAGGCGGCAGGATCAGCGTTACAGAGTTGCAGTAGTCGTCTTTGCTACTTTGTTGCAGTTTTGCAGGCTTCCAGCGCGGTCAGCAGTCGTTTCCTTGGCAGAAGGTGAAGAGAGAGATGCAGAGGAACTCTGATGAGCTCTTGCATTCGTTATCTAAGGAATTCCCCAAAGCAGAGACCCTAAATAGCCAGAAAAGAGGGTTTGGCTACTTAGGAGAGAGGATAGGCTAGCAACACCTGAAGGAGCCTATCAGAAGGAGTCTCTGACGTCACCTGCTGGCACTTGCCACTCAGAACAGTCCAGTGTGCCAGCAGCACCTCTGTTTCCCAGATGGCAGAGGTCTGGAGCACACTGGAGGAGCTCTGGGCACCTCCCAGGGCAGGTGCAGGTCAGGGGAGTGGTCACTCCCCTTTCCTTTGTCCAGATCGCGCCAGAGCAGGGCTGAGGGGTCCCTGAACTGGTGTAGACTGGCTTATGCAGAAATGGGCACCATCTGTGCCCATGAAAGCATTTCCAGAGGCTGGGGGAGGCTACTCCTCCCCTGCCTTCACACCTTTTTCCTAAGGGAGAGGGTGTAACACCTGAGGAAGTCCTTTGTTCTGCCTTCCTGGGCCTTCCTGGGCCAAGCCTGGCTGGACCCCAGGAGGGCAGAAACCTGTCTGAGGGGTTGGCAGCAGCTGCAGTGAAACCCCGGGAAAGCCGGTTTGGCAGTACCCGGGTCTGTGCTAGAGACCCGTGGGATCATGGGATTGTGCCAGCAATGCCAGGATGGCATAGAGAGGGCAATTCCATGATCTTAGACATTTTACATGGCCATATTCGGAGTTACCATTGTGTAGTGACCTATGTATAGTGTACGCGTGTAATGGTGTCCCCGCACTCACAAAGTCCGGGGAATTTGCCCTGAACAATGTGGGGGCACCTTGGCTAGTGCCAGGGTGCCCACACACTAAGGCCCTCATTCCAACCCTGGCGGTCGGTGTTAATGCGGCGGCCAACCCGCCAACAGGCTGGCGGTCGAAAAAAAGGAATTCCGACCCTGGCGGGAACCGCCACCACAGCCCGCCACTTTAACACTCCGACCGCCACGGCGGGACAAACAAACAGCGCGGCGGTCACCGCCAACAGCCAGGCGGGAGACAATGTACCGCCCACCCTATCATGACCCACCAATCCGCCACCTTTTCCGGGGCGGTTGCCCCGCCGATAAAAACACGGCGGAAACAGACTTTTCGACCGGAAAACGCTCACCTCTACACACTCCACGCAGAATCTGGACAGCATGGAACCGGAACTCCACATCCTCCCAGCCATTGTCTTCCTGTTCCTCTACCAGGAGCACGAACGCCGGCGCAGACGACAACGGTGAGTACCGCACCTACGACACAGGGGAGTGGGGAGGGAAAATATTACGGGCACACACATACGCGACACACCCACCCCCACCCTCACCCACTACAACACACACATCAATGCAGAGCAACAACTCAGAGTGACACCCCCCAAACCCCCCGGAAGAATGCAAAGACAAAATAAAATGATCATTAAAATTGAAGTATATTATAGGAAATCTGAAGTTAAGTGAAATATGAAATATATAAATTAAATATATTACAACATGAACAATATATACATAGGTCATAAGTCCGGCCCATATTGGCTATCTGCCATTGTCTGTGGGCCAATGGGCCTAAACACATGGGCAAAGCCCACACACGAGACCCGATTCCATTGGAGAGAACACTGCAGGGGCATCAGATAGTAAAACTACAGGCACCTCAGGGGGAAGGGAAGGGGGGGCACCTCAGCCAGATGAGTCCACGACGCCAGATCCACGAGGGGCCTCCATGGCCACTGTACCATCCTGGGGAGTGCAAAGCCACAGTCTCACAAGTCTCTACACTGGGTGGATTGCCCACTGTACCATCCTGGGGAGTGCAAAGCCACAGTCTCACAAGTCTCTACACTGGGTGGATTGCCCACTGTACCATCCTGGGGAGTGCAAAGCCACAGTCTATCAAGTGGATTACAGACTCCACTGGTTCAGGAGGAGGCATGGTGCCCAGAGTGCTTCGTGAAGCCCTGCCCGACACAGATCCGGCCCTGCCAATGGGCCAGCGGTGCTTGAGATGAAGGGCCCAGCGGAGCGGTTCAGAGACGGCGGTGCCCAGCGGAGCGGTGCTTGAGAGGAAGGGCCCAGCGGAGCGGTGCTTGAGATGAAGGGCCCAGCGGAGCGGTGCTTGACAGGAAGGGCCCAGCGAAGCTGTTCAGAGACGGCGGTGCCCAGCGGAGCGGTGCTTAAGAGGAAGGGCCCAGCGGAACGGTGCTTGAGATGAAGGGCCCAGCGGAGCGGTGCTTGACAGGAAGGGCCCAGCGGAGCAGTGCTTGAGATGAAGGGCCCAGCGGAGCAGTGCTTGACAGGAAGTGCCCAGCGTAGCGGTGCTTGAGATGAAGGGCCCAGCGTAGCGGTGCTTGACAGGAAGGGCCCAGTGGAGCGGTGCTTGAGATGAAGGGCCCAGCGGAGCGGTGCTTGACAGGAAGGGCCCAGCGGAGCAGTTCAGAGACGGCGGTGCCCAGCGGAGCGGTGCTTGAGAGGAAGGGCCCAGCGGAGCGGTGCTTGAGATGAAGGGCCCAGCGGAGCGGTGCTTGACAGGAAGGGCCCAGCGGAGCGGTGCTTGACAGGAAGGGCCCAGCGGAGCGGTGCTTGAGATGAAGGGCCCAGCGGAGCGGTGCTTGACAGGAAGTGCCCAGCGGAGCACTGCTTGAGATGAAGGGCCCAGCATAGCGGTGCTTGACAGGAAGGGCCCAGCGGAGCGGTGCTTGAGATGAAGGGCCCAGCGTAGCGGTGCTTGACAGGAAGGGCCCAGCGGAGCAGTGCTTGAGATGAAGGGCCCAGCGGAGCGGTGCTTGAGATGAAGGGCCCAGCGGAGCGGTGCTTGAGATAAAGGGCCCAGCGGAGCGGTGCTTGACAGGAAGGACCCAGCAGAGCGGGGCTTGACAGGAAGGGCCCAGCGGAGCAGTGCTTGAGATGAAGGGCCCAGCGGAGCGGTGCTTGACAGGAAGTGCCCAGCGGAGCGGTGCTTGAGATGAAGGGCCCAGCGTAGCGGTGCTTGACAGCAAGGGCCCAGCGTAGCGGTGCTTGAGATGAAGGGCCCAGCGTAGCGGTGCTTGACAGGAAGTGCCCAGCGGAGCAGTGCTTGAGATGAAGGGCCCAGCGTAGCGGTGCTTGACAGGAAGGGCCCAGCGGAGCGGTGCTTGAGATGAAGGGCCCAGCGGAGCGGTGCTTGAGATGAAGGGCCCAGCGGAGCGGTGCTTGACAGGAAGGGCCCAGCGGAGCAGTGCTTGACAGTAAGGGCCCAGCGGAGCGGTGCTTGAGATGAAGGGCCCTGTTCAGCGGTGCTTGTCTTGAAGGGCCCTGTTCAGCGGTGCTTGAGACGGCGGGGCCCTTTTCAGCTGTGCTTGTCTTGAAGGGCCCTGTTCAGCGGTGCTTGAGACGGCGGGGCCCTGTTCAGCGGTGCTTGTCACGGCGGGGCCTTGTTCAGCGGTGCTTGTCTTGAAGGGCCCTGTTCATCGGTGCTTGAGACGGCGGGCCTTGTTCAGCGGTGCTTGTCTTGAAGGGCCCTGTTCAGCGGTGCTTGTCACGGCGGGGCCCTGTTAAGCGGTGCTTGTCACGGTGGGGCCCAGTACAGCAGTGCTTGTCACGGCGGGGCCTTGTTCAGCGGTGCTTGAGATGGCGGGGCCCTGTTCAGCGGTGCTTGTCTTGAAGGGCCCTGTTCAGCGGTGCTTGAGACGGCGGGGCCCTGTTCAGCGGTGCTTGTCACGGCGGGGCCTTGTTCAGCGGTGCTTGTCACGGCGGGGCCTTGTTCAGCGGTGCTTGAGATGGCGGGGCCCTGTTCAACGGTGCTTGTCTTGAAGGGCCCTGTTCAGCGGTGCTTGTCTTGAAGGGCCCTGTTCAGCGGTGCTTGTCTTGAAGGGCCCTGTTCAGCGGTGCTTGAGACGGCGGGGCCTTGTTCAGCAGTGCTTGTCACGGCGGGCCCTGTTCAGCGGTGCTTGTCACGGCGGGGCCCTGTTCAGCGGTGCTTGTGATGTGTTCCCAGGGCACCAGATCCGGCCAATATTTACCGCTCACTCGCCATCCGACCTTTCGCTTGCGGGGCCCTCCTGTGCTGGAGTCCTGTGCCCGTGGGTGTCCTCCAACACACCGGTAATGGGGCTGGTGGGGCCCTCCTGGCCAGCTCGCCTGCTGCCTGACTTCTCCGCCGTGCTGCCCTTGCCCTCCTTTGCCGATTCTCTGGGGCCCTTGCCTCCCTTTGTGGATGTGCCAGGTGACGGTCCCAGGGTAGTGCCTTTGGGGGCTGCCGTCTCTGGCCTCTCGCGCCGGCCCTTTCCTTTTTTTGTTTTTTTCCCAGGGGGTGGGCTGGCTGTCCCCTTGCTGCTGGCCGATGTTGCTGTCCTAGAAGCTGGTGGACTCCAAAAGCCCTGGACTATGGTCCTTGTAGGTCCAGGGCTTGTGGTGGCTGAGGTGCTGATAGGACTCTTACGAGTGGGAGGGGGTGGGTCAGGTGATGCAAAGAGGTTAATTTTGGAGAGGAAAAACTTTTTAGGAGCAGTGGGAAGGGTAGGTGCAGTGGGTATGGGAGTGGAGGGAGAGGATGTGGTTGTAGGAGAGTCAAGTGTGCTGTCTTTGGGTGCAGGTGCTTGTGACGGAGGCTGTCGTGAGGTGGATGGCTGTTGGGTGGGTGGCTGCCTGCGTTTGTGTGTTTTGGAAGTGGGGGTGACAGACACACTTGGAGAGGACACAGAGGACGTGTAAATGGCAGTGGGGGTGGTGACTGCACGTGTGCAGAGTGTTCTGGTGGGTGTGGTGGTGATGGACGTACTGGCTGATGGTGGTGTGCATGCAGGTGTGAGTGGAGACGTCACAGGGAGGGAGGAGGGAGACGAGGAGGAGGGGGACACAGAGGAGGCAGTGGCTGTTGGCATGTCTGCATGTGGATGTTGCTTGTGTGAATGCTTGTGTGATCTGTGGTGCTTATGTCTTGATGAGCTGCCCTTGGGTGTTGGGGTGTGTGCAGGCTGGTCTGTAGGTGTGGCTGGGATAGGCAGAGGAACAGGGGAGTGGGACTGGGATAAGGAAATTGGAGGGGGGAGGCAGGAGACAGGGACAATGGCTGCCGTCAGTGCTGAGGCCAGAGAGTTGAACAATCGCTGATGGGCAGCCTGACCCGAATGAATGCCCTCCAGGTATGCATTACTCCGGTGCACCTCCCTTTCTACACCCTGGATGGCATTCAAAAGGGTAGACTGCCCAACAATGAGCGTCTGGAGGAGGTCAATGATCTCCTCACTGAGGGCAGCAGGGGTAACTGGGGCAGGGCCTGAGATGCCTGGGGTGAAGGAGATGCCCGCCTTCCTGGCCGAGCGGGCACGGGGCGAACGCTGAGGGGCTGCTGGGAGGGCGGAGCTGGTGTGCTGGGTGGCGGCTGTACCTGTTGTAGCGGTGGGCACGGATGTTGCCGCCACCACAAGGGAGCTCCCTTCCGAGGATGTGTCTGTGTCGCTGACGTCTCCACGGGTCCCCGTTGTGGAGCTCCCCTCGTCCTCCATCTCACTGGTGAACTCGGAGTCGGTTGCATGGCCCTCCGGGGCCGTGTGAGATGCAGCTCCTTCGTGCTCCGATGCCACTTCTCCTCCGCCTGATGATGCTAATGCACACATGAACAGGAAGACCAAAAAAAGGGGGGGGGGAAATAAAGACATGTTGAGTGCATGCATTGGCGACACCGTTGGCGGAGAGGACAGACACAGAAGCCCCCTGCACTACGCCGCGCACTTGTGTACACTAGTCAATTATTGGGACTTGGCCTACAGGCCTATGGAGGACAAATGCACACATAGGTGACCCAGGGGCATGGATAGCTGTACTTAGCACCCTACAGAGGTGGGGGGCGGGGGCACAGGGCCATGCCTTACGGAGGGGCCTAGCCTACAGAAATCGCCCTGGCCTAGAGATACCCACAGCCCTCCTCCCCCACCCAGACACCTCCACTCTGCGCTAATATAGCAGATTGTGCTTGTACTCACCCCCTTGTGTCTGCTGTGATGTCCTCACGTGCCCATCCAAATCGGGGTAGGCCACCGCCAGGATCCGGGACATCAGGGGGGTCAATTGCCATGTGGCACCCCTCCTAGGTTGGGAGGCCATCCCCAGCAGAGCCTCCACGGTCTTTCTGCTCCCGCGGCGGATGTCCTCCCACCTCTTTCGGCAGTGGGTGCCCCGTCTGTTGTGGACCCCCAGGGCCCGGACGTCCTTGGCGACGGCACGCCAAATGTCGATCTTCTGATGGGCGCTCACCTATGTGACATGTACAGGGGGGGGAAATAAATATAATCATTTTCTGCATGCTCGATGTGAGTGGCCCCACCCTTGCCATGTGGCACATGCTCTCATCTGTCGTGCGATGCATGCCTCATTCGCTCCCCTCCCCCCCATCGTTCATCCACCCCACTCAACACAGGCATTGCCCACAAAGCATGCTCCCAGTGGACTTACCTGTTGGTCTGGAGGACCGTAGAGTAGCGCATACTGGGGGAGGAACCCATCCACGAGTTTGTCCAATTCATCCGAAGTGAAGGCAGGGGCCCTTTCCCCAGTCGCTTGAGCCATTGTCTCTTCCAGACCTAGTTCACAGCAGCACTTGCAGTATAGGTCCTCTCCTGTGGATGATCAGGTATTGAGTGATTAAGCAGATAGGAAATGGCGGTCACGCCCGCGGCGGTGCGTACCGCGGCGGTGCGTACCGCGACCGCCGGGGCGCACATCGTCATTGGCTCCTGAAAGCCATAGGGTTCAATGTTAACCAATGCGGCTTTGCGCCGCGGTCTTCGACCACCTACCGCCACGGTGTGCCACGCCAGCGCATTGACCTCACATCCCACTGTCGCACTTCACAGGTCAGGCAGCCGCCATTTCAAGGGCCCACATGGCTTAATTCCTACTGCGTCACACATGCCTAGGCCTTGCATCGACACTCATACAAGCCATTCACTGCATAGAGAATCGTGTACTGTGCATGCTGTGGGAACGTACCTGTGGGTTGATTGACTCTGTGCTCGCTGTTGTCCTTCCTAGGCACCGTCCGCTGGGACTTGCGAGGAGACGGAGGAATGTTCCCGTGTACAGACCGCTGGTGGACCTGTCGACAATGGAAGAAAGACATTGCATACAGACATACAGGCTTGACAGAGCCACTATACGGGAACTGTGTGCCCAGTTGGAGCCAGACCTGATGTCACCCATCCGCCAACCCACAGGGATCCCCCCTCTAGTGCAGGTTCTGTCAGTACTCCATTTTTTGGCAAGTGGGTCATTTCAAACAACAGTGGCCATTTCTTCTAGGATGTCTCATCCTATGTTTTCAAAGGTGTTGTCCAGAGTGTTGTCTGCCCTGATGAAGTACATGCAGAGCTACATCATTTTCCCTGAGGTGGGGGATTTGCCTACAGTGAAGGGTGATTTCTATGCCCGTTGGACATATTACCAACATCATTAGTGCCATTGATGGGACCCATGTGGCTTTGGTACCCCCCAGAGAAAGTGAACAGGTGTACAGGAACAGAAAAAGTTATCATTCCATGAATGTCCAGGTGGTCTGTTTGGCTGACCAGTACATCTCCCATGTAAATGCCAAGTTCCCAGGGTCAGTGCATGATGCATACGTCATGCAAAATAGCAGCATCCCTTACGTGATGGAACTACTTCAGAGACACCGTGTGTGGGTAATTGGTGACTCTGGTTACCCCAACCTGCCGTGGCTACTGACCCCAGTGAGGAATCCCAGGACAAGGGCAGAGGAACGGTACAATGATGCCCATGGGCATACTAGGAGGGTGATCGAGCGGACCTTTGGCCTCCTGAAGGCCAGGTTTAGGTGCCTGCATATGACAGGTGGATCCCTAATGTACTCACCAAAGAAGGTGTGCCATATCATCGTGGCCTGCTGTATGCTTCACAACCTGGCTTTGCGACGCCAGGTGCCTTTCCTGCAGGAGGATGGTCCAGATGTTGGTGTTGTTGCAGCTGTGGAGCCTGCGGAGAGTGAATAGGAGGAAGACAAAGAGGACGACACAGACAACAGGAACACAGTAATACTGCAGTATTTTCAGTGACACACAGGTAAGATTCAACACCGGCATTTTAAATTAACTTTAAGACTACTGGCGCTCTACTGTCTGACCTTTCCCCCCAGTGTATGGTAACTGAGTTTGACTTTCCCTTCCAATTTCAGAGATGTGGGCCCCCACGGCGTGACCTCTGCTTTGTTTCCCCATGGACTACAGCTGTGTGACAGTGGTATGTTGTCATCACAATGTAACTGGACAATTTTGAACGGTTATGTCTAATACATTTGTTTAAAAAAACAGGCAGACTCCAGATGAATTTTGTGCAATAAGTGTGTTTATTAAGGTGCTAAAAATGGGGAATTGGTAGGAAACGGTGATGGGTGATGGTGGAGGACTGTCCATGGCAGAGTCTAGACTCTCAGTCACACAGGTGCATTGTCCATATGCCTGTGGAAGGTGGAACAGGGGCAGTTTAAGGTTGGACAGGGTGAACAAGTGGGACAGTGGGATGACATCAGGGGGTATCCTTTCCTGGCGGGGGTTTTGACATCCTACTCTGTCTTCTTACGTGATCTCAGGCCCCTCTTGCGGGGTGGTTCTTCTTCTGCAGGGGGTGGGGTTCGGGTGGCCCGTTGCTGTTGTGTAGGGGCCTCCTGTCCACTAGCGCCGGCGGAGGTGGTCGGCTGTTCTTCCTCCATGCTAGTGACAGGGGCCCTTTGGGGTGCCACATGGTCCCGCAATGTGGTGACAATCAAGTTGAGTGCCACGACGATGGTACCCATTGCGGAACTAATGTTTCGCAGTTCTTCCCGGAACCCCATGTACTGTTCCTCCTGCAGAACCTGGATCTCCTGGAACCTGGCCAGGACCGTCGCCATCGTCTCCTGGGAGTGGTGGTATGCTCCCATGATGGAGGTGAGGGCCTCGTGGAGAGTGGGTTCCCTGGGCCTGTCCTCCCTCCGTCGCACAGCAGCCCTCCCAGTTCCCCTGTGTTCCTGGGCCTCTGTCCCCTGGACCGTGTGCCCACTACCACTGCCCCCAGGTCCCTGTTGTTGTTGGGGTGGTGGGTTAACCTAGGAGCCCTGTAGTGGTGGACGCACCGCTGATTGACCTGTCCTGGAAACAGAGGCATGGGCCCGCTGGGTGGGTGCTGTGCTGGTGTTCCCAGAGGGGGGTAGGTCTGCTGTGGCCTGTGGCTGTCTGAGGGGAACCGACTGTCCAGAGGTCCCCGATGGGCCGGGCTGGTCATCTGGTTCCAGGTCGACAGAGCTGCTGTCATCACTGGGGGCCTGTTCTGGGGGTGGGATGGACATTTCTGGACCCTCCTGGGCGGTGTGGTGGCGTTCGGGTCCTGCAGGGGTATAAGAGTATGGTTATTGCTTCTGTGTGTGCCATAGCGTGCAATGTGTGGGTGCCCTTGTACCCCAGTGCTGGCATTCCCTTGGGGGAGGAGTTGTGAGGGTGGTTTGTGGGGGGGATGGGTATGTGCAGTGGGCATGCTTAGGTGATGGGTGTCCATGGTTTGTGGTGGCATGCAGGGCTTGGTGTTGGGATGGGTGGGTTGTGCTGGTGAGACATTAGCAAGGAGGATGTGTGATGGGGGTTGGGGGTAAGGGTGGGGGTGTGGGTTGGCATGCTGGTGGGTGGGGGGGGTGAAGTAGTTGAGATTAGACTTACCAGAGTCCATTCCTCCGCCTACTCCTGCGAGGCCCTCAGGATGCAGGATGTTCAAGACTTGTTCCTCCCATGCTGTAAATTCTGGGGGTTGTGGTGGGGGTCCGCCGCCAGTCTTCTGTACTGCGATGTTGTGTCGAGACACCATCGAACGCACCTTCCCCCGTAGGTCGTTCCACCGCTTTCGGATGTCCTCCCTATTTCTGGAATGCTGTCCCACAGCGTTGACCCTGTTGACTATCCTTTGCCATAGCTCCATCTTCCTGGCAATGGTGGTGTGCTGCACCTGTGTCCCGAAGAGCTGGGGCTCTACCTGCAGTATTTCCTCCACCATGACCCTGAGTTCTGCGTCCGAGAACCTGGGGTGTCTTTGGGGTGCCATGGGGTGGTGTGGATGAGGTGTGGGGTGGTGTTTGCGGGGATGAGTGTGCTGAGTGTGGTGGCGTGTGGTGTTTTGTGCGTGGATGTAGTGTGGGTCATGATGTTGTGTTCCTCTGTGTGTTGGGGTATTCGAAAGATGTGCTCTCTCTCTCTCTCGCCTTCTCTCCGAATTTCTAGTAGTGGGGGTTTGTGGGTGATGTGGGTGTGTGTTTTATAGTTGATTGGATGTGTGGGAGTGGTGTTTGTATGTGTATCAGGTGTGTGTATTTCAAATTGTCCAATGTGGCTGTGTTTTGGAGCTGTGTGTGTATTTTGACCGCGGCGGTGTGTAACGCCAATGGAAAATCGCAGTTGAATGACCGCCGCGTGGATTTGTGGGTCGGAATGGCATGGGCGTATTTCTGTTGGCGTGATGGTGGAGGTTTGGTCATCGCCAGTTTTTCGCTGGCCGTTGGTGTGGCGGCCTTCTGTGGATGTCGGGTTTTTGGCGGTTTGGCTGTTGCGGGTCAGAATGACCGTGGCGGTTTACCGCGGCGGTGTTATGGCGGTCTTCTGACCGGTGGTAGGCGCCTTTTACCGCCGAGGTCAGAATGACCACCTAAGTAACTTAAAAAGGTAGACATATAGGTGACTTATAAGTTACTTAAGTGCAGTGGTAAATGGCTGTGAAATAACATGGACGTTATTTCACTCAGGCTGCAGTGGCAGGCCTGTGTAAGAATTGTCAGAGCTCCCTATGGGTGGCAAAAGAAATGCTGCAGCCCATAGGGATCTCCTGGAACCCCAAACCCTGGGTACCTCAGTACCATATACTAGGGAATTATAAGGGTGTTCCAGTATGCCAATGTGAATTGGTGAAATTGGTCACTAGCCTGTTAGTGACAATTTGGAAAGAAATGAGAGAGCATAACCACTGAGGTTCTGGATAGCAGAGCCTCAGTGAGACAGTTAGCCATAACACAGGTAACACATACAGGGCACACTTATGAGCACTGGGGCCCTGGCTGGCAGGGTCCCAGTGACACATACAACTAAAACAACATATATACAGTGAAATATGGGGGTAACATGCCAGGCAAGATGGTACTTTCCTACACAACCCCCTCCCCCCAAACGAAGGACAATAAGACTAGTCATTACCTGATGGGTCTTCATTGTCTAAGTGGAAATATCTGGAGAGTCCATCTGCATTGGAGTGGGTACTCCCAGGTCTATGTTCCACTGTATAGTCCATCCCCTGTAGAGATATGGACCACCTCAACAATTTAGGGTTTTCACCTTTCATTTGTTTTAGCCAAAGTAGAGGTTTGTGGTCTGTCTGAACAATGAAGTGAGTGCCAAACAGGTATGGCCTCAACTTCTTCAGTGCCCAGACCACAGCAAAGGCCTCCCTCTCTATGGCAGACCAACGCTTTTCTCTAGGGGTCAACCTCCTGCTGATAAAAGCAACATGTTGATCCTGGCCCTCAGAATTAAGTTGTGATAAGACTGCCCCTACCCCTAATTCAGATGCATCAGTTTGGACAATTAATTTTTTGGAGTAACAGGGGCTTTTCAGGACAGGTGCAGAGCACATGGCCTGCTTCAGCTCCTCAAAAGCTTTCTGACAGTTTGCTGTCCATAATACCTTTTTCGGCATCTTCTTGGAAGTGAGATCATTAAGAGGGGCTGCAATGAAGTCATAGTTCTTTATGAACCTCCTATAGTACCCAGTGAGGCCTAAAAAGGGTCTCACCTGAGTCTGAGTAGTAGGGGGAACCCAATCTATATCAGTTTGGATTTTCCCCTGAAGTGGTGCAATCTGTTCTCCACCTACCAGGTGTCCCAGATAACCCACCTTCCGCTGCCCTATCTGGCACTTTGAAGCCTTGATAGTGAGGCCTGCCTTTTGCAGGGCCACTAAAACTTTCCATAGGTGGACCACGTGATCATCCCAGGTGGAGTTAAAGACAGCTATATCGTCCAGATATGCTGCACTAAAAGCTTCAAGCCCTTGCAGGACTGTATTCACCAACCTTTGAAAAGTGGCAGGTGCATTTTTCAATCCAAAAGGCATTACTGTGAATTGGTAATGGCCTCCAATGGTTGAAAATGCAGTTTTTGCTTTTGCATCTTCTGATAATTTGATCTGCCAATACCCTGCAGTCAAATCAAAAGTGCTTAGATACTTGGCAGATGCCAGTGTATCTAGTAGCTCATCTGCCCTGGGTATAGGGTGAGCATCAGTTTTGGTTACCTTTTTGAGACCTCTGTAGTCTACACAAAACCGCATTTCCTTCTTTCCATCTTTGGAATGAAGTTTTGGTACAAGTACCACAGGAGAGGCCCATGGACTTTCAGAGTGGTCAACCACTCCTACTTCAAGCATTTTCTACACCTCTTGCTTTATGCAGTCTCTGGCATGGTCAGGCTGCCTATAGATCTTACTTTTGACAGGCAAGCTGTCTCCAGTATCTATAGTGTGCTCACACCAAGAATTGGTACCTGGCACAGTAGAGAAGAGTTCAGAAAACTGACCCAGGAGATTTATGCAGTGGTCTTTCTGCTCAGCAGTAAGACAATCTGCTAGTACTACACCTTCCACTAGAGCATCTTGTTCTGTGGAAGAAGAGATCAGGGAGAGGGTCACTCTCTTCTTCCTGTCCCTCATCTGTTGCCATGAGCAGGGTGAGATCAGCACTGTCATAGTAGGGTTTCAGACGATTGACATGGAGCACCCTAAGGGGACTCCTGGCAGTGCCTAAGTCAACTAAGTAGGTGACTTCACCCTTTTTCTCAACAATTATGTGGGGTCCACTCCATTTGTTTTGGATTGCTCTTGGGGCCACAAGCTCCAAGACCCACACTTTCTGCCCTGGTTGGTACTGAACCAAAACAGCCTTCTGGTCATGCCATTGCTTTTGGAGCTCTTGGCTGGCCTAAAGGTTTCTACTTGCCTTTTTCATGTACTCAGCCATCCTTGATCTGATGCCAAGTACATAGTCCACTATGTCTTGCTTTGGAGCTTTTAAAGGTTGTTCCCAACCCTCCTTAACAAGTGTTAGGGGACCTCTCACAGGGTGACCAAAAAGAAGTTCAAAGGGACTGAAGCCCACTCCTTTTTGGGGTACCTCCCTGTAAGCAAAAAGGAGGCAAGGTAACAGGATATCCCATCTCCTGCGGAGTTTTTCAGGGAGTCCCATTATCATACCTTTGAGAGTTGTGTTAAATCTCTCCACCAGTCCATTTGTTTGTGGATGATAGGGTGTGGTGAACTTGTATGTAACACCACACTCCTTCCACATGGCCTTTAAGTAAGCAGACATGAAATTGCTTCCCCTGTCTGATACCACCCCTTTTGGGAAGCCCACCCTGGAAAAGATTCCCAGGAGGGCCTTTGCCACTGCAGGAGCTGTATGGTCCTAAGAGGAATTGCTTCAGGATATCTGGTGGCATGGTCCACTACCACCAAGATAAACCTATTGCCTGAAGCAGTAGGAGGGTCAAGGGGGCCAACTATGTCATCCCCTACCCTTTCAAAGGGAACCCCAACCACAGGCAGTGGACTAAGGGGTGCCTTTGGAGTGCCACCTGTCTTGCCACTGGCTTGATAGGTTTCACAGGACTTACACAATTCTTTTGTGTCCTCTGACATTCTAGGCCAATGAAACAAGGGAACAAGCCTGTCCCAAGTTTTCATTTGCCCCAAATGTCCAGCTAAGGGAATGTCGTGGGCTCGAGTTAGGAGGAACTTTCTGTAGTCCTGAGGAATCACCAATCTCCTGGCAGCTCCAGGTTTTGGATCCCTTGCTTCAGTGTACAAGAGGTTGTCCTCCCAGTAAACTCTGTGAGAGTCACTGATATCCCCATTTGCTTGTTTGACAGCTTGCTGCCTTAGACCCTCCAGTGTGGGACAGGTATGCTGTGCCACACTCAGCTCTTCCCTGGCCGGCCCCCCTTCACCCAAAAGCTCAGCAGTGTCTGCTTCCAGCTCCTCTGGTGTAGGTTCTGCACAGGGTGGAAATTATTCTTCCTCGGAAGTTGAATCCACTGTAGAGGGAGGGATAGTAGGTACTGATTTACCTTTACTAACCCTAGCTTTAGGAAGCACTTGGTCCATTCTTCCAGGATCCAAGTCACCCTGTCCTTTTTGCTTTTTGGCCTGAGCCCTGGCCAAAGCAAAAATATGCCCTGGAATGCCCGGCATTGCTGCATGAGCCTCCAACTCCACTTCTGCCCAAGCTGATGTCTCTAAATCATTCCCTAATAGACAGTCTACAGGTAAATCTGAGGCAACCACAACTTTCTTTGGGCCAGTAACCCCCCCCCCCAGTTGAGATTCACAACAGCCATGGGGTGGCTAAGGGTGTTGTTATGAGCATCGGTTACTTGGTACTGGTGACCAAGTAGGTGTTGTTCAGGGTGGACCAGTTTCTCTATTACCATTGTAACACTGGCACCTGTGTCCCTGTAGTCCTGAACCTCAACACCATTTATTAGGGGTAGTTGCTTGTACTTATCCATGTTAAGGGGACAAGCAACCAAGGTGGCTAAATCAATAGCCCCCTTCAGAGACTAACAAAGCCTCTGTGGTCTCCCTAATCAGACCAACCCCAACTAAGTTACCAAAAGTGAGCCCAGCTACTCCCTTGGATTGGCTACTAGTAGGTTTGCTCCCACCACTACTGCTATTACTAGGGGCACTAGGTGTAGCAGCAGGGGCTGTAGTGGTAGGATGCTTGGTGCTTTTCTTTGGACAACTGGGATCTGTTGTCCAATTGCCTTTTATTTTACATAAATAGCACCATGGTTTCTTTTCCTTGTTTTGATTTGAAGAGGATTTGGGCCCACCACCCCCACCAGAGTGTTTTTGTGGGCCTGATGAAGACTCATTTTTAGATTTGTCCCCACCCTTGTCAGAAGACTTACCATCTTTCTTCTTGCCATCTTTGTCACCCCCTGTATGAACTTTTCTGTTCACCCTTGTTCTGACCCATTTGTCTGCCTTCTTTCCCAATTCTTGGGGAGAGGTCAGATCAGAGTCCACCAGGTACTGGTGCAACAAATCAGACACACAGTTATTAAGAATATGCTCTCTCAGGATTAAGTTATACAGGCTTTCATAATCAGTAACTTTACTGCCATGTAACCACCCCTCCAAGGCCTTCACTGAATGGTCAACAAAGTCTACCCAGTCTTGTGAAGACTCCTTTTTGGTTTCTCTGAACTTCATCCTGTACTGTTCAGTGGTTAAGCCATAACCATCAAGGAGTGCATTCTTAAGAACTGAAAAATTATTGGCATCACTTTCTTTCACAGTAAGGAGCCTATCCCTACCCTTTCCACTAAATGATAGCCATAGAATAGCAGCCCACTGCCTTTGAGGGACATCCTGTACAACACAGGCCCTCTCAAGTGCAGCAAACCACTTGTTAATGTCATCCCCCTCCTTATAAGGGGGAACTATCTTGTGCAGATTCCTAGAATCATGCTCTTTTGCAGGATGACTATTTGGAATACTGCTGCTGCCACCATGGGATTCAAATCCCAGTTTCTGTCTTTCTCTTTCTATCTCTAAGGACTGCCTATCTAAATCCAGCTGTTGCTTCTTGAGCTTCAGTCTGGATTGTTCCACTTTCAATCTATTGAGCTCACTTTCTAACATTCTGTCATCAGGGTGGGTGGGAGAGGCATGTCTAGAAACAGAAGTATGCTTAGATTGAACAGAAGGAGACCTGACCCTAACAGATGGCACTCTAACAACCTGGCTAACAGAATGAACACTCCTACTATGATGAGAATGAACACTTTTACTGTGATGTGAGGCAACACTCACATCAGTGCCAGCTATGCTAGGTAGCTTGCTAGGGGGCAGGTTGGAAAGATTCCCTCACCCATCTTTTTCTAGGGGTGCCCCAGAATCAGAATGGGAACCATCAGCTAATTTCTCACCAGAAGTGCCAACTAAGGTCTTATCTTGTTCAATTAGCATATTAACCAACAGATGTCTTGAAGGATTCTTTCCTACCCCTAAACCTCTATCTTGCTTCCTTCCAGCTAAGGTTGTCATAAGCTATGTTGGACAGATCAAGAGGTAGGCCTGTACCAGACATGATAGAAAGTGTTTAAGGGACAGAAAAAGTGAGAACAAAGTTTTCAGAACTTTTTAAAGAACAGAAAAAAACTTTTTAAACTTTTTAAGAACTTTTAGAAAGTTTAGAGGTACTTTTCAGCACTTAGCAAAGAAGTGAAGGAGGAAAAGCAAAACTTTTTTGTTATGTGTACATACACTGAACTTGTTTTGAATATTTTTCTCTTATGAAAAGTACAATATGACAAAAGTGGTAAGTAGTTGCAAAGTACTTATTCCACCGCTGCACAACCAATGTAGGAGGCTGGACTGGCTTGTAGTGAGTATCAAGGGGTACTTACACCTTGCACCAGGCCCAGGTATCCCTTATTAGTGTATAGGGGTGTCTAGCAGCTTAGGCTGATAGAAAAGGTAGCTTAGCAGAGCAGCTTAGGCTGAACTAGGAGACGAGTGAAGCTCCTACAGTACCACTAGTGTCATATGCACAATATCATAAGAAAACACAATACACAGATATACTAAAAATAAAGGTACTTTATTTTTATGACAATATGCCAAAGTATCTCAGTGAGTACCCTCAGTATGAGGATAGCAAATATACACAAGATATATGTGCACAACACAAAAGTATGCAGTAATAGCAATAGAAAACAGTGCAAACAATGTATAGTTACAATAGGATGCAATGAGGGCACATAGGGATAGGGGCAACACAAACCATATACTCTAGAAGTGGAATGCGAACCACGAATGGACCCCAAACCTATGTGACCTTGTAGAGGGTCGCTGGGACTGTAAGAAAACATTGAGGGTTAGAAAAATAGCCCACCCCAAGACCCTGAAAAGTGAGTGCAAAGTGCACTGAAGTTCCCCAAAGAGCACAGAAGTCGTGATAGGGGAATTCTGCAGGAAAGACCAACACCAGCAATGCAACAACGATGGATTTCCAGACGAGAGTACCTGTGGAACAAGGGGACCAAGTCCAAAAGTCACGATCAAGTCGGGAGTGGGCAGATGCCCAGGAAATGCCAGCTGTGGGTGCAAAGAAGCTGCCACTGGACGGTAGAAGCTGAGGATTCTGCAAGAACGACAAGGGCTAGAAACTTCCCCTTTGGTGGATGGATGTTGCACATCGTGAAGAGTTGTGCAGAAATGTTTTCCTGAAGAAAGACCTCCAACAAGCCTTGCTAGCTGCAAAGCTCGCGGTTAGGGTTTTTGGATGCTGCTGTGGCCCAGGAGGGACCAGGATGTCGCCAATTATGTGAGGAGACAAAGGCGGCGTCCAGCAAGACAAGGAGCCCTCTCAGAAGCAAGCAGCACCCGGAGAAGTGCCAGAACAGGCACTACGAAGTGGAGTGAAATGGTGCTTGTAGGAAAGTACCATCTTGCCTGGCATGTTACCCCCATTTTTCACTGTATATATGTTGTTTTAGTTGAATGTGTCACTGGGACCCTGGTATCCAGGGCCCCAGTGCTCATAAGTGTGCCTGAATGTGTTACCTGTGTAGTGACTAACTGTCTCACTGAGGCTCTGCTAATCAGAACCTCAGTGGTTATGTTCTCTCATTTCTTTCAAATTGTCACTAACAGGCTAGTGACCAATTTTACCAATTCACATTGGCTTACTGGAACACCCTTATAATTCCCTAGTATATGGTACTGATGTACCCAGGGTATTGGGGTTCCAGGAGATCCCTATGGGCTGCAGCATTTCTTTTGCCACCCATAGGGAGCTCTGACAATTCTTACACAGGCCTGCCACTGCAGCCTGAGTGAAATAACGTCCACGTTATTTCACAGCCATTTTACACTGCACTTAAGTAACTTATAAGTCACCTATATGTCTAACCTTTACCTGGTAAAGGTTAGGTGCAAAGTTACTTAGTGTGAGGGCACCCTGGCACTAGCCAAGGTGCCCCCACATTGTTCAGGGCCAATTCCCTGGACTTTGTGAGTGCGGGGACACCATTACACGCGTGCACTACATATAGGTCACTACCTATATGTAGCTTCACAATGGTAACTCTGAATATGGCAATGTAACATGTCTAAGATCATGGAATTGCCCCCTCTATGCCATCCTGGCATTGTTGGCACAATCCCATGATCCCAGTGGTCTGTAGCACAGACCCTGGTACTGCCAAACTGCCTTTTCAGGGGTTTCACTGCAGCTGCTGCTGCTACCAACCCCTCAGACAGGTTTCTGCCCCCCTGGGGTCAAGCCAGGCTTGTCCCACGATGGCAGAACAAAGGACTTCCTCTGAGAGAGGGTGTTACACCCTCTTCCTTTGGAAAATGGTGTGAAGGCAGGGGAGGAGTAGCCTCCCCCAGCCTCTGGAAATGCTTTCATGGGCACAGATGTGCCCATTTTTGCATAAGCCAGTCTACACCGGTTCAGGGACCACTTAGCCCTGCTCTGGCGCGAAATTGGACAAAGGAAAGGGGAGTGACCACTCCCCTGACCTGCACCTCCCCTGGGAGGTGTCCAGAGCTCCTCCAGTGTGCTCCAGACCTCTGCCATCTTGGAAACAGAGGTGCTGCTGGCACACTGGACTGCTCTGAGTGGCCAGTGCCACCAGGTGATGTCAGAGACTCCTTCTGATAGGCTCCTTCAGGTGTTGCTAACCTATCCTCTCTCCTAGGTAGCCAAACCCTCTTTTCTGGCTATTTAGGGTGTCTGTCTCTGGGGAAACTTTAGATAACGAATGCAAGAGCTCATCAGAGTTCCTATGCATCTCTCTCTTCACCTTCTGCCAAGGAATCGACTGCTGACCGCGCTGGAAGCCTGCAAAACTGCAACATAGTAGCAAAGACGACTACTGCAACTCTGTAACGCTGATCCTGTCGCCTTCTCAACTGTTTTCCTGGTGGTGCATGCTATGAAGAAATCTCCTGTGGGTCGACGGAATCTTCCCTCTGCAACCGCAGGCACCAAAAAGCTGCATTACCGGTCCCTTGGGTCTCCTCTCAGCATGACGAGCGAGGACCCTTGAATCCAGCAACTCTGTCCAAGTGACTCCCACAGTCCAGTGACTCTTCAGTCCAACTTTGGTGGAGGTAAGTCCTTGCCTCCCCACACCAGACTGCATTGTTGGTAACCGCGACTTTTGCAACTTCTCCGGCCCCTGTGCACTTCCGGTGGAAATCCTTTGTGCACAGCCAAGCCTGGGTCCACGGCACTCTAACCTGCATTGCACGACTTTCTAAGTTGGTCTCCGGCGACGTGGGACTCCTTTGTGTAACTTCGGGTGAGCACCGTTTCACGCATCCTTGTAGTGCCTGTTTCTGGCACTTCTCCGGGTGCTATCTGCTACTAAGAGGGCTCCTTGCCTTGCTTGATGTCCCCTCCTCCTCCTGGTCCGATTTGTGACCTCCTGGTCCCTCCTGGGCCACAGCAGCGTCCAAAAACGCTAACCGCACGATTTGCAGCTAGCAAGGCTTGTTGGCGTTCTTTCGCCAGCAAAATACTTCTGCACGACTCACCACGGCGAGTGGGATCCGTCCACCAAAGGGGAAGTCTCTAGCCCTTTTCGTTCCTGCAGAATCCTCAGCTTCTTCTATCCAGTAGAAGCTTCTTTGCACCCACAGCTGGCATTTCCTGGGCATCTTCCCATCTCCGACTTGCTTGTGACTTTTGGACTTGGTCCCCTTGTTCCACAGGTACCCTCGACTGGAAATCCATTGTTGTTGCATTGCTGGTTTGTGTCTTTCCTGCATTATTCCTCTATCACGACTTCTTTGTCCTTGGGGAAACTTTAGTGCACTTTGCACTCACTTTTCAGGGTCTTAGGGTGGGCTATTTTACTAACCCTCACTATTTTCTAATAGTCCTAGCGACCCTCTACAAGGTCACATAGGTTTGGGGTCCATTCGTGGTTCGTATTCCACTTTTGGAGTATATGGTTTGTGTTGCCCCTATCCCTATGTGTCTCCATTGCATCCTATTGTAACTATACATTGTTTGCACTGTTTTCTAAGACTATACTGCATATTTTTGGTATTGTGTACATATAACTTGTGTATATTTGCTATCCTCACTCTGAGGGTACACTCTGAGATACTTTGGCATATTG